>NC_064645.1:339269948-339894948 GCF_023864345.2 Schistocerca serialis cubense
TGTCGAATCGATGACACGCAGAATCGCTGTTGCCGCTATTAAGAAGTTGGTAATAATATTTTGGCTTATAAGTGTTTAGAAAGGAAAGAGTACGTAGATGAAGATGAAATGGGAGATACGATACTGCGAGAAGAATGTAACAGTGCACTGAAAGCCTTAAATCGAAACAAGGCCCCTAGAGTACGCGACATTCCGTCAGAACTACTGACAGCCTTGGAACAGCCAACCCTGACAAAATTATTTCGTCTAGTGTGCAAGATGTATGAGACACGCAAAATACTCTCATACTTCACGAAGAATGTAACAACTCCAATCCCAAAGAAAGCGGCTGCTGACAGGTATGAAAATTACCGAACTAGCAGTTTAATAAGTCATGGCTGCAAAATGCTGATACGGATTCTTTACAGAAGAATGGAAAAACTGGAAAAACGTCTACATCGGGGAAGATCAGTTTGGGTTCCGTAGAAATGCAGTAACACGCGAGGCAATACTGAACCTATGACCTGTCTCAGAAGATAGGTTAAAGAAGGCAAACCTACGTTTATAGCTTTTGTAGGCTTAGAGTAGTCTTCTGACAATGTTAATTGGAATACTGTCTTTGAAATTCTGAAGGTCACAGGAAGTGAAAGGCTATTTGCAACTTGTACAGAAAACAGGCGGCAGTGATAACAGTTGAGTTGCATATAAGGGAAGCACTGTTAGTCAATCTGTATATTAAGGACTCAGTAAGGAAACCAAAGAAAAAATTGGAATAGGTATTAATTTTCAGGGAGAGAAAAAACAATTGAGGTTTGCCAATGACATTGTAATTCTTTCAGAGACACAACGGACTTGGAAGAGCAGTTGAACGCAGTGGACAGTGCCTTGATAAGAGCATATACAGGGTGTTTCAAAAATGACCGGTATATTTGAAACGGCAATAAAAACTAAACGAGCAGCGATAGAAATACACCGTTTGTTGCAATATGCTTGGGACAACAGTACATTTTCAGACAGACAAACTTTCGAAATTACAGTAGTTACAATTTTCAACAACAGATGGCGCTGCGGTCTGGGAAACTCTATAGTACGATATTTTCCACATATCCACCATGCGTAGCAATAATATGGCGTAGTCTCTGAATGAAATTACCCGAAACCTTTGACAACGTGTCTGGCGGAATGGCTTCACATGCAGATGAGATGTACTGCTTCAGCTGTTCAATTGTTTCTGGATTCTGGCGGTACACCTGGTCTTTCAAGTGTCCCCACAGAAAGAAGTCACAGGGGTTCATGTCTGGCGAATAGGGAGGCCAATCCACGCCGCCTCCTGTATGTTTCGGATAGCCCAAAGCAATCACACGATCATCGAAATATTCATTCAGGAAATTAAAGACGTCGGCCGTGCGATGTGGCAGGGCACCATCTTGCATAAACCACGAGGTGTTCGCAGTGTCGTCTAAGGCAGTTTGTACCGCCACAAATTCACGAAGAATGTCCAGATAGCGTGATGCAGTAATCGTTTCGGATCTGAAAAATGGGCCAATGATTCCTTTGGAAGAAATGGCGACCCAGACCAGTACTAATTGAGGATGCAGGGACGATGGGGCTGCAACATGGGGCTTTTCGGTTCCCCATATGCGCCAGTTCTGTTTACTGACGAAGCCGTCCAGGTAAAAATAAGCTTCGTCAGTAAACCAAATGCTGCCCACATGCATATCGCCGTCATCAATCCTGTGCACTATATCGTTAGCGAATGTCTCTCGTGCAGCAATGGTAGCGGCGCTGAGGGGTTGCCGTGTTTGAATTTTGTATGGATAGAGGTGTAAACTCTGGCGCATGAGACGATACGTGGACGTTGGCGTCATTTGGACCGCAGCTGCAACACGGCGAACGGAAACCCGAGGCCGCTGTTGGATCACCTGCTGCACTAGCTGCGTGTTGCCCTCTGTGGTTGCCGTACGCGGTCGCCCTACCTTTCCAGCACGTTCATCCGTCACGTTCCCAGTCCGTTGAAATTTTTCAAACAGATCCTTTATTGTATCGCTTTTCGGTCCTTTGGTTACATTAAACCTCTGTTGAAAACTTCGTCTTGTTGCAACAACACTGTGTTCTAGGCGGTGGAATTCCAACACCAGAAAAATCCTCTGTTCTAAGGAATAAACCATGTTGTCTACAGCACACTTGCACGTTGTGAACAGCACACGCTTACAGCAGAAAGACGACGTACAGAATGGCGCACCCACAGACTGCATTGTCTCACTTGCAGCGCCATCTGTTGTTGAAAATTGTAACTACTGTAATTTCGAAAGTTTGTCCACCTGAAAATGTACTGTTGTCCCAAGCATATTGCAACAAACGGTGTATTTCTATCACTGCTCGTTTAGTTTTTATTGCCGTTTCAAATATACCGGTCATTTTTGAAACACCCTGTAAGATGAACATCAACGAAAGCAAAACAATGGAATTTAGTCGAATTAAATCAGGTGACGCTCAGGTAATTAGATTAGGAAATGAGACACTTAATGTAGTAGATGAGGTTTACTATTCGGTCAACAAAATAACGGATGATGGCCGAAGTAGAGAGAATTTAAAATGAAGACAAGAAAAGCATTTCTGCAACAAAGAAATTTCTTAACATCCAATATAGATTTGAGTGCTAAGAAGTCTTTTCTAAAACTATTTACATGGAGTGTATCATGGACGATAAACAGTTAAGACCAGAAGAGAATAGAAGCTTTTCAAATGTGATGGTACAGAAGAATGCTGTAGATTAAATGGGTAGATAGCGTAACTAACGAGGAGTTACTGAAGGGAACTGGGGAGACAATAAATTTGTGGCACAACTTGATAAAAGAGGGGATCGATTGATAGCATACATTCTGAGACATCAACGGACCACCAGTTTAATACCGCAAGGGAGTGTGGGGATGAAAATCGTAGAGGGAGCGAAAGAGATGAATACAGTAAGCAGATTCAGGAGGATTGAGGTTGCAGTAGGTATATGGAGATGGAGAAGCTTGCACAGGATAGAGCAGCATGGAGAGCTGCTTCAAACCAGTCTTCGGACTAACGACCGCAGCAACAACAGTGTAGACAGCAAATAACAGAGGAAGTTGAGTACGTTTCTCTGAGATGAAGAGATTGGCAGATGAGGGGTAATAGTGGTGAAACGCCTCAAACCAGTCAGAAGAAAAAAAAAAGAAAGAGCGTACTTCTATTGCGAGTATTGTATATCTCACGTAGGTATAACGAGAGTGAGATGAGAGACATTACCCTTCGGACATAAACTGTAATTTCTCCCTCATTCAATACAATGTTGATTCGCAGACATTGCTACTAAGTATCGGTCAGGTGCTCTAGCGGCAAAGTGCATGCCTGGAGACCGGAAAGTCGCGTATCGAGTACCGGGAGACCATCGAAATTTTCAGTCTACGTTTAACCCGGCCTCTATCTCTCAATGACGTGAATATTTACCAGAATGACACATGGTTCGGATTCCACGCTAAACTATGGGAACTTTTTCTCTGGTTGGATTATAGGCATACGTAAGGGACACAAAAGGCGCAAAAGTGGTGTCCAATTTAGGGTTTTGCACCATGCTCTTGAGCCACACGAAGTTACACGGTCCAGTCGCGTTAATGTGACCACCTCCTGTGTTCGCTCTCAACGTGCAATAACCAGTCACAGGTGGCAGCTCTAGCAGTGGAGATTATACAAAGCGTGTAGGGGGGACGCGGAAAACAGTGCAGTCATTGTCGCAATGTGGAAGCGGAGTGATTTATGTGACGTCCAAAAGGTCATGAACATTGGCTTTTGGTGCAACGGTGGAAACAGTTCCGAAACTGCTGAGACTGCAAGCTCGCGTGCTGCCGTCGGTGAAGTATATCGTGCGTGGCACAATGGCGCTATCCAAAAGTGGTGCCGAGGCAACTGTGACGGGCCACGGATGTCAGCGTCATTGGTGGCTGCGGAGATATGTACGTGCGAATATACGTGCAACTATTGAGCAACTGAACACCCAGATGAAGCAAGGAGCTAATAACAGTGTCCCCTGAACGACCCTTCAGCGAACGGTATGGGCATCCGCAACAGCAGTCTGCTTAATGCACCATGCTGGCTACTGTTCATCGGCGACAAAGGCCGGAATTTGTACTCGAATACCGCAACTGGACGTCCATGAGGTGGCCTTTCAGATGGATCACGTTTTATGCTCCATCGGAATGAAACGTCCGAAAGCAAATACGCTGCAAAAATTGTCTGAAGTGTCCTAGCCAGAGGAGGAAGCGTTATGGTTTGGGGGAATGTTTTCATGGCATTGCCTAGGCGATCTCATCATTCTGGAAGGCACACTAGATCAACACAAGTATGCCTCTATCCCTGGGGATCATGTCCACCCCTACATGCAATTTGTTACTGCTCAGAACGGTGGCATCTACGGTGGCATCTACCAGTAGGACAATGCAGTGTCGTTCGAAGAACACCAGGATGAGTTTACCGTACTCTACTGGCACACCCCCAATTTAAACCCAGTCGAAAATATGTGAGGCCTCCTCGAACGGGCTGTTCGCGCCATGCATCCTCTGTCGGGAAACCCAGCGCATCTGGACGTGGTACTGGAGTCGGTCGGCATGGCTCCACCCACATCCCTGTCGGTATCTTGCAGAACCCCACTGACTCTCTTCCTGCACCTCTCTCATTTCTCTGCGTAGGGATGTCAAAACCCGACCAGTTGAAACCGATATCGATATTTCTGTTCTGAATAATCGGTATTTTTCGGCATTTCTCTGCTATCAATTATCACAGGTGTTTTTATTTTTTACTAATAACCGCGTAAAAAATCAATTAATCATTGCGGAAGTGCTAAAATATTTCTCTGTTAAATAAACGTTATTTAAAGAACGAGTAACTTTTATCTGAAAATTTACATTTTTTTGAAATATTGTGTTATTATAGTAGTAGTATAGTAGTATTATAGTAAATGGGAAAGTGATCAGTGCTATTATAATAACAGTGGCGACGAAAAGGAGCAACAATTGCTTACACAATAATGTTCCTGTTCCCATGTGGGGTGGCCTATTAGATGGTAAGTTGTAAGTAGGATGCTTAGGTCTTGCACAGAGTCTGCACTAGCAACTTGACCTAGGACCAATGAATCGGTATGCTGATTTTAGTACCTTGGGGCATTCATACTTACAATTACGAGTAACATGATGGAATTTCAGGGCCGCCACCAACCTATGCCGACTCTTAAGACAAGAGAATCGACCGAGCTGGAAATTGTTTATAAAAAAAAGGGATCTACAATTGTTTTCCCCTTTTTCCTTGATCGCTTAATTAAGTTGTTCTTGTGATTTTCACCATTTCTTTTATTATTGCCCTTAAGCAATGACTCGTCAAAAACTATAAAAATTAACAGAGTATTCATATTGATTTTACAATTGCAACTGCGAATTTACGGTCGTGAAATAATACGCAGGATTGATGGTGTACAGCTTATCATTGGTTTATTCAATTAATAGTGCTCAGTAATGGAGGGAATCAATTACATTATAAGAGAAAAACAGTTACCTGATCTTGGAACAAAATAACCTGCTTCTCTTTAATGAGAAGATCGTAACACTTGTAAAATTCAAGGGAAGGAAAAGGACATTTAGTAACAAGGGGATGGCCACACACTGAGTGATTCGGTTCAGACTCAGAAGATGGACTCAAGCAAGAAACCACCACCAGCACTCGCATGCAAAGGAGGAAAGGTGGGCAGAGAGAGTGCGTAACCATCACAGAATTGCAGGCGCATAAATCACATCGATGGGGGATGATCTGGTCTGGCGGAAGGCCTCCACCTATTCCTTAACCACGTAGTTCTCACACAATAGACTTGCTCCGCCATATTTCCGCACTTGCATGAAAACTCCGAGAATTCACAAACAATACCATAAATTTAATTACTTAAAGTCACACCGAAAGAAACTTATTGTACATGAAAGGTTGAGCAGGTGGCTCTTCAAATAACGACAACCATTACAATTCGAATAAAAGGCAGGACGATTAGTTTAAAAATCAAAGGTGTAAAGAAATTGAAAAACACATACGCATGAAGAAATAATCACCCTTACTTTTCACACAAAGCATGGGGACGTTATCCTGACTTAAGCACGCTGAAAAGTTCTGTGGTGTGTGAATTGCACCACGTTTTTCTACTGGAGCAAAGCCAAGTCCGATCAGCGCAAAAATTGCGCATAATCGTCAGCTATTACTGCTACGTCATAGCACAAAGGCACTGGGAGATCCATACTGTTTCAGATGAAGAAAACTTAAATATATCAGGCTATTTACAACGGAAGTTCCTAGCAAAGCAACATAGGACTAGTCTCCAGTAACCAGCAGCAGAATGCCTTCCTCCCCACAAAGGTTCCACCGGCTTCCACGTGAAAACGGAAACTAGAGAGACCTTCGTCACCAACCTGACAAACCAACAATACCATCTCCAGGAAGAATAGACCTCTCTGCCCAGGTATAAGGATCTTGAGTTGGTCATCCTGCTCTCCCCTCCAAGCAGCGAGCACCCAGCCCTCGCTCTAGCAGACGACGACCAACTCAACTTCCACCACAAATTGATAGAAAAGACATTCAAATGCTCATTTGTTTACATTCATACACACAAGACGGTTCAGGGAAAGAAATAGGTATAGGTATACGTGGAAACGTGGAACATAATAAATGACGTGATACAATCAAACACTGATGACCTTTTGCAAAATACTTGGTTTTGAGGCAAGAAAAAACATTTTTCTGCCATAAGTCCACCTACTCAAGCGTTCTGGGGTGGTTCTTACACTCACCCACAGTTACACGGTGGTCCACATAATTCATAATGACTTTAAATGGTTCAAATGGCTCTGAGCACTATGGGACTTAACCGTGGAGGTCATCAGTCCTCTAGGACTCAGAACTACTTGAACCTAACTAACCTAAGGACATCGCTCACATCCATGCCCGAGGCAGGATTCGAACCTGCGAACGTAGCGGTCGCTCGGCCCCAGACTGAAGCGCCTAGAACCGCGCGGCCACTCCGGCCGGCCATAACGGCTTTAGTTGGTGGGAAGTTCTTATGGAACGGCTCTGTTGAGACGTTTCAACGTGTGTACATGTAGCATGCAAGACTTGCCTCATCTGGTCTGTACGTTAGTTTCTCACTGTTGTCTTCAGACATCCGTTGTATTACAGAATGGCAACATCCCCTTCTGGAAGTGCAGTATAAATGAAGTACAGTGCTCCATTTGCTTTAAAAGATTAAAAAAGAGAGGAGCCATAACGAATTTGTGACATAATATAGGGATAAACTTAACAGTTTCTTTATAGCTTTTCATTGAAAACAGCTGATCAGCTGCCGGTGTCAACATAGCATGCCTCTATCTTCTTGCACCTCTTGAGAATGGACAGATTAACAAAGTTCTTGAACCTCAGTGTTCACTCTTTAGAAATGATCATTCTAACGTCCAGATAGACATGGCATGATCGCAGATTGTTACATGATTTTTGAGCAGAGTTTCAAATAATTGGAATCAATAGGAGAACACTGGTGATTTTTCGTTGTAGTCAAAGACTTAACATTTTTTGAGAAAAGCAGCATACTGTGGACGAGCTATGTTTTCTTTTATATGCCTATCTAATTTAATATTTTGAGTATATGTATCTTAAAACTGAGGGACTCAAAATTTTTCAATCTTTCTTCGATTTTTACGTTTAATACAGGAAATAATATGAATAAAAAACCGAAAAATCGGTTATTTCTTAAATTGATTATTTTGCGGGGTTTTAGTAGTCCGGTTGAAGTGGCGTTGAAGAAAAACGCTACGATCGGAAACCGGTTGTTTCGGCGATAACAGTCATCCGTGGAGGCGCGCTGCAAAGGGATTCGGGAATGTGATTGGAGTATGTTTTTTTATTGTCACGAAGTACCCTCCGCCACTGCTGCACACTGGCCTGCGGAGTATTTACGTAGATCTAGCGGAGGGAGTGAAGGCAGGCGCCGGCAGCGGCCCAGCGCCCCTCGCAGCGATATCGGCTGAGCGCCGGCGCCCGCCAAGCGATTCCGGAAGCTGCAGCTTAAGCGGCGCGCCGGCGAGTGCTGGCGCCGCAGCGCGTCCCCCGACCCCCGCGTCTGTCTGGCGGCGCCGGGCGCCAGATGCATAATGTGAGGGCTTAAGAGGGGGGGAGAGGTCGCCGAGAACAAGAAGGGCCGCGTCCAATTAGCGGCACTTGTCCGCCGCTTCCTGCTGCCAGTAACCCGGCACCGCCAATTAACAGCCTAATGGCGGCCGGGACGCGGCCCGCGAGATCTCGCGAGATTCGGGCGACCACCTGCTGCCGTAGGCAGGCAGCTCTCCGTGATGCCCTGATTCTCTATTGACTTCTGTTGTCATTACGGTCACCGAATCTGACCTGTTGAGTGGGTATTTCTCGGGCGCGCTCCGCTGCCTCGGTAGGTAATTTCCGTTAGTGCTGGCTGACGCAAGCGTGCTACGTGCCTCGGTTCCTCGTCGAAAACAATTCTTTGTTGACTTCGATATATGGGCCGTAACTGAAGTGAGTTAAGATCGTTAGACAGTTTAGAACATAGGACTAAGGTTCAGTCTCTTTCTTCTTATGTTCCCAGCACTTATTCATGCATTGGCTGATGACCTACCCCTGTTCATTTGACATCACCCTTCTACGTTATGGTTTTTGTTGTCGGACAAGAAATTTTTCAGTGTTGATCAGTAGCCTGAAATTTTCCTCTTCTTTGACGTTGTTATCTCGAATCCCTTCTTTTCTGTTCCAGACATCCAGCAGCGATAATGAATTGGAGTCAGGCAGTTCACTCGGTGAAAACGGAAATCTGATAGGATGACTCTGTTGTCCGTCTGTCTTTCTGTCTCTCTGTTTGTCCGACGAAAATCCTTTTTCTCAGGAACGAGTAGACGTATAAAGTTGAAATTCACGTCACATATTTAAGTCTACGGTTCCTTTTGGGTATAAGAAATTGAAGTTTCTGTGTCAATGCAATCAAAACGTACGGCCATTTACGTCACATATTTTGATACTCGCGAATTCACTCAACAAACGTTATAGGGTACTTCCAGTTGACAGGGAATCATGAAATTTGGCAGCAAGCAAGGTTTCATAGTACAAGTAAAAGAAAAAACCCGTAAATTATTAATTTATAATTATATCACACGAAGAACTTTTTTCTCATTTTTTTTATCCTACTTCAGTCCTAAAACTATAACACTCGAAATTCTTGGAATTCCAGTGACCAGTATCCTGCCAGTATCAATGTCAATAACAGGCAAAAATCGTCGAGATTCTCCACGAACTGCCTATGGTATACATAACTAAGTTTGTAACGAACCGTCAGAGCGTGAGTCCTATTCCTACATGGCCAATTTCTTTACTTTGAAAATGAAATTTAAAATTTTTTTCGTTAGTCCAAGGCCATTCATTATGTAAATATGACCTAAAACTTTAATCTCCTCTATCTTATTGTGCCTGTGATTGTTTCTACGTTTGTTTCTACGTTTCTGAATAGATTTCATTTCTCATCTTCGTCCACTTGCTATTTTTGTTCCTTTGTGGTCCTACAATTTTTCTTTTTGCTTTCTTTCTTTTCGAGTTCTTCTTGTTCTCTTTTTTCAGTGTTAGGCATCCAGAGCCGTAAACTGCTCCCGGTTTAATTACTGTTCTCTAGTATTTATTTTTGTCTGGAATGACTTGCAACAAGCAGCTACATGGTCAGTATCTGTCAACGTGTTGATGGCGGCTGCAGAAATCATTTGATTCTGTTACCGAAGCGGTCGTCTATGAAAGGAGTCTGTACCCATATTGCGCGGCCTGTTAAGACCCACCTGACGATTCGATCACAGATGTAACATCCCACGAAGGGGTTAAAAACACTTGCTACTTTACTTTCAACCAAGACTTGGTGGTAAACACTGAAAGAACAGTATATATTGAAAAAGAGAATTAAATTACTGTTCTTTTTCTGTGTGATCAACTTTAACATAAACGACGTCGACATTACACACAACAATGTGTCTCTTTTGTAAGCTCTCTTGTCATGCATACTCCGCACATCTTCGATGGTCTCTTTTTTCGTCGTTCTTGGCAACAATTCTGGAGACAGATAACTATGAGACGAGTCACTCTTGGTGTTCGAGGTGGACGTACAACCGATGACCTTTGTTGTGGAGAGCGCGCGGACAACTGTTTCCCGAGACTAATTGTGCCATCATAAAGCATCGACTGCACACTGACCAGCGCAGTGCCGCGGAACGGCATCAAGAAGGCGCTGATCCGGGCACCAATGAAAAGAAGGTCAGCGCCACACCTCCATGGAGACAGAGTTCAGCGCCCCCTGTCAACGCTGACTTAACCACCCGCCCATCGTTGGTCGAGCCCAGGTCGGTCGCAGACTTCTGGAGCATCAGTACTGACAAGGAAACCTCTCCATTGCACCCCACTCAGATTTAGTTATAAGTTGGCACAGTGGATAGGCCTTGAAAAACTGAACACAGATCAATCGAGAAAACAGCAAGAAGTTGTGTGGAACTATGAAAAAAATACGCAAAATACACAAACTGAGTAGTCCACGCGCAACATAGGCAACATCAAGGATAATACGAACTCAGGAGCGCCATGGTTCCGTGGTTAGCGTGAGCAGCTGCTGTACGAGAGGTCTTTGGTTCAAGTCTTCCCTTGAGCGAAAACTTTACTTTCTTTATTTTCGCAAAGTTATGATCCGTCCGTTCGTTCATTGACGTCTCTGTTCACTGTAATAAGTTTAGTGTCTGTGTTTTGCGACCGCACCGCAAAACCGTGCGATTAGTAGACGAAAGGACGTGCATCTTCAATGGGAACCGAAAACATTTGATCGCAAGGTCATAGGTCAACCGATTCCTCCACAGGAAAACACGTCTGATATATTCTATACGACACTGGTGACGGCATGTGCGTCACATGACAGGAATATTTTGTCGACCCACCTAACTTGTATACTTGGCGAATGGGTAAAAAGATTCTTCTAACTTGCCCGATTTAGGTTTTCTTGTGGATGTGATAATCACTCCCAAAAAAGTGATGAAAACATAAGAGTTTGTCACTTAAACTGCAACAAATGAATGCAGCAGTTTGAGTCGCACAGTTTTCCCTGTGCTCTGTCAAAACATTTGTTTTTAACGTTTTCAAATTTTTCCGTGTGTAAACCGTCAAATCCTGCATATGTCCAAGCAAATCTGAACATGTCCTGGAATTTTGGAGAGCGAAGTTGTTTATGTGTGAGTGACTGAACTTTGATAATTGTCTGAAAATAAAAAGTTAAACTTTTCACTCCAAGCTAGAATTAAACCAAGAACCCATCACTCCACAGCTGCTCACGCTAACCACGGGACCATGGCGCTCGTAACATCATATGAACCTTGATGTTGCCTATCTTGCGCATGGACTACTAAGTTTGTATATTTTGCTTATTTTTTTCATAGTTCCATACAACTTCTTCCTGTTTTCTTGATTGACCTGTGTTCAGTTTTTCAAGGCCTAGCCACTGTGCCAACTTATAACTAAATCTGAGGGGGGTGCGATGAGGAGGTTCCCTTGTGAATAATAGAAAGACGCTACTTGGCCTGCATTCTGCGACTAGTAATAGTGGGTAAGGTAACTGCTTGTAGGAGGCACCGGTAGCACATCAACCCACCCCATAACGATAACTTTTTAGAAAAATGGTTCAAATGGCTCTGAGCACTATGCGACTTCTGAGGTCATCAGTCGCCTAGAACTTAGAACTAATTAAACCTAACTAACCTAAGGACATCACACACATCCTTGTCCGAGGAAGGATTCGAACCTGCGACCATAGCGGTCACGCGGTTCCAGACTGAAGCGCCTAGAATTGCACGGCCACACCGGCCGGCTTAATTTTTAGAAATAAATAATTCTATTAGTCAGATGTACAGATCATTTTGGATTCCCGCCACCGGCCATCGCAGTTTCTCACATTGTTTGTGTCGGTGCTGATTCCCACAGTAGCCGACACTTTTTCAATCTTTATCATTGCAACTAGGAATCGGTGCTATCCACGTCTCCCAAATTCTTATGTCCTTCTTAGTCTGTCGGCCAAATCTGAACTAGTGTACCACTTGTACAGATAAATATGAGGGCTGCTTTTCTCTCCATCCTCTGATCGGTTGCGAAGTTAAAAGCACAGTGAAAATCTGATGAAGCTTTGCGCGGATATATTGCGCGGTGTCTCTGGTTTTGCAAGGTTCTCATATGTTTTCCATCATTGTAAATAATTCATCTTTACTGTACTGGCACAAAGATGAATGACCGTACTACATGAGTAGCGAATAAGAACCTTGACTCTGTGTTTAGTTCCAGCTCTGACTGATTTGCTAATCAGTTGTGCAGCTATGGGGTATTCTTATCGAAGACGTAGTAGCAATCAGTTGAGTTATTTCTGAATCTGGGAGAAACAACTTGTAATACTTTGTTATGGAGATGAAACTTCATTTGTATCACTTTCTTGTTCTTTATACTGATGGAGAAGATTTTGGGGGAATTTTAAAGGTATATTTGTAATTGTTGTAATAACAGAATTTTGCAATCCTTAAAGTCTTCTTATGTTCCGCGGTGATTTTGTGAAAATCAGAATTTCATTTCTTAAAAAACGATTTCTTTAAAATAAAACCTACCTCCATGATTCATAGTAAAGTTTTGTGTTGTGTCGTGTGCGCTTTACGCCACATAAAGTCGCAGATTGTCTCTAATAAGCAAAAAGTAAGAAATTAGTAGTGAGCAGCATCTGCTGATTTGTATTTGCTTTCGAGAACGACAGTACTCCAGACACAAAAACAGCACGCTGAGCAAAAGGTGAGTCACTTTTATTTCAGGGCAGGTCTCACCTTGCATTCTTGAGCAAATGGTGTATAGACGCGATTGTCTGATGTAGTGCTAGCAAGTATATTAATTTTCATTGAAATGCACTGGTAATTTCAAACAGTTGTTTTCTTCCATGTAGTGCAGTAATTTATTTTTGCGGATATTCCAAGTCAATCATTACACTTCATATCACGCAACGTTCATAATTTACTCCGATACTGAGTTTTAGTTATATAGTTTTCATTGACCACACAATAAGGTTCTTTTGGCATTTAATTAGATTCAGTTTCTTTTATTCCAAATTTTGCATTTCATGAAGTTAAGTTTTATTTCGCGACACTGCTCATACCCGCAACACAGGGCCAACCAATAGTCAGTTTTGCGAGCATTTGAATACGTTATATAAGGTACATGTTACATGAGGAGAAAGTTGTCGAAATCAATGTATTCAGTTTTTTCTTATGCAAAGAATGTTTTATAATAAGCTTACAGTATGCCTGCTTATCGCGTCAGGTAGCACTTTCGTCAGTCTAAAGCTCACAGTGAGCACGTAAAGATACATGGATAGTAGTGTCTCTCATCAAATTTGAAGTCCTGCCGAGGGGTTTCGCGTGATTTCATGCAGTTCACATAATGTGTCATGCGTTTCTTTCTTCGCGACAATTCTCAGCCGCATACTACAGGTGCAATGAACACGCTCCTACAGCGTTTTCGATGGGACGATGGGAAGTATTTGATCACCCGCCATAGAGCCTGGACTTGGCTCTCCCTGATTTTCATCTCTCTGTTCGCAGGAGCAAACCAGTGTAGGGAATTGGCAGAATTCACAGGCGGTTGCCCTCTGTTATGAAGGTGTTGGAAAGTAGGTACCACGCTACGACAGATGTCTAAGTCGGAGCAACAACTATCTAGAAAAGTAACTGAAAGGTGTAGCTAAACGCTGCAAATAAAACGTTATTGATTTTCACTGTGGTTTCCATTTCGCGGCAGATCAGAAGTTGATGATAAAAATAGCCCTCATACAACAACCCCTTTCGAGCAAATCACGAGCACATTCCAAAGCAACACGAGAAATTATTTTCCATTCAGGATAATTACTGCCGAAACCCGTGTTCTTACCAGTGTAAACAATGAAAAACATTAAAACTGGCCGAGACTACATTATCTTGACTAACGAGAGTTGCCATATAGTGGAGGCAGCATTAATTAATAGCATTCTAACACCTGCCGACCTGAATCTAGTCTTTCCCTTTAGCTACAAGCCACAAAATGCTGCGTATGTCTATATCTGTGTAACAAACAAACGAACACACCATCTTTCCCAATTAAAGGGTTAAGGTTGATTTGATGCATCTCTCTGTTCATGACCGTTGCCAGCTATCGTGTTCATTTCAGCATAAATGCTGCATCCCATGTCATCAACGATCTGCGTTGCACACCCATTTGTAAATGGACACCTGCTATTCTTCCCTCCACCATCACTTCAAACATAGTTTTCAGTAACACCAATGTTAAAAGTAGTGCCAAATAATTCAACCTCTTCGATTAATTATGTTCTTTATTGGGATTTTTTCCTCATTGACTTGTTGGAGGACTTCTTCATTGAGTTCACCGTTATTGATACTGTCACACTACAGTTAATTTGTTAGAGAATCAAGTTGTAAATTAAAATAAAAAAAACATGACTCTCGATTTCCTATGAGTCCCCGCGACTAGAGTGTTTCGGAAACTACGTGTCGTCATTGCCTCGGTACTGGAGTCATTTATGGGCAGGTTAATTTTAATACAACGCCTTTAGAACTGTGGCTGTTAGTGGTGGTGGTCATCAAGACGGTAGTGTCCATTAGAGGCTATGGTGTCTGAGGAAGGACGCCAAGGGAGCAGGCGTACGTTCGTGGGAGGTAGCTGGCTGTTAGGATCAGACAGGTAATGACAGTCTAACAGATTTTGTGAGTTTCCTCAGAACTCGTTTCTAAGTGGGACATGGCTTTTTGTAGGAACGGACATTCAGGTTGTCAATAGAAAATATTGCCTACCTTTTCTTGCTGGTGTGGTGTTTTTAAACAGGGCCCAGTAGGGTCACTCACGCTCACTTTTGTCGGCGTCCGGGAACAATCACAGGCCGGCAACTGTGGCTGAGCGGTTCTAGGCGCTTCAGTCTGGAACCGCGCTACCGCTACGGTAGCAGGCTCGAATCCTGCGTCGGGTATGGATGTGTCTGATGTCCTTAGGTTATGATGACTCAGATGTTAAGTCCCATAGTGCTCAGAGCCATTTTGAACAACCATCACGTAGCGCACGCGTACACTGATGAGCCAAAACATTATGACCACCTGCTCAATACCTTGTTTGTCCGTCTTTGAAATGAAATACATCACTGATTCTACGTATCAGCGATCCGACAGTTTGTTAGTCGGTTTGTGAAGATTTGTGGCATTAGATGTCTGCGCACAGGCCGTGTAATTTGCATAAATAACAGGCCGCTAATGTGCGTGCGCGGTGGTGACGCCCAATTGCGACCGAGATACGTTTCATAGGATTTACATCAGGAGAATTTGATCGCCGAGACATCAAAATGTGTTCACTATAATGCTCCTCAAACCACTGTAGGATGGTTCCGTCTCCGACACACGGACAGTTGTGCTGCTCAAAGATGACATCGCCTTCGGGGAAGACATCGAGCACGAAGCGATACAGGTGGTTGGCAGCTGTCAGCGTGTCTTCGATTACTACCACAGCTCCCACGCAAGCGCAGGACAATGTCTCCCATAGCGTAATGCTGCTCCCACCAGCCTGCGTCCATGGCGCGCTGCACGTTTCGAGCCGACGGTCACCTCCATGATGGCGTTTGTGGAGACGACCATCGACCTAGTGTACCAAAAATGTGGCTCACCCGAAGAGATGGTCGAATTCCGATGGTTCCGTGCCCACTGCAGTCGTATTTGACGATGTCGTTGGGGAAAATGTGAACATGTACGGATGGTCGGCTGTGGAGCTCCATGTTCAACAACGTACGATGAACGATCTGCTTCGAAATACTTGTGCGTGCACTAGCATTGTGCTCTTTCTGCAGAAATGCCACAGATCACCATCTATCCTACTTTACAGAGCAGACAAGCCTCCGAAGCCACTTTCTGTGAACAGTCGTGGACTTCGAACCATTTAGCGCCTAGTGGTAGTTTCACTGTGCAGCTACCTCTTTCAGTAGATGCTCATGACGGAAGCAAGTGAACAGATGACCATCTTCGCCGTTCTGGAGATACTCGTTCACAGGTTCTGCGTGATAATAACCTGCCCTCTGTCAAAGTCGCTTACCTCACTGTAACTCCGCTTACATACTTTTGCTGCAGCGTTACGTGTCCAAAAACACCACCACGTGACCTCCAGCGTTGCGGTGTGCAATGGTCATAAACTTCTAGCTTATCAGTGTAGTCAGTGTTAATCCCAGAGGACCGCGCGGCAGCCGGCCGAGGTGGCCGAGCGGTTCTAGGCGCTACAGTTTGGAACCGCGAGACCGCTACGGTCGCAGGTTGGAATCCTGGGTCGGGCATGGATGTGTGTGATGTCCTTAGGTTAGTTAGGTTTAAGTAGTTCTAAGTTCTAAGGAACTGATGACCACAGCAGTTAAGTCCCATAGTGCTCAGAGCCATTTGAACCATTTTTGAACCGCGTGGTAGCCGCCATGTTCGCGACAGTCTGGCTCTAAGTCTTCAGTCACTTGTAGGGTTAGTGAGAGTCTTTGCAAACCGAATTTGGCGTTTACTATCGGTGAGACGTAAATGAGCTACGTCACACGTGCGACTGGAAGACAACCAACGGTTACCGTCTGCGTAACACAGCGAGATGCTACGGCCTGCAAGCTAGGTACCACGCCATCATGTTCCACTGCAGCTTCTCATGGATAGTATGACTCCTCGCCCGTCTGTAGTGGCTTCCTTGACACCATTTTGCGACTTTTAACTTTAATCGATGCTTGCTCACAAATAAACCTGAAACTGCATGCCAGTGCATTCTTTCTTACTGATTGCAGTGCTTAGTTCTCGTTTTACTGTTTGTCTGTAAATCTTTAATGGAGAAAGAATTTCGATCTGTCAAATTTGAGTTCAAATGGCTCTGAGCACTATGGGACTTAACTGCTGTGGTCATCAGTCCCCTTGAACTTAGAACTACTTAAACCTAACTAACCTAAGGACATCACACACATCCATGCCCGAGGCAGGATTCCAACCTGCGACCGTAGCAGTCGCGCGGTTCCTGACTGAGCGCCTAGAACCGCTAGACCACCGCGGCCGGCCAAATTTGAGTTCCTCCCATTGTTAGGACTGTAGTATGGCTTTTCGTGGACACCTGCAACCTCGTGATAATCTCTGACTAATCTATGTTTAACGTGACTAGCCGCGCGGCGTGGCAGCGCTGTTTGAGCCGCCATTTCACGGATTACGCGGCCCCTCCCGCCGGAGGTTCGAGTCCTCCCTCGAGCAAGGCTGTGTGTGGTGTCCTTAGCATAAGTTAGTTTAAGTAGAGTGCAAGTCTAGGGACCGATGACCTCAGCAGTTTGGTCCCTAAGGAATTGACACACATTTGAACATTTTTTTTTAAATTCACTGCTTCATTCGCAGCTGTAAACAAGCTGCTTGCAAGGCCACACGGTACAGCTTCATCTTCTTTTGGTTCTTCTTGTTAGAAGAAGGGTTAACAGATGAGTTACATATTTCCTCCTACTAAACGCAAGTCGTTCCATTCGCGTTCTCACTGCTCTACATCAGACTTCATGTCTCCATGCTCGGTTTCTTTGCTGTTGTTGCTGTCACGCCACAATTTCTGCATATTATGAAATTAACTCGCTGACTGAGAATTCCTCGACTTTAGCTGTTTTAGATAAAGATCTACTACCTGCTTAGAGGATTTGTGCCACTCCAGTAGTTGAACCCGGATTTCCAGCTTATCGCGAGCGGTCGCCTTAACCACTTCAACTATCCGTGCACGTTGCCCAGACCCACGCAAATTCGAAATAATTCGTACAAGTGCGGAAGATCAATAGAGTTTGTTCTTTCAGAGATGCGTGTAAGTACGAGGGACGCACAGTAAGTAATGCAACACAATTTTCTTCTTGGTCCACTGCGGCTGAAAAAATGCGGAATTTGTTGTGGAACATCGTGCAATATTCCCGATTCAGTCCCTATATTTTCATGAAGTTCCGATAGGTGACGGCGCAATACGTAGACTTTAAAGTGGCGTCTGTAACGGAGGTGTGTTCCAGGCAGACAGCCGTCTATGTGATTCTTTTGGCGAAAAGCAAAGCATCGCGGATATTTATAAGCGCTTGTAGAATGTTTAAGGAGACCTGACAGTGAACCAAACCTCGATGAGTCATTGGGAGGCGTCTGTCATTATTGCAACAAGGTTACACTAACCTGTCTAAGCTCCCGCGTGCCGCCCAGCAGCACACAGCTGTGAATCCTGCAATGTTGGACCGTGCGGACACTCTCATTCGAAGTGATTCGCAGATCACAATCAAATACCTCGCTGCTCAACTGGACGTCTCTGTTGGTAGTGCTGATACACTCGTCCACCAACTGGGGTACTCAAAGGTATGTGCACGCTGGGATCCTCGCCAGCTAACAGAAGACCATAAAGATCAACGAAGGACAATCCGTGCGGTTACGAGGCTGATGGTGACAATTTTTTGTCGAACATAGTCACAGGCGATGAAACATGGGTTCATCACTTCGAACCGGAAACAAAAAGGTGATCCAGAGAATGGCTCCACACCACCCCTCCTCCGAATAAAAAATTCAAAGACGCTCTCTCAGCCGGTAAAGTGATGGCGACTGTCTGTTGGGACTTTTAAGGAGTTATTCCGTTTCATGTCCTCCCTCACGATTCAACGATCAACTCTGAAGTATATTATGCAACCCTCAGGAAATTGAGGAAACGACTTCAGCGTGTTCGTTGCCAGAAACATGCCAACAACCTTCTCCTTCTGCACGATAATGCAAGGCCTCACACAAGTCTGCGCATCCGAGAGGAGCTCACAAAACTTCACTGGACTGTTCTCCCTCATTCACCCTGCAGATGGGTCTCGCACCTTCTGACTTCCATATATTTGGTCGTCCTTTCGACTTCCATGTATTTGGTCCTATGAATGATGTACGTGGATGGTGGGGAGGTTACTGATGCAGCAAGACGTAGGTTTCTACGCCGGCCTTAGAGTGAAACCGTGCGGGCATACAGGCTTCACAATAAGGCGGCGAAAGGCCGTCGCGTTGAACGGAGATTACGATGAAAAATACGGGTTTGTTCCCAAAAGAGGGAGGAATAACATGCTGTACTGGAACCCGGAATAAAACCAACCTGCTTTCATAAGAAAAGTTGTTGCATTACTTACTAGAACGCCCTCGCATTACAACTTTAGGCGGCCACAAGAGGAGAACGACACTGGTCTTTATTGGTCGTTGTTTCATTCTCCCTGTTGCGGGGGTCCAAATAATGTTGCGACCGTTGGATGACGAATTTAATAGATTACGATGTAAGGATGTGGACAGTGTAAGATGTGTGAAGTTTGTGTCGATCTGGGGAGTATGCACAGATAGCGGAAGTGGTTAATGCGACCGCTCGCGATAAGTGGAAAATCCGGCTTCGAATCCCGGTGTGTCACAAAGTTTCCTATGCTGCTATTGGGTAGTCGATTTATAGCTAATACAACTGATGTCAAGAAATTCGCATTCACTTAATTAATTTCAAAATATTTCGTACAGCTGTGGGTAGTCAACAGTGTCTGTCCTAAGAGACGTGCGTGTTAAGTTGTGCAGATTACTCCAGATTCTTACTGCACCCCTTTTATCAGCTGCGGTAGTGACAGAGGACCGTGGTCTAGTCAAAAGCCGGCCGGAGTGGCCGAGCGGTTATAGGCGCTACAGTCTGGAGTTGCGCGACCGCTACTGTTGCAGGTTCGAATCCTGCCTCGGGCGCGGATGTGTATGATGTCCTTAGGATAGTTAGGTTTAAGTAGTTCTAAGTTCTAGGGGACTGATGACCTCAGAAGTTAAGTCCCATAGTGCTCAGAGCCATTATAGTCAAAATGAGCCTACCGACGCAGTCTGTTAACAGCAGACGCCACAGGTCAGAAGCCGTTCAGAGTAATGTGACATTCCTTCTGAGAGACGGCGCATTGCTTTGAGAGAAACGACACTGGATGCTGGCAACGGACTGGCCATCCCTCTTTAACGTCTTCAGCAGCCTTGGCATTTTCTGCACTCACCTGTGACCGTCTAGAAGGCGCCAACGACAGAGTGTTTAAATGGGAAAACCGTGAATGAATCACAGTGAGTGAATCAAAATTAATGAGAAGCTGTACTGATGCAAAGAAACCGTGAGACGCGTAGCGCAATGAGTCCATATTATGAGGAATTCTCTCTCTTAAGACTGCAATCCGTGGAAAATTCTAAGAGATGCCTATGCCCAAAAGTGGATATCCAACGGTCTATTCCTGCGATGACGCTGACAACCAATATGTTCATGGAGTGATAACGATGGTAATCTTAGCGAAATAAGCTCCACTAATGCGGAGTTAGTAAACATGGATCCTTGATTTATTCACCACAGAAAATGTATATTTCGACTCAACAAAAGCTGGAACATGAGTAACATCGAAGTACACTGACGATCCACTTCCTTAACTCTTTCAAGTACCGGTGATTTCTGTCTAAAACCATATTATTATTATTATTACTTTAAGTATCAGTGTCTTCCGCATGAAGCTATCGACGCTATTGCAGAATAAAGACATCTAGAGGTGTACTGAGGTAGTCCTACGAATATAGTACGTTGTAGGGGTCACTTACAGCCTTCAAAGCAACAGTCGCTACAGAGACTGTGCTACGTGACTATAGCACATATGACATTTGTTTTCTTTTAACAGTGATGATAATGAGGAGATCACTGAGAATGAAAGTAAGTATATCTAAAGTTTTCGTAACATAAATTTGAGTTACAAGCGTTATAAGTGGTTTAGAAATGAAAACACTGGAGAAATATGTACTTATGGTATAAATTCATTAAATTTTAGATCCTTTCTTGGTTGATATTCAGGACTGTAACTTGTTTCACGCCTAACGAGTTCATGAAAGTCTCGAGATGAGGGACTGTGCCTACGAAACATGCGAAATTTCTGTCAAATATATGTTTTGAAATGGCGGATGGCAGAAAATTGTGTGACTCTACGGTTGAAAAGTGAAAGCACAACTCTAAAACAATTGACAATTTACTTTTGGCCAATTTCTTCATCTACTCGTTGCTTAGTGTGACAACAAAGGTTATTTTGCGAAAAATTTTGAAATTATACTCCAAAATCAAATTACCTTCTTAAAATAATTGATCGTTTACTTTTTGATATTTTGTTCCTAGAGTTGGTTGCTTATTAAGATGATAAAGGTAAATTCTGTAAAAAGTTAGAAAAATATTTTCTCATATTGTTGGGACTCAATGGGCTAATAGCTCGTTGGACCACCTTTGGAACGCAAAACAGCAGCAGTTCTGCTTGCCATGGATTCAACAAGTCCCTGGTAGATTTGGAGGTGTGTGACACCAGATGCCTACGCACAAGACACACAGCTACAGTAAATTACTAACCAGTTGTTTGCGAGCGTGAAGCTGGCGACCACAAGCATTTCAGATACGAAGTGTGTGAGTAAAGTAATGAAACTGATTTTTTATCTTCCAAAGTCTTTTTTTTTTTTTCAAACAAAAGTATTGCGCCCTTTAAAGCAGCTCCATTCGGCAACTATACACCGGCGGAGTTGTTCACAGTCTTGGTGGCAAGCCTGAAATGCTTCAACTGGTAGTGCCCTTAACATGTCGATCACATTCTTTTCAATGTTCTCCAGAATCCGAAAACGACGTTCTTTTAAGACGTTTTTCAGTTTCGGGAAAAGAAAAGAGTCGCAAGAACTCAGATCAGGCGAATAGGGCGGCTTCGGAACAACGGGAATCCCTTTTGATGTCAAAAATGATGGAAGTGGGCCTGCGACATGGGGTGTTGTCATACAATGTCCGACTTACTCGATTCACCCTTTACCTTTGCCTGTCAGGGGCATCTTTATAAAACACTGGATTGACAGTTTGTTCTGGAAGAACAATCTCGCAAGAACAGGCACATGTTCGACGTTCCATCGACTGCAGACAGACAAGTTAAGTGAAACTAAACATCTAATTGTTTATAGGTCCCCTAACTCTGACGTCAGGACAATTCTGCTCAGGTTTGAGAGGGCTCTTGATTCACTTTATAGGAAGTACCAGAAAGTAGTTATATGTGGTGACTTCAATATTAATTTTGTATATGATGGTGCAAGGAAAAAGATGTTGGTAGATCTCCTAAATTCATATGATCTGATGCAGACTTTGCTTTTTCCAACAAGGACGCAAGAAGGGAACAGTAGCACAGCCATAGACAATATTTGTATTCATTCTTCATTACTATATGGTCATTCTGTTAGTAAAAGGGTGAATGGCCTTTCACACCATGATGCACAAATTTTAACACTAAAAGGCTTTTGTACACAAACAAATGTCACATATAATTAGAAACTATGTAGGTAAGCTAATCTAGCAGCGATAGAGAGCTTTTTAAACCTCATCAAGGAACAAGAGAGGCAGGATGTTTATAGTGCAGATAACATGCATGACAAATATAATGCTTTCCTTAATACATTTCCCATCCTCTTTGAGAGTTGCTTTCCATTAGAACGTTCTAAACAGGGTACTAACAGTCAAAGGCAGCCTGGGTGGCCGACTAGTAGGATAAGGATATCATGCAGAACAAAGCGAGAACTATATTAAAATGTTAGAAGTAGTCACAAAAAATGGCTCTGAGCACTATGGGACTTAACATCTGAGGTCATCAGTCCCCTAGAACTTAGAACTACTTAAACCTAACTACCTAAGGACATCACACACATCCATGCCCGATGCAGGATTCTAACCTGCGACCGTAGCGGTCGCGCGGTTCCAGACTGAAGCGCCTAGAACCGCTTGGCCACTCGGGTCGGCAGAAGAAGTCGCAATCAAGCTACAGTAGGCCATTACAAACAGTACTGTAAGGTGTTTAAAAATGTTATTAGGAAGGCAAAGAGTATGTGGTATGCAAATAGAATAGCTAATTCACAGGATACAATAAAAACCATATGGTTAGTTGTGAAGGAAGTGTTTGGTCAGCAGCACAAGGTCGACGATAGAAAGTCAGTTCGTAGTAAAAATATTTCTGCTACTGATAAATGAGATACATGTACATTATTTAACAATCATTTTCTGAGCATTGCTGGTCAGTTAAATACAAATTTAGTTTCTAAAGGGAATTATATAACTCTCTTGGAAAATGCCTTTCCGAGATTGATATCTGAAATACTCATCTGAGATGCAGACAAGGGGTAGATTGAGTCAATAATTAAATCACTGAAGACCAAGACTCTCATGGATATGATGGAGCACCAAGCAAAATATTAAAGTACTGTACTAACATGTTAGCCCTGTATTTAGCCATATTTGTAATTTTTGCTTCAGGAATGGTCAGTTTCCTGAACAATTAAAGTACTCAGTAGTAAACCCGCTTTATACAAAGGGAGAAATGGATAATGTAGACAATTTTAGATCTATTTCTATGTCATCAGTGTTTCTATAAAGTTATTGAAAAGGCTGTGTATGTAAGGATGATTGATCATTTTATATCACACGATTTTCTAACAAATGTACAGATCAGCTTTAGAAGTCGTTTGACAACTTAAAATGCTATACTCTCTTTTCTCTGAGAGGTACTGGATGGGTTAAACGAAAGGTTTCGAACGCTAGGCATATTTTTTGATTTAACTAAGGCGCTTGAATGTCTTGCTCATAAAATATTGCCCCAGAAGTTGGACCATTACGGAATAAGGGGAGTAGCTGACAACTGGTTCACCTCTTACTTCAGCAACAGACAACAAAAGGTCATTATTCACAGTGCTGAAAATAGCTGTGATGTATGGTCTGAGTGGGGTACGGTCAAATAGGGGGGAGGGGTGGGGGTGCCCAAGGGATCAGTGTTGGGACCACTCCTGTTCCTTATTTAAATAAGTGAAATGCCTCTACTATTACAGGTAACTCTAAAATATTGGTGTTTACTGATGACACTAGCTTGGTAGTAAAGGATGTTGTGGGCAACAATGGTTCGGTTTCAAATAGTACAGCTCATAACTTAATCTCACGGCTTGTAGAAAGTAAACTAACGCTAAACCACAGTAAGCTTCAGTTTTTACTGTTTTTAACACACAATTCATCAAAACCCGACGTTATAATTTCACAGAATGGGCATACGGTTAGTGAAACTGAACAGTTCAAATTTCTATGTGTTCAGATTGATAGTAAACTATCGCGGAAAGCCCACGTTCAGGATCTTGTTCAAAGACTTAATGCTGCCATTTTTATTATTCGAACGGTATCTGAAGTAAGTGATTGTTCGAAACGAAAATTAGTCTACTTTGCTTATTTTCATTCGCTTATATCGTATGGTATATTTTGGCGTAGCTCTTCCCACTCTAAAAGGATATTTTTGGCTCAGAAACGGGCAGTTCGGGCAATTAGTGGTGTAAGTTCACGAACCTCTTGTCGACCCCTGTTCACTAGTCTGGGTATTTTGACATTGGCTTCTCTATGTATATATTATTTACTGGCGTTTCTTGTTAACAACATCAACTTATTCCTAAGAATAAGCTGCTTCCACTCAGTTAATACTCGGCATTAATCCAACCTGAATTTGGATCAGTCTTTCTCACTGCTGCATCCATTTTCAATAAGCTACCACAATAATTCAAAAATCTTAGCAGTAATCCACAAGCTTTCAAACCGAAACTGAAGAGTTTCATCAAGGGTCACTCCTTCTATTCTGTCATGAGTTCCTTAAAAAACTAAGCTGATTCTTGTTGCATTGTTGGTTGCATTTACTTAAACTTATGGCATGACTTTTTTCATAAACATTTTATTTTTATCTGGTATTACTTTTACGTTGTAATTTTGTGTACTGACATGTTCCATGACCTTGGAGATTTGCTCCTCGATTTGGTCCTACGGAACTTGACATGTAAATAAAATAAAATAAAATAACAAATCTGATGGACAATACATCAGCGAGAGTTCACTAGCATGCTCCTCAAAGCACCAATACACGATTTTGTCCTTGTAACACGGACAGTTATCCTGCTGGAAGATGCCATCGACACTGGGGAAGAATCAGGCACAAACCGTTGCAGGACGTCCACAATAATGTTCTCATAATCCACAGCTATCATGGTGCCTTCGATTCATACTACAGGTTCCACGGAAGCCCATATAAATGTCCACCATAACGTCAGACTGTCCCAGCCGGTCTACCTCAGCGTCGGGATGCACGTTTCCAGCAGCTCTTCGCCTAGATGACAGCTTTGGTCACGACCACCGACCTCATGTAACAAGAAAAGTGTTCATCCGGCCACGCGACACGGTTCTATTGATACAACGTCCATTCTCCCGTGCCCACTTCCACTGTATTCGACTATGTAATTGGATCAACTTGGGAACACGTACGGGGCAACTGCTGCCGAGCGCCATGCTCAACACTGAGCGCTGAATGGTGTGCTCTGAAACACTCGTGCCTGTTCCAGCACTGTACTCTGTCGACAGATCTGACACATATCGGCGCCTGTCCTACATTACAGAATGGGCAAACACTCGACCTCCATGTTCTGCGTTGAGACATGGCCGTCCGACACCATCTTGTCCGCTAATCATGGTTGCACCGCCATTCGCCATTTTCAATAGACGTTCATGACGATAGCACGAGAACAGCCGATCAGCTTTGCGTTTCCGAGATCCTGGTGCACAGGCGGCTGACCATAACAATCCACCCTTTGACAAGGACGCTTATGTCAGTGGTTGTCCCCACTTGGCACGCGTATCGTCGATAGAATGATTCCCCTCTCGTCTCTGCTCCGCTTTTCTACATTTCTCACCGTATCACACTTCTGTATCATCATCAGGCGGTATGTAGTACCGCGGTGGACAGTGGTCACAATGTTTTCCCTCGCCAGTGTAAAAACCATTGTTGTATCAAAGCATATTAAATAACTCGCGAAAAAAATGTTTTTTGATTCAGACTGTATACCAGTTAGGTTCCTTTCAGAGTATATTGATGAAATATCTTTAGCAATCACATATAACCACTCGCTCGACGAAAGATCGGTACCTAATGACTGGAAAGTTGCATACATCACACCAACACACAAGGAAATACAAGTACTCCACTGACATGTTTAATCTCTCCGTTGCATCGATCCACACATGTGGACATTCGTTCAGTACTTTTTATCTCCGTAAGTAGCCGTATTTTTACGCTTATAGACCGATGGTTCATGAGTGTGGACATTCTGGATCTTACTTTTAAAACCAGGGCGCAGCACCTTGCAAGGAACAACTTCTGTTTTAGTTTATAGCTGGTCATACGCACGCTAAGCAGGGATGCCTAGAGGACAAATGTAAGGATGTAGAGGCACATATCACTAGGGGTAAGATAGATGCTGCCTACAGGAAAATTAAAGAGACCTTTGGAGTAAAGAGAACGACTTGCAAGAATATTAAGAGCTCAGATGCAAACCCAGTACTAAGCAAAGAAGGGAAAGCAGAAAGGTGGAAGGAGTATATAGAGGGTCTATACAATGGAGATGTTCTTGAGGACAATATTATAGAAATGGAAGAGAATTTAGATGAAGATGAAATCGGAGATACGATACTGTGTGAAGAGTTAGACAGAGCACTGAAATACCTGAGTCGAAACAAGGACCCGGCAGTAGACAACATCCCATTAGAACTAATGACAGCCTTGGGAGAGCCAGGCGTAACAAAACTCTACCACCTAGTAGGCTAGATGTATGAGACAGGCGATATACCCTCAGCCTTCAAGAAAATGTAATAATTCCAATCCCAAAGAGAACAGGTGTTTACAGATGTGAAAATTACCGAACTATCACTTTAATAAGCCACGGCTGCAAAATACTAATACGAATTCTTCACAGACGAATGGAAAAACTGGTAGAAGCCGACCTCGGGGAAGATCAGTTTGGATTCCGTAGAAATATTGGAACACGTGAGGCAATACTGACCCTACGACTTATCTTAGAAAATTGATTAAGGAAAGACAAATCTACGTTTCTAGCATTTATAGACTTAGAGAAAGCTTTTGACATGTTGACTGGAATATTCTCTTTCAAATTCTGAGGGTGGCAGGGGAAAAATACAGGGAGCGAAAGGCTATTTACAATTTGTACAGAAACCAGATGGCAGTTACAAGAGTCGAGGGACACGAAAGGGAAGCAGTGGTTGGGAATAGAGTGAGACAGGGTTGTAACCTCTCCCCGATGTTATTCAATCTGTATATTGAGCAAGAAGTGAAGGAAACAAAAGAAAAATTCGGAGTAGGAATTAAAATCCATGGAGATGAAATAAAAACTTTGAGGTTCGCCGACGACATTGTAATTCTCCCCAGAGACAGCAAAGGACTTGGAAGAGCAGTTGAACGGAATGGACAGTGTCTTGAAAGGAGGATATAAGATGAACATCAACAAAAGCAAAACGAGGATAATATAATGTAGTCGAATTAAATCGGGTGATGCTGCCGGAATTAGATTAGGAAATGAGACACTTAAAGTAGTAAAGGAGTTTTGCTATTTGGGGAGCAACATAACTGATGATGGTCGAAGTAGAGAGGATATAAAATGTAGACTGGCCATGGCAAGGAAAGCGTTTCTGAAGAAGAGAAATTTGTTAACATCGAGTATAGTCAGGAAGTCGTTTCTGGAAGTATTTGTGTGGAGTGTAGCCATGTATGGAAGTGAAACACGGACGATAAATAGTTTAGACAAGAAGAGAATAGAAGCTTTCGAAATGTGGTGCTACAGAAGAATGCTGAAGATTAGATGGGTAGATCACATAACTAATGAGGAGGTTTTGAATAGAACTGGGGAGGAGAGGAGTTTGTGGCACAACTTGACTAGAAGAAGGGATTGGTTGGTAGGACATGTTCTGAGGCATCAAGGGATCACCAATGTAGTACTGGAGGGCATGGTGGAGGGTAAACATCGTTGAGGGAGACCAAGAGATGAATACACTAAGCAGATTCAGAAGGATGTAGGCTGCAGTAGGTACTGGGAGATGAAGAAGCTTGCACAGGATAGAGTAGCACGGAGAGCTGCATCAAACCAGTCTCAGGACTGAAGATGACAACAACAACAACGCAAAAAACGGTTACTTCTAAAAATCGAGTACGTATGTAAATAATTATGATGCTTAAATATTGTACTGAGAATCGGTGTTTTTTACCTAACGTTCGCTACCTATTCTAGATGTTGATAATTAGTTCATATTTGTAAATTTGTTCGTTACTGTGAAATAAGACTTTTCTGAAGGTCACATGGCCAATCTGCTAATTTCAATTTTGTCTTTGATGATGGAATACTGAAATAACCCTTATTCCTACTGTCTACAGTAATGCTTGAAATATTAACTGATGAGCAATTAGAAGCTCTTCTTAACGATATCAGTGCAGAATTATCGGATTGTAATAATGACGAATTCTCGTTTTTGACTGAAGACTGCCCTGCTTAGCTTGATGAAACAATAAGAACGTTAAGATGTCGTGTCAATAGCTGGGAAACGAGGACCTTCTTGCGCAGTGAATTACTCTAACAGCAAAGATGTAAATGATGGAAAAATGCGAATAATAAGCCAAGAAGAGCTGTGTTGAACCAATTTCAGAAGTCATGTTTTACAATGTTGACTAACGACCAAAATTTACGGAGACAAGGAGCGCTTCAAATGCAGGAAACCTGGCTGAAATTCGAAGATGCGTGGCATGTATGTATACAGTGCAAAAAATAATTCTTTTGAAGTTTATCATAAAACATAAAGTTTTATTTACTGGAAGTAGCAAGTTAGTACTTGGCAGAAATTATTGCATGATTACCGTTCTTTTACTTTTATGATACATTTCTAAAGTATCAACAAAAATCTGTATCGGAAATCATATATTTCAAATATATTAGCATTAAATATCCTATATTCTGTGTGCGTTAGCATATTCAGTTTACTGCTTTGAATAAAATGTATACATTGGTGCCCAAAATTAAAGCAACAAACGGAAACTTTGCAAGGTTGCGTTCATTTTGCCACAAAATAGTCTAAACACGTGATAGTAAAGTAGAACCAATGTAAAGAACACAGAACGTAGACAACTGCAATATGCATAAAGGTAGGCAAAAGTGTTCTTCATTTCTGTCGTCTTAACGGATTTGCACACACATTCCGACAACTGGTTAATATGCTCGCCTGACCACCTCTGGCAGCAATACAGGCCTGACAACGATGGGGCATGCTGCGAATGATGTCATCAGTCTTATGTTGAAGCAGTAACGCCTTCCTGCAGATCAAATGTTTCAAATGGCTCTAAGCACTATGGGACTTAACATCTGAGGTCATCAGTCCCCTAGACTTAGAACTACTTAAACCTAACTAATCTAAGGACATCAGACACATCCATGCCCGAGGCAGGATTCGAACCTGCGACCGCAGCAGCCGCGTGGGTCCGGACTGAAGCGCCTAGAACCGCTGGGCCACCGCGGCCGGCCCTGCAGATCGGCTCGAAAGTCTTGGAGAGTGGTTGCTGGATGCTGACGAGATGCAACCCGTCTCCCTAGTGCATCGCAGACATGCTCTTTGAGATTGAAATCGGAAAAGCAAGCAGGCCACGCCTTGTGCGTAATACCTTCATTTCCAAGAAAACATGAACCACCTGTTTTCTAAGATGTCGAGCATTATCGTCCATCAGTACGAAGTCTGGGCTATAGCACCTCACAACAACCTCACATGAGGTCCCAAGATCTGGCCACGATGTCTGACAACAGTTAAACATTGCCGATTCAGCCGACAGTTTCATGAAGAGCTGTCCGAGTGGTCAACATAATCATTGCCCACACCATTAGGGATCCTCTTCGATACCGGTCTCTCTCCACAACGCCTGGGTCCCGAAATCGTGTTCCACGTTCCCACCAGATACGAATCCATCGAGAATCTTTCTCCTGACCAAATCGGGACCCATCTGTGAAAAGAACATTGGTCCATTGTTCGACCGTCCTGGTGGCATGTTGACGACTCCACTCTGGACGTTCCCTTCTGTGAAGACGCGTCAGAGGTACACATACAGCAGGTGTCCAACAATAAAGGCCACTCTGTCCAAGTCTTCTGCACACCATTTGCTTCGATACAACACGTCCAGTGCAAGGTCAGATGCCAGTTGCTGAACAGTACTAAGGCGGTACCTTTGTGCCCTTACAACCAAATAACGGTCAACTCTTTCTGGTGCCGCATATGGTCGGCCCTTCCCTGGTCTTCGGGATAGAGTTTCGGTCTCTTGTAAACTGTCGCCACATCCGAGAAGCAACAGAACGATTCACATTAAGCCATCGGGCCACATCAGTTTGCGACCGTCCTGCTTCCATTCTTTTAGTGTCTTCTCTGTGCCATACTGAACCGTCTGTGGCAGGGCACACAGCCATTTTGGATGTGAGAGTACCCGGCAAAATCAACGCCGTTTCATAGGCGCCCTGATGTCACCGGTGGCGTAGTTGTCCGTCGACTAGAATGCCATCTTCCGTGCAGAACACGGTCGAAAGGCCATCTGTTGACAGTTTGTATGATTAGATTGTGAAATAGACACAGGATGGGGCAATAGCGGTTTGCTGTTTTAATTCTGGACACATAATGCATTTTTACTGAAGAAACGAGAAAGAAAGGAAATACAAAGAAAACACTAGTACATTTCCACATTAAGTAAGTCTTGAAGTCCACGTATGTGAACTTCCATTTATGCCTTAGCGAAACAACAACAAAATATTTCATCTGCATTTGTATGATGCTTGCTTATTAGTTTGCTAAAAAAATGAAAAAGTTCCCTCCAAATTTTTTTGTATCAGGAATGAACAGAGTGATTGACATAGTAATAGGATTTCGTAACAAATTGTGTGTTCTAAAAACACGAAATACATCGAACAAAAGAATCTAGTGACACATAACGAGGACGGATTCGCAACAGTCTCCGTATTCGCACGTAATAATCAGTGCTATCGACACGGAGTGTGTCAGTGACTGCTTAAACACAGTGTAGCGAAGTTTAAAATCTGTGATTTGGTCATCTACTTCATTCCACAACCATATCAAGTGAGTCACGCTAATTTCCAGTAAATTAGCGTATTACGCAAATGTTCTACCATTTACTTTTGACAGCATTGGCTAATATAAACGAAGATACATGTTGTGACGATAACTTGTGTTCTACTCAAGTCTAATGATTTACAATACTTCAAACACTTGATAATGACCTAAGTCTGAAATCCAGATTCTGTAATAAAAACGTGTTGTGTAGCCAAATAGCGGTTACATCCCGTGTCGATAGCACTGATTAATAAGTGCGAATACGGAGACTGTTGCGTTTCATAAGAACGATATTTTCTGAATCCGTGCTCGTTATGTGTCACTAGATTGTTCGGAAACCTCGTGTGATAATAAAACTATTGCCAGTGCGAGACTCGAACGCGGGATGTTTCTCTTCCGTGGAGTTACCTCAACTGAGCTACCCAAGCACGATTCATGTTTGGAAGGTATAAGTCGAGGTACTGGCGGAAGTAAGACTGTGAGGATGGATCCTGGGTCGAGCTTAGATAGCTCAGTCGGTAGAGAATTTGCCAGCGAAACACAAAGGTGCCGCGTTCGAGTCGCGGTGTGGCACACAGTTTTAATCTGCAAAGAAACTTCGTTTCAAAGCACACTCCGCTGCAGAATGAAAATTCGTTCTGAGAACAGAATTCTGGATTCCTTGAAGTCCTCGGCTGTGTCCATCACTAGCGTGAACCCGAGCCAGAATTCTCTGCATGCCTGGGCCTCCCTTCCGCCGCCTGCCGCCCCCGCCTCCTCGCCCACCTGTTTGTGCCTCCGCCCCCGACACGGCGTCGCTGATTTGCGTAAACGGCCGCCTAGCAACCCCCTCGTCTCTGCGCGTCCCCCCGAGACGCTAGCGGTCGATACGCGGGCACGTGCACGCTCGTGTACAAACACCCACACCCACATACCGGATCCCCCACACGCACGCGTACACTCATACACGCACATAAACCGCTGCCTAGCACGGGGACACTGCCGCTACGAGGAAACTGCACTGTTGTTGCATAACCACATCCATCAGTGATCGCAAGATGAGTTTCATAAAAATAATTTGCTGTAATGTTTGTGACAATTACGTCATCCTGAGGATTATACGTGACTGAATTGAAATTTGTGTGAAAATTACATCATCCTAAGGTATAGTATATTGGATCTGCAGGTATACCTTAACGCGCAGCAAATTAGTGCAAATTAACCTGCGAGTCTCGGAGGTCAGCCTGACCGGGAGGCGGACATCTGCCCGTCCTCTGACACGCCAGCCAGCCTCAGTGTTGTTTTTAGGCGGTTTTCCACACCATAGAATCTCATTGATTGGTATAAAATTGTCTTCAGTGATGAGCCCCGCTTCGAACTGAATCCCGATGACCATCGAAGACTTGTCTGGAGACACCCCAGACAGTGATGGGATAGCATTCTCACTGTCGCCCGTTATACGGCCCGAAAACTGTGAGCGATGGTCTGGGGTGACCTTTCATTTGTTTGTCATCAGCGGCATCCTTACAGCACAGCTGAACGTCGACGATATTCTACGCCGCTTTGTGTTGCCCTTCGTGTCAGGTCATCCGAGCTTACATTTCAACATGACAATGTCCGCCCGCACACGGCGAGAGTTTCTGCTGCTTGTCTTCGTGCTTGCCAAACTCTACTTTGGCCAGCAAGGTCGCCAGCTCTCTCCCGAAATGAGAACTCCAGGAGCATTACGGACAGGGTTTCCAACCAGTTCTGGATCTTCACGATCTAACTCGCCATTTGGACAGAACTTGATATGATATCTCTCGAGTGGACGTCCAACACTTCTGTCAATCAATGGAAAGCATAGGGGACAGAGGTGGACCAACGCTTTATTGACTTGCTCAGTTCGTGAAGCTATTTCTCTTGCATAAAGCATCCAATTTTTCTGAAACTATAATCATTTGTTTGACTGTTCATGTTTCTCATGTCTATCGATTTCCGTCCCATCCGGATAATTCCTTCGTGGTGTGCCGTCTTTGTCGTTGCCTTTTTCGTACACTGTAATGACGCAGTGTTACATTTGTCACAAAAATTAACGGTTTATTCAGTCTGTAGTATAGACGTGTTTCAGCATTAGTGCCATTTTCTAGCACAACCTGAAATTTATACGAACGATGCAGATATCGTCTGCTTGGCAGTAGTACAAGTGAAACGTATATGACGGTATGTCCATATATCAAGAAAACCTAGACGGAAGTAAAACTACCAGACATCTTTTACTTAAGTTTCCACTAAGTACACGACATCCACGCTGTTAGGATTATTTGTAGGTTGCATTAGAAAATGGTACTAATGCCGAAATAAGCCTATCATATAGAATAATTAAACCTTTCGGCAGCTAAATGGAATAAATTTTTACATGGAAGTTTACACTGTTCACAGACAGATGGTGCACACAGTTTCACTCACTGAAGTTAACTGATGAGTGTGCTGACAAGAAGGACATCTTGCCGCAAAGTTGAAATAAAAATAGATTTGTCAGCTCATGGAGAAAAATCGACTGACTCCACATGACGGCATAAATATACGAAAGATAGAGAATGTGCGTGATATTACATAAATGACCAGGTTTACAAAAAACTGAAATAAGTTTCAACAACAACATCACGTCAAGTCCGTAAAAAAAAAACGTAGTTATGATACTTACAGCGAAATTATACGGCTTATAAACGTAAAGTAAAATGAGAATTTTTAGATGTATTTCTCAGAAGATGTGTACAGCCCAGTTGCTGTCAATGAAAACTGTAATCGACACTGCGCCACACGTTTTTCGGAACCCCGTAACTGTCACCCATTGCGATGCAGAAGTTTTAAATTTGGCTATAAGGTGCCTACAACTTTCCTCCACAGTGGTGCAAAAGCTTGGCGCCCTGTGTCCTCACCCTCAGGCTCGATGAGGCCTCAAACAGCAAGTCGTCGATACATACGAAAGAAATGCCCTTGCACAGAAGGTCATGTGACCTGTAAGGCGGGTTGATGACGTCACATTGGTGCCAAATTCTACCACAATTCTGGCCAACGCTACCATGTACATGTCGTACGATAGGAAGGTGGTCACAGCATCCTTTACCCATATTTCACCCTTTCTTTCGGCGCCTCTGCGATGGGGGTCAGAATTCCTAATCCCAGTGGTGAAATCACGCGGTTTTCTTATGAGTAGCCTATGAAAACATTTCGGACTCACCGCCGTTCAGAATCGACACGAAAAGGCCTCAGGGAGTGGCGTGAACGGCGTCAATAAAGCCACCCGTTTCCATGGGACGTTGATTCACACACGAAACGACAGCTCGCAGTTCTATGAGCAACAGAACGACGTTCTTTTCAAGCTTTCATACTGTTGACATCTCCTGGGCGATTCAAGTGTCAGCACTGTGAATTGTTGACGAGAATGTCGTCCTGAGCCTGTACTACTGATCATCATCCGAACGACACGCCCCAGAGACTCGAACCTACCTATACTTGCGTATAGTTACTGGGACTTTCATGTTAACCACGAATGCATTACTTGTTGAAGCGAATGAACCACCGTTAAAGCTGCGACGAATATTCCTCTGTATGAAATTCCTCCTGCGGTTCTCTCTCGACGAATATGGGCCCCTTAACTACAAAACACTGAAATTGACACCCTAATGTGTGAGGTGCCGATATTAGATAAGTAAGCAACTTCCACCCTTCGTAGGCGAATTATATGGAGATACAGGAGTTAAGTCACAATATGTGGAGAAGTCCTCTGTACTGCATTGCCACATTATACCAGACCATCCGAAACAGCGACTGCAGATTTATGCCAGGACCAGTTAAACATTTCAAAACCAGAGCCTAACTCACGAACTCAGGCAAGGGCCTTGGACTTCCTGGCTCACTATCACGATGTAGGCATTGTATATACAGATGGGTCCAAGTCTATTGAAGACGCTTGTAAAACTTACTGGGTACGCCGAAGCAAACAACAAGGACTCTAAAAGCTCGAGGCACAATCCACTATTATAACAGCCGAGCTGATTGCAATTTTGGAAGCCCTACTATTCGCTCAGAAGAACACACAGAAACCATTATAACAGCTGTACCAGCCCTATAGTTACGGCAATTATCGACGTTGTGCTTCGGCTGCAGAGGCGCTGGTAACTTCGGCGTTGAGCTCCCGTAAGCTCCTTTGTTAGGGTGCAAAGGAACTGTAGCAGTATCGTAATGGTATGGATGAAAGACCGCTCTGAACAAATCGAAGCCCCAGCAAATCAGATATCTCTCCATGGAGCTCTTAAATGTGATAACTCGTGCGTCTAAAATCAAATGCAGTCACCACGCACTAATTCATCGCACGATTCCGGGAGTACCATGGTATAACAAGGCATAAACACGAAATAGCTGAGCCGGCCGCTGTGGCCGAGCGGTTTTAGGCGCTTCAGTCCGGAACCGCGCGACTGCTACGGTCGCAGGTTCGAATCCTGCCTCTTGCATGGATGTGTGTGATTTCCTTACGTTAGTTAGGTTTAAGTAGTTCTGAGTTCTAGGGGACTGATGACCTCAGATGTTAAGTCCCATAGTGCTCAGAGCCATTTGAACCAACGAAATAGCTGCCGCGTGGAGTGGCCGCGTGGTTTGAGGCGCCATGTCACAGACTGCACGGCCCGTTCCGCCGGAGGTTCGAGTCCTCCCTCGGGCATGGATGTGTGTGTTGTTCTTAGCACAAGTTAGTTTACGTTAGTTTGAGTATTGTGTGAGTCTAGGGACCTATGACCTCAGCAGTTTGGTCCCTTAGGAATTCACACACAGTTGAACGTTTGAAATAGCTTCTATAACGTCCTCGGAACACGTATCACATAAACGTAGTTGCAAGTAATCTTCGGGCTGTTGGTCATCAGTTCCAAAGCAGCCTCCAAACCTAGTTAGCATCCAACGATGTAGCAGCTTATAAATACCTGTATGAGTTCGTCAGAACATATACGTTCCTGTGTTGCTAATCTAATGCGCTTGGTAATTAGAATGCCAGAAGTCAAACACTCAATTCACTGACTATCTTACCACTCAGGAGAATATGTAACGCTGAACTTCTAAATGAATGTCCCTATGTACCTCCTATATGCACGTGTCTGAATATGGATGTAATACCCATATCCAGTTTTTGTAAACTGTTCTCCTGTTCTTGCAGAGCATACAAAAGAACATTTTGCTGTCAGCTTAGATATATAGTCATTAATATGGACTGAATTAGCAATATCGGAAATATGTATCAACGGCAGTTCATCATTTCTTATTGTGTTGTCAGTAGGGTTTTTATAGTATCTCTCATTTTCGTCCTGTTTACTCGTTTCAGTATACCGTGGTTGTAAAACTTATTTTGTGTCGGAATTAACCCTTTGTTAAGCACATTTAGTACCAGGATACGACTTACTCTGATGTCTACTCTGAAATGTCAAAACACACTGTAAGACGTAATGTAATATTTATTTCCAGTGTAGAGGTGACTCTATGGGTACGTTCCGCAAGCCAATAAAGTAATAATAATAGTAATAATAATAATCAAGCTGTTGCTGATCGCATTGCGAACTGTCCTTTTCGACTGCGTAGTGTGTGGGAATCAACGCCCCAAGGAAAGATTGTTTAAATGACGCTCTTTTCCTCGCACCTCTCGATACCCTGCTTTATGTATGAAGCGTCATCGAGCCCCATGGTGACGTGGTAGGGCACCCCGCATTTGCGCTATTGCAGAGGAAGGCTGGAGGCAGCTTTGAGCTAAATATCGAACTTCTGCGTCGCTATGGGTGACAGTTCGAACAAGTGACCCTTTAATTCTGTTGCGCAGTGTACATTACCTGTATTACTAAACGGGTAAAACGGTCATCCAGAGCCAGTTTCTGGTTGCCTGTCTTATGACTTCCAAGGGACCGAGCGAGGTGTAGCACTGGTTTGCACACTTAATTCGCATTTGGGGGGAGGACGCTTCAAATCTGCTTTCGGCCATCAGGATTTAGATTTTTCATAATTTTTCTAAAATGGCGGGACAATGCTATTGAATGGGCACGGACGAATTCATTCCGCATCCTTGAAACAATCCTGGCTTGCGGTCCGTCTCAAATGACATCGATGTCGACGAGACGCTAAACCTCAATCTCTCTTCCTTCGTACTTCCAGGAGCAAAATAAATTTGTTTTTCAGTACTTCATATAATTACTGACCAAATTTAAAAAATTTAAATGCTATCCTAATCTACTCATTAAAAGGTATAATTTTACGTTAAGGGTTTTAGACACTAAGTCAAGTATTGAAGTTAGAAACTGTGAAAGGTGTTGAGACAGAGTAACTCAAGGCTCGCAAATTTCCCCGGATTATATTCATCCAATACTTGAGACTAGGAGCACTTAGCGACGTACAACAAACTTTACAAGTAATTTCAAGCCTTTTCGCAACTTTTTCTCACTGACACCCCGACAAAATAATGAGAGGAAAAAAGTTATCGCTTCCCACATTCTTGCTGTTAATGCAGAAACACTGCAGCATGAGGCACGATGTTTTTATTCATCACATCTTTATTACGAACTGTTCGCAACGCATTCTGCAGACAGTGTCCCCACATATCATTGAACGTACGCGTAAAATTATACGTTTCACGACACGTACTTCAGTAGGTACCACGTTATAAACACTGAACTGCATGAAAAACTATCTTTTATCTAAAACGAGCGCAAGCTACCCAGTCTATACTTATCAGGCATTTGATACATGGAAGTTCGATTCTCTAAAGAAACAGGAATTGAAGAGTGGGCTGACTCCTGTATTGCATAATATCACTTACAGTTTACAACGAAAGCGTTCCAAAATAAGTTTAATAAATTTATATTTCCGTTGTTATACAAGTAGTGCAAAATACAAGGTTTTTACAAAGAAATACGGTCTGTGACCAGTATATGGCACACAGCATTAAATGTTATATTGCAGGTTCTAGCAAACTGTTTTTGAGGACAGCTGAAATAACATGATACTTGAAACGACTCGTGAATTCGAAAGTAAAGTTCTATGTACTGACTTAGCAGAAAATCCTAATAAATTTTGGTCTTATGTCAAAGCGGTAGGTGGAACAAAACAAAATGTCCAGACACTCGGTGACCAAAATGGTACTGAAACAGAAGATGACAGACTAAAGGCCGAAATACTAAATGTCTTTTTCCAAATCTGTTTCACAGAGGAAGACTGCACTGTAGTTCCTTATCTAGATCGTCGCACAGATGACAAAATGGTAGATATCGAAATAGATGACAGAGGGATAGAAACACAATTAAAATCGCTCAAAAGAGGAATGACCGCTGGACCTGATGGGATACCAGTTCGATTTTACACAGAGTACGCGAAGGAACTTGCCCCCCTTCTTGCAGCGGTGTACCGTAGGTCTCTAGAAGAGCGTAGCGTTCCAAAGGATTGGAAAAGGGCACAGGTCATCCCCGTTTTCAAGAAGGGACGTCGAACGGATGTGCAGAACCATAGACCTATATCCCTAACGTCGATCAGTTGTAGAATTTTGGAACACGTATTATGTTCGAGTATAATGACTTTTCTGGAGACTAGAAATCTACGTTGTAGGAATCAGCATGGGTTTCGAAAAAGACGATCGTGTGAAACCCAGCTCGCGCTATTCGTCCACGAGACTCAGAGGACCATAGACACGGGTTCCCAGGTAGATGCCGTGTTTCTTGACTTCCGCAAGGCGTTCGATACAGTTCCACACAGTCGTTTAATGAACAATATAAGAGCATATGGACTATCAGACCAATTGTGTAATTGGATTGAAGAGTTCATAGATAACAGAACGCAGCATATCATTCTCAATGGAGAGGTCTTCCGAAGTAAGAGTGATTTCAGGTGTGCCGCAGGGCAGTGTCGTAGGACCGTTTCTATTCACAATATACATAAATGACCTTGTGGATGACATCGGAAGTTCATTGAGGCTTTTTGCGGATGATGCTGTGGTATATCGAGAGGTTGTAACAATGGAAAATTGTACTGAAATGCAGGAGGATCTGCAACGAATTGACGCATGGTGCAGGGAATGGCAATTGAATCTCAATGTAGACAAGTGTGATGTGCTGCGAATACATAGAAAGAAAGATCTTTTATCATTTAGTTACAATATAGCAGGTCAACAACTGGAAGCAGTTAATTCCATAAATTATCTGGGAGTACGCATTAGGAGTGACTTAAAATGGAATGACCATATAAAGTTGATGGTCGGTAAAGCAGATGCCAGACTGAGATTCATTGGAAGAATCCTAAGGAAATGCAATCCGAAAACAAAGGAAGTAGGTTACAGTACACTTGTTCGCCCACTGCTTGAATATTGCTCACCAGTGTGGGATCCGTACCAGATAGGGTTGATAGAAGAGATAGGGAAGATCCAACGGAGAGCAGCGCGCTTCGTTACAGGATCATTTAGTAATCGCGAAAGCGTTACTGAGATGATAGATGAATTCCAGTGGAAGACTGCTGGAGAGACGTTCAGTAGCTCGGTACGGGCTTTTGTTGAAGTTTCGAGAACATACCTTCACCGAGGAGTCAAGCAGTATATTTCTCCCTCCTGCGTATATCTGGCGCAGAGATCATGAGGATAAAATCAGAGAGATTTGAGCCCACACAGAGGCACACCGACAATCTTTCTTTCCACGAACAATACGAGACTGGAGTATAAGGGAGAACCGATAGAGGTACCTGAAGTACCCTGCGCCACACACCGTCAGGTGGCTTGCGGAGTATGGATGTAGATGTAGATGTAGATGACTTCCATAGCAGTATGAAAACCATAAAACAGAAGGCATACAGCTTTAGTTGTTACTGAAATCACAGCGGGATGCTGATATCTTGTCATTCCTATATCTGTGACCTCTCAGTAACTTGTTACTTGTTACGTTATTTCTCGCCAGCCCCTGATAGCGTGACAGGGGGGGCGGCGGTGGCGCAGCGAGACCGTCCGCTCCTGCCAGACGCAAAACGTGTCCCCGGGCTTAGCGTCGCGTATCGATTGGGCGGGCAGCAGCTGGGCAGGGCAGGGCAGGGCAGGACGGAACGGAACGGGACTCTGAGCCCTCGGCAACAGGCGGGCGTCCACTTCCCAGCTACCAGCTCCCAGCCCCGGGCTCGCAGAAGCCGAGTGTGGCGCGCGCTTTTTACTATCTACCGGCTATTTCTCTGACACGCGATAGCAGTGCTCGACATCGGGGCTGTGCAACCCCTCCCACGACATCTGGCCCTCCGGCAGAGCCCCAGCTAAAGCTTGAGGTTTTTATTGCGCTTACTGGCCCTCTCTCGCAGTAGACAACGCTCGGTGCCCTGTTTCATCCGTTGTTTCACATTACGGCCCAAGTTCTTGAGCGTCTCATGCTATACTTGGCCCTGTTTCATAGCTGTTACGACCCTCCTGCCTGAAAAACGTAGGGACGGCCCTGCGTCTTTAATACACCACTGCCCATTAAAATTGCTACACCACGAAGATGACGTGACACATACGCGAAATTTAACCGCCAGGAAGAAGATGCTGTGATATGCAAATGATTAGCTTTTCAGAGCATGCACACCACGTTGGCGCCGGTGACGACACATACAACGTGCTGACATGAGCAAAGTTTCCAACCGATTTCTCATACACAAACAGCAGTTGACCGGCGTTGCCTGGTGAAACGTTGTTGTAATACCTCGTATAAGGAGGAGAAATGCGTACCATCACGTTTCCGACTTTGATAAAGCTCAGATTGTAGCCTATCGCGATTGCGGTTTATCGTATCGTGACATTGCTGCTCGCATTGGTCGAGACCCAATGACTGTTAGCGGAATATGGACTCGGTGGGTTCAGGAGGGTAATACGAAACGCCGTGCTCGATCCCAACGGCCTCGTATCACTAGCAGTCGAAATCACAGGCATCTTATCCGCATGGCTGTAACGGATCGTGCAGCCACGTCTCTATCCCAGAGTCAACAGATGGGGACGTTTCCAAGACAACAACCATCTGCACGAACAGTTCGGCGACGCTTGCAGCAGCATGGACTATCAGCTCGGAGACCATGGCTGCGGTTACCCTTGACACTGCATCACAGACAGGAGCGCCTGCGATGGTGTACTCAACGACGAACCTGGGTGCAAGAATGGCAAAACGTCATTTTTTCGGATGAATCCGGGTTCTGATGACAGCATCATGATGGTCGCATGCGTGTTTGGTGACATCGCGGTGAACGCACACTGGAAGCGTGTATTCGTCATCGTGATATTGGCGTATCACCCGGCGTGATGGTATGGGGTGCCATTGGTTACACGTCTCGGTCACCTCTTGTTCGCATTGACGGCACTTTGAACAGTGGACGTTACATTTCAGATGTGTTACGACCCGTGGCTCTACCCTTCATTCGATCCCAACGAAACCCTACATTTCACCAGGATAATGCACGACCGCATGTTGCAGGTCCTGCACGGACCTTTCTGGATACGGAAAATGTTCAACTGCTGCCCTGTCCAGAACATTCTCCACATATCTCACCAATTGAAAACGTCTGGTCAATGGTGGCCCAGCAACTGGCTCGTCACGATACGCCAGTCACTACTCTTGATGAACTGTGGTATCGTGTTGAAGCTGCATGGGCAACTGTATCTGTACACGCCATCCAATCTCTGTTTGACTGAATGCCCAGGCGTATCAAGGCAGTTATTACGGCCAGAGGTGGTTGTTCTGGGTACTGATTTCTCAGAATCTATGCACCCAAATTGCGAGAAAATGTAATCACATGTCAGTTCTAGTATAATATATTTGTCCAATGAATACCCGTTTATCATCTGCATTTCTTCTTGGTGTAGCAATTTTAGTGGCCAGTAGTGTATTATCACATTAAGATGTGGAAATTCTGTAAAGGTTCACATTATTTCAAGGAGGCGATGATCTACATCTTTCAATATTTACGAAAATCCATTTGTGAAGAACTGCCAGTTTCAGTTAAACAAAAGATGATCCTCAGTTATGAAAAATGGCATTAATTACCAGCCAAGAGCCCGTTCATTTTCCTTTATACAGAGATCTACGTCGCATATACGGAATGATCAGAAACAGTCTGAAAAGCTTGTAAGGATATTGCAGGAGACGCTGAGAAATAATTGTTGTTCTCCGTTTGGCTTCCTCAAATCGGATAAACGAACTTTTGTTCACCTATCCAAAGTTAATCACTTCGATAAAAAGGCACATGGACCTTGCCGTTGGTGGGGAGGCTTGCGTGCCTCAGTGATACAGATGGCCGTACCGTCGGTGCAACCACAACGGAGGGGTATCTGTTGAGAGGCCAGACAAACGTATGGTTCCTGAAGAGGGGCAGCAGCCTTTTCAGTAGTTGCAGGGGCAACAGTTTGGATGATTGACTGATCTGGCCTTGTAGCACTAACCAAAACGGCCTTGCTGTGCCGGTACTGCGAACGGCTGAAAGCAAGGGGAAACTACAGCGGTAATTTTTCCCGAGGGCATGCAGATTTACTGTATGGTTAGATGATGATGGCGTCCTCTTGGGTAAAATATTCCGGAGGTAAAATAGTGCCCCATTCGGATCTCCTGGCGGGGGCTACTCAAGAGGACGTCGTTATCAGGAGAAATAAAACTGGCGTTCTACGGATCGGAGCGTGAAATGTCAGATCCCTTAATCGGGCAGGTAGGTTAGAAAACTTAAAAAGGGAAATGGATAAGTTAAAGTTAAATATAGTGGGAATGGTGAAGTTCGGTGGCAGGAGGAACAAGACCTTTGGTCAGGCGAATACAGGGTTATAAATATAAAATCAAATTGGGGTAATGCAGGAGTATGTTTAATAATGAATAAAAAATAGGAGTGCGGGTAAGCTACTACAAACAGCATAGTGAACGCATTATTGTGGCCAAGATAGACACGAACCCCACGCCTACCACAGTAGTACAAGTTTATATGCCAACTAGCTTCGCAGATGATGTAGAAATTGATGAAATGTATGATGAGATAAAAGAAATTATTGAGGTAGTGAAGGGACACGAAAATTTAATAGTCATGGGTGACTGGAATTCGAGAGTAGGAAAAAGGAGAGAAGGAAACATAGTAGGTGAATATGAGTTGGGGCTAAGAAATCAAAGAGGAAGCCGCCTGGTAGAGTTTGCACAGAGCATAACTTAATCATAGCTAACACTTGGTTTAAGAAACATGAAAGAATGTTGTACACATGGAAGAATCCTGGAGATACTAAAAGGTATCACATAGATTATATAATGGTAAGACAGATATTTAGGAACCAGTTTCTAAATTGTAAGACATTTCCAGGGGCAGATGTGGACTCTGACCACAATCTATTGGTTATGAACTGTAGATTAAAACTGAAGAAACTGCAAAAAGGTGGGAATTTAAGGAGACGGGACCTGGATAAACTGAAAGAACCAGAGGTTGTACAGAGTTTCAAGGAGAGCATAAGGGAACAATTGACAGGAATGGGGGAAAGAAATACAGTAGAAGAAGAATGGGTAGCTTTGAGGGATGAAGTACTGAAGGTAGCAGAGGATAAAGTAGGTAAAAAGACGAGGGCTGCCAGAAATCCTTGGGTAACAGAAGAAATATTGATACATTGATAGGTGAAAATATAAAAATGCAGTAAATGAAGCAGGCAAAAAGGAATACAAATGTCTCAAAAATGAGATCGACAGGAAGTGCAAAACGGCTAAGCAGACATGGCTAGAGTACAAATGTAAGGATGTAGAGGCTTGTTGGTTGGTTGGTTGTTTTGGGGAAGGAGACCAGACAGCGTGGTCATCGGTCTCATCGGATTAGGGAAGGATGGGGAAGGAAGTCGGCCGTGTCCTTTCAGAGGAACCATCCCAGCATTTGCCTGGAGTGATTTAGGGAAATCACGGAAAACCTAAATCAGGATGGCCGGACGCGGGATTGAACCGTCGTCCTCCCGAATGCGAGTCCAGTGTCTAACCACTGCGCCACCTCGCTCGGTGTAGAGGCTTGTCTCACCAGGGGTAAGATAGGTACTGACTACAGGAAAATTAAAGAGACCTTTGGAGAAAAGATGGAAACCCAGTTCTAAACAAAGAAGGGAAAGCAGAACGGTGGAAGGAGTATATAGAGGGTTTATACAAGGGCGATGTATTTGAGGAAAATATTATGGAAATGGAAGAGGATGTAGATGAAGATGCAATGGGAGATATGATACTGCGTGAAGAGTTTGACAGAGCACTGAAAGACCTGAGTCGAAACGAGGCCCCGGGAGTAGACAACATTCCATTAGAACTACTGACAGCCTTGGGAGAGCCAGTCCTGACGAAACTCTACCATCTGGTGAGCAAGATATATGAGACAGGCCAAATACCCTCAGACTTCAAGAAGAATAATTCCGATCCCAAAGAAAGCAGGTCTTGACAGATGCGAAAATTACCGAACTATCAGTTTAATAAGTCACGGCTGCAAAAGAGCAAGATATATGAGACAGGCCAAATACCCTCAGACTCCAAGAAGAATGTAATAATTCCAATCCCAAAGAAAGCAGGTCTTGACAGATGCGAAAATTACCGAACTATCAGTTAAATAAGTCACGGCTGCAAAATACTAACGCGAATTTTTTACAGACGAATGGAAAAACTTGTAGAAGCCGACCTCGGGGAAGATCAAATTGGATTCCGTAGAAATATTGGAACACGTGAGGCAATACTGACCCTACGACTTATCTTAGAAGACAGATTAAGGAAAGGCAAACCCACGTTTCTAGCATTTGTAGACTTAGAGAAAGCTTTTGACTATGTTGACGGGAATACTCTCAAATTCTGAAGGTGGCAGGGGTAAAATACAGGGAGCGAAAGGCTATTTACAATTTGTACAGAACCCAGATGGCAGTTATAAGAGTCGAGGGATACGAAAGGGAAGCAGTGGTTGGGAAGGGAGTGAGACAGGGTTGTAACCTCTCCCCGATGTTATTCAATCTATATATTGAGCAAGAAGTGAAGGAAAAAAAAGAAAAATTCGGTGTAGGAATTAAAATCCATGGAGATGAAATAAAAACTTTGAGGTTCGCAGATGACATTGTAATTCTGTCAGAGACAGCAAAAGAGTTGGAAGAGCAGTTGAACGGAATGGATAGTGTCTTGAAAGGAGGATATAACATGAACATCAACAAAAGCAAAACAAGGATAATGGAATGTAGTAGAATTAAGTCGGGTGATGCTGAGGGAATTAGATTAGGAAACGAGACACCTAAAGTAGTAAAGGAGTTTTGCTATTTGGGGAGCAGATTCAGAAGGATGTAGGTTGCAGTAGTTACTGGGAGATGAAGAAACTTGCACAGGATAGAGTAGCATGGAGAGCTGCATCAAACCAGTCTCAGGACTGAAGACTACAACAACAACAACAACAACAACAACAACAGGTAATGAGTATCTGAACAATAGGTACCTCACGGACCCACAAATGTCTGTGCATTACCGCATTTTAGGCGTGCAAATGTTTCAGTTTGTGCGCGCAACGATCTAATCAATGAACGTCAATGCCAAATTACTCAGAAACGGCGCAACGGATCCAAATTTTACCTTAACAATTATTACTCAGCACCACCTCCCCCGATACCACCTGTAAGTTTTTCATACTGTTTTCGACCGCTCTCTGCAATGCAGGAAAATAACAGATTTATACATAAGACAAGCGTTAATACTATAATTGATGTAGCTTATTTTTGACATTCGTGTAGGTATAAACTAGTAATTCCCACCGCTCCAGAATTCTTTAAATAATCGAAACGGCTTCAAACGCCCGATCCCTTTACAAATGAGTTAATGTGTTAAATATTTGACGGTAATCATGTAAACTTTTGTGGTTAAAGACGCAAAACCCTAATTATGTTTTTTTTCATTATTTTCGGATTATTCGTTCAATGATTAATGAAAAAGTTTATAAAAGGTCTGAAATTATCTTCAACGTTTGTTGGAAGTCGCTACGTGCTCTAATGATCACTGAATAAGTATAGTCTCGTAATTTGCGCCTCGTTTCACGATAAGCAAAATTTTCACGCATGTCAATGTTTATGACGCTATACCTCCTGAACTTTGTGTCGTACGGATACTGCCTGCAAAGCTTGACGCAAACAGAGCTTGTAGTAAAGAATTAATAAATTAAAACATCATGCCTCAAACTGAAGTTGAAAGTATCCTTTGACATATTTTAATACTCGTGTAACTGCATGCAAAGCTGAGTAACTGAGAAATGTTTACTGAAAATATCTGTAACTTATTTGTTTATCTGAAATGGAAAATGTGAAGCTCACGTTACACGGTGTGGAATCCGAAGTAATCAGTTGGTCAGGCAATACTACTGCCAGGAAGAAATCTGAATAAAATTTACGTTCCCTATCTGACTCTGTGACAATATGACTTGTTTGAAATCACAATGTAGCACTTACATAAAATATTTCACACGCATTAAAGCTCTGAACTTATGCTGATATTATTCTCGTAAATGCACTCTGACAATCGCTGTGCCTGAGTCTGAATATGAACTATAACATTAACGAAATCTACGGATTCCCTGTGCGCAATCGACCGCTCGTCTGCTCTACAGCGTTGTTCTTTTATACAGGGTGATTCACTAAAATATGCAAATGTTTCAGTATGTCATTCTACAAGTAAAACTAAGGATAAAAGTTCATATAAACGTAGGTCCGCAAATGTTTAGTTACGGAGCTACGGCCAATAAAAGATTTTGCAACTTCGCTCACATGAAACCATCGCAAAACTGTATGAGGTTAAAGTAAAGCACGATTGTCATTTGTTTTGTTGTTATTGGTCTGGTGAACCTAATAAAACATGTCCCAGACGTGTATCTGCAGTAGTTTTCTAGAACATCCAGAGAAGCAAAGATTATTACACAAATAAATTTATTTACTTTCCATTAACAAAGAAGAAACGTGTTATTGTTGGCAACCGTTAGGGAGTTGTTTCGGCCGGCCGGTGTGGTCGAGCGGTTCTAGGCGCTCCAGTCTGGAACCTCGCGACCGCTTACCATCTGAGGACATCAGTCCCCTAGAACTTAGAATTACTGAAACCTAACTAACCTAAGGACATCACACACATCATTGCCCGAGGCAGGATTCGAACCAGCTACCGTAGCGGTCGACCGGTTCCAGACTGAAGCGCCTAGGACCGCTCGGCCACACCGGGTAAGGTATAATCAATACACTTTACTGGAACATTCATTTTCTCAGGACGTCCAGGTGGTGAGACGTACTTACCATTCCTTCAAGAAGAAATATCCCGCTTGCTCGAAGATGATCCACTTGCTACACAACTGCAAATGTATTTTCAACATGGCGGCTAACACATTCAAATGAACATTTTTCCCAGAAATGGATTGATCGTGGTGCTACACGTCTGTGGCCACCCAGATCGGCCGATTTAACACCAATGGATTTTTGTGTATGGCGATGAATAAAAGACATAGTTTATCAGGACAAAGTCAATACACGTGAGGCAATACTTGCTAGCATTATGAATGCAATAGACGAAATTAACAACAACCCTGTGAAACTGAAACGAACAACAAAATTTGTTCATACACGTGCAGCTAAATGCATTGAACTCGGTGGTGACATTTTTGAACATTTATTGTGAATTTTTGTGAAATTGTATGTACACTGTACAATTTCCTTAACACTGAGCTTTGTTTTTTTCCGGTTTAACATGAATCCACGTGTACCATGGTATTAATAAAAGCAGGCTATCTGACACATTCATACAGTTCCAATTAACATTATTACCATCATTTTTCAAAATTAAATTCTCTACAACTAATATTGAAAACTTTGTGCAGTTGTCTGGAATTTAAAAAACAAATTGGGCCAAGCAGTTAATAAAGTAAAAATTTTACAAAATTATTTCTTTGCTTTTCTGGAGTTCTGGAAAACTATTGCAGATACATGCCTGGGACATGTTTTATTAGATTCACCAAATCAATAACAACAAAGTAAATGGAAATCGTGCTTTACTTTAACCTCGTACAGTTTTGCGATGGCTTCATATTAGCGAAGTTGCTAAATTTCGGTAAAAATCTTTTATTAGCCGTAGGTTCGTCAAAATGCATATGTAAAATAATGATGTGACTGTCACAATTGATTTTCATTCGCCGTACTCATGGTGTGCAATGCGAGACGGGATTTCATTAATATTCAATAACGTAGCTCAGTACACATCTCGCGACGTGTAATGCGAGTGTGCAGCCACATGAAGCCATGAATGCAAATAAAAAATCGGGTACTAATCTCACCGCCAAAGAAATAACTGAATCAAAAGTTGTAACTGAGCTCCATTAAGCCATATCAGGAATACAACTTTCCACAATTCTCACACATGAACTGATTCGCAAAATGTCTCTTTACCATTTGTCACTGCAGTGAAAGACAGAACCATATAACTTCATTACAAAAAACCTTACAGAAAATCTAAACCATGAGCACTGTTATACCAATCAGCATACTAAGTAATTACAAATATAATAAACCACGTTACCTTTAAATGTTACCTTTTCTCATTCATGCAATATTACAGTTCTTCCACTTAATATCTCTCTTTAAATATCGTCTAAAAAAATTTGCTCCAAATAATGCTGCCGCCACTCCAGGGCGGTCCAGCTTCCGTCCATTTCAATACAAGTACATTACCAGACCAATGCTACTACCGCACACTGATTCTGCTCTGACAAAGCAAAAGTACACTCTCTGGCCAACATCTCTGGTCCCGAACATAATTCCAAAGCGTATAGTGATAAAGGCAATGCTAAAGCGATTTTATAAGGCTTGAGAACATTTTTAAGATTTACGAATTAGCTCATATTTGCGGGCCATGAGATACTAAAAATGAACATAGCCAATAGAACAGCTACCTTTCAAAGTTTTACTACATGAAAACCAAAAATGTACTAAATGGTAGACGACTCTTCTTTCATTACTTTGTTGACAGTCGCATGGAGAAAATGTCTCAAAAATGTATGAGATTATGTGTATAGTTTGTTGGAAGTCGCTAACTACTCTCATTCTCAAATACTGTATGAATATAGTCTGGATAATTTGCGCGCCTTGAGTTACGCTGCCTCAAGGTGTATAGACTACTTCTAACTTTTATATTAGACGTATTGTATTGAAACTTAAACGTAAGGTTATATCTCTTATTGAGTAGATTGTGACAGCATTTAAAAATTTTAATTTCGGTCAATAATTATACGAAATACTTAAAATAAATAAATTATTGTTGTTTGTAGAATTCGTTATATAGGCAACGTGGGACTGAGATCGGATGACCGAGTGTCTCCTATGACCGTTTTAACCATATAGTCTATACGTAAGGCAGTATGTTAACACCAAAATTTTCGTTCAGCTAATTTTTAACATCAGTGTAGGTATAAAAGATCACGACTAGACGTACGCTCCGTAATTAATGTCGTTTTTATACTCGAGGACGTTCTGTTGCTTTGATTTAATGAAGTCACTTACAGCTGTAGCGTAAAATCTTGATTTTTTTTAAATTCTTAAGTTTTTGCGGCTAACTAGCAAGTGCAACGTACGGACAGTCAAGGGAAGCAACAGCATAGCAACAAGACGAGGATCCGCTCACTGGCTTCCAGCGTTGACATGCAGGAGAAATTAGAAAACCAGTCCTCATCATCAGAGGTTCCCTACTTGAAGAATGATCATAGCACGTTCGTCTAACAGAGGACATCAAATGCGTGCGAAGGAAAGTAAATTTAATGGCCACCGTATTGTTTGACTACCAAGAGACATTAGGGGAAGTGTTGAAAAATCCTGATTGCCAGACACGCGACGAAAGACATCGAAAATGTCTTGTTAATCTGATTAGAAAACTTCAAAGACCGTTTTTTATGACATATGCTACGAATAGTCTTCAACTTCCTATGATTCTACTCTGTGGATGTCGTTCAGAAGAAATTAGGCAAATAATAGGTCGCACATAGTCGTACAGACAGTAATTCTTTCCATGCTCCATCCGTGAATGAAAGGGTGGGTACGTAGTTGAGTAGTTGTATGTGCGTGTTTCCGTTTCTTTTTGTGATAAATCGTCATTGTCACTGCGAAATAAACAATTAAGAGCTCAGCTAAACTGAGAACCACTCTTCTCTACTGAGTGAGGTGGCGCAGTGGTTAGCAAACTGGACTCGCATTCAGGAGGACGACGATTCAGTCCTGGGTCCGGCCATCCTGATTTAAGTTTTCCGTGGTTTCCCTACATCGTTTCAGGCAAATGCTGGGATGGTTCCTTTCAAAGGGCACGGCTGACTTCCTTCCCCTTCCTTCCCTAATCCGATGAGACCGATGACCTCGCTGCTTGGTCTCTTCCAGCAAATCAACCAACCAACCGCTCCTGTCGCGTGCTGCTGCCGCACAACGTAGATGGATGAGCGATTCAAGGATGCTATGGACTAACAAGCATTGACAAGCCTTGAACAGCCCTGGCAAGGCCCGTTATGGCTCCAACAACTTGGACAAGCGTTGTCACATTTTCTTGTCATATTTCCTTGCGATTGGCACTGTCTGTTCTCCACAGTCGGACCAACATCGTCGCCGCATAACATGGATGCGACTGCATGTTTTTGTCGCCGTACTAGCCTTCTTCTTCATCCACTGTAGAGAGACAACTTTAGTGAATTTCTTTTCTATTGCATTTCATACGGAGCGAGAGTAAAATGACTGTCTCGATGGAGACACTGAACTACCTTATCTGCTCTTACGAGCGATGTGCGAGCAAACTGTCATCTAAAACTAAGTGTTGAAATGAATTTCATTTTGCAGCGATCTTTCTACCTTGGTATGAACGTATCGACACAGGACGCCGGCTTTTACCTGTGCCGTAACGATGTTGTAACATGTGACGTCATTTGCGCGTAAAGAGAGATAGAAGGGAACCCTGACAATATTTATTTTGCAAGTATATTGCTATATGGAATATAGATTTTTGTGACAAACTAAACAATAGCGTTGTCGAGGTCTATACGTTCGACTGAAATATGACGGTTTCGTTGTGATTTTTCGATTGTTAACACGAAATTTTGTGGTGACATAACGAGAACTTAAGTGCAGGGTGAAATGTGGGTTAGCTTGCAAGGTGACTGTTTAGCTGTTAAATGGCAACACCGACGATTTTGATATCGTGAAAACATCCATAATCCTTGTTATGGTGCATATTTTAAGCATATTGTAATTCAGTGAGTGCTTTTGTGTGCCATTTTGAAGATGTCTTAGGTAAAACTAGCATGTGGTATCGGCAGGTTGAGTATTTTCTTGAAATTATTGCAGAACAATACTCCGCCATGACCCTGCAACAATTTTCCGAAATATCAGTTTCGACTCTCACAGTAATTAGCTTTAGATCGAAAGAGGCAAATACTAAACCAGTGACTCACGATGTCATAAGAAGGTACAGATTAACGTCTAATTAAAATCCAATATAGGTAAAATACGCGCCGTACCAGGAACTACAGACATTCTCATGTGATAAAATTTCTTATGTTAGCCAACTCACAAATTGTCACTTTTCAAACAGAACCTAAATCTCGCGCTACTCTACAGGTTAGTATATCTTCACAATAAAGATTTGCACATTCATTGGATTTGCCAACTCAAAACTAAACCATCACCTTCCAACCTAGTCTAAACCTCGAGTTACGCTACTTATCAGCTTGTCATTATAATACACATTCCAAAAAGAAATAAGAAGCAAAACGGTTATTTTCAGTGTTCTGTTCCCCTTGTTTCCTCGCACTTACGACGTCACACGCCACAGAAACATTACGTCACATGCCAAAACCGATGTCTAGTTTGATTGTGTTCAACACATCCAATTTCGGGCCTCCCTTTCTCAATCTTAGAGTCTAAGCGTTTCGTCTGATTGCCCAGTGAATGCGCTGGCATTCCCCAGGGATCTGTTTGGCACGTCCGTGAAGAAAAAATGGCTATACAGAAGCAAGCAGCAGCCAGAAGCCGCAGCTAAGTGAGTGTGAACAGGCGAAATGGTGTGTGACACGGTTGCGGCCGTTCCGGTCACCGAGCTGACAGAACTGTGCCGCAGTCTTGCGAAACGCAGGGCTGTGCTTGCCGAGCGTGGAAGCGGCTCTCTGCATCGACGGATTGAGCAATCACTTCGGCACCGCCCGCTCCCAGTTGTGGTTAAGCGGATTAGGAGAATGACGCGCAGCGAAGGCCACCACTCAATAATAGGGATGGTATCACGTCTCTTCTGTTGTGATAAAGGTGTAACAGATCTTGCTTTATCAAGCGAGCCACACCTCCAAACCGAAGAACCAAAGCATTCATTTACCTTGTCGACTCAGTTGCAGTAACTAACCATCTCGAGACATTTTGTCGCTAAAGAAAGGAATCTGTCAATGCTTTCCTTAAATTTGCGCTTGGTTCCTCAAGAAAAATAATTTTTTGCGTTCATAATTTCTTGTGCTGTAATTTAATGGTATTATATTCCGTTAGTTTCACTGTTGACACTCCTCGTTCCCACTTGTGAGAAGCGGGCAAAGTGAGAGATGTTCAGTATCGCCTACCGCAACAGTGGAGGTGAAGCCGCTGTTAGAGCAGCGATTCTCAACCTGTGGGACGCGTCTCTCCTAAGGGGGCGTTACAGCATCAAACAGGGTGGGATGGACCGGAGGGGGAGGGGGGAGGGGGGAGAGGTGCAAGCTTATCGAAAAGTAAAAAATGAGAATTCAAAAACTAATCAATTTACTGAAAGAAAAGAAAAGCTATGTATGTTCCGACGTACCAAAAACGTTAAATTGACATTTACACTTATGTAGTGCACAACTACACTACTGGACATTAAAATTGCTACACCAAGAAGAAATGCATATGATAAACGGGTATTCATTGGACAAATATATTATACTAGAACTGATACGTGATTACATTTTCACGCAATTTGGGTGCATAGATCGTGAGAAATCAGTGCCCAGAACAACTACCTCTGGCCGTAATAACGGCCTTCATATGCCTGGGCATTCAGTCAAACAGAGCTTGGATGGTGTGTACAGGTACAGCTGTCCATGCAGCTTCAACACGATACCACAGTTTATCAAGAGTAGTGACTGGCGTAGTGTGACGAGCCAGTTGCTCGGCTACCATTGACCAGACGTTTTCAATTGGTGAGAGATCTGGAGAACGTGCTGGCCAGGGCAGCAGTCGAACATTTTCTGTATCCAGAAAGGCCCTTACAGGACCTGCAACAAGTGGTCGTGCATTATCCTGCTGAAATGTAGGGTTTCGGAGGGATCGAATGAAGGGTAGAGCCACGGTCGTAACACATCTGAAATGAAACGTCCACTGTTCAAAGTGCCGTCAATGCGAACAAGAGGTGACCGAGACGTGTAACCAATGGCACCCCATACCATCACGCCCGGTGATACCCCAGTATGGCGATGACGAATACACGCTTCCAATGTGCGTTCACCGCGATGTCGCCAAACACGCATGCGACCATCATGATGCTGTAAACAGAACCTGGATTCATCCGAAAAAATGACGTTTTGCTATTCGTACACCCAGGTTCGACGTTGAATACACCATCGCAGGCGCTCCTGTCTGTGATGCAGCGTCAAGGGTAACTGCAGCCATGGTCTCCGAGCTGATAGTCCATGCTGCTGGAAACGTCGTCGAACTGTTCGTGCAGATGGTTGTTGTATTGCGAACGTCCCCATCTGTTGACTCAGGGATCGAGACGTGACTGCACGATCCGTTACAGCCATGCGGATATGATGCCTGTTGTCTCGACTGCTAGTGATACGAGGCCTTTGGGATCGAGCACGGCGTTTCGTATTACCCTCCTGAACCCACCGATTCCATATTCTGATAACAGTCATTGGATCTCGACCAACACGAGCAGCAATATCGCGATACGATAAACCGCAATCCCGATAGGCTACAATCCGACCTTTATCAAAGTCGGAAACGTGATGGTACGCATTTCTCCTCCTTACACGAGGCATCACAACAAACGATTCACCAGGCAACGCCGGTGAACTGCTGTTTGTGTATGAGAAATCGGTTGGAAACTTTCCTCGTGTCAGCACGTTTTAAGTGTCGCCACCTGCGCCAACCTTGTGTGAATGCTCTGAAAAGCTAATCATTTGCATATCACAGCATCTTCTTCCTGTTGGTTAAATTTCGCGTCTGTAGCACGTCATTTTCGTGGTTTAGCAATTTTAATGGCCAGTAGTGTAGTTTAATAATTAACTTTTCAATACTAAGTTAAAGCAAGATTCGTAATTATTAGTGACCCCCTTTTTCTCTGTTTGTCTGACCTTTCTATTTTGTCTTCGAAGGACCCAAAGCAGAAAATATGGTTTGGCGAAGGTAGGATATTCAAAATGGCAGTAGTATACGAAATGTCTTGCTTTCAGTACAAAAAACTCAACAGTACAGTCTGGTCAAAATTCAAAAAGCGATTTATTATTAAACTTTCGCTTGGTTTCGCCACTTGCTGTGAAGTCTACGAAGACTTCTTCAGCAGTTGAGAGATCTTCAGGTGAGCAATAGGGGTCCATCGATTCAGGTTTTGTCATTGTAGTGGATCCTTCCTCTCTCTCTCTCTCTCTCTATCTCTCTCTCTCTCTCGAGAGAGAGAGAGAGAGAGATGTGTGTGTGTGTACGAGGCGTTAGGATTGTAACTGCAGATATAGTGATCATTGGTACCTTAATATGCATCCACTTCAGTGTGTTAGTTATTTTTTCTCTTTGGTAACAGACTTCCCACAAAAACGTCACCATAATTTACTATATGATGTTTTCTGCTCCTGTCTGTGTAGCCGAACAGTTTATCATCCAGGCCTTCGCACCTCAACACCTGACCTGCTGGCCGGTGGAAAAAATCATCAGTTCTCTTGCCACATGTTCTTGGAAATACTAACTAATCTAAAAACATTCTACTCCTAACTGCTACAATTGTTAGCCTGCAAATGAAGTAAATATTGATGTAATGTTGTTCAGTACACCGTCCTCAGTCATCAAAACAAATATCTGCACTAACAGCCCTAACATCATACACATATTTTCGTATGACGAAAGGGTGGCAGGGAGGGCCATGATGAAAATTACGAATGAAAATTGGGTCACATATGCTGAAAGGCTGAGTAACGTTGTGTTACAGGAATTGTAAGAGCGAACAGCATAGCTCACTGTGGAAATCTCCTTCATCACCAACTGCCAAATAAGCCTCTGCTGTGGAGGTTACAGTCATCTCATTTTTTTAATATTCACGGAATGGTTTCTCATCTTGTTCTACCTGCACACATATGAATAACTGGACAGCACTACAGAGATGTCCCAAAAACTTTGCAAGTCGATATCAGCCACAAAAGACCACACATCCGTGCACTGGCTACGTGCTGCACCATGATAATGCATGGCCGCATACTGCAAATGTTGTTGCGGAATATCTTGCGAAAATCAATGTGACGTGCATCCCTCACACTTCCTATAGTCGGAATTTAGCCCCATGCGACCTTTTCCTATTCACTAATATGAAGAAACAACTTCGTGTGAGGCATTTTCCATCATCAGAAACAATAGTGAAGGCTGCGGAGCCGATTTTGGAGGACCTTTCCAGACTGGCAAAAATGCTGGGATAATTGCATCACATGCTAAGGGAACTGTTTTGAGAACTAGCATCAAAATTATGAGGATGAGTAAAGGAATGTTTTCAATAAACATTTTTGATCATTCTTTATTGAGCAGCCCTCATATTTACGGCTTCATCTGCGAAATAATGTCAGAACTCGAGGTTAAATGATCGTTATCAACAATAATTATATAGGGTGTTTCACAATTCCTATTACAGGGTTCTAGGGGTTGTAAAGCGAATTTATCAGATGAATAAAATATTCCCGGGTTTCAAGCCGCATCAGGTGGTTAACTGTCCACGAAGTTTCGGCAAAGATTTCTTCCGTCATTGTCAAGTATATATATAGCCGCGCTGCCGCCCGTAACGTCAGTGGTGTCCAGTCCCGCAACATATACGACAATGTTTTGGTGGCGCGACCGCCGCGCCTGCGCCAACTCCCGGACCCCAGGCTGTACTCAGCCGCAGTCCACTGTCTTTATTGAGAGTGTCTTCCGATACTTTGATATCTATTGCTCCATGTATTACGCTATCCAAGAAGTCGGTGGTCCGTTTGACAATAAAGTATCGTCAAATACAATTCGGTGTCCGTTTCCCAGTGCAAACTCCGCTACAGCTGATTTCAGCAAAACATTGCCATACATGACACAGGACTAGGCAGCAGTGACGTCACCGGCGGCGGCGGGGAGAGGGGGCGGGGGGCTATATAAGTAGGGCAGCGGCGTTCAGACGACAGTCAACTACTTGACACTGGCCGGCCGATGTGGCCGAGCCGTTCTAGGCGCTTCAGTCTGGAACCGGGCGACCACTACGGTCGCAGGTTCGAATCCTCCCTCGGGCATGGGTGTGTGTGATGTCCTTAGGTTAGTTAGGTTTAAGTAGTTCTAAGTTCTAGGGGATTGATGACATTAGATGTTAAGTCCCATAGTGCTCAGAGCCATTTGAACCACTTGACAATGGCAGAGGAAATCTCTGCCGAAAGCTCATGGGTAGTTAATCACTTGAAGTGGCTTGAAACCCGAGAGTATTTTATTAATGAATATCGCCACGAGACAAGTCATTCGTACTTAGCAGATGAAGTTTTGATAAGGAATCCATATCGGGAAATGTAACGTTTGGATAAAAAATAGGTTTGAAGATTATATCATTTTCAAATGTACGCACACAGGTGAGACAATGACCTCTGATACGTGTGCTCTATGGGAGACCATAGTGTGGGCAATGTTTGGGACCATATTTGGAGTACTCGTTGTCGGATTCACTTCTACGTCATAGTCTCTTGATAGTCTAGAGTGCGGCGCGTCTGTGGAGCACCACAGTGAACCCTTGCTAGTAGTGAATATATCAATTACTCCCAGCCTTTGTTTTATCCGGACGAAAACTGTATGTTCTGTCATAATTACAACAGGGACTCACAGCAGCTCCCTCAGTTTGTGTGAAACGAGAGATTTGAAAATGATCCGACCTTCAAACTTATTTCGTATCCAAATGGTATATTTCTGCACGTGGGTTCCTTGATCAACTCTGTCGCCTCTACAACCACTAGAAGCCGCTAACAGAAATTGTGAAGTGGCTGTTGGCTTATCGCTACAAGATTTTCATATGGCTTAATAGTGTAGTTACAGGAACTCAGCGAAACAGCTAGATACCTGAAAGAACTGTTAGTACTAGGCTTGTTCAAATCTAATGTCTCCGAATTTTTCATTCAGTTCTCAATATCTGTTGAGGCATTAGATGTTATGCTTCTTATTCGGCTGACTTTCCCGCTTAGCTGACGCAAGTTTAAACCCTCTGCCGCTAGAGCGGGCTCCCAATTGTAGTGTATAACATGGTGATGTGTAATATATGTCGGAGCATGAAAAACAGCGTCCTGTAGTGGAGTGTCTGAATGTACATCCACACATGGAGCTCCCACTCCTTTAGCACAACAATGCCAGACCGCACACGAGCGTTGAGACATCTGCAACAAATCGAACCCCTGAGTTTACTCCATACAGTCTCGATTTGGCTACATCTAATTTTCATCTGTTTCCATAAGTCAAAGAACATTTTCGAGGACTTCAATTTGATAGTGGCGAAGCAATGCAAGTAGATGTGAGGTTGTGGCTCCGTCAACCAAGTCAGACATTCTAAGGTGACCGTATCAACCAGCTGGCATCTCGTTGGGAGAATTGTGTTCGCTGCCAGGGTGACTATGATGAGAAAAAAATGTAGATGTGGAAGAAGAAAGATACAGAATGTTAATGAAAGGTTGTTTTATCTACAAATGTTTAAGAGTTTTCACATAAAATATTAGGAGGCATTACTCTTCAGAACGCCATCTTATTTTTTTCTGTGCTCGTATAATAGTAACTGCAGTATCGCAATAAACTCAGTCAAACAGGAATCTTCTGCTGATTGCCCTATGTTCGATCACAAATGTGCAATGTGATCTAAACGATTGATAACTTCTTCTAAAAAGTCAAACATACACCATGCCAAAGTTAACTGCTGAAAAAGGACTGTACAACGCATTTATTCTGTTGACTTTTACTTACTTCATCTTCACGCCCAAAATATATACAATTGCACATAAACAAATAGATAACATTGCTTCGGATGTTCTAAAGTCATTGCGGGAAGTGTCAACCAAACAACTATTCAAGATGGTTTGTGAAGTCTATGAATCTGAAGCCATACTATGAGACTTCTTGGAAAATATCATCCACACAATTGTCATACAGTCAGCTTACGAGCTCATGCATCCAAGTTGCTGAAAACGAAAATACGCAAAAGAGGGGAAGGAAAATTGAAGCTTTGCTGGACGACGATCAGATTCGTTCAAGGGAAAGTAGCACTAAAAAGACAGCACTGACGTTGTCTTGATAATGGAACAAAGACTTGAGAAAAGTCAATACACCTTCAATAGGACTTTGCTACGGGGCGGTTCCTTTCGTCCATTACCTGCATCTACCTGTGAAATCATTGCAGCAGATAGCCGGTAGGAAAGCCTAGCAGAAACCTACCGTACTGCAACTCGCATCAGACTGCATACAACACGTTCACTGCCAAGCCCGTACTAATCTTAACACAGTCGTGCACAAACCCTTTCATTCATGTTACCAAGTTTATGGTATTTCCCAAAATTTGAACAGCTACTAAGCAAGGATTGTTCTTTAGTGAAAATTCTCGTCATACTATTACGTTTATCGGTGTCTAATGCACTCAAGTTTTTAGTCACCGACCTGCTCAATATGCCACGAGGAATTACTGTTTTTTCCCATACACAAAAGTACTTAAAAAATCCGTATTTTATAAAAAAACACAGCGGAATAAATATTCCTTTACTTTAAAACATTTTTGAAACATGTAGCACAACTAAAACCGGCAAATTATAACTTCCTTCGGAGCTCATACTACTCACGACCGTACCATTGAAGGGCTGGGCTCCGACTACTGTAGACTACTGTTGTAAACATTCTATATCTCCAAGAGAAAAGACGCGCGAAGAATTCTCCGCTCTGATTGGTCAGTTTTCTTTAAGGCCAATAGAAAAACATTATTATCCCGCGTTAGTCCGCGCTTTTCATAACTAACTAATCAACAAATAACACACTTTCGAACTTTACTTTTTCTCGAAATAAACATTTAACATTCTGTTATTTTGTTTATACTTCACGTTATTAACTATTTTCATTTGCACTCGAATTAGCTTTCCTCTTACCATAAACTTACTTGACATATTATAATGCAAAATTCCCTGTCGTCTGCATTCACACTGTCTTTAAAATTTCTCACGCTAGTTCGTACAGCAGTTATCAGTAGAAAAATGATCTACATATTTACTTTAGACCACATTCACGCATCATTCACACTTCTAAAAGTACACTCCTGGAAATGGAAAAAAGAACACATTGACACCGGTGTGTCAGACCCACCATACTTGCTCCGGACACTGCGAGAGGGCTGTACAAGCAATGATCACACGCACGGCACAGCGGACACACCAGGAACCGCGGTGTTGGCCGTCGAATGGCGCTAGCTGCGCAGCATTTGTGCACCGCCGCCGTCAGTGTCAGCCAGTTTGCCGGGGCATACGGAGCTCCATCGCAGTCTTTAACACTGGTAGCATGCCGCGACAGCGTGGACGTGAACCGTATGTGCAGTTGACGGACTTTGAGCGAGGGCGTATAGTGGGCATGCGGGAGGCCGGGTGGACGTACCGCCGAATTGCTCAACACGTGGGGCGTGAGGTCTCCACAGTACATCGATGTTGTCGCCAGTGGTCGGCGGAAGGTGCACGTGCCCGTCGACCTGGGACCGGACCGCAGCGACGCACGGATGCACGCCAAGACCGTAGGATCCTACGCAGTGCCGTAGGGGACCGCACCGCCACTTCCCAGCAAATTAGGGACACTGTTGCTCCTGGGGTATCGGCGAGGACCATTCGCAACCGTCTCCATGAAGCTGGGCTACGGTCCCGCACACCGTTAGGCCGTCTTCCGCTCACGCCCCAACATCGTGCAGCCCGCCTCCAGTGGTGTCGCGACAGGCGTGAATGGAGGGACGAATGGAGACGTGTCGTCTTCAGCGATGAGAGTCGCTTCTGCCTTGGTGCCAATGATGGTCGTATGCGTGTTTGGCGCCGTGCAGGTGAGCGCCACAATCAGGACTGCATACGACCGAGGCACACAGGGCCAACACCCGGCATCATGGTGTGGGGAGCGATCTCCTACACTGGCCGTACACCACTGGTGATCGTCGAGGGGACACTGAATAGTGCACGGTACATCCAAACCGTCATCGAACCCATCGTTCTACCATTCCTAGACCGGCAAGGGAACTTGCTGTTCCAACAGGACAATGCACGTCCGCATGTATCCAGTGCCACCCAACGTGCTCTAGAAGGTGTAAGTCAACTACCCTGGCCAGCAAGATCTCCGGATCTGTCCCCCATTGAGCATGTTTGGGACTGGATGAAGCGTCGTCTCACGCGGTCTGCACGTCCAGCACGAACGCTGGTCCAACTGAGGCGCCAGGTGGAAATGGCATGGCAAGCCGTTCCACAGGACTACATCCAGCATCTCTACGATCGTCTCCATGGGAGAATAGCAGCCTGCATTGCTGCGAAAGGTGGATATACACTGTGCTAGTGCCGACATTGTGCATGCTCTGTTGCCTGTGTCTATGTGCCTGTGGTTCTGTCAGTGTGATCATGTGATGTATCTGACCCCAGGAATGTGTCAATAAAGTTTCCCCTTCCTGGGACAATGAATTCACGGTGTTCTTATTTCAATTTCCAGGAGTGTATATACAGAACTGTACAAACATAAATAAACAAAAACGCCCTCAAGAAATGAAAACATTCTCTTGGTCTGTTTCTTGACTGTCTCGATGCACTACTGTCCTCTAGCAGATGAAAATTAGAACTACCTACTCGACTGAACCAGATTCAGACCATCTGTCAGTGTGCACGCATGAGTCATTCTCTCGATACACAAGCTCTAGACAGAAGCGATGTAAGGTGCCATATCTCACACCCCCTATGATTATAAAGTTTTTTTTTTCAAAAATGTTAGAATTATCAAATTATCGAGCCTGACTTCAAATTTTAAATCTTGCAAAAAATTCTCATTCTTATAAACTAAAATTACATATTTTTTACTCCAGACTTGGCAGTCTACAACTAACCTAGCCTACTTTTATAATTTCTTTATGAAAAATGATTTATTACTTGACAAAGTTGACGCAAATTTTCAAAAAAATTTTCATTATTTTAATAACTTTTTCTACTTTTTTAAATTCATGTTTCATGAAAGTCTTTCGAAGTGAACTACTTACTTTTTTTAAAGCCACTGTGATTTGTGTCCTTCCACTTAATAATGGTATTTTATCCTACCTTAGCACCAGCACATCACTATAATCTTTTCATCACCTACATTTCCCTGGTTTTTGATTATGACACCTTTGCACTGTAGCGTTCATAATATTCCTCCATCCTCCACATATCTGTCCTTCCACAGCTTACATGCAACGTTGTCCCTGAAACCATACTTCCATCTAAGACTACTTTCTTTATATAAATCCTAATACACAATCACTTATTATTACAATAAATTATTTACAAAGCAGATTAACAGAGTATTGCTTTTTTATTTTACTTTACTCAGCAAGATCAAATCTATTAGCATTTTTTTAAGAATTTATTTCATTTTTAAAGGAAGTAGTTGCTATTGAAATCAAAACTTAAACTTTTTCTTTAGTTTAACTCCACTAGAGAACATTTAATTGTGAAAACAACATGTCACACAAAGAAATTATTTACAAACATTTTATAATACATAGTTACCACTGTTATGCAGTGTCTCTTTGCTTCAGTTCTTCTTCATATTTTTACCACTGTTGGAAAGAAATCAAAATTATTTATTTACAGTATATATATAATCTCCACATTCATTCAAATTCCTTTCACAATAAATGTTCTTCAGCTTTATCCAGGTACATATTTCGTCATATTTGTTAAACTTTCTTTAACTATATGGCCACTGCATATCCCTTTTCATCATTACATGCCTTTTACTGACGACTGCACTTTTGTGTTCATCATCAAAATCTCCTTTATTAACTGCACTTGTCACAATCACTCACTTTCATTTCACTATATTTCACTCAGCCTCCAATTTATTTTGCATAGTCCAACAGGATATTCCTAATTTATTTCGTCATAAGACATGATAATGCCCTCTGAGGCTCTCAGACACCATGTTCACTGATAGAGAAGAAAATTAAAGATGATAGATTCACCTCAGATGACAGAAGAGGAAGATTGACAATATGAAAAGAAACTGAAATAGCATTGTCAATTACTCGAGCATCTGGTGCTCATCAAACACCTAGCACTGCATAGACTGCAACACCATCTAAGGCTTTCAAGCTTAGCTGATATCTAACTCTGGACTAATGTATCTTTTCAAATCGATGACATTTCTTAAGTCCAATGATTTCCCCAATTTCCAATACACTAATTTATATGCATGTGGGTGTGGTTTTTCAGTATTTATAAACAGGCCCAGACATATGTCTGTAAACTTTTTCGTTTCTGCTGTAATTATTTTCGACTTTTTCCTTGTTTTGACTAGTAACAGTTCTCCAATTTGGAAATTCCTTGGTGGAGCCTTAGCATCACGACGTCTTTTTCGTTCCAATGCTTGTTTCCTAATGTTTTAACTAGCATTTTTTTCCTTCATGGTTAGTGCCATGTCTATAATAATGGGAAACTCTATCAATTCAAACCGTATATTATTTGGTCTTACCCCACACATCAGTTCACATGGAGTGAACCCTGTAGCCTCGTGCTTTATATTATTAATTACATCTTCAAAATATTCTATATGCTGTGCCCAAGCCATATGTTTTATATGGCAATAAGTATGACATAACCTTTTCAATTCTTTAATGATCCTTTCATCCATATTCCCTCGTGGAAAATACGCTGAAATCTTTAAGTAGTCAATGTTTCGGCTTTCTAAACATTCTTTAAATGCATTGGAGACAAATTGCGGACCATTGTCAGACAAGATACCTTTTGGGACTCCTACAACTGTGAAGTAGTCTTTCTGCAATTTATTTACTAACAGTTTTGCATTCGCCTTCTAATTGGGTATAGTTTCACAAATTTTGTGAACCCAGCCACCAATACAAAAACCTATTCACAACCACCTCGAGACACAGGTAATGGACCGAAAATATCACAGGCTACAAGGTTCAATTTATTTTGTGGCTCAACACTATACATTTGGCCTTGAATTATTTAGTTATTTGACCTGACTTTTTGGCATCTGTCACGCATTTCAACCCTTGCATTTACACATCTCCACATATTACTAAAAAGAACTGTCTCACTAATTTTGGCTACTCATTTTCGGGCCCCATAATGCCCAAACCTTTCATGTATGTAGTCAGTTAGTAAGTTAACATATTGTTCAGGAAAGTAAGCCTTCCATTGACTACCCGTATTTTTTCTCCTGCAGAATAAAATCCCCTGATGCATCTTATAATATTCAGCAACTTTAGGATAAGCTGTGTCACCTAAATAACTTTTTACTAATCTCAAATTGTCATCTTAGTTTCGTTCCCTTCTTAATTCTTTACACACTTCTTTCAACCGTCCCTCTTCATCAATTTTCATTATGTTTTCAAATATATGGATCCCTTGTTCCTCTGCCAATATATTTTCATTATTCTCATTATCTTCTACCCCCCTGGCTAATGCACCAGGCACCAAATTCTCAGATCCTTTTATGTATTTGATTTCCAGATCGTCCTGTTGCCAGTATAAAGACCACCTGGTTAGTCTGTTGTGCTTCAATTTGCACAGCTGCAAATATGTCAACACCCTATGGTCGCTGTATACAATTACTTTGTGTCCCAACAGGTAATGTTTTAAATTTTCCAAGCCAAAAATGATCGCTAACGCCTCTTGTTCCGAAATGCAATAATTTTTCTCAGATTGTTGCAACGATCTGCTTGCAAATGCAGTAGTTTTATAAATCTCTTCGCCTCCTTCTTCATACACTTGAAACAGCTCTACTGCAATACCGTATCCACATGCATCTGCCATTAAGCAAAAAGATTTGGAAAAATCGAGATGATGAAGTATTTGGCTTTCACATAACGCGTTCTTTAGTTCAAATGCAATGTGACATTCATTGGTCCATTTGTATGGTACATCTTTTTTCAACAGATTTCTTTAACATGATGCGTTAAATAATTGCCCTGGTACAAAACACCTGTAAAATCCACATAATCCAAACATCCCTTTTAATTTCTTTTTACTATTCGGAGCTTTGTATGCCTGAATAGCCTACAATTTTTTTGGGTCTGGCATTACCCCTTTCCCACTAACAATGTGAACTAAAAATTTTAATTCTTTCTTAGCAAAATCAGTTTTTTCCAACTTCAATTTTTACACCCCGCCCCCTCCCTTTTTCAACAGAGTTCTTCCCATGTGGCAGCCGATATTAAAACATCATCTACATACACTGTTATTTTCTTAAGCAGTTCATACCCCAACATTTGTGACATAGCTCTGACAAATGCACGTACACTTGTATTTAAACCAAATCCTTATATTGATAACATCTGCCTTCAAATAAAAAAGCAGTATATTTTCTAGATTCATGGGCCAATGGCAGATTCCAATAACCACACGTCACGTCCATGTATGTAAAATAATTAGATCGCTTAAATTTTTGCAGTAGCTCATCGATGTTTTCTGGCCGTTCACTTTCTGCTAACACTACTTTATTTAAAGCCCTAGCGACCAGCACTAATCTTACGGATCCACCTTTTCTAGTTACTACAGTCACCGGATTGTTATATACACTCACAGCATTTGCAACAATTCCCCATTTAATCATATTCTGTATCAGATCTCTAACAGCGTCCCTGTGTCGTTCAGCGATAGGTATTGGTTTTTTGAGAAAAGGGTCGTCATCTTTTATATTTAAGTGGCATTCATATTCCTTGACTAAGCCACGTTGATCAGAGAAAACATTTTTGTGATCTAGTAGCACTTCTTTTAGTTTGTCCCTTTGATGCTCCTGTAAGTCTGGCACCTGTCTTACTTTTTGTTCTATTCATCCTTGTACCACTTTCATTTCCTCAGGGTCCACACCCACATCATCGCCATACTCATTGTAGCACTCTAAATCTTCCATCCTTCTACGATACCTAAATGGTTTACTGGCTACTTCCTCTTTGGTCAAATAATTTTTTCGAAAAAATGGTACAACCACATCTTCCCCACTTATTTCAAAAATTACTACATTTTCATTGAAATGTAATCTCCCTTTGTACTGGTTAGCAGAAATCTAAGCCAATTAGCATTTTTATACCTAGATCATGGATTATAAGGAAGTTATGGAGTACTTGCAAACCATTTATTTTTACTGGCAACAGAACTTCGTGTTTAACAGGTTTTTTAACTTTTCCTGTAGCTACAATTGTCTGCACCCCCATTACTGGCATTATTACAAGTTCATTTCTATTTGGCAAACGATTATAACCAACTTTTACTCACAGCACATAAATCACTGCCACTATCTGCTAAACACTGTACTTCTTCGTTACGCACTTGCAAACTATTTACTGGCTGACTCAACACCTTCCTTTCATTGCTAATGTCAGAACCCTCCTCCAACAAATCTTTCACAACCTCCCTTCTGTCGAAATCTTCCCTGTTTCCAAAAACTATACAGGTTTTTGCGGAATTACTTTCCTTTCCCAAACTACCTATTCTGTCCACTAATGACAGCTCAAAATTTTTTCCGGTGTTTCGCCATTCCCCCTTTCCTCTCTCTCTTCCTTTTTTTCACAATTAATTGACTGGCCCCATTTTGGTCACCATTTCCCTGCCTCTCTCTTAGAGTCTCACAAATGTCGTCATTTATAGACGCTAGTGTTTCTTATTCACTGACATCGCTAATCTCCCGTAATTCTGCAGCTTCTGTACTTTCTTCTTCCCCAGAACAAGACTCGACTTCAACTTGGTTGCTAAAGTCTTTCTGGTAATCAGGTTCTGTCACATTTTCCACTAATACATCACCAATTTCGTCTACAATACTGTGCTTATTTTGTTTATGTCTGTCGAAAAGAGCCCCTAAACCTCCGTTAAATGTACAGATTTTTATGTAGCTCGTTTCGTCTCTTGTTAGTACGTTCTTCTGCTCCTCACTTATAATCCCTGTCTGTTTGGTGCTGACACGTGCAAAGGGTTTTGCTAACGGGTTCAAATTACTACTTCAGTGAGCAGTATTGTTTTTCCACAGTCATTTTATAGTGTATAGGAATACTCAAGACCAACATGAAGAGCTCTTTGTATGACAGCCCTGCTAATAAATACAAGAACCATACCAAGATACTTGTTCACTTACATTTGGCATAACAAGGCAGGCTTTTGTGGACCTCTTCTCCTGACTGCAGGACAATGGTTTGCGGCGCTGTTATCTTGATACAATTTGATCAAGTCATGTCCCATTCATGTTATCTGCTATAGTACTGTTATAAGCTTCTTTAAAAAAACCACAGGGAAACTGTCCAGTTTCACTAGAAAAACGCAAAGTCGGTATCGTAATTCGGCACCTACAAACGACAAAAGTTACTTCCGAACGTCAGGAAATTCGCCATACTGTCCGCTATAACTTGGCGAAAACCGCACCTGGATATATTTATCCTTTAGGGGTGTATTTAGGCTGGCCTATCTTAGCTGTCTCATCCTGTTTTATTCGCAAACTTGCCTACTTTCTTGGAAGGGTTAAGGATCGATTCTGAAATAAATTTAAGGGCTTCAGAGCGCTATTACGATGATATACCTGAGTTAAGCCAACAAATCAGGTCGTGGATTTCCCACCCTGATGCGATCAATAAAACTGCCGGTGCAGTCGTTATGTCATGCCATAAATTTCTTTTTCCCCGATACGAATCAGTACCACTTCATTAGTTACTTGATCTACCCATTTAATCTTTAGCGTTCTTGTGTAGCAACACATTTCAAAAGCTTGCACTCCCCGTTGCTTATCGCTCAAGTTCCACTTCTGTAGAACGGTACACGCCATACAAATGCCTTTAGAGAAGACTTCCAAACACATAAATTTGCATCATATGTTAACAAATTCATCTTTTTCAGAAATACTTTTCGTGCTACAGCCAGTCTGCATTTTATATCCTCTCTGCTTCGGCCATCGTCAGTTGTTTTGCTGCCTACATTCACTGCTGTTCAAGTCACACTATACTCCGTGGGCAAAGTCGCTAACGCACGCCTGTGCTGTAACGCCTGACTTCGAAGTAATCTGGTTCGAATTCTGGTGGTGGATGAAATTTTCCCTTCCAGTACTTTACAGTGGAGGAGAGAAGGGATGACGGCGTAAAGTCTCTGACCAAGAGTCCTTGAACCTCACCACAGCGTCTCACGAAATGAGGGCATGTAACACAGTTGATAGTGATTCGTACGTCGAATGGTGACGTGTGCCAGCACCAGTTTTACCCTCTCCCTTCTCTCTTCATCTTCATCAATTGTCATGAGAGAAAGGGTGTAGGAAGAGGGAAAGAGGAACTTGAGAAAACACCGTTCATGCAGACAGGGGGAAAGGGAGTGGCGTGACTAATTGAGAAGCGTTACTTCCCTCCTGAAAATTTAATGAATTGAAATACGTACCCGGAAACTGTTGGCTAATGGTTCACTTTATGAGCATCGCCTCATAGTGACAAAGAAATGTTTGTAGTGCGCCGTTCCTGCGGCACACCTCGCTCTTAGTGATTACGTTTAAATGCAACACATCTCCCGAAAGACGGAAACCGAATTTCGGAAACCGGTTTTCGCTATCTTGTTTACATATTAAGGTTTGAAGCGGATTTGCTAGCCCGGTTAAATATGGCGTCTGGAAAACAACTGTTCCAGTTTCTGATTTAGTCAGCACAACCACTACTCTTTCCTTGAATATTGAAGATACAGAGTTTCATGCTCAGTCTAATATTTCTGCTTCTCCTTCTCTGCACAAAAAGTCACTCAGTCCTTATTAGTCGAATATTTTAAAAACAAGACGTACCCTGACAAACAAAGCACGTTTCATATGGTTTAAATGGCTCTGAGCACTATGGGATTTAACATCTGAGGTCATCAGTCCCCTACAACTACTTAAACCTAACTATCCTAAGGACATCACACACATCCATACCCGAGGCATGATTCGAACCTGCGACCGTAGTGGTCGCGCGGTTCCAGACGTAGTGCCTAGAACCGCTTGGCCACCCCGGCCGGCAAAGCACGTTTCAAAAGCGATTGTGCGTGTACATGGGAGCGAAACTCGACTGTGAAAGCGGAAAACCGGCAGCTAGAAACTGATTTCCAGAATCAGTTTTGAAATGTTTACATGGCCAAATACAAACGGTATTATAAAATTGGTTTACAAAACCCGGTTTTTTGGTGCCCCCGGGTGAACATAGTGATTGAATGTTCCAGGATATTATTTTGTGGAAACCCAACGCTCCGTCCTCGTCTGCGGAGGACGTCTGAAAGCGGGACTGTAGCTTCTTCGAAGATCCGATACACACCCTGGCTCGCTAAAGACTGAAATAAAATTCCATTTCTGAGTGCTCACGGGCAGAGGCGTGATGTCACATGTTCTGAAAACTAGGGCGCAGCTGGGCACTGTCGGTTGCTGTCGTAAGCTACTGCTGTCACCCTACAACTACATTGACATCTATACCACACTCCGCAAGCTAACTAACAGTGTGTGGGGGAGAGTACGTGTGGTACCACTAATAGAACCCTCCTTCCCTGTTCCGCACACGAGTGGCAAGTGTGAAGGATGATTGTCGGTAAGCCTCTTTATTAGCTCCAATTTCTCGAATTTTCTTGTCGTGGTCATCTCGTGAGATGTATGTGGGAGGAAGTAATATGTATCCGATCCTTCCCGGAAAATGCTCACTCGAAATTTCAATTAGTAAATCTTCCGTGGTGTGCAGCGTTTCTCTTATAACGTGTGGCACTGGTGTTTGGTGAGCATCTCCGTAAGACTCTCGCGTCGACTAAACGATCTCATGGTGAAGCGTGCCACTTTTCGTTGGAGTTTCTCTATTTCTTCTACCAGTACGACCTGGTAAGTGTGCCAGACTGATGAACAACACTCAAGAATCAGTCGAACAAGTGCCTCGTAATCCACTTCCTTCATGGATAAGCTAAGATTCTTCATACAAATCTCAGTCGGGCATCTGATTTTCCTACTATTTGTTTTATGTGGTCATTCACTTAAGGTTGGTCTGGATAGTTAGTCCTAGATATTTTACGGGAGATTCTGTCCCCACCAATTTGTCATCAATAGTGTAATTGTACGCTATTGGATTTCTTTTCCTGTGTATGCGCAATAATTTACATTTATTTACGTTCGTGGTGAGATGCCAGAGCCTGCACCATCCATCTATCCTCTGCAGGTCATTCTGCAAACCGATACTGTCTTCTGTCGTTTCTATTTTCTTATAGACAACATCAACATGCGCAGACAGTCTTCAACAGCTTCCAACGCTTTCTACCAGATCATTTATATGCATAATAAACGTTAATGGACCCATCACACTTTCGTGGGATAACTTTGGAAATTATCTTCACATCTGTCTATGGTGGAAGAGTGGCACAAGTGTTCTTCATCACATGAAACCAGGTATAATTTAGTTTCACACTTTCCGCCTTCCGATTTAAGTCACTGGGATGTATGGCCTCCCTGTACATCCTTCATAGTGTGCGCTTTGGCTGGCAGTACCTAAGTAGTATCACATCGATTCTTAGTCTCCTGGGTGCAAAGCATGTTCCGCAGCACCTGATGTGCGTCTTTCTCCTCTTCTACAGTTGCCTTTGTGTTGTTATTTTTCGACCACTCTTTTCGTGATAACTATAACTAAAAGGAATCATGAAAATTCCTACTTTCTCTAGCGTTTCGAGAACATGTTAGGCCGTCGTCAGATGTTCTTCTATATTCCACCTGGGTTTGTAGATTATAACTATTTTCCGTTACAAGATTTTTCCTATGCGATCAGTTAACGCCTTTCTTAAATGGGAGGAAAATCTTGGATTTTTCGAACGCCTGCACATCGTTATCATCTTCTCGTGGCTGTCTAAACGCTCTCTTTATCTCAGCGAATGAATATCTATTCTTCAGCAACACGTTGGTGAGATATTCCATCCTCTGGAGTTTGTATAACACCACACTCCTGTCCTGGTTGGTGATTTAAAGCCCAGTGTAAGTAACTGTCAGTGTGTGTGGGTTTTTAGGTATACTGTGGGGTCCAAGCTACATCTTCTGTGTTGAAGACTGCCTGGGATTACATCGCTTTCAGAGAGCGGATACTGCTCAACATCGCAAGATATTTCGCCATTTCTGTTTCAGGTTTCACGGCACGAATTTAGTTGCGCAAAAAAAAAAATATGGGTTCAGGTCTCCGGGGCAGGCCTAGACACAGCCGACATTACCATCGTTGCGGTTGCATTTTCTCCGGCCGCCAGCGTAGCGTGCAAACGACCTTCGACCGCAGCAGCCAGAAGACGCAAGATCTGTCCACGCGCGACATTATAAAAGGAGCCGGGTCTCACGGGCTCCTGCGCTGCATTTGACGTAGGACTGGTCAGGCGATACTCGTGGTCGAATGGGCCCGAGATTTCCCAACACGCCGCAGCAGTAAGACACAGTCAGATGACATCCGACTCGCCGATGCAAGCCATACGTTAGAAATTACTATACGTACAATAAAACTTTGGCAGGGGTTGCTAGGAGCGTAAGCAGGCGATCATCCGTAGCTTACGGGCAGCTGCGGGTTTAGGAGACTTTCTTTTGTGTCACAGTCTTCTGACTGGTTTGATACGGCCCGCCACGAATTACTCTCCTGTGCCACCCTTTCAGCTCAGAGTAGCGCTTGCAGCATATGTCTTCAATTATTTGCCGTATGCACACCAATCTCTGACACCCTCTACAGATTTTACCATCTACAGATCCCTCTAGTGCCGTGGAAGTTATCCCCTGATATCTTAACAGGTGTCCTATCATACTGTCACTTCTTCTTGGCAGTGTTTCTTTTCTCACGGATTCTGTAGAGAACCTACTCATTCCTCACGTTATCAGTCCATCTAATTTCAACATTCTTCTGTAGCACCACATCTCAGACGCTTGAGTATATCCTGTTCCAGTTTTCCCACAGTCCATGTTTCACTACCATACAATGGTGTGCTTCTAATGTGCATTCTCAGAAATTTCTTCCACAAATTATTACTAGTAGAGTCCTCTTGGACAAAAATTCACTCTTTGCCAGTGCTAGTCCGATTTTTATGAACTCGTTGTCTGTTAATCATGGGTTATTTTGCTGCCTAGGTAGCAGAATTTCTTAACATCAACAACTCGCAGTTCTCATTTCTGCTGCTTCTTATTACTTACGTCATTCTTCGATTTACTCTCAATCCGTATTCTGTACTCATTAGACTTGTCGTCTCTACACGTCCTATAATTCTTCTGTACTTTCAGTGAGGACAGAAACGTCATTTGCGAATTTTATCATTGATACCTCTTCACCTTGAATTTTAATCTCACTCTTGAATCTTTCTTTTATGTATGCCACGCCTCTCTTCTGTGGAGCAGACAGCATCCAGGAATTCACAGTGCCTTCTGCAGTGCTATGGCGTATGAGTTGTATAGTAACTAAGGCTCGCAATGGGCGAAAAGATTCCATACCGACTTCCACAGATGCTTCAGCTCTCAGAAATGAGCCAAATTATATTGTGCGAGTAGCATCCGAGAAGCATATAGCATTAAATCCCACAATTATGCTAACTCTTTTCCTATTTAAAGAAATTTCCAAGAGCAACAGTTCTCATGTAGTATTATGAGATTGTAAAAACATTTATGGTGGCTTGTAAGTGAAGCCAACAAATAGTGAATGATGAAAATTTTCCTTCAAAAACGTTAATTGGGTCTCATTTCAGTACACGATGAATTAATATTTTGTTCGGTTATTAGAGACTGTAACAGTACCAAGTGGGTTGCGAGTTGGAATAACCCGTGAGCTATGAGTTTCTAATCAGCTTTAAAATAAGGTGGTAACATTCATATGATACAGCGAAGAAAATGAAGCAGGAATTACATGTCTGAAAGCGAAATAAATAATTAACTGACTTAAATTACAATTGCGAGATTAAATTACAGCGGCAAGACCCTTCGTGGATATGGTGCTATCTGACGGTGTTAAATAGCAGGCTCAGAGAAAGATCGAGAACTACATCGAATCATCAGTGAAAATTTTTTGTGTGTTTATTGCTGCTTTCACGTTATGACCTGAACCCCAGAAGGCAGTGCAGCCCTTGTTTTGCAGGTACATTTGTATTTATTATTATCATCCATAGTGCATTAACAATGCTTAGTCCTACTCTTGTAGGTAGCAAGAACAGACGGTGCTAGATGTGGGACAGGATCAGGAATTACGATACGTTATTGTTTATTGGTTGCTGTTTTTATGCTTGATCTAGGTCCTAGACCTGCGTTCCTTTTTCTCAGTTACTTTTGTTATTAAAATTCGTAGCGGATTAATATAAAAGTAGATAAAAAAAGTTTCCGTTCGAAGGCTATACAGTCCAGAATCGATATGCCAATCAAGTATTATCGACGTGTGCAATGAGGCAATTATTGTACCGACGTACCGGGTTGAAGATGAAAAAGTTGTTAACTGCCTCCTGTACATTCTCATCCGGCAGGAATCGTCGACCCCTCAAGGCGTTTTGTAAGGGGCCGAAGGCGTCTTGGTAGCATTGGTAGAGACCAGGACTATAGCGTGGGTGCTCGACTGGCTCCCACTTGAGTTGGATGAGACTTTTTTCCCAGATCGACCAGCGTCTTGTGTCGAACCGCGACCAGCTTGGAACTTGGCTCACTATTCCACAACGGTGCTTCCGACGGATATGCTGTCCTATATATATTTTTCATTCTCCAATGGATGTTTACTGGTATGTGTCCCTTGGCAGCCAACAAAAGAATAGCAGCACGCCGGTCCTGTTTCAATGCATTTGAACCGCTTATACCCCCATGAACCATGGACCTTGCCGTTGGTGGGGAGGCTTGCGTACCTTAGCGATACAGACAGCCGTACTGTAGGTGTGACCACAACGGAGGGGTATCTGTTGAGAGGCCAGACAAACGTGTGGTTCATGAAGAGGGGCAGCAGCCTTTTCAGTAGTTGCAGGGGCAACAGTCTGGATGATTGACTGATATGGCCTTGTAACACTAACCAAAACGGCCTTGCTGTGCTGGTACTGCGAACAGCTGAAAACAAGGGGAAACTACAGCCGTAATTTTTCGCGAGGGCATGCAGGTTTACTGTACGGTTAAATGATGATGGCGTCCTCTTGGGTACAATATTCCGGAGGTAAAATAGTCCCCCATTCGGATCTCCGGGCCGGGACTACTCAGGAGGACGTCGTTATCAGGAGAAAGAAAACTGGTGTTCTACGGAACGGAGCGTGGAATGTCAGATCCCTTAATCGGGCAGGTAGGTTAGATAATTTAAAAAGGGAAATGGATAGGTTAAAGTTAGATACAGTGGTAGTTAGTGAAGTTCGGTGGCAGGAGGAACAAGACTTTTGGTCAGGTGAATACAGGGTTATAAATACAAAATAGGGGTAATGCAGGAGTAGGTTTAATAATGAATAAAAAAATAGGAGTGCGGGTAAGCTACTACAAACAGCATAGTGAACGCATTATTGTGGCCTACATAGACACAAAGCCCAAGCCTACTACAGTAGTACAAGTTTGTACGCCAACTAGCTCCGCAGATTATGAAGAAATTGATGAAATGTATGATGAGATATAAGAAATTATTCAGGTAGTGAAGGGAGACGAAAATTTAATAGTCATTGGTGACTGGGATTCGAGAGTAGGAAAAGGAAGAGAAGGAAACATAGTAGGTGAATATGGATTGGGGGGGAAGAAATGAAAGAGGAAGCCATCTGGTAGAATTTTGCACAGAGCATAACTTAATCATAGCTAACACTTAGTTCAAAAATCATAAAAGAAGGTTGTATACGTGGAAGAATCCTGGAGATACTAGAAGGTATCAGATAAATTATTTAATGGTAAGACAGAGATTTAGGAACCAGGTTTTAAATTGTAAGACATTTCCAAGGGCGGATGTGGACTCTGAGCACAATCTATTGGTTATGAACTGTAGATTAAAACTGAAGACACTGCAAAAAGGTGGAAATTTAAGGAAATGGGACCTGGATAAACTGAAAGAACCAGAGGTTGTACAGAGTTTCAGGGAGAGCATAAGGGAACAATTGACAGGAATGGGGGAAAGAAGTACAGTAGAAGAAGAATGGGTAGCTCTGACGGATGAAGTAGTGAAGGCAGCAGAGGATCAAGTAGGTAAAAAGACGAGGGCTAGTAGAAATCCTTGGATAACAGAAGAAATATTGAATTTAATTGATGAAAGGAGAAAATATAAAAATGCAGTAAACGAAGCAAGCAAAAAGGAATACAAACGTCTTAAAAATGAGATTGGCAGGAAGTGCAAAATGGCTAAGCAGGGATGGCTAGAGGACAAATGTAAGGATGTAGAGGCTTGTCTCACCAGGGGTAAGATAGGTACTGCCTACAGGAAAATTAAAGATACCTTTGGAGAAAAGATGGAAATCCACTTCTAAACAAAGAAGGGGAAGCAGAACGGTGGAAGGAGTATATAGAGGGTCTATACAAGGGCGATGTTCTTGAGGAGAATATTATGGAAATGGAAGAGGATGTAGATGAAGATGAAATGGGAGATATGATACTGCGTGAAGAGTTTGACAGAGCACTGAAAGATCTAAGTCGAAACAAGGCCCCAGGAGTAGACAACATTCCATTAGAACTACAGACAGCCTTGGAAGAGCCAGTGCTGACAAAACTCTACCATCTGGTGAGCAAGATATATGAGACAGGCCAAATACCCTCAGACTTCAAGAAGAATACAATAATTCCAATCCCAAAGAAAGCAGGTCTTGACAGATGTGAAAATTACCGAGCTATCAGCTAAATAAGTCACAGCTGCAAAATACTAACTCGAATTCTTTACAGACGAATGGAAAAACTGGTAGAAGCCGATCTCGGGGGAGATCAGTTTGGATTCCGTAGAAATATTGGAACACGTGAGGCAATACTGACCTTACGACTTATCTTAGAAGAAAGATTAAAGAAGGGCAAACCTACGTTTCTAGCATTTGAAGACTTAGAGAAAGGTTTTGACAACGTTGACTGGAACACTCTCTTTCAAATTCTAAAGGTGACATGGATAAAATACAGGGAGCGAAAGGATATTTACAATTTGTACAGAAACCAGATGGCAGTTATAAGAGTCGAGGGACATGAAAGGGAAGCAGTGGTTGGGAAGGGAGTGAGACAGGGTTGTAGCCTCTCCCCGATGTTATTCAATCTGTATACTGAGCAAGCAGTAAAGGAAACAAAAGAAAAAACCGGTGTAGGTATTAAAATCCATGGAGAAGAAATAAAAACTTTTGAGTTTCGCCGATGACATTGTAATTCTGTCAGAGACAGCAAAGGACTTGGAAGAGCAGTTGAACGGAATGGACAGTGTCTTGAAAGGAGGATATAAGATGAACATCAACAAAAGCAAAACAAGGATAATGGAATGTAGTCTAATTAAGTCGGGTGATGCTGAAGGAATTAGATTAGGAAATGAGACACTTAAAGTAGTAAAGGAGTTTTGCTATTTGGGGAGCAAAATAACTGATGATGGTCGATAGAGAAGATACAAATGTAGACTGGCAATGGCAAGGAAAGCGTTTCTGAAGAAGAGAAATTTGTTAACATCGAGTATAGATTTAAGTGTCAGGAAGTTGTTTCTGAAAGTATTTATATGGAGTGTAGCCATGTATGGAAGTGATACATGGACGATAAATAGTTTGGACAAGAAGAGAATAGAAGCTTTCGAAATGTGGTGTTACAGAAAAATACTGAAGATTAGATGGGTAGATCACATAACTAATGAGGAGGTATTGAATAGAATTGGGGAGGAGTTTGTGGGACAACTTGACTAGAAGAAGGGACCGGTTGGTAGGACATGTTCTGAGGCATCAAGTGATCACCAATTTAGTATTGGAGGGCCGCGTGGAGGATAAAAATCGTAGAGGGAGACCAAGAGATGAATACACTAAGCAGATACAGAAGGATGTAGGATGCAGTACTGGGAGATTAAGAAGCTTGCACAGCATAGGGTAGCATGGAGAGCTGCATCAAACCAGTCTCAGGACTGAAGACCACAACAACAACAACATATTGCAGAAACCCTTCATGTCCAATACGAGAGATTTTTTTTTTCAGAAGAAGGAAAATACTAGATAATTCTTCACGCAGTGTTATAATTTAATCTATGTTAACTTCATGTGATGTACATAATTTCCTCAACTTTTGAATGTTCATTTAATATTCACTGCGGAGGTATAAATTGTTAAATTTGTCGGACGTCGAGGGTTCCTGTAACAAATGTAGACATATTTAAGTGAATTAAAATTTTTTATCTAAAATCCATTACTATCAATACATATTTCACCATAGTATTAGATTAGTCATTTTTGTTTATCCACATACGTGGGTTGGGAATATAAATTATTGTAGAATCGCTGCATTTCTTAGGAATGTGACAGGTGAGATCTGAATTTTTTTTAATTTGTCATTTTTTGTCAATATTCATTGGCACTTCAAATGGAAAGTCTGGAATTGCTCTCCGTCTGCAAGTCTGAAGGTATGTTCCCGCAACTCACCAAACAACGTTCGAGTTTTCACCACACCAGGAGTAAGTTTGCTGTATGAAAACTCCATAAAGTCTGAAATTGAAAATGCTGCTTTGTTTCTCGAGGAATTTTTATTCCTTGTAATTCTACAGACACCACATTCTTCTTGCAATGCGCTTGCCACCACGATTTGAAGTCACGAATTTCTTCTTTATCCACCATGTGTACGCTGAAACCTCTGTTAAAACTAGAAGAGATCATTACTTCTGTATACTCCAGTGGCAAGTACACTCTATCGGTCTTTTTCAGGTTTCTCTTCACAACTCTGAAGTCCCTGTCACAGGGCAGATAGCTATGCCCCGTGATAAGGAAATATTGATGGACTGAATCAGATCTTCCTTTGGCTATCAATCTCAACATGAGACTGATTACATGATGACTTTTGTTTTGACCAGCGCAGTCGTCAGAGAAAATATGGAAATGCTGGAATTTTGGCAACATATTCATTTACAGAATTTAAGATAAAGGAGCAAACGTCATTGGGCCTATTTTTAGCTGTTGTTTAATCGTATGTGTAGAATACAGACTTCCTAGATTTTGGATCACATATTTTTAAGACATTTTAAGTAAGCAGACGCAAATAGAATGTGTCTTGAATGAGAATAACAGGAAGCATCAGATTTTACATGTAATCAATGCAAATGTGGCGACTTCTTCAGAATCTCTGCACTTGTTCTGCACACGATCAATTGTCTTGTGGAACTTTCCAGGTCTTCTTTCGGCTGCGGCCACATGCTTTGCATTGTCATTTTTTAAGGTAGGACTTTTTTATTTTCAACTTAATTCTTTGCAAACAGGACATACTTCAAACTGAAATTTGCATTAAATATTTTCCAGTAATACCAATCCGTTAAGTTCCACTTCAGGGTATTCCGATTGAAACAGAGACCACATCTTTTACACATTAAGAATTGAAGCCAAGTATTTGTACTCTCTACTTGTGTAGTGCGATTCATGGACTGGTAAACTGTGTAGTTTTCAGTTAACAGTTTTGCGCCAGTTGGAAATGCGTTTCCAGACTGCTGTTTTGCCTGCATGTCTTAGAGGGATTTGCCAGAGATTAGTAGATCTCTTAATACCAGCAGTGTGTCATCAGAAACACCATACACGAATAAAAATGAAAACCTACAAACATGGCCCTCAGAGCTAGAGAGCCAGTATTTGTACGTGTGACCTTTGTCTTTGCTCGTGTCTGGTAAGCTGTCGTCGCCTGACAATCTTGGACGCTTCCGTACAAGGTCACATGCTTCTATTGCGCTCTGTAAGTAACCATCTTGCTCATTTTTTCTGCGGAAACGCAAGAACTTGGAATATAATTCCATCAAGACGTCTGAGTTAATTTTGGCAGTAATGCATTTCCCATTTGCTCCTTCAGTAACAGGTCAGTGTATTCGTAACATGAATAATAGTAACACAGAAGCCAAACAATTATAGTAGTTTGACAGCATTGTTAATGCAAATGGCTCACCTGCGATCATAGCCTTGTTCTTTAGGTTTAACTGTTTCACCTTTATAAAGCTTTTCTTAAATCTTTCTTTTATTTGTTCTCGTTGGTATATAACGCTTTTCACTCCTTTCTTTCTTATATTCACATTGACTTCGCCACTGCGAGACGCGATTTCACTTCAAACTGATGTACAAAGCCTGAAATGTATAAATAGTAAAAACGCTGGAAGAAACCAGAAACATTTAAATAACCAGTTATATTGCCAACCTTACATTTTGGATGAAAAACCAACATCTCCTAGACATGACGTGTTCCTGCATCAAGCAAAAACTTCCACCAGCTACTGGAGGCACCGTTTACCGCTGACATGAGGGAGGGGTTTCCACACAAATAGATGCGTCTATACACAACTATCATATCATAACTTCTTCTTCTTCTTCTTCTTCTTCTGCTTTTACGGCCTCATTGGACCACTTCAGTCAATCATTTCTGGTCCTCTTCTTTGGTATTTTCCCCTTCCGAGTGGCCCAGTATCTCTTCATTCGTTCCGATGCTTTTCGTCGTTCCTCATCTGTAAATACCCTTTTCATTGTATGTCGTTTGTCAATTTTTGGTTTAAATCTTATTTCTGTGTCCCTCAACTTCTTTAAATTTGGCGTTTTGTTCTGCAAATCATCCAGAGTTATTTCCAGTTCTTCCATATCCTCTCTTATTTCCTTAAGCCATCCTCCTTGTTGTTTCAAATTCCAGAGTTTCTCAATAATTTTCCTTGATAATCTGGTTTCTGGTGTCCTCAGAATGTGACCACAAAAAGAGATCCTTTTCTTTCGTATAGTATCGGTGATGGGCTCCAGTTCTCTGTATACCACTTCATTTGGAACTATCCGCCATTGCCCAGCTTTTTGATATTTCTTATTTATGCATGTTCTAGCAATTCTTCTCTCTACTTTTAAAATTTTGTCAATTCTGTTTTTCTGGGTGACTTTAAAAAGAGTTTCACTTCCGTATGTAACCTCTGGTTGAACCACCGTCTTGTAATGTTTTAATTTTGTTTTAATTGATAGACATTTTTTATTGTACGTAGACCATGTTAGTTTTTGAGCTTTTATCATTTTATTAGTTCTTGCTCGCCATGCAGGTTTCTCGTCCAATTTATGTGTTATAATTTCACCCAGGTATTTAAATTGTTTCACTATTTTAATTTCCCTATTGTTCACTGTGATGTGATCTATTACAAGTGGATCCGTTACCATTATTTCAGTCTTTTCAAATGATATCTGGAGTCCTAATTTTTGTGCTATATTTTGTAAGCTTGTTATTTGTTTCGTGGCTTCCTGAATATTATTAGCTAGTAATGCTAGGTCATCAGCAAATCCCAAGCAATTTAGGTTTATTTTATCTTTCTTAGTTCCAATTTTAATATTCATAGGATTTACCTTGTACCATTCTCTCATTACGTATTCAAGAGCACAATTGAATAGCAATGGTGATAAACAATCTCCCTGTCTCAACCCTGTTTTAATCATAAATGGTTCAGATATTTCTCCTCTAAATTTTACTTTGGATTTGGTGTTTGTTAAGGTTAACTGTATCATTTTTATTAATTTAGGATGAAGTCCAAAATTCCTTAATATTTTCATCATTGAAGATCTATGGATGCAATCATACGCCTTTTTGAAATCTACAAAGGTTATGACTAGTTGTTTTTGCCTTCTTTTGTAGACATCCATAACTAACTTCAAGGTGATTATCTGTTCTGGGCAGCTTCTCCAGGATCTAAATCCTCCTTGATATTCTCCCAGTTCCAGTTCTAGTTGATCTTTACAGCGGTTGTATAGTATTCTTGACATGATCTTATACGTGCAGTCCAAAAGGGAAATTCCTCTATAGTTGTCTGGATTTGATTTTTCTCCTTTCTTATGTAATGGATGTATTATAGCAGTAGTCCAATTTTCTGGTAATTTCTCTTCATTCCAGATTTTTACTATGCATTGGTGTAATGCTATCTTTACTGGTTCTGCTGCATATTTCCAAAGTTATCATAACATATCATCATATCATAACATAATCTCAATTTGCTTAAAAAGTGGGCTTGAGGGGGTCTCCAACAAGTCGTTCATTTGGTAATAACGTCGCCATTGTTTACATTTCCGCATTTACCGCACAGACGTCAGGAAGACATGAATACCACACCAGTCCACTGTCTACATGCCGGTACTTATATACCCACACTGGAGTCACGCTACGTTGCAACAACGCCCTCAAACGGAAATTTTTTGCTCGCCCCTGTGCATTTGCTTCCTTCTTTCACAAATAGTAGACTAAACAGCTCCGAATTCAATTACGATCACGGGAGTATAATCTGAGGCGACAAAAGTCGTGAGATAACTCATAATACCGTGTCAGACTTTCTTTTGCCCGGCCTAGTGCAGCAACTCGACGTGCTTCGTCAAGTCATTGGAAGTCCCCTGCAGCAATACTGAGCCATGCTGTCTCTGTAGTCGACCATAATTTAGAAAATGTTGCAGGTGCAGGATTTTGTGCACAAACTGACCTCTGGACTATGTTCCATAAATATTCGATGGGATTCATGTCGGGCGATCTTGGTGGGCGTATCATTCGCTCGAGCTGCCCACAATGTTCTTCAAACCAATCGCGAGCAACTGTGGCCCAGTGACATGGCGCATTACCATCCATCAGAATTCCATCGTTGTTTGATAACATGAAATCCATGAATGTATACAAATGGTCTCCAAGAGCCAAGTATTCCGTGAAAACAAAGCCTCATTGTGTTGCCACCACCAGCCTGCACAGTGTCTTGTTGACAACTTGGGTCTATGGCTTCGTGGGGTCAGCGCCAGGGCGCAGCCCTGAATCCTCCAGAAACCAGGTAGGTAAGCGGGTAACAGGACCGAATCTTCCCGAACTGACACAGTGGGACAGAGCACTGTGTGCGCTGATGACCACAGCTGCCTGCGGCCACTTCGCAGTTCGCGGCAGATCGTTGTAGAGTGAACATGTCCTCAGACGAGCTTACAGTTTCGGTAAGTAGGAACGGAAGGAAAATGTTGGTTTTAAAAGGTAACACCTCCGGTTTTCAAAAACTGCTAAAAGGTGTGGTCTGGCGCGACGGACGTGCAACATTAATGGCTGCAGAAGTTTTGTTAAAACTATTTATATTGAGGAGCTGTATGTCGTGGAGTGTCAAGAAGAGCACAGTCATGAAGAAATTGCCTCATAACTAAATTCAGAGGCAAGAAATCATTTCTGACCTAAAGAGAAAAGCCATAGAAGATAGTTGTGAGAGACCGTCAAAAATAATTTACCAGAAGTTAAAGGAGAAGATACGCAAGATATAACTACGAGAGATGTCAACAATTTTCGCAAATCTATTTACAAAGCTAGGCGAAAAATTCTGTCAAAACTGCCGACGAATGCTGCACATGATCATGATGTTATCAACACGCTGAATGTGGAAACCACAGACGGGACAAAGTGTTTATCAGAAAATAACACCGAGAAAAAAGTGATCATATTTTGTGACTCTGCAAACCTTAAAACATTAACGTAGTGTGAATCTATATATGCTGGTGGTACGTTCAAGTGCTGTCCAAAGTTTTATCGTCGGCTGTTTACAATACTTGGGTTAGTTAATGGCCATTACATTCCATTGGTCTTCTCTTTATTGACTGACAAGAAAACTTCGTCGTATCAGTATGTATTTCAAAGTGTTGTTGATAAATGTAGTGATGTAGGTTTAAACTTTTCGCCATCAACAATGTTTTCTAACTTTGAAGAGAGTATAATGAAAGCTGGAAGTGAGGTCTGGCCTGATATTCGTATTCAAGGATGCAAATTTCATTTAACACAGAGCTGCTGGCGGAAAATACAAACATTGGGGCTTGCACATATATAAAGAGGCACGCAGAAGAAATTATTAAAATATTTTTGGCATCTATTGCGCTTCTATAGACCATTCAGATTTTCTTAACCATCTCCTAGATTCAGACATCGGACACTTATCAATTTGTTGTATGTATAGATTTGCTGGAAATGTAACCACAATTCATAAAATGAGATAGAATATGTGTTGAGAAATCATGATTTGCTATTTTAATAAATTAATTACGAAGAAATCAAGGCCATAAATGATTCAAGTTTCTAAAAATAAATATCTAAATAAGATAGAAGATAAAACTTTTAAACATACAGTACACGCGAAAAATTTTTACATCTTCTACTGTAACTCCATAAGCTTTCCTTTGCCTGCTTGGAGTATTCATAACGCTTAGAATTGCTACCTGCTTCAAACGGGACGATTCGGTCCCATCGTTTTTCAGACCCTTGCGGGCTTGGGAGGATTCGGTACCATTTTTCTGACCGCGGGAGGATTCGAGGCTGCGGCCCTGCGCCACACTCGAACCTACAATCAGCTCTTACCAATTGAAATCGGAATCATATGACCAGATTTCAGTTTTACAGTTGTCAAGAGTCCAATCGATATGGTCACGAACCAAGGGGACGCGCTGCAGGCGATGCAGTGCTGTTAGCAAAGGCACTCGCTTGGGTAGTCTCCTGTCATAGACCCTTAACGCCAAATTTTGCTGCACTGTCATAAAGGATACGCTCGTCCTGCGTCCCACATTGATTTTTGCGGATATTTCATTCAATGTTGCTTCTCTGTTAGCACTGACAACTCTACGCAGACGCCGCTGCTCTCGGCCATTAAGTGAAGGCCGTCGGCCACAGCGTTGTCCGTAGTGAGAGCTAGAGGTTGAAATTTGGTGTTCTCGGAACATTCTTGAGAGTGTGGACCTCGAAATACTGAATTCCCTAACAGTTTCGAAATGGAACGCCCGATGGGTCTAGGAGCAACTACTGTTCCGCCTTGAAATTCTGTTAATTCCCGTCGTGAGGCCATAGTCACGTCAAAAACCTTTTCACATCAATCACCTGAGTCCGTCTGACAGATCCGCCAATGCACCGCCCTTTTATACCTGTGTACTCGTTATACCGTCGTCTGTATATTTGCATATCCCTATCCTATGGCATTTGTCACGTCAATGTAGATTGCACTTGCCAGCATCGTCGAGATAGTACCATGGGATGTCGCTAGATCACGGGCGATTGGAAGCTCGAGCAGAGCATGAGATTTCCCGAGTGTGACGCAAATCATCTCGAGCCACATGAGTCCTGCTTCAGCACACAAAAGTACTTTGAGCTGCTGTTCTGCGGGCCTTCTCGCACTTGACTGCAGCTTCTCCGCCGGCTCCATTAAACTGCAGTAGCTGCGCCAATAACGCCGGCCTTCGCAGCGCCATGAGCGGCCCTAAGCGCTACCCACACACACACACACACACACACAGCGTCTCATCGCGGCCCACTTTCGCTCATTTGGCGGAATTACTGTAGCACGGACTGTTTGCTTTAACTCGGTGTGTGTTTAGCCAACAGATGAGGCCGCCACAGTCAATTACAGCGTTTCGTAACTGAGGGAAAATAAGGTCTAGTGTTTAGATTTCGTGTAATGATAGCTGTGTCAGTGGAAGGGCAATGAGGCTGTGATATTTTATATAACTGTTTTCTTTCGAGTTCTGTCTACGACCGGCTCTTATAGCTTGAAAAACCGCGCGCTAGCTTGCTTGAGTGGGACACTGGATAGAATCCGTGTGGCGGGTTACTGTTGATTGGCCTTTACACCTCTCAGCCTGAGTGTGGTTTTTACGTGGTTTTCTGCGCTCGTTTTGTGGAATGCTGGGCTGGTCCCCAATACCCATGTCAGAAAACATGACATACAAATATTTAAAATACGATAACACACTGAACAAAAACTAGATGACTTGCAGCCAGTCAGCATGTGACTCCCTTCCATAGGTTAACTGATGTGTATGGCATCAGAAAAGGTATCTGGCTACTAAATTTACATAAAATAAATTTGCCAAATCATAAATAGGAACGAATATTGTACGTACGGTGCACACTACGAAAGAGTGATTCGGGTCCTGTCTGTGTAACTACTCGAATGAAATTTCGAGGCATAATGTGTATATTGATCAGAAGCATCATTAGTAGCTAGAAAGTTCTCAGTTTTATATGGAGACGTGGTACTTACTGGAATTAAGGAAAACGTGAAAGGGAGGACCCACCAATATCACTTTCTTTTCACACATTCTGTTTATTTAATTATCATCATCATCATTTAAGACTGATTATGCCTTTCAGCGTTCAGTCTGGAGCATAGTCCCCTTTATAAAATTCCTCCATGATCCCCTATTCCGTGCTAACAAACCACCAAACAATATGACAATGATTACAAGATGGCCGGACCTGCAGCCCGCCCGTTATCGGGTGAAACAGCGGTGTTTACTACCGCGCTGGACACAGTCTCTCTTATTAAATGCCCTTCTGCAACACATGAAAACTATATAAGCACCAATGATGACAAGAGCGATTCAGTTACTCAAAACAGATGATGTAACTTTTAATTTGAAAGCTGCATGTCGAAAGGTTCGGACCTGTGCTTAAAGGTTAAACAAATTAGGACACATTATGACAATGATAAGGTTTACTTCAAAGCAACCATCCTCCCAGGAGAAGTTCCACACGTTGACTGTAGAATCGAACTGTCTTGGGGAGATGTCGACATCGATCCATTAGTGTTTAATAGCGACTCAATTTCTGTGTTAAAACGTCAATGAGAGGGTGCGAGGGATACAGAAGGAGAATTCCATACGTTTCCCTAGAAGCATACTCGCTTTGGGAGAAGTTGGCATGGATCCATTAGTATTTAACAGGGACACAATTTCTTTCTCAAATCTTCAATGTGAGGGTGCAAGGGACACAGCGAACTGGAAGTGTTGCATCGCAAAAAAGATACTTGACTAACAGGAGAAGATCTTTACGTTGACCGGAGAAACGCACTCGCTTGGGGAGAGGTCAGCATGGATCAATTAGTGTTTAAGAGTGACTCAATTTCTGTGTGAAATCGTCAATGTGAGGGTGCAACGGATACAGTAATCTGGTAGTGGAGCATCGGAAAAAAAATACTCTACTCCCAGGAGAAGTTCCGTACGTTGACTGTAGAAACGTACTCGCATGGGGAGAAGTTGGCGTGGATCCACTAGTATTTAATAGCGACACAACTTCTGTGTTAAATCGTCAATGTGAGAGTGCGAGTGATACACTACATCGGCAACCGAGGTGCGACTGGATCTCAACCCGCCCCTTTTGACAATCTTATTTTGATTAAAGCCGTGGTGACAGTTGGTTGTTAATATTTTCGCAGTTAAACTGATTGTCAGTTATTAAGACCGCTCTGAAGGAACGTCTTAAAACATTACTTGTGAACACTTATTACAAGAGAACTCACTCGGCAGAACCAAAGATCCAGCTAAAATACACCAATAATGACACGGTCTTTCAAACACAGCAACGCACAGCTTAGTACGACAGGTTGTTCAGATTTATAACCAAGACTGAGAAATGCAATCACAATCAAAGAACTGAACCGGTTAACATCTAAATCTAACCACAAGGCCCCTGTTTTTTTTAACGGCAACCTGTGCCTTGGTACAATCGTTCCGGCTGCATTTACGAGCAGTAGCTGATTCATTAGAATATTAATGATCGGGTATAAATCAGAAAGGGTAGGCAATATAATAGCGGGACAAATTTTCAAACGACAACTAGTATCTTAGCACAATACTACGGCCTATATTTACGACCAAAGGGCCGACCTAGTAAAACTCTGAGGGTCGGGTACAAATCAGAAAATATTAAGGAGGGCGGGTAGACAATGACACAAATCACCACGAGGATTACAGAATGTTACAACCGCTCATCAGCAAGCAGTTCCATGGACCCACGGTGCGTCGCGGCGTTTACTGAGTGCTGCCGATGAAAGCCAGGTACAAGAGGTCACCCAGGCCACGAGCGGTCGTCCGACACAAATGTTGCCAACCAACCGACGGGATGTCGGCCTGCTGCTTGTAGTCGACTCTTCGCTCTGCGCAGGCCCTCCTTGCGCAGCTCGTGGCTTCGGCCGCTCGGACCTCGTGACCAGTTCTTGTGGTGACGCTACCGCCAATCCCCAAACTTCGTGCTTCCCCGTCCTGCCAAAGAGCCCCGTATATATAACGGCAAGCAAAGACCTTCTAAGAGCACGACCCACAGCTGCAGACTCTTCCTCATAGATATTCGCAATGGGGTCGCACGAGGGTTAGTCGATACTACACCTGAGCCAGTGGCGCCAGACAGAACAGCCTACTAACTCAGTGGCGCCACGGCTCATACATAGTTTTTATTTTACCGTATTTTCAAAACAGTAAATTTTGAGTAAATTGGGGTTCGTAACCTTGAGTAATCTTCAGAACGTTCGTGATGCTACGCCATGTTCGTCAGCTCCTCTGTGAAGTGCAACCTCAGGAAGGAGATTGCCATTTCTGTAGCTCAAAAGGCATTGTACTCAATCTTATTTTTGGTTTTGTGCCAATAATCGAACTGGTCCAATAAATAAACAACTTACCGATGAAGATGTGACTAAGACAGAAGAACCTTGACGCAGACATACAATACCGGAAACAGCACACATCTGAGTCTGAATCATAAGGGGCGATCAAAAATTTTCCAATCGAAGGCGGTGCATTCCAGGATCACTATGGCAATCAAACAAAATCGGCGTGAGAATTGAGGCAATCATCCTAGTGACGCACTAGGTTGAAGATACCAGTTTAACAAAACACCGTGTCCCGCTGCTTGAAGAAGTCCAATACGCCTGCTGAACGTCCTTGTCCGACAGTAATCGTTGATCCTTCGAAACCTATTTTAGACTACGGAAGGCGTGATAATCACATGCAGAGGTCAGGACTATAGCGCGGGTGCTCTAGTTTCTCCCACTTGAGTTTGCGTAACTTCTGTGATACGACATTTGCGATATGGAGACGTGCATTATCATGAACTTGGCGCACCGTTCCTCATAAGTGGTTTTCTACAGTCATGCTGCTCTACACACATTCTTCATTCTCCGTTGTACGGCTGCCGGTGTTTGTTCTTCTGCAGCCAAGGACAGCATAACAGCCCGTTGGTCCTGTTTGGACGCATTTGACAACAATGTCACCTTAATTGACAATTCCACATTTACATGTCGGTGGCCGGCCGGGGTGCCAGAGCGGTTCTAGGCGCTACAGTCTGGAACCGCGCGACCGCCACGATCGCAGGTTCCAATCCTGCCTCGGGCATGGATATGTATGATGTCCTTAGGTTAGTTAGGTTTAAGTAGTTTCAAGTTCTAGGGGACTGATGACCTCAGAAGTTAAGTTCCATAGTGCTGAGAGCCATTTGAACCTACATGTCGGTCCTTATACACCCGCAACGAAGTCGCGCTACGTTACATAATACACGCTGCAGCAACGCCCTGAAACGGAAACTTTTTGAGTCCCACTTACATACTGTCCACTATACATTTACTTAAACAGACTGATCGATTGCGGATTCATGATTACTAGAACGTTTTTCTTCTGTTATTGTATTGTTTCATCCGTGTCACCTTTCGTTATTAATTAATTGTATACCCATCATACACACCACAACAAATCAGCTGATGTCGCAAAACATAACGATGATTTTACAATTTTCCCTTTGATTAAAACAAAACTTTCTCGAGGTTCCAACAATGCTTAGCGGTTAAATACAGACGAACGTACGGACGTATTCTGTTTGGAAACTGTAAAGTGGTGATCATTTTACAATCTCACCCGTTTGTTCATGTCCTCATAGTTTCCTGAATTCGAATCAAGAACAACTGCCAACACGAATAACTTGGAATAAGATACCCTCGGCGCAGCATAGCAACATCACTTAATTAATAATGTTAAGTTCTCCGATCCAGCTTGTATACCAATTAGGCCTACGGAATATCAGACCAGCTGTGTGGCTGGATTGAAGAGTTTTTAGCAAACAGAACACAGCATGTTGTTCTCTATGGAGGGACGTCTACAGACGTTAAAGTAACCGCTGGCGTGCCACAGGGGAGTGTTATGGGACCGTTGCTTTTCACAATATATATAAATGACCTAGTGAATAGTGTTGGAAGTGCCATGCGGCTTTTCGCGGATGATGTTGTAGTATACAGAGAAGTTGCAGCATTAGAAAATTGCAGCGAAATGCAGGAAGATCTGCAGCTCATAGGCACTTGCTGCAGGGAGTGGCAACTGACCCTTAACATAGACAAATGTAACGTATTGCGAATACATAGAAAGAAGGATCCCTTATTGTATGATTATATGATAGCGGAACAAACACTAGTAGCAGTTACTTCTGTAAAATATCTGGGAGTGTGCGTACGGAACGATTTGAAGTGGAATGATCATATAAAATTAATTGTTGGTAATGCGGGTGCCAGGTTGAAATTCATTGGGAGAGTCCTTAGAAAATGTAGTCCATCAGCAAAGGAGGTGGCTTACAAAACACTCGTTCGACCTATACTTGAGTATTGCTCATCAGTGTGCGATCCGTACCAGGTCGGGTTGACAGAGGAGATAGAGAAGATCCAAAGAAGAGCAGCGCGTTTCGTCACAGGGTTATTTGGTAAGCGTGATATCGTTACGGAGATGTTTAGCAAACTCAAGTGGTAGACTCTGCAAGAGAGGCGCTCTGCCTCGCGGTGCAGATTTAGAGGGTGCGTTTCTGGATGAGGTATCGAATATATTGCTTCCCCCTACTTATACCTCCCGAGGAGATCACGAATGTAAAATTAGAGAGATTCGAGCGCACACGGAGGCTTTCCGGCAGTCCTTCCCGCGAACCATACGCGACTGGAACAGGAAAGGGAGGTAATGACAGTGGCACTAAAGTGCCCTCCGCCACACACCGTTGGGTGGCTTGCGGAGTATAAATGTAGATATAGATGTAGGTTCCTTGAGTAGTATCCTGATGAAGTAGCTACATTTATAGCTATTTCATACAACCGCTGGCTAGACAAAAGACCCATAACTAAAGACTCGGCGCTTTCACAGGTCACACCAATACATAAGAAAGGAAACAGAAGAAATATACTGAATTATAGACCCACATCATTGACAAAGATTTGTAGTAGGATATTGGAACATGCCCCGTACACCAGCGTTATGAAATACCACGCAGAAAAAAATCTGTTCACACATAACCACGACAGATTAGACAATGTCATTCTTGTGAAACGGAACTGTCTCCTTATTCATACGAATAATGAATGAGTCCTATACACAAGGGATCGCAAATTGATTCCATTGTTCCAGATTTTCAGAAGGCCTTTGACACACAAGCTGTTTCTAATCAATTTACGTGCCTATACAGGGTGTCCTAGCTATCTTGTCCACCCAAAATATCTCTGGAACAATAACAGCTATTGGAAAACGACTTTCACCGGTATCAATGTAGGGCTGGGGCCCATGAATGTACATATTTGGAAACATTCTAAAACGAAAGCATATGTGTTTTAACACAAACTTATGTTTTTTTAATGGACCTCCTATATTTTTTCTTCAGCGATCCATAGCATGACAAAGCACTTACACAATGGCGTTGATTGCATCGCAATATTCCCATTACATCCCGAGATATTGAGACGCGAAGTTTACGCTTGAAACACCCGACATGCGCTGCTAGCGCACGTCCTGAGGCTCAGGCGTGAACCCCATGCTGCCCGTAATCGCGATGTGATTGACATGTGTAATCATACCTCCATACTTATCAAGAGGTCCGAAACGAATAATACGATCTGCTGCCATCAACTCTCATAAGCACGTAATGGTTTCGCTCTTGCACGTTTTACGTATCTACGTACACAATATGAACCAGTACCGATCGGTGTACACCCGTCAGGTTGTCTTATTTATCCTGCACATCCAAAATAAGGTTTATCTAATGCGATATATGACCCATTGTGCCTGTCGCGCAGGGACTGGCTCTACCTAGTCAAGTGTCCAACGTAGTTCCCACTACTGCCACAGTTACCACTTCGCCTTGTTTATGATTTGCGACCCATGCAAACTCCTGTACTCCACCACCCTCCGAGCATCCCATTTGTTGTTGCTTTGGCGTGCAGTACACCGCTTGCCAGTGTAGTCGTGCATCAGAGTAATCTAGTGACGGCACGGAGGTAGTACACATTGTGAATAAACGTTGTGTTGTGGAACTTATACTGTACAGTATAATGTACACACATGAATATATGGTAGAAATGCTGCTGATCTATGGAGAATGTACGTTGACGGGAAATACGTTATGAGATTGCTAGTTTGTTGATAGTACTGTTAGCGAATATTATGATTATTAAGTTAATATGTCTGTTTTCTACCCTACTCTACATACCTGTACTGTACCCTGTTGTAGGTGGACGAAATGCTGTTCAGGCAGAACGACTGTACAGAAGACGATTCCCTGACAAGCCATCGCCTTCGCGCCGGATGTTTGGTTGTCTCACATCTCGTCTACGTGAAACGGGAAGCTTAAATCCAAGACCTCGACATCGTCCTAGAACACGCACAGATGAACGTGCTGAAGTTGCTGTGCTCGCTACCATAGCTGTGAATCCTCAAATCAGCACACGTCAAATTGAACGTGAAGTTGGTGTGTCGAAATCAAGTGCACAGCGTATTCTTAAACGTCATAAATTTCATCCTTACCATGTACATATACACCAGGATCTTCAAGGAAATGACTTCCTCAATAGGGTGACATTTTGTCGGTGGGCTCAGCAAAAACTTCTGACTAATCCAAATTTTTTTGCAGATGTTCTCTTTACCGACGAGGCATCATTCTCCAACAAAGGAATTGTCAATATGAGGAATATGCATTATTGGTCCGCAGACAATCCAAAATGGCTCCGTCAGGTAGAGCATCAACGTCCGTGGAAAGTTAATGTTTGGTGTGGGATTATTGGAGATACCATTATCGGACCTTTCTTTATAAATGGCATCCAAAATGGCAGACAATACTCCAGATTTATACGACACAATCTTCCTGTTCTCTTGGACACCGTACCTCTGAGCCGGAGAATGGTCGTGTGGTATCAGCATGACGGATGCCCTGCACATAACGCCTTACGAGCACGACGACTTCTGAACCGTAAGTTCCCTGATAGGTGGATTGGACGAGGTGGCCCAGTTAGGTGGCCTGTCCGATCTCCGGACCTTACACCGCTGGACTATTTTCTTTGGGGAGCAGTGAAGGATGCTGTTTACCAACATGAACCAACAACACCAGAGGACATGAAGCAAGAGTGACCCTATGTATGCAAGCCAATGGGCATCACTTTGAGCATGAGATGTGAACGCTATGTTTAGTACGTGGTGCTGGTATCACAGTGGAAGTTTCTACAAAGGGCCATTTTACCCAGTGATGTTAAGAAACATTTGTTTGCAACAATTTGTCATTTAACGCATTACATAAACATAACATTGATTATTATGTGATAATAAAACTAATTGGTTAAACATGTTTACATTCACCTTCTATGCCCTACCTTAACTTCCCAAATCAAAACATTTTTACCTAAACAACGGTAAAACTTTTAGTCCACTTGCTCGTTTCACTAAAACCATCAAGATGAATTTTACTATTACGAGTGAATGATTAACTGTCACTTGCGCTAGATCTACAGTAAAGTAAAGTTTTAACGTTGAACGGCATTAACTTTTTAGCAACGGATTAACGATAAGCGAAGTTAACGTTCTGACTAACGTTGCGGTACACAGATATGTTACAGAACCGCATCATCCCTAGCCTATGAGATAAATACCTGCTGGAATGTACGACGTTAATGTAGGATGTCAGCTGACCGTATTATTCGTTTCGGACCTCTTGATAAGTATGGAAGTGTGATTACGCATGTCAATCACATCGCGATTACGGGCAGCATGGGGTTCACGCCTGAGCCTCAGGACGTGCGCTAGCAGCGCATGTCGGGTGTTTCAAGCGTCAACTTCGCGTCTTAATATCTCGGGATGTAATGGGAATATTGCGATGCAATCAACGCCATTGTGTATGTGCTTTGTCATGCTATGGATTGCTGAAGAAAAAATATAGGAGGTCCATTTAAAAAATCATAAGTTTGTGTTAAAAAACACATATGCTTTCGTTTTAGAATGTTTCCAAATATGTACATTCATGGGCTCCAGCCCTAAATTGATACCGGTGAAAGTCGTTTTCCAATAGCTGTTATTGTTCCAGAGATATTTTGGGTGGACAAGATAGTTGGGACACCCTATATATATATATATATTGGATATGGGATGTGGTGTCTGTGTCTGTTGTATGAGTGTCTTAGTTTTCTTTCTGTCCCATATATATAGGTAGAAAAAGTAGGACATTCATACAACAGACACTTACAGACACCACATCTAAAATAAAATCTATGGGAGAAATTTCAGACCCATTCGAGATACATACAGGGATCAGACAATAAGATGGTCTCTCACGCTTTTGTTCAACATTCTCTTAGACAAGATAGCTGGGACAACCTGTAGATTATCATTTCATTTGTGGGACTGGATATGTGATTTTTTAAGCATAGACGCCACAGTTCGGGAGGGCATCAAGAGAAACGGAAGTGGTATCTAGGGCTCCCTAAGGACTTGTTATATGCCCTCATCTGTTCGTAATCTAGATAAATGATTTCGGAGACCTCTTAACAGCCTTCTCAGAATATCAGGTGATGGTGTCGTTTACCGACTAATAAAGTCGTCTTAAGATCAAACTGAATCGCAAATGATTTAGACAACATATCTTCACGGAGCGAAAAACAGCAATTGACCCTACACAGTAAAGACTGTAAGGTCATCCACGTGAGTTAACTTCCGGTTACACGATAAATCACACAAATTGAAGGATTGTCGATTAAACTTGATATCGAGAAATTACAGTTACGAATAACTCAAACTGGAACCATCAGATACAGAAAATTGTGGGGAAGGCGAACCAAAGGCAGTATTTATCAGCAGAAGACTTGGAATGTGTTCCAAATATACTGAAGAGACTGTTGCCCGTTCTCCTCCGAGGTACTGTTGCAGGGTACGAGATCCTTACCAGATTGGACTGACATAGGACACCGAAATAGTTCGAAGTAGGGTAGCCCGATTTGTATTATTGAGAAATAGGGGAACGTCTTTCACATATATGATAAGAGAACTGGGGTGACTATCATCAAAACAATACTTTCTTTGTTTTCAAGAAATTTTAGTCGCCAACTTTCTTCCCCAAATGACGAATTATTTTGTTGACTCCCACCTACATAGGGAGAAATATCCGTCACAAACAATTGAGAGATCAGAGTTCGCAAGGAAGTATTTAGGTGTTAATTTTTCATAAGTACCATTCGAGAGTGAAACGGTCAAAAAAGTGAGCAAGTGTATGTATGAACCCTCGGCCAATCAGTGAAGTGTGAACTGCGGAGTAGTCACGTAGATGGTGATGTAACCATTTGCCGCAGCGGGAAGGTAGAGAAAATTTTATCAATTCGTATCACCGCAAGGCATCTTTCATTCCGGCGCGTTTTGGCATCGCCGACTCCAAATCTGATTACGGGATTTGCTTGTAAACAGATCCGATGATTGCGATGCCGAAATTATTGTACGAGAGGACTTCGAAAAGTAAGTTACACACTACTTAGGCAGGCCAATCAACTATTATTGAATGCTGTGCTACACTTCAAAGTGACGCAGATACAGGACCACATTTTTCATTATAGTTGCGAAGTCAGTGTAAACAGCAGTTGCAGCGCTCTACCAATCGTGCAGTTCCGCGACGATAGAAACCCGCTTCTCATTTACGGAGCCATTCGAGACCCGCTATGTGAACATCCTCATCGTTGCGAAATCTCTTTCCACCCAACTCTTCTTTCATCTTGCCGCACAGATGTAAGTTGCTCGGTGCAAGAACTGCCTTGTGCGGCAGATGCTCACAAATCTCCCATCGAAAACGTTGGAGCGATGAAATGAAGCGTGTGTTGTACGCGCCGCGTGGGATGTTGCATTATCGTGTAGGTGAACAACGCGTTTCCTTAATTTTTCACATCACTTGCTCTTTACGGCTCTGGACAGTGTTGTACAGCACGAATCGGAATTAATGGCTGTGCCCTTTGCCGTAAAGTATGTGTACACAACTCCTTCTCAGTCGAAGAAAACCGTGGCCATGAACTCCACTACTGATGGTGCAACTTCCCATTCCTTACACCGGGGGAGGGGCTGACGAGGACGTGTCTCTACATTTCATAGACGCTCTCTTTCTTGGAGGGGTGAAAGAGTGGGCCTATGTCTCCTCGCCAGTAAGGATCGGCTTTGTCTTCCTCAGAGTAACTCTCAGGGAAGTCCAGAGACCCCACAAATCTTGCGTCTTTGTGCGCATGTGACAGTGATAATGGAACTCAGGATGATCACAATTTTCAGTGCTGCAGACCTTCTCGGACGATGGAATGAGCACTGACTATTGCGATGGGCGTCTGCTGAGCAATGTCCACGATAGACATCCTTGATAACTGTATGAAATTCAGTCGCGGAATCCTTCTGACATTGGCTACATTAGGTGTGACTAGTGCCTCCCGTCGGGTAGGCCGTTCGCCGGGTGCAAGTCTTTCGATTTGACGCCACTTCGGCGACTTGCGTGTCGATGGGGGTGAAATGATGATGATTAGGACAACGTAACACCCAGTCCCTGAGCGGAAAAAATCTCCGACCTAGCTGGAAATCGAACCCGGGCCCTAAGCATTGACATTCTGTCGCGCTGACCTCTCAGCTACTGGGGGCGGACAGCTACATTAGGTATGATGGTATTATCTTAGTGACACTCAAAAAGTTTTGCAAAAGCAGGACTCCAGTCTGGATTTCCAACTCGTTGCGAGAGGTCGGAAAGACGGAACTCATCAAATACAGTGGAATGTCAGGTCTTAAATGGCTACACAGGATAATTGAAATGGCGTGGGAGTCGGGACAGGTTCCATCAGACTGGACAAAAGCAGTAATCACACCAATCTTTAAACATGGAAACAGAAAAGATTGTAACAACTACAGAGGTATCTCTTTAATCAGCGTTGTGGGTAAAATCTTCTCAGGTAGTGTTGAAAGGAAAGTGCGAGTATTAGTTGAGGACAAATTGCATGAAAATCAGTGTGGGTTTAGGCCTCTTAGAGGTTGTCAGGACCAGATCTTTAGCTTACGGCAAATAATGGAGATGTGTTACGAGTGGAACAGGCAATTGTATCTATGCTTTATAGATCTAGAAAAGGCATATGACCGGGTTCCTAGGAGGAAGTTATTGTCTGTTCTACGAGATTATGGAATAGGAGGCAAACTTTTGCAAACAATTAAAGGTCTTTACATAGGTAGTCAGGCATCAGGCAGCAGTTAGAGTTGACGATCAGTTGAGTTCATGGTTCAGAGTAGTTTCAGGGGTAAGACAAGGCTGCAACCTGTCTCCACTGTTGTTCATATTATTTATGGATCATATGTTGAAAACAATAGACTGGCTCGGTGAGATTAAGATATGTAACACAAAATAAGCAGTCTCGCATATGCGGATGATTTAGTTGTGATGGCAGATTCGATTGAAATTTTGCAAAGGAATATTTCAGAGCTAGATCAGAAATGTAAGGACTATGGTATGAAGATTAGCATCTCCAAAACGAAAGTAATGTCAGTGGGAAAGAAATATAAACGGATTGAATGCCAAATAGGAGGAACAAAGTTAGAACAGGTGGACGGTTTCAAGTACTTAGGATGCATATTCTCACAGGATGGCAACATAGTGAAAGAACTGGAAGCGAGGTGTAGCAGCGCTCAGCTACAATCTACTCTCTTCTGCAAGAAGGAAGTCAGTACCAAGACTAGGTTATATGTGCACCGTTCAATCTTTCGACTAACTTTGTTGTATGGGAGCGAAAGCTGGGTGGATTCGGGTTACCTTATCAATAAGGTTGAGGTTACGGATATGAAAGTAGCTAGGATGATTGCAGGCACTAGTAGATGGGAAAAATGGCAGGAGGGTGTCCACAATGAGGAAATCAAATAAAAACTGGGAATGAGCTCTATAGATGTAGCAGTCAGGGCGAACAGGCTTAGATGGTGGGGTCATGCTACACGTATGGGAGAAGCAAGATTACCCAAGAGACTCATAGGTTCAGCAGTAGAGCGTAGGAGGAGTCTGGGTAGACCAAGGAAAAGGTACCTGGATTCGGTTAAGAATGATTTTGAAGTAATAGGTTTAACATCAGAAGAGGCATTAATGTTAGCACTGAATAGGGGATCATGGAGGAATTTTATAAGGGGGACTATGCTCCATACTGAACGCTGAAAGGCATAATCAGTCTTAAATGGTGATGATGATGATGATGATGATGATGCGAGCGGTCGCTTAACCACTTCGGCTGTCTGTGCACGCTTACAGAACCGACCCAAACTTCCATATGTCATACTGTCTACGACCTCATCACTCGCCTCTTCACTTGGATCTTGGCATAGGGTATGAGGGAGACTCGTGTATTCAACGTTACTATTACGATCGTGATTGCGGGCGTCGAGGCTCGTAACACTGCACTTATTTTTAACAATGTCTATAGACTCTTGGCGACGACATTGCAGTTGTACTAAATTTACGAAATTTTTTGGCTATTACGAATCCTTCTGGCATTACCTGCGTTAGTTATGAAGTACCTGTTGATGACAATTGAAAATTTTTGGCGGAACGGAATAGGTTTGCCTCCTTAAAAATTTGTGGCGGGAATCCAAATTTCCGAGCGATGAATTCGTAGACGGTTAACATATGGAAGTTTCAGTCAGTCCTGGAAGCATGGTCGGATAGCTGGAATTGTTCAGGCAACCGGTAGCGAAAAGCCTGAAATCTTGGTTCGATTCCGGGTCTCGCACAAACAGGTAATATCTTCATTCCTAATACAGACAACATCATAGAAATACTACAATTGAGAATAAATTGTATAAATGTAGTTCAGCTGCAACATCGTCACCAATATCTGTTTCTTCAGAGATTGTCAAAAATAAGTACTGGTGATCAGTTTCTCAACTGGGTGGACTTTGTCGTCGGTGATCGAAGACGACGGCCTTCCTTCCCGATAAGCATCACTCACATCTGAGGGCCTTGGTCGAATTACTGGCACCATTTCACTACGACTGAGTAAGCCATTGGATTTGATCCATATACCGCCAGAATTTCATGGCGAGTCTGTGTGTGATTTAGGCATTTTGCCCATAATAATAGTTCTTTCCCTCCTGCTTCAACTTTGGAGTACGTTTGCAGTTGCGACATCGTTTCACTCGCATAACGTGATACATTTGTTAATTTCATTTGCAGGAAACACGCATCATGTACTCTCTTCTGACAATGCGCCGTTCTTGTTGTGCAATGGTCTTAGCGTTGGCAGATACGTGTAACTTACTTTCTGAAGTCTCTGCGTAAACAACATGACTGCTATCTCAAGATGTGTGTGTTAGAATCACGAGCGGCGTGCCACCGCGTACACAGTAGCTAGCGCCTCGTGCCGGAGCTGTAAGCCACGTGGTTGCAACATAATGCTACGGTCCCGCCACTGCCGCCTTGACATTTCGCGGCCAGCAGTCTGTGTCGCTGCCGCAGACATGGGTCGCACCAGCTCCGGGGCGCCTGTCTCACGCGCAAGCACGCTACCAGTCGGTAGTGACGTCCTCTTTAGCGGGGCACTGTGCTAGTGTTATGGGTCAGCGACTTGACGGATAGTGTTGGTTCCAATTTACATCTATGTATAGGACGTAAACAAAAACACGGAAAAACAAAAACAGCCGTCTCGGGACGGGTAAATACAGCTTCTGTATGGTTTTCAAGGGAATCTTATACCATTTATGAAACGTTCCGTTTGAAAAATTATGAATTACAGTGCTGGAAAAACTCTTAAATTATTTGATTTTCAAACAGCTGAGCAAAACTCAACGTACTCAAACAGTTTGTTCTTTACTTATTCTGATCATCACTAAACTGACACACAATATTTATAGCGCAACGCATTCTGACTTTAAATAATCCCTCAAACTAACAACAACCTACACCTTTCGTGAATCATTTACCTCACAAAAACCTTCATTACTCAAACTACTGCAATACAGCGAGCGCTAATACGGCCAGCTAATAAATGATTCTAATAAGTGAAGGCACTAATTACTGATAAGTATACTTAGCAAATGAAAGATTTTGATAGAGAACAAACTGTGTATTCACCGTAATAATGTTCAAAAGTCATATACAGGGTGGTCCACTGACAGTGACCGGGCCAAATATCTCACGAAATAAGCATCAAACGAAAAAACTACAAAGAACGAAACCCGTCTAGCTTGAAGGGGGAAACCAGATGGCGCTATGGTTGGCCCGCTAGTGGCACTGCCATAGGTCATATGGATATCAACTGCGTTTTTTTTAATAGGAACCCCTACTTTTATTACATATTCGTGTAGTGCGTAAAGAAATATGAATGTTTTATTGGACCACTTTTTTCGCTTTGTGATAGATGGCGCTGTAATACAAACGTATAAGTACGTGGTATCACTTAACATTCCGCCAGTGCGGACGGTATTTGCTTCGTGATACATTACCCGTGTTAAAATGGACCGTTTACCAACTGCGGAAAAGGGCAACATCGTTCTATTGTGATCAAAATGCCCAACAGCGTGTTATATGTATCCTGCTCGGTATCCTGGACGACATCATCCAAGTGTCCGGACCGTTCGCCGGATAGTTACGTTATTTAAGGAAACAGGAAGTGTTCAGCCACACGTCAAACATCAACCACGACCTGCAACAAATGATGATGCTCAAGTAGGTGTTTTAGCTGCTGTCGTTGCTAATCCGCACATCAGTAGCAGACAAATTGCGCGAGAATCGGGAATCTCAAAAACGTCGGTATTAAGAATACTACATCAACATCGATTGCACCCGTACCATATTTCTATGCACCAGGAATTGCATGGCGACGACTTTGAACGTCGTGTACAGTTCTGCCACTGGGCACAAGAAAAATTACGGGACGGTGACAGATTTTTTGCACGCGTTCTATTTAGCGACGAAGCGTCATTCACCAACAGCGGTAACGTAAACGGGCATAATATGCACTATTGGGCAACGGAAAATCCACGATGGCTGCGACAAGTGGTAAGTCAGCGATCTTGGCGGGTTAATGTGTGGTGCATTATGGGAGGAAGGATAATTGGCGCCCATTTTATCGATGGCAATCTAAATGGTGCAATTTATGCTGATTTCCTACGTAATGTTCTACCGATGTTACTACAAGATGTTTCACTGCATGACAGAATGGCGATGTACTTCCAACATGATGGATGTCCGGCACATAGCTCGCGTGCGGTTGAAGTGGTATTGAATAGGATATTTCATTACAGATGGATTGGTCGTCGAAGCACCATACCATGGCCCGCACGTTAACCGGATCAGAAGTCCCCGGATTTATTTCTGTGGGGAAAGTTGAAGGATATTTGCTATCGTGATCCATTGACAGCGCCTGACAACATACGTTAGCCCATTGTCAATGCATGTGCGAATATTACGGAAGGCGAACTACTCGCTGTTGAGAGGAATGTTGTTACACGTATTGCCAAATGCATTGAGGTTGACGGACATCATTTTGAGCATTTATTGCATTAATGTGGTATTTACAGGTAATCACGCTGTAACAGCATGCGTTCTCATAAATGATAAGTTCACAAAGGTACATGTATCACATTGGAACAACCGAAATAAAATGTTCAAACATACCTACGTTCTGTATTTTAATTTAAAAATACCTACGTGTTACCAACTGTTCATCTAAAATTGGGAGCCATAGACTATGTTTGTGACTATTACACGCCATCTATCACAAAGCGAAAAAAGTGGTCCAACTAAAACATTCATATTCCTTGCTTAGTACACGAATATGTAATAAAAATTGGGGTCCTATTTAAAAAAACGCAGTTGATATCCGTTTGACCTATGGCGGTCCAATCTAGCGGGCCAACCATAGCGCCATCTGGTTTCCCCCTTCAAGCTGGACAAGTTCTTTCGTTGTATTTTTTCGTTTGACGCTTATTTCGTGAGATATTTGGCCCGGTCACGATCAATGGACCGCCCTCTATATATCAATTCGTGACATCCATCTTTACAAATTTCCTTTTTCTGGCGGACACACTTCCAGATCGTCCGCTTACCTCTCAAAACTCTTGCCATCTCTCTCCACATCCACCACTGCTGGCGGCTCACCACCAACTGCCCAACACTACGCGCTCTTCACATCCAACAGCACAACACCAGAACAGCGAATATTCCAACAATGAATCCAACCAGCCACAGACTGCACACAGCGCAGTCAGCGATTTTCATACAGAGTACTACGTGGCGTTACCAACATAAGAACCTAAACAGCCTACTTACACATTCTTCCTCATTCTTCCTGCAAAATAGTGGCAATCTCAGGTAACAACAGTGAGGTCGGTGGATCACGCATCCTTCTCTCCAAGGGTTAAAAAATATTATGATTTAGCGACTCTGATGGTCAGGGGTAATGCGACAACTCATCCTCGTGGTCACAAAACCAATCCTGGACGATGCTAGCTGTGGAAACAGGCACCCTTGGTATACAGACTCACCACTGGGGAGCAAACATTGTACAATGGGATGGGCGAGTTCATCCAGAATTGTCACATAATTCTTGGCAGTAATAACCACTGGGCCCATGGAATACCACGATATGGTTGCCCAAACCGACACCCGTCATGTTTCGCTCTTGGGACGTAATCTCGGCCATAAGTTGGAAAACAGACTCATCCGAGCAAATGAGTTTCTTCCATTTCTCCGTAGTCTATATTTTATGGATCGGCGCCGTATTTTCCTGTTACGGACATTTGCATCACAGAAGAGTGGTTTTGGTATTCCAGCTCGTTCACAAATCCCTTCTTATGGAGACTCCTTAGCGTAGTTTCGGTGCCGGCAGGGGTGACGAGTGCGACATTCAATGCTGCAATGACTTTTGCATCTATCCTCCATTTATTTTCGCCTCTTCGATGAGTGACAATCACTCAACACACATATTAACCTGTGTGTGACATAGCGTATGACGCTTTCCCGCTTTCCATGTATGCACTATACTGATCTTCAATACGGTGCCTTTTGAAACACCGAGCGCTTCCGCTTTCTCGATTATGGAAACACCGTCCATCCGATCACCAACAATTTGCCCACATTCGAATTCAGATAGCTCCGACATAACGTACTCACAACTACATAGATACTGCTCTTACAATGCCTGCACTCGAAATGTACTGAGGACATTTAACAGGTGCCGTCGGTGATCAAATACAATCGCGCCAACTGCAGGCTTGGTTAGCATCTGCATTTATGTGTAACCAAGCATTTTTCGCCTTGATAACGTGTTTTTTCCCAGCTTCTGTACATACCCTGCAAGTCACTTACAGTCCACGGCAGAAGGTTCTTAACTCCCATTGTATCACATGTTAGGCTGCCGTCTCAGTGGCACCGGCAACAATCGCCAGATGCCGTCGTCATCGGTCGCCCGACAATATTAGCTGATAGTCTGGTCACACTGCATCCCATCTCCTTCGTCAGTTTTTGTCGGAAGATGCCACGTTGTTCTGTGCTTGGAACCGAGTCTGCAATGCTCCTTTTGCTTTGAAAACGTCGCCGATTACATGTTAATGAATTATATACACTCCTGGAAATGGAAAAAAGAACACATTGACACCGGTGTGTCAGACCCTCCATACTTGCTCCGGACACTGCGAGAGGGCTGTACAAGCAATGATCACACGCACGGCACAGCGGACACACCAGGAACCGCGGTGTTGGCCGTCGAATGGCGCTAGCTGCGCAGCATTTGTGCACCGCCGCCGTCAGTGTCAGCCAGTTTGCCGTGGCATACGGAGCTCCATCGCAGTCTTTAACACTGGTAGCATGCCGCGACAGTGTGGACGTGAACCGTATGTGCAGTTGACGGACTTTGAGCGAGGGCGTATAGTGGGCATGCGGGAGGCCGGGTGGACGTACCGCCGAATTGCTCAACACGTGGGGCGTGAGGTCTCCACAGTACATCGATGTTGTCGCCAGTGGTCGGCGGAAGGTGCACGTGCCCGTCGACCTGGGACCGGACCGCAGCGACGCGACGGATGCACGCCAAGACCGTAGGATCCTACGCAGTGCCGTAGGGGACCGCACCGCCACTTCCCAGCAAATTAGGGACACTGTTGCTCCTGGGGTATCGGCGAGGACCATTCGCAACCGTCTCCATGAAGCTGGGCTACGGTCCCGCACACCGTTAGGCCGTCTTCCGCTCACGCCCCAACATCGTGCAGCCCGCCTCCAGTGGTGTCGCGACAGGCGTGAATGGAGGGACGAATGGAGACGTGTCCTCTTCAGCGATGAGAGTCGCTTCTGCCTTGGTGCCAATGATGGTCGTATGCGTGTTTGGCGCCGTGCAGGTGAGCGCCACAATCAGGACTGCATACGACCGAGGCACACAGGGCCAACACCCGGCATCATGGTGTGGGGAGCGATCTCCTACACTGGCCGTACACCACTGGTGATCGTCGAGGGGACACTGAATAGTGCACGGTACATCCAAACCGTCATCGAACCCATCGTTCTACCATTCCTAGACCGGCAAGGGAACTTGCTGTTCCAACAGGACAATGCACGTCCGCATGTATCCCGTGCCACCCAACGTGCTCTAGAAGGTGTAAGTCAACTACCCTGGCCAGCAAGATCTCCGGATCTGTCCCCCATTGAGCATGTTTGGGACTGGATGAAGCGTCGTCTCACGTGGTCTGCACGTCCAGCACGAACGCTGGTCCAACTGAGGCGCCAGGTGGAAATGGCATGGCAAGCCGTTCCACAGGACTACATCCAGCATCTCTACGATCGTCTCCATGGGAGAATAGCAGCCTGCATTGCTGCGAAAGATGGATATACACTGTACTAGTGCCGACATTGTGCATGCTCTGTTGCCTGTGTCTATGTGCCTGTGGTTCTGTCAGTGTGATCATGTGATGTATCTGACCCCAGGAATGTGTCAATAAAGTTTCCCCTTCCTGGGACAATGAATTCACGGTGTTCTTATTTCAATTTCCAGGAGTGTATTTCAAACTCTCTCGAGAACTATGTGGTGAATACCATGCAAAATGTATGAGACTGGCGAAATACCCTCAGACTTCAAGAAGAATGTAATAATTCCAATCCCAAAGAAAGCAGGTGTTGACCGACAGGCGAAATATCCTCAGACTTGAAGAAGAATATAGTCATTCCAATCCCAAAGAAAGCAGGTGTTGACCAATGTGAAAATTACCGAACTATCAGTTTAATAAGTCATAGCTGCAAAATACCAACGCGAATTCTTTACAGACGAATGGAAAAACTAGTAGAAGCCAACCTTGGGGAAGATCAGTTTGGATTCCGTAGAAATATTGGAACACGTGAGGCAATACTGACCCTACGACTTATCTTAGAAGCTACATTAAGAAAAGGCAAACCTACGTTTTTAGCATTTGTAGACTTAGAGAAAGCTTTTGACAATGTTGACTGGAATACTCTCTTTCAATTTCTGAAGGTGGCAGGGGTAAAATACAGGGAGCGAAAGGCTATCTACAATTTGTACAGAAACCAGATGGCAGTTATAAGAGTCGAGGGACACGAAAGGGAAGCAGTGGTTGGGAAGGGAGTGAGACAGGGTTGTAGCCTCTCCCCGATGTTATTCAATCTGTATATTGAGCAAGCAGTGAAGCTGAAAGGGTACAGTACCGTCTGACATTGAAAATAGGTACAACATTCTTCGTTATTCTTGTCAGAACAACATATTTTTTCTAATACTAACTCAATTTCAATTAATACAGCGAAGCCTGATACCAGGGTGGGAAAGAATGACAATTTATTTATTTAATTGATCACATGTGCACTCCCACAAAATAAATCCCTACAGCCAGTTTGGTGAGATCTGTGAAATGAATGAATGTATGGTCGACTGCTAACCGCAGATAGTGAATGTGAATATATGATCATCTTTGAGACGGTACTTGGGTCACCTTTGGTGGGACCAAAGAGATGAAATTTACCTGAGCTTTGAGTGCCTGAAATGTGGCTGACCAATACGGTAGCAAGGTGCTCCCCCACTTCGGCGGAGGTGGGAGAGGACCTGAAGAACGGCCATGTTTCAGCACTCTGCCGCTGGATCTAGTGTTGGTAAGGCCTGTCTTAGGTGTGCTCTGTAAAGACAAAAGAGTGGAGACATGGTATGAATGTGAAAAACTTAAGAGTAGGTTAGAATAATAATTTCTCTATTTCAGGAAATTTTGTGGGGAGAATTAAATGTCAGGCAGGTAATATTAAGGGGATTGTAGTAATCTTCGGAAGTGACCAACGGTCACAATGAAACCACGTGTAGCAATAAGTTGAAATACTTCCGAGTGCTTAAGTTAAGCTGAATTACTAGCGTGTGTACTATAAGTTGGAAATATTTAAGAAATGGCGTGTGCAGGACTTGAAATTAGAGACGACTACTTCCACGTGGTGAGTACTGTGTGAGTCTCAATCTGTGTATGAGACAAAGGATAAAGAGAAGTACTCGTCCATGATATCAGTTGAGGACTCGCGTGTGTGATGAATATGTTCTTAATATTACTTTGCGTGTTATGTTTCCGTGTGACGCTTGATTCAAACTATAATACTCTGAGAGAGAAGCAAGGTGAGTCAGCCGTCTATCCAGCAACGTCACTTGGCCTGCATTGCACAGGAAGACGTGCATATATCCTCCAGAGTTCGTAGTAGGAAAGAAAAGTTACGAAGTGGGGCAGTGTCGTGTGAAACTGGGATGAATACTAATTGAAGTGGGAAAGCTGAAAGTGATAATGTTGTGACTATTTCTTGTGTTGTATTCCATGTTGCAGTGTGGTGTATGTCATGTAATTTAAGTATGTGTGGTTTGCATGGGAGAGTGGCAAGGTAGTTTCAGAGGTAGTGGGTTATGCATGTTCCTTTTGTACTGCTCGGTCTGGAGGAAAGTTTCGTGATGATGGTTGTGAGAGTCGAAGTGTGAGATATAGCCAAAGATCCACCATCCTATCCAGAAAGTGCACTGTAGCGTTAAATAATTACGAGACCATAATATAGAGACTCACCATTGTAAAGCCATGCCCACTGGGCGGAATTTCTCATGTGTTATTGTTGTAGGTTATAGAATTTGTGTGTGTAGGTTATAGAATTTATCGGAATAAATAAGATAGTGAAAAGAAAAAGATTGGTGGCCTTTTCCTTCGAATTGTACGTTGTCATGATACCCAGAATTTATAATGTGTGCGCCATTCATATTCAGTGCGATGGCCACGTGTTGATCAAAAACGTTAAATAAGAAATAAAATGTGGTATTGCCAGTGCGTAGTGAACAGTCAGAGTTCTGTTAATTACTAATAGTCAGATGTGCGTTTCCGTTGCGTAATATTCATACAGGAGGATAATTTGTAACTTAATTGTGAATACGAGAGTTCATGTTACTCAATAAATAAGAATGAATCCACTCGCTTGGCAGACCACTCATCTTGCAGGCCTGACTGCTTGATGCCATAGTATGAGCAAGGCATGTGGGTGCCTCTCAAAGGAAACAAAAGAAAAATTCGGAGTAGGTATTAAAATCCATGGAGAAGAAATAAAAACTTTGATGTTTGCCGATGACATTGTAATTCTGTCAGAGACAGCAAAGGACTTGGAAGAGTAGTTGAACGGAATGGATAGTGTCTTGAAGGGAGGATATAAGATGAACATCAACAAAAGCAAAACGAGGATCATGGAATGTAGTCGAATTAAGTCGGGTGATGATGAGGGAATTAGATTAGGAAATGAGACACTTAAAGTAGTAAAGGAGTTTTGCTGTTTGGGGAGTAAAATAACTGATGATGGTCGAAGTAGAGAGGATATAAAATGTAGACTGGCAATGGCAAGGAAAGCATTTCTGAAGAAGAGAAATTTGTTAACATCGAGTATAGATTTAAGTGTCAGGAAGTCGTTTCTGAAAGTATTTGTATGGGGTGTAGCCATGTATGGAAGTGAAACATGGACAATAAATATTTTGGACAAAAAGAGAATAGAAGCTTTTGAAATGTGGTGCTACAGAAGAATGCTGAAGATAAGATGGGTAGATCACATAACTAATTAGGAGGTATTGAATAGGATTGGGGAGAAGAGAAATTTGTGGCACAACTTGACTAGAAGATGGGATCGGTTGGTAGGACATGTTCTGAGGCATCAAGGGATCACCAATTTAGTATTGGAGGGCATGGTGGAGGGTAAAAATCGTAGAGGGAGACCAAGAGATGAATACATTAAGCAGATTCAGAAGGATGTAGGCTGCAGTAGGTACTGGGAGATGAAGAAGCTTGCACAGGATAGAGTAGCATGGAGAGCTGCATCAAACCAGTCTCAGGACTGAAGACCACAACAACAACAAACCATACACTCTTTCTTCAGTCATTGGAACAACCAGACAAGTTTTACTAATATCTCAAAATGCAGAGTGAAACTTTCTACAAAGGGTGTTCAACAAGTAATGCACCACATTTTTTTCGGAATGCAGGTTGATTTTATCCAGGATTCCAATTCTCCATGGCAACGACCTTGCCACAATGGATACACGGGTTCCAGTGAGATCACCGAAGTTAAGCGCTGTCGGGCGTGGCCGGCACTTGGATGGGTGACCATCGAGCCACCATGCACTGTTGCCATTTTTCAGGGTGCACTCAGACTCGTGATGCCAATTGAGGAGCTACTCGACCGAATAGCAGCAGCTCCGGTCAAAGAAAACCATCATAGCAACCGGGAGAGCGGTGTGCTGATAAATAAAATACCTCCTATCCACATCCTCAAGTGAGGAGGACACGGCGGTCGGATGGTCCCTATGGGCCACTTGTTGCCTGAAGACGAAGTGCTTTGGAGTGCCAATTCTCCAATTTCTTCCCTCCTCTTTTGGCTATAAAACCCTATTTTCCAACATAATCTTTGTTCAATGCGATGCCCTTAAGCCACGTTACTGGGAGGGCCTGTATGCCGGCATGGTACCACTCTGCGGGTCGACGTCGGAACCGGCGTCATGCTGCAATAGTCTCCGCATCACCCAGTGACTAGAAAATTGTCACAATCACTCTCGTAATCGACAAGCGATTCCGCACAGATGATCCTTCATTGTTGTCTATGGTCTTCCGTGAGGCGGCGAGGAACCCAGAAGGCACACACCTTTGCGTACCCCAACTGGTGGACAAGTGTGTCAGCACTACCAACATATACGTCTAGTTGTGCTGCGAGGTGTTTTATTGTGATACGTCAGTCACCACGAAGGAGAGTCTCGGCTCGTTCCAATATTGCAGGATTCACGGCTGTGTCCAGCCGGCCGGCACTCAAGAGATCGGACAGCTTTGCACGACCTTCTTGCAGTTTTATGGCAGACGCCTCGCCCTGCGGCACACCGTACTTTTGTTCACTTCTAGGTCTCTGTAGACATTCTACAATCACCCATGAATATCTCCAATGCTCTGGTTTTCCGCCAAAAGAAACTCAGTGACAGCTCAGTGCTTGGACTATACCTTCGTTACAGACTCCGTTTTGAAGGGTACGTATAGTGCCACCACCTATCGGAACTTCATGAAACTACAGAGGCTGAAGCGGGAATATTCCACGGTGTCCCACAACAAATTCATCATTTTTTCAATCGAAAAAGGCCGAGAAAGAAAACGTTATACATTACTTTTTGAACGCCCCTTTTATTGTCTAGATGATTTGCATTGACACTGAAAAGCAATCTAACATCAGAAAATGCATTGCAGAGCAAGAGGCTAGTCGTAACCACACGGTAACTTCCTTTTTATTGATTATGTTTAACACCTTCTCCAGTAATTTGAGATTGGTCCGTCACTTCAACTGGACCCCTCATCTCCTGATCATCCAGCAGAAAGCCCATTCCCGCGTCCGCCTTCTGAAACTCCTGTCTGGCCGGACATGGGGATTGCATCCTTCCACCATCCTTCACACCTACAAATCCCTCGTCCATCCTATCTTATATTATGCCAACGTTGCCTGGATCTCTGCCCACTCCGCTTTTATAAGGCCCTCGAACGCCACATGCTCCGCCTTGCTTACCGTTTCCGCCTTCCTTCCCCCACACGAATCCTGTATGACCTCATCCCCTTCCCTGACCTCCTCCTTTTCCTCCAACATCTCTGCGGCCTTTACACTGTCTGCAGGCTTGATCCCCCCACCCCTTGGTTTCCTCCTTCCTCTCTATCCTCCGCTCATTGCCGCACCTTTATCACTGTATCCCTCCCTCTCTCCACCTCCACACCCTCCATCTCCTTCATCAGTGCAATTTCCAGCACCTCGCCCTCGCGGGTTTTGAGCACTGTGACGTCTACTCTTCCTTCCAACTGTAATCTGGACTTGTCTCCCCCCCCCCCCCCACCTCCCGAGGGCCCCCCTTTTCCTCACCCCTTCTCCTCCCAGAGTGGCTTTCCGTCCTTCCCCCTGAGTCTCTGCACCCCTTCCTCGGGTGTTTTCCTTTCCTGTCCCTTCCTTCCCCAGCCCTCCTTCGGCGCGCCCCCCACCACATCCCCCTTTCTCCCCCCTCCTCCTCCCCTCCTTTTCCCTTTTCCCTTGTCTCCACCTCTGGCAGATCCTCCCAGGTTTTTATTCGTTCTCAGTGTGCTGCGTTAGTGTAGTGTTTCGGTGCCATTATACAGTGTCATCTCGTGAAGTGGTTTTAATTGTGTGCTCGACATGTTTATCGTCCGTGATTGTTCCGTGCTACGCTGTCCGTCACGTGGCTGTTTTAACCATTCTGCGACTTTTTATGGTCTGGCCGTACTTTGCTTGGTTCCTTTTAATGCAGTGTGTGTTTTTGTGTAAAATACTTTTTTAGATTTTTAACTCCATTTTACAGTCTCCGCTTTGAATGCTTTCTTTCCTTCTGTTCCGCCTTTTTTCTTTCTATATCCACCATGTTTTCTTCTCTATATTGTTTTAAATGTCTTCCTGTCTTTCGGCTGAAGAGCAGCGCTTATGCTGCTGCCAGCCCGCCCCTGGTGGGGAATGGAAATTACAATAAAGGAAAAAATTTTTTTGAGATTGTTCTATATCTGTCATTCACTCCAACTTTACTAGAGTTCTACTCAGTAGAGTTTATCTCGTATTCACATCGAATCGAATTGAGCTAGGATGATGCGTATTGGTATATTATTCCAATACTGCTTCGACACTATGCTAGAGTTTATCAGTCGGAGTGGCTGCTGAGTTGTGGCGTGCCTCTCTCTTAGCTACACCTTTCGATAGGTGAGACACCTTGGAGAACATGCTAGATAGGCAACATTCCGGATGCTCGCTGTACCGAGATAGGTAAACACAGCATGGGCAACATGATTGTTGAGTTATTTCGTTGCAGATGACCACTAAAATATGGCACTGAGGGAGAGGGGGAGGAGGGAAGCAGGGTAAAAGCACCCTGAGCTCACTGGTCCTTAATAAACAGAAATCAATTGCTCGTTCTAAAATAAAATGTCTGAGCGCTGGAGGTACGCACTGAACCTTCGGGATAGTTAAAAAAATGTATACTTGTGTAACTAGAGGTTAAAAATGCAAAATGCTATTGTGTTGCACATAAGGCACGACCAACACATCAGACACTGTAGAGCAAAAAGTATTGTTATTACACACGTGCAAGTGTTGTAACATTTATGAACGTACAGCTTAATCTCGTTATGCGCGATAGTAACGTTCCGCTGAATGGCCGCACACACCGAGTACGTAAATCCCGAGTAATTTCATATATAAAATGTGAGTTTTCGTTTACTCACACACTGCGTTTAAAATAGCAGCGTTTCTTAGTATTTTTGCCAAAAATAACTATTATCACTTTAGTGAAACACATAATAATGGAAATTTATAGACTTAAATCTTAACACAGAAACACACAATAATTTACTGATGTCATTATTCTATCTCCAGTGAACTCCCAGCCTGCTCTTGTCACAATCCTTACGTGTCCTAGAGGTCTGAGAATGGTAGACCATAAGGGGTTTTGATCATTCCGCTGTAGCATTTCCTCCGAAGAAAAGGTGCATCGGTCCTTGGCAACCTTAAATTCAGAGGCTGTTTTCCTACAATAGAAAAGAACGTACAATGAGGCATTCGTTTCTAAAATAAACCCACTTTATCAAGTTTGAAAACCCACTTTGCAACACAGCCCATTTCTGTCACATTTCCTTTAAATCTCTTTTTAAATTTCTCGGCTCCAACTTCGTCAGCCGCGGCTGCCTCGTGTTCGTGTGTCACTCTAAAGTTGTGAAAACACAAATGATGCCTGAAGCGATCATACCAAACTGAGCTGGCTGAGAAAGATACTGCGTCGTACTCTTCTTTCGTTAGATTTGAAAACGTGCTCTTGGCTGTATCTGGAATAGCAGCTCCACTGAGAGGCATATGCGGTTGGCTGTGCTGCTCAATCCAGTATCTTAGAATTTTCTTCCGGTCTTCCATCGCCTTCGTGCGAAATCTGGTTATTCTAGTCATACTTAAATCATTTGAGCAGTGAACAGTTTTTGGAAATGAATCTGCATTGTTACGAACAGTTCTCACGGTGGATTCACTAAGTCACAAAGCACGCTGAATGTCAACAATATGCTCACCTTTCTCGTTGCGATTCAAAGTTCAAACTTCGTTTCTAATGAATACGAACTTCGTGCACGGTTCTTACCCTCGGCAGCCATACTTTCTGTCAAGTGTAACTTCACAGCTCTGCTGACCCGAACTGACGATTCACAGAAAATACGCGTTGAGATGCGCTAACGCAATACTGCTTTTGCGTACTGTTAACAGATGACAGCACTCGATTTATACAGATCTTAATGAAAATATAAATATCAGTCTAGTCCCCAAAGATGTTAAGTTTTAAAAGCAGATGTTGGATCGTTCATTCACGGGCTATCGGAAACAAAATGGTCTGTAATGATAGATGCTGTACGCCCGTTTGCTAAGGGCCAGGATTACAACGGGCGATCGTACTTGCTTTTAACTGTAATTTGACTTCGGAGCCTCATACCGACCTAAAGGCCATTCAGAAACGTTTGAAATCATTTCAAAACATTAGATGTCTCCTATGTGCTACACATTATTAGCTGCAATAAAAAATAGGTATCGTTGTGCTTCAAGCAAGGGAAGCCACAATAGATACTGAAAGTGCCGATTTTAAGAGTGTAGTGGAAGAATCAAATAAATTAAGAAATTATTTGCGCAGAAAGTTGCAAAGTAGCAGAAAATATTGGGAGATCGCCTGATTTGACTCTAACGAGTAGCGGTACACAGAAACGGAAAGGCGAAAGAAAATGATTTGTAGATGAAACAGCAGAAAAAGATTTAAATCTGAGCACGAACAGTTTCAAACTAAATATTATTTTTAATGTTATTCTAGATACATCAGTAGGAAATTTAATTGCAAGGTATGAAGTCGTAGCAAAATGAAGGACGCATTTGGATTCTTATGGAACTGTGTAAGTCTAGACCTTTCTATACTACCTGAGTGTGCAGAAAACATGACATCTTTGTACAACGTCAACGTTAATAAGCAGGATTTGAAAGAAGAAATTGTGTGGTTAAAGTAGATTCATGTAGCTAATTTTGGAGCTGAGCCATTTCTCCCTCTGAGGCTTCTCAAGCTGTTCATAAGTGCAATTTTAATAACATCTACATCATACTCCGGAAGCCATCTAACGGTGTGTGGCGGAGGGTAACTTCCTGTACCACTAACTGATCCCCCCTTCCCTGTTCCACTTATGAATGTCGCTTGGAAATAATGTGTGTCGGTAAGCCTCTCTATTAGCCCTAATTTCTCGAATTTTCTAGTTTTGATCATTTCGCGGCACGCTGGTTACGCTGGTCAAAGTAATATGCAGGCCGACCCTCGGCGGGTAGTGCTCTCCTGAAATTTCAGTAGTAAACCTCTCCAGGATGCACAACGCCTCTTTTGTAACGTCTGCCACTGGAGTTTGTTGAGCATCTCTGCAACGCTCCTGCGCCGACTAAGCGAACCCGTGACGCACCGGGCCGCCCTTCGTTGGATCTTCAGAGATGGTGGCGAAGTGTGTAAGGAGCTCTTGCCTCGGTAGATGCGAAGACCATTAGGACTTGCCACTCGAAGTTAATGGAGACATGTTCTGTGTCAGAAGTTAGGAGAAGCCGTCAACCCTCAGCATCCAGGACGGAGGAAAGGTGTTTCAGGAAATGGTCACTGAAAGTCCTCAGAAATCACAAAAGAGGCATCTCGCGAAAGTGGTTTAACCCGCCACACGATCCGAACTATTCTGAAGAAAGAGTTGAATTTTCGTTCATAGCAACTATATTTATGCCAGAAACTATCGCCAGAAGACTGTGACCATCGAGTGTATCATGGGGAGATGATGCTTGCTTGGTATGAAGACCAGTCCGTTATTTGCGGTAATATTCTCAGATCAGATGAAGTCGTGTTTCATGTTGGGGAGTTTCCTAAACAGTACAGATATTGTTATTGGCAGCAGAGGATCCGTGGGTGGTTGCTGAACAACGTCAATATCGCATAAACGCCACAGTGTTGTGCAGCATGACTTCCACAAAAGTGGTGGGCCCGTGTCTCATTATGGACGCAATGAATGTAGAACGGTACCTCGATACAGCTGAAAATTATGTTAATGTTATTGTATCCATATGAGGGAATTACAATGATCTAATCTTTATGCAAGATGAGGCCCCGCCTCTCTTCACATACCCTGTCCGCGCGTGATTCGACACCCAATTTCCAGGACGCTGGTTGGTACGTCGTGGTCCCTTTGAATCGACAGCAAGGAGTCCTGATCTAACGCCCTATGAATTCTTCCTCTGGGGGGCAGCGGGTGGGTGAGGGGGGGAGCGGGGAGGAGGGCAAACGATAAAGTTAGTCGCAGAAAACCAGAGAGTGTTGATGAAGTGGAGGAGTGAATTCGCCAAGTTCTTGGAAACATAGCGCTAGATTATCTGAAGAAGTCTGTCATGAAAACCTCATCCGGTATATAGAGGCGGTGCTTATGTCGAATTCTAGGAACACGAAACAATTCCACTACCGTATGGAACAAAATGCTTCATTTCATGACAACTGATTAAGTATTAAACAGTTATAAATAATTTTTAATAGGGATTTAATTATCGCCCACCTTATGAGTATCCTCTCTCCTCTCGAGAGAGGCGTTGAGTATTGCCCTCCTGAACCCATCGATTTCATTATCACATGACACTCGTGGGATCCAGGCCAATACGAACAGCAATATCCCGGAACGATATACCGAGCGAGGTGGCGCAGTGATTAGCACACTGCACTCGCATTCGGAAGGACGATAGTTCAAATGGCCGTTCCAGACTGAAGCGCCTAGAACCGTTCGGCCACTTCGGCCGGCCGGACAATGGTTCAAACCTGTCCTGATTTCAATTGTCTGTGATTTCCCTACATCGCTTCAGGCAAAAGCCGGGATGGTGCCTTTGGAAGGGCACGGCCAACTTCCTTCCCCTATCTGATGAGACCGATGACCTCGCTGTTTGATCCCCTCGCCCAAATCAATCAAACAACCAACCAATAGGAACGATAAACCACAGACTCGATACGGCGTGATCCTCCCACTGTAGAATTTCGACGTGTGCTAATGAACGTTTCTCCTTCCTAGCACAAACTTCTCAAAAACAAAATACATCCAACCGCGGTTTCTGTATGGGAAAGTCGCTACGTTATCATTGATTATAAACAGAATCTAGATGGCGTTACTCTCAGAGCTTAATCTTAGCTGCAACGCGTCGCAACGGTATTCCGACACCTCCCCGGGATTTTTTTTAACGCTTCAGAGATTTAAAATAGTACACGTCTATCACACCACTACGTAACTGTAATTAGTCGCTGAGACGTATTATACGGAAGTTCATATTCAAATGTGTTGCTTATTTGCAGTAATGAATGTGAACTTAAATCAATCCATATGTAATACCACTCAGTGAGTAGAAGGTAAGTGACGTTTAAAGCATTTACTAACCATCTAACTCACTGTCTCAAGTCACATAGTGTTTAGTTTTTCCTAACTCTTCAGGAAGCCGGAATTGTACGTGACGCCAATCGACCGGGAATATGTTCATCATCATTCGTCGTTAATTGCTAAATCTTCTATTACCTGTTTGAACGTTGCGACTGGCAGCAGTTGAAGACATGACGTCATAGTCACGAAGACTATCGACTTGTGCCGACACTTATCGAGCAGAATAGGGAGCAAAGTGAAGCTGTTACGGGACAGACGCTAGCATCTATTGTTTATATTAAATCTTGTGGTATTACTGTTTTGACTATAGGAAATTATGTTTTAAGAGCCGAATTTCAGAACACTATTGTGAAAGAATATGATTTCTCACTGTAGGTTTTATCACAAGTTTTCAAAGAACGAAACTTGCGATTTTTATGGCTGGGGCGCGGAGTGGTTTCTATCATTGAGGAGCTGCGTTCCGGCATCTAATATTTTAGAAATTAAGCACTGGTTGCTGCTACCCAGTTTGTAAGGATGTCACTGAAATATTATTTATTTCCGTATCCAAGCGTGCAGAGAACTTCATTCCAATCTGATGTTTTTTTGCATGCCGTCTTCATGGTGATGCAGTTTTAATGGCATCATGTACGCGCCCCATTAGTTATGGCTTCGTTGTCGACAATCTCGCGCGTCGTCAAATACACAATTTAGCGACTGGCAGCCAACTGTAACATAACGATACTAATCGGTTCACGTGACCAACAACGCGTGAGACTGCAGCAGGCGCTCGAGACAAATGTCTGCCAGAGACGAGCACAACTATGCCTAAAAAATTCAGCGAAATTTCTCAAACTCACAAAAATTTACGCCATTTCTGTGTGCAAAAGTAATCATTCTCGGTGTAATTCTGCCATAGTGCCTGTGACATTAGGAGGTGTCCGTTAATTTTGTTCACACGTCCAAGGATCCACGATCGTTTCTTTGTCTTCTTTGATGATAAGATTCAGAACGGAAATTTACTACCAACAGGCTTTTCGCGACTTTTCTGTTGTTACCATTATACAGTACACGATCCAGAAATACACAGAGCACTTCATGCTGTTACGTAGCAACACTCAAGAAGCAATTTCGTTTACTTACCAGCACTTACATTTTTACGAGCTGCAGCTGCGGCTATGAAGTCAGCGCTGTTACACCACAAGCGGCTAGACAGACTCCACCGCGAACATCACACACACACAACGACATATGACAGCGTGAACCCCGTAAATCATTTGCGTCTCGCAGGTACTGAATATTATATTTGCAAAGGCCCTCACTAATCTTGTAGGTGTGTGTGTGTGGTCTTAGAGGCAGACTTTCGCCAACATGGTGCCCACCAGTGGTCCCCACTGATCGACAATGAGTACGTGGGCGCTGCGTCTTGACTGACACCAGCAGAAGTGAGGCTGAGTAACGGTGCGGGGTCCTATTTAAAAACTAGGCAGGCAAGAAAGCAGCAGACTGTCAGGGTAGGCACTATTTTCTAATGCCACTCTAAACGTCCCTCACTACAAAAACACTATATCGTTGCCACTACCTGGCTGGTCCAAACTGCCAACTCTCCTTCCCCCAATCCCAAGGGAGCCACCTCTGCACTCTTGGCGTTCTTCTAACCAAGGAGCGTCTCTGTCACCGCCATCTTGCTTGCAGTTGAAAGGCCTTGCATTAAAATTAACCTAACCCAAAATTTTCCCCGTACAGAAGGAATGATGAGATGTAATTTCCGAGTCTCTCTCGTTTCGGTGACTCGTAGAGAATCGGGAGGTAAGTTTTTTTTTTTTTTAATTTATAATTTAATTATCTAACCCGGGAACGTCTCGCAATTGCTAAATACGTGTAGTAATTGGCTACACATCCTAATCCCCTTCTCACCCCTTTCTGTCCATTTCCTTCTCTCTAACCTCCATCCTTTCTGTACAACCTCCCCCCCCCCCCCCCCCCCCCGGGTCTCTCTCTGATCTTGTGTCTTGTTTACTGCTGTCGCTAACGGAACCTTGATTGGGAACTGAAATCCATTAATATAAATGGTAAATAGATTGAGATCGTTGGCATTGGTGGTATGAGAGACGTCTTCTGCTGCTGGATCCTTGAGGATAGTAGCCTCAGTGACAGTATTTCGCATTTTTGTAATCTCCAAAGGGGTAGGATTACAAAGTTTCTGTAACTGTATTCTAATCATATGCCGATAAGTCATAAATACAGTTTTCCTGTTTTCTGTTAAAATCGACTGCGCTGAAGATGACGAAACATCACATAGTTGTGTATACAATTGTTTTTAAAACTGTGTATAAGAAGAAAGAATATACGTATACAGAGTGATTAAGACGGAATGTCACATAATTTGTGAGATTATTCGACACATGAATATTGTTACGGCGTCAAGTCAGCGCTGACTCGCCAGTCGGGAACGACAGAGAAGAGACAGCTGTGAGAACAGGTTAGCTAATCGCACGATAACTCGGTAGCAGCGGCCCCTAAGACAAGAGGACATAAGCACCGCGACCGACATCTCTGTGTGGCACAGACATGTGTTTGTCTGTTCTGAAGAAGACATTATTTTGTATGTCACCCTTTGCTTGCGATACATCTATCAAAGTTGAGTATTGTAACTGTTTTGTTAAAAGAAATGAGCGTATGGCATCGTTGGCCGAGAGGCCGCATTCGGGGAAGTTCGGCCGCCAACTGCAAGTCTTATTTCAGTCGAGAGTTGCCACATTGGGAGTCTTGCGTGTCGGTGATAAGGATGAAATGATGATGAGGACAACACAACACCCAGTCCTTGAACGGAGAAAATCTCCAACCCGACCGGCAATCGAATCCGGGCTCGCTTGCATGGTAGGCGAGCACGTTCTTGTTGTAATAAAACACATTAATACGAGTTGTATGATTATTTGTCTAGTGAATGGAGTATGCAGGATTCCTAGACACAACAAAAATAAACCGAAAAAGTCCTATAAATATGTGTCCAGTTTTCGATCGTTAGGGAATCGGAGCAGGTCGAAGTCCACACACATCCATGAATGATTATGAAGGAAGTATGAATATTACTTATCGAAATGCTGTGTAGGCGCTGTGGTGGACAGGATAATGGTGGGCCAGGTGACTGATCCATGCTACAAGTAGTGTTCAAAAAGTCCCGCACATGTATCAGTGTACTTGTCAACGCGTTGGAGGGTGTGTTGTGTTGCACGTCGGACATCGTCTCGGTAGGCTTTAATGCGGGCAACAGCGTCGGCGATGTGAGCGCCAAAAATGTTATCACCATGTCATCAATCATATCACACCGGACGTCCACTGATAATCTGACTTGGAGTTTTCTTTCCCTAGCGTCATGTGGGTTCTCCACCGCTCATGTATGAGAATTACAGACGTTCAGGATATCTTTGAGAGTAAATGTAGCCCCATCTGTAAATAAAGAGCATTATACGACGTCTTTGTATACAACCAATCATAAAACTGTTGTCTGTTTATTGAGTGACCTGGACGCAGACGTTGCACGGTCTGCACATGAAATGGGTTCAAGCCCTTAGAATGTAACACATGCCTCACTCGCGTTTGTTGAATATCGAGCTGGTGGGTAATGCGCCTTTTACTGGTAATGGGACTCGGTTGTACCATTGCAATCATGTCGGCCCTTTCCTCGACTGACTGGATGGTCTCACGTGCTACTGTTACGTATAAACTGAGTAGAGTTCCGGATTCACGTAATGTCTGAAAAACCCTTGGAAATACCCCGGCACAGGGAGTTTGTGATCAGGGAAACGTTTTTGGCATTCTGTCACAGGCGCACGGGCACTGCCATTACAGTACCCGTATACAACTACGTCTGCGTATTCTGCATGTGGAAACATATGCGGCGTGCTGGTATTCACGGACACAGTGGACTTGTTCAGTTGAACAACATGCAAACACGACATGCTCAATAAATCCAGTCCATGATTGCAGTTGCAGCTGTTTCCTTAGTGTGACGTCACAGTGCTACTATCCGTTGGAGAACCCCCACACCTGTTGTAGGATGGATCATCCGTCGCACCGTTGTTCTGTCCGCCACAGCGCCTATACAGCATTTCAGTGAGTAATAGTCACGCTTGCTTCATATCCATTCGTGGGTGTGTGTAGTCTTCAACCCGCTCCAACTGAGAATCGGACTTATCTTCATAGTACTTTTTCGGTTTATTTTCACGTGTAGGATCAGCTCACAAATTATGTGACATTCTTTCTCAATCATCTTGTATGGGAGGAACAATTTCTCTAATCGTTTAAATTCCCTACAATTATAGGTAAAACTGATTGTGAGAAAGAAAACTAAAATGAACAGTTTCACGGTCTAATAAACGACAGTGTTATCTGTGTCGCAGCTAGTTTTAATAGCGAAGGTGTACATTGTTGTTTATAAATGTATGTAGCCTATGTCCTTCTGAATGTTTAATAGCGTATTGTGTAAAAACTCGAAGTAAGTCGGTCAAGAGTTTTTCGAGATTTTTACTAACAACTTTTCAGTACTGTGTTATGTACACATTTAAATTTCATATATAGTAAAAAAGAACTTAGCCTATATCCTCCCCATGTCTATTAGAGTATCATCCGAAAATTTGAAGTAAATGGGTCAAGATACTTTCGAGATTTTTGCTAGCATTATTTCCCATTTATACAGGGTGGTCTATTGATCGTGACCGGGCCAAATATCTCCCGAAATAAGCGTCAAACGAAGAAAACTACAAAGAACGAAACTCGTCTAACTTGAAGGGGGAAACCAGATGGCGCTATGGTTGGCCCGCTAGATGGCGCTGCCATAGGTCAAACGGATATCAACTGCGTTTTTTTAAGTAGGAACCCCCATTTTTTATTACATATTCGTGTAGGACGTAAAGAAATATGAATATTTAAGTTGGACCACTTTTTTCGCTTTGTGATAGATGGCGCTGTAATAGTCACAAACATATGGCTCACAATTTTAGACGAACAGTTGATAACAAGTAGGTTTTCAAATTAAAATACAGAACGTAGGTACGTTTGAACATTTTATTTCGGTTGTTCCAATGTGATACATGTACCTTTGTGAACTTATGATTTCTGAGAACGCATGCTGTTACAGCGTGATTACCTGTAAATACCACATTAATGCAATAAATGCTCAACATGATGTCCGTCAACCTCAATGCATTTGGCAATACGTGTAACGACATTCCTCTCAACAGCGAGTAGTTCGCCTTCCGTAATGTTCGCACATGTATTGACAATGCGCTGTCGCATGTTGTCAGGCGTTGTCGGTGGATCACGATAGCAAATATCCTTCAACTTTCCCCGCAGAATGAAATCCGGGAACGCCAGATCTGGTGAACGTGCGGACCATGGTATGGTCGACGACCAATCCACGTGTCATGAAATATGCTATTCAACACCGCTTCAACCGCACGCGAGCTATGTGCCGGACATCCACCATATAGGAAGTACATCGCCATTCTGTCATGCAGTAAAACATCTTGTTGTAACATCGGTAGAACATTACGTAGGAAATCAGCATACATTGCACCATTTAGATTGCCATCGATAAAATGGGGGCCAATTATCCTTCCTCCCATATTGCCGCACCATACATTAACCCGCCATGTCGCTGATGTTCCACTTGTCGCAGCCATAGAGAATTTGCCGTTGCCCAATAGTGCATATTAAGCCGGTTTACGTTACCCATGTTGGTGAACGACGCTTCGTCGCTAAATAGAACGCGTGCAAAAAATCTGTCATCGTCCCGTAATTTCTCTTGTGCCCAGTGGCAGAACTGTACCCGACGGTCAAAGTCGTCGTCATGCAATTCCTGGTGCATAGAAATATGATACGGATGCAATCGATGTTGATGTAGCATTCTCAACACCGACGTTTTTAAGATTCCCGATTCTCGCGCAATTTGTCTGCTACTGATGTGCGGATTAGCAACGACAGCAGCTAAAACATCTACTTGGGCATCATCATTTGTTGCAGGTCGTGGTTGACGTTTCACGTGTGGCTGAACACTTCCTGTTTCCTTAAATAACGTAACTATCCGGCGAACGGTCCGGACACTTGGATGATGTCGTCCAGGATACAGAGCAGCATACATAGCACACGCCCGTTTGGCATTTTCATCGCAATAGCCATACATCAACACGATATCGACCTTTTCCGCAATTGGTAAACGGTCCATTTTAACAGAGGTTATGTATCACGAAGCAAATACCGTCTGCATTGGCGGAATGTTACGTGATACCACGTACTTATACGTATGTGACTATTACAGCGCCATCTATGACAAAGCGAAAAAAGTGGTCCAACTAAAACATTCATATTTCTTTACGTACTACACGAATGTGTAATAAAAATTGGGTTTCCAATTTTTAAAAAACGCAGTTGGTATTCGTTTGACCTATGGCAGCGCCATCTAGCGGGCCAGCCATAGCGCCATCTGGTTTCCGCCTTCAAGCTATACGAGTTTCGTTCTTTGTAATTTTTTTCGTTTGATGCTTATTTCGTGAGATATTTGGTCCGGTCACTATTAGTGGACCACTCTGTATACAACTGAAGCCCATTTGAAAGTTTATTACAGTATCGTGTAAATATGTGAAGTAAATTTATCAAGAACTTTTCGATATTGTTGGTAACAAAGTTAAACAACGATGTCTTTAAGTAGTATTATACATTTTACTGATACGTTTGCACACCAAAAATATTTTAAAAATCCGTCCGAACGTTTATTAGAGAGTCGAGCAAAAGTTTGAAGTAAATCGGTCAAGAAGTTTTCTAAATTTTTCATAACAACGTCAAACAACGACTTACCTGTATGTAGAAGTGTAGATTTCCTAAGCAAATAAATGTAGCATCGTATACTGCTGCGTCACAAACCTCAATATCCATTGCCTACTACCAGATGTTTCTGAAAGAATATCAGGGTTTTGGTTCTATAGAGACACTGTTTAGGATTCTCTTACCACTTGTATAATTTTAACGCTAAAGGTTTGGGGAACCCTGCGTCCAGGAAAAAGTGCTGTCTGGCCGTACACGGACAAAACTCGCGCAGGCAATTTTACGTTGTGCTGGCAACGGCGCTTTCAAGGAGCAGCCCAAGAGGTCTTCCTCATTAGCGTAGAGACAGCGGCCATGGGGAAAGTAATGACCCTGTCTACCTTTATCGCCCCCGTAACGTCGTAACGTGGAAAAGCCAAGTCTCCCTGCGGAACGTCGGTTGACCACTGACCCCGGGAAGAAAGCCTGTGTCTCTTAGAAACTAGGCAGAAGCGAGCTCTAAACGGCTGTTACGCGATTGCCCTCAAGACCACAAGGATCGCAGAGAGAGAGCGTGGCCGTACCAGAATGTCTCATTTACTTTTCAAAGTTCCACACGTTATTTTATCACCTCTGTACCCCAGTGAACGCTTTACACAATATTCTGCACCTGCCCCTTGACATCGTGGAATGCCCACCTCATACTGCATTCAGTTTTAACGATCGTGTGAAATCTAACTCGCTATGTTGGTGCACGGGACACAGAAAGCTGTAGATACAAGCGCTCAGGTAGACACCGTGTTCCTTGACTTCTGGAATGCATTCGATACATTCCGCGCTGCCGCCTAATAAACAAAATATGAGCGTAGGGAATATCAGACAAACTGTATTACTGTATTGAAGAGTTTCTAGCAAATTGAACACAACTGCTGAGATGCAGCGTCATGTGCTGACTACAAGAACAGTGATGAAAAATAAACTGTGGTTAGTAAAATCAACATCACGGCCTTGGTGCGTCTCCTTGCAGCCAAAAGGAGGGAATGAGGTCCACCTCTTGCTCCAGCGAGAAGACCCTCCAACACATCGTGCTTGTGGCGTACAAATCACAGTGCACTATATTTTCGTTGATTGCGTTTTCTGTTATGACAAGAAGGCAGCATCTATTTTACCTACAGATTTGCTCTCTATTTTAAATGACGATGAGACGAATGTGGCACGACTTCCGAGATTCTGAGAAATGTCCGACTGGTTCTCTAAAATTTTAGGTAACTCTTTTTAGCGTGTTATCAGGGTAGCTGGCTTAAGCATGTTTTTTGTAAGTGGTCAGCCAGTCACATATTTCTGTATAATTATTGCAGCTTTCTTCTTGTATTATTCGTGTTTCACCTGAAGTTTCGGAATATTTGACTACATTTTCAGTATCCTGAAGGATGTGAGATATTGTGATTGTGCGGATGAATGTGAGTGAGTTTGGGATGGAGTTTTATGTACGACTGATTTTCATTTCTTTTGTAACATTCTGTACCATGGTTCTACTAGTTACAGTAAGTGAGCTAATATCCATGTCGTTGAACGCTCGTAAACTACAAATCACTCACGAATATACAGGTATCAAACTTTTCTTAAATCTAGAAGGATAGCTCAGTCATTGGGCGAATTTTGTGGGTAGAAAGGGAAAAATAGTTTAATACTCGTTTTGATACGATGTGAAGAATGTGGTACAAAGGTCGCAAAGGTCGGTTTAGGATGGTGTGTGTATGTGTGTGTGTGGGGGGGGGGGGGGAAGGGGACGAGGGGGGAGGGGTGCTGGAACGAGGGAGGGGTTACTGAAAGTATGACTGTGGCAGAGTAATGCGGTTACTTTTGGAAATAGTTTGTGGTCGTAAAAACGTGACTCGAGAGTGTAACAAAGGTACGTGTGTATGAATGTGTTAGTGAGAGAGAATGACCGAAGTAATTGATGCTGAACTGGTCTTTTCAGTGTTCATTAGCTGATGAGGACGCGTTCGATCCGTTCCATCTTCACTGCAAATTGGAAGACCTTAAAGCGTGCAAGGTCTGTGTCACGTAACACTTTCACGGCCGGGCATCACGCCGGCGTGTTCGCTCTCGGTCGCTAATCAGGTTTTCCCGGTGGCGATGCCAGATGCAAGTGTTTGCTCTGCTGTTGTCGCAGCCCGCAAAATCCCCCTACACAAACAGAGGACACGTTCTCTCTCGTGAGCGCAACTCCTGTCTGTGTGCTCGCTACTGAAAGTAAGTCTCACGCTGGAGACTTGGCACACTTACTATAAAAGGGCGCATCATTGCATGTAGCGGCGTTTTTATTTCGTCAGTGGACCTCTACAGCGCCGCTTCTGTTTTGCAGTCCCATGTGTGTGCAAAGTTTATGGGACAGTGCTGTGCGAGCGAGCCTTTCTGCGCAATCAGCCTGACAAAAAAAGTTAAGCATCCGGAAGACACGGTCAGATTTCACCGTAACTTCGAACTCGAACATACTATCGGCAGATGAGTGATGATGATGATGAGATCCCGTACTCCGAAGAGCGTAGGGAACGATGCAGGAGACCCGCACCGCCGACTAGGCAAGGTGGCAGATGGGTAAGTGATTAGAATTGCAATTCTTTGTAACAGAAAGGTCACCAGATCGTATTAGTATTGACAAACTGCATGTTGGCTACTGTGTCGGGCGGCCGACGTTTGTTTTATGATTTTTTTCTGACATTTCGCCAGCACGAGTGGCTGGCATTATCAAAGTTTCACCCTCCATTGCTGGTGGTGGACTGGAGACGAGCTCGCGGCCGCAAATTAAATGTACTTGGCGCGCCAATGTCCAAGAGCTTTATCGTGGTCACTTCCGATGCGATTCTCCTCTTGCTACCTGGAACAGTCGTTCGCTGCAGCGCAGGAATTCAAGACTTTGAACATTCTGGGTGAAAGGATCCTGGATTACCGCGCTACAGCGAACGACCGTTGCAGGTAGCAAGATGAGAATCGCACCGGAAATGACCACGGAAAAGCCCTTGGACATCGTCGTGCCAAGTACATGTAATTTGCGACCTGAAGCTCTACTCCAGTCTACCACCGGCAATGGAGGGTGGAGCTTTGACAACGCCAGCCACTCGTACTGGCGAAACGTCGGAAGAATCATCAAACACACGTTGGCCGAAAAACCCGAGATAGAAGCCAACAGGAAGTTTGTCAACAAGTGGCCACGAAAGCCTTAACAATTTTATTAGTATTGTTTATTTTGTGGGTGGTAGGGTATACAATGAACATCAGCAGAATCAGATGTTGAGAGATTACTGCGCATGACACGGACATGCCGCACACTCGTGTGAGACAGCGTTGTCGGTACGTGACGTCGTTTGAAAGGGTCTCCATTTGGCCTGTAGGGTATTCAGATGTGACAGTGGCCAGATGTTGGACTGCATGGCAACGTGAGGTCAGACATACTCGTTGTCAAGATTCCAAACGACCGGATCTGACCACCACAAGGCAGTAGCGCTGTATTGTGCTACAAGCACATCGTAACCCTGTCACGCCAGCGCCCTTCAGCTGTGAAGAAACAATGGACACTCTGCAACATTTTGTGTTATCCTGCACCATTGGTCGGAGGCTGGCAACTGCTCGACTAGAGAATTACCGTCCCATACATATGCTACCGTTAACACCGTAGCGGAAACAGCTACGTTTGTAGTGACGCCGTGGATGAATCCCTACCATAAATGGAACAATTTTTCCTCAAGTTCTTTGCTGACATTTAATTCCTGTTTTGTGCTGTAAAACCTGTGAAAATTTTGCAAAGAGAGTTTTCTTTGTATTGTTCACAATATCGTAGAAACTGCTGTGTAGTACACAGTGCAGTGACATTAATGAGACCACCGACTATGTTCGACGTCAGCGTGCAACAACCACTCAAAGACGGTAGGTGGCAGCACTAGCAGTGGAGGGTATACAAGTGCGTAGGGGGAACGCGGGAAACAGTACAATCGTTGTCGCAACGAGGAAACCAAGCGATTTATCTGACGTACAAAAGGACATGATCATTGTCTTCCGAACCAAGGATGGAAGCATTTCTGAAAGGGCTAAGTTAGTAAGCAATTCGCGGGCCGCCATGATTAAAGAAAACCGCACGTGGCGCTATCCAAATGGTTCAAATGGCTCTAAGCACTATGGGACTTAACATCTGAGGTCATCAGTCCCCTAGACTTAGAACTACTTAAGCCTAACTAATCTAAGGACATTATACACACCCATGCCCGAGGCAGGATTCAAACCTGCGACTGTAGCAGCAGCGCGGTTCCGGACTGATGCGCCTAGAACCGCTCGGTCACGGTGGCCGGCGGCTCTATCCAAAACTGGTGTTGATGTAACTGTGGTGCACCACGGGCCATAGATGACAGAGGTGAACGGAGGCTGCGAAGACGTGTACGGGCGAATAGATGAGCAAGTTTTAAGCAACTTACCACCCAGATCAACGAAGGGGCTACCAAAGTCTTTTGCAGCCAAAGTTGCTGCGTATGAGCCTCCGCAGCAGGCACGTGATCCTTGCACCCTTGCTGACTGCTGTTAAACGCCGACGACGGCTGGAAATTGCACCCCAGTGCCGTAACTGAACTTCCACTGAGCGATGACATATTGCCTTTTCAGATGAATCACTTTTTATGTTCCATCGGACAGATGGCCTTCGGTGTGTATGGCCTGAAACTAAGCAGAAACCATGAAACAATCATCGGAAGGGTCCAGGCCGGAGGGCATTGTCCTAGTGATATCACCATTCTGGAAGGCACAATGTAATAACACAACTATGCCTCTATCGTTGGGGACCTTGTCCACCCCCTCCATGCAGTTTGTTTTCCATGCGGCACCATGGCATCTACTAGCAAGACAATGCAACGTGTCACACAGCTCGCTGTGTACACTCTTTGACATAAAACTCGACCGGCGGCCGGCCGCTTCAGAGGCTAAGTCCGCGCCGATCGCGACATGGGACAATAAAACTGGCCAACTCGCTAATTCTCTAAGTCCGGTTATCTGCACAATCTGGCAACACTGCAGACTGCGGCACTTCCTGGAGGAAAACTTGTCCCATGATAAAAAAACACTAGGCTGATTACGCCTGTGGTCTAGCGGTAGCGTGCGTTGTTTCTGTTCGTAATGTCAGTGGATCGAGAGCAGCTGGCATAAAATATTTTTATAGTCTCTTCTGTCTGAATGCTGAAGACGTGAATGTAATGGTAGCGCAGATTCAATCTATTTCACTTTCTGACACACCGATATCAAAATTTTATCCAGTAACGATTTTGCGGCAGATTTCCTGCAGACTGTCCTCCTCTGGACGCCGTATGAGGCAAAGCTCCGGGATCCATTTGCTGGCTACCGGCAGTGGCCGTGGCGACAGCAGCGGCGCTGCACTCCCCCGTTCTTTATCGAAAGCGCCTGCTCCCGCTCATCGCTTTTGATGATTTAAAACGCTTTATTATTAAATGTTGCTCCACAGAAAATTTCTACGATTTCCATTCACGCTCAAAAGCAACGGAGACAGACGCCCTGATTAGTAGGCGGGTATTATATTACATTAATCGGCAAGAGCTGAGTATGGCCCGAAATTAATTTTATAGACTGGGACGAAATTAAACCACCTCGCTACATTCGATGAATTTATAAATGCTTCATACCTCGTTTCTTTTCCTTTCAAACTCAATTATTTGTGCATCTTTTGGTCAATGTTCGGATGTTTTCGTCAAGCCGTGGTGAGCGTCTGTGGTGTAGAGTGTATTACAGTTCTTGTTTCATTTCTTATGGTAACTCTATGCGATAAACTGTGTGAATACCTTGCAATGCATGCTCTGTAGCAGTGCAGGAACACTGCACATTTGGAGTTCCATGTATGGGTTCATGAAGTATTTAATGTTGATCGGAAGTGATAGTTAAGGTCATCAGATTTAGACCAGAAAAATTTGTCGTTTTGGAGGTTTCAGAGAACGGAAAGGAATTCCTAACGCTGGTGTTAGAAAACGTCTACAGTTAAATGCTATTGCAAAAATTTAGAAGAGGGGAACTATATTAATCAACATGTGCACTTCATAAACAACCTACTGACATGTTAGACCTATATGACGAACAAAACTCAAATTTATATCGTTGACAGTAGCTTTGAATCTTTTCAGGATCTATTTTACAGTGAAGCACCTTGGCATTTGCAAAGCAAACATCCATGATATTAACTTGATTTACTAAGTCGAATCGGACGAAGATTGATGTTTAAAGGCATTCTTCAGATTTCGTATAAAGAATTTTTACTAGCCGTTTGCAACTCCATTAATTAAAATGGAAAATAAAAGGTTGTAGTCAGCGGCTTCCACCGAGATTGGAACTGCTTTGTCATACAGTACGACCACCGCAACGCACAAGGGAACCTCTTTTTTTTTATTTTTCTTTTTTTCTTTTACTTTGTTTGACGATTACCCCTTTTTTTCTCTCTTATTTTAAAGCCCCTTAGGAAAATGGCAATAAAAAAAGAAACTAAGTGCCACCGCCACTTTCCATCCTATAACAAAAAAAAAATCTGGTCCACTTTAGGCGTTGGCTTCTGACTAAACCTACCCCAAGAGCTGCCTATATACCAGGGGAAATATGGGAATTCAAGGTTAGGGCTATCATTACAAACAAAACAAAATCTTCCTTTTTCTGAATTTTATTTTTATTTTGATTTTTGTTTTGTTTATTTTTGTTGTCTAATTGATCAGACGCCTTCTGCGCCCCGCTGGTAATATGTTGAGTCACGTCTTCTCGAAATTGGTGAGTTCCGTTCAGTAGTTCAGAAATGTTCATTGGTTCAAACTGGAAACCTTCTTCACTCTTGGCTTAACACATTCCAGCTGCGAGGCGGGTCGTGGAAAGCACTCCCAAGGAAGTTCGAGAAAAATTGTCTGTATTTTGGGTGGCGGACAACGACATAATGACGGTCGTTGAGGTATGTCCAAAAATCGAGTACAGAGTCTCCAGTTTGTCCAACTAGGTAGTGAATGGCATGTCCGCGAATCCAATTCACAGCATTGGTCTTTGTCCGAGGAAAATAGTCACGTCCCGGAACTAATAATGGAAGGGGAGTAGTCCGATTCAGAATGTCCCGCGTTAGAAAAGCCACAATATGACGAATAACCTCTGAGCTATCGACACACTGGCGACCACAGACGGACTATAGTCACTGCGATGTTGCCTGAGCCTCAAAACGCAACCTTAAAACACGCAAACAGGTGTTACTTATGTGAAGAACGCCGTTCTTGGAGTCCAGAAATTAATTATACTTTCTAAGTGTCTCATCTTACAGTGGATTCTATCGCACGAGTCTTCGATGTGGAAAACGAAAGTCAAGTGAATTTAGCGAGGTAACGCCGGCCTACACCCGGAAGCAAATGCACTATCAGAGTGTTGACAATTCTTGCTACGGCGCTGCCATTTCTCGGTTCTCTTACGAGGCAGCTCTTCAGCGAAATGCTTGCGGTGATTCTCCGATACGGTCCTTCAGAGTGGAGACGCGCGCGCACGTTTGGTTTCTATGCGGCGTTCTCCCCTGATGGTTTCTGACGTCGCCTTGTGGGCTATGTCTACATTTGAGACATTCAATTATCATTAATCCAGAATGATACAAGTTTCAGCTTCCGGCGTGGAAGAAGGCTGTTGACGCCGACATTATATCATTTCAACGTAGGGAAAGCAAAACGGGTCATTCAATGTTTCTCATTCAACATAAAGCATGTGAGATAATTTTCCGTAACGTTCATAATCATCTAAAAATACAAACGAAGTAAAAATACATCTGAAGCTTATTCGAATTGAATATAATGTAAGATACCAAACGCTTTTCACCTCGATGTCGAATTTGTCCACGTGCAATCTTTTGCAGCATACAAAAAGAATGTCATGATTACCACGGGAATGAAGAAATATGTTGGTACGGATGGAAGCAAGGAGAGACGCAGTCAACAAATATTCGATTCCTCATGGCATTCATTTCATTTGAGACGTAAGAAGAGTTAAAGCGGGATATTACTTTCGTTAACACGAAAGATATGCCGCACATATTGATAACGAGGAAGTCTGCGTCTTCATACGTTTCCTCCTTGAAATCTGTATGCTCTCTTACGTATATACTAAGTAGCCTGATCATTGTTTCAGTAATGTTACCCTCTTGTTTGACCCCGTAACGATGAACAGATTCCAAATGCATGTCTCTGCATGAAAGTAGCTGTTCGAACCCTTCCTGGGTTGCTTTTTGTGTTTTATTGCTTGGAATTCCTGAAGCAGACCACTGTGCCTTCTCCTCTTGTGGGTTAGGTCTCAAAACTAAACCGCTTTTTATCCAATGGCATAATTTATTCAGACAGCATCAGCACAAGACTGTCAAACAAAGCCTTCCAATTATAGTTGCAACACTCTAACCAGCACTGACCGAAGTGTAATCCACGGTCATGGTCCGAAATTAGCAGCTGTCTGCTACTGTGGCAAAGTCCGTACTACACTTTCGATTCCGCAGCACCATTTTATCTGGTAACACTGTGTAGTTGCAGAGTTGTGCCAGCATGTCTGTCTTCACACTGTCAACTTTATGTATCTCACTTCTCCTGCAGCGTTGATCACGAGGAGCATAAGCAAATGAGTGTATTCTGCATGACGTAACATTCAGTATTCCCTTCTTTCATAGCCACTCTTCATGTGCATCGATACCAATTAGGAATGTGAAAACTCTTGCGAGTGAGAGGATGACAATAACAATCGTAACAAGAACAATCAAATAATGAATGATGTTTATTCCAACGCAGAACGAGAATGGCTTTAAATATAAAAATCTATATGTATATCCATATCTATTGATCTTTGAGTTGGCACAATGCAAAAATATTCTTAGCATTTAGTTACCGAATTTAGTTCGGGATGTTTGCAGAGAAAAGGAAAAGTCGGTACTTATCGCTAGTGTAATATAATGTGTACCAGCAACTACCCTTTCCTTAGAACACGACTCAAGCAGGTTCCCAAGTAGGTACCAAGGCACTGCTGCATTCTGTTCCCTGACATTGCTCTGATGACGGTTAATGCAGATAGTTCCGATTATGAAATACAAAACGTATTGCAGGTTAGTTCCTAGGATAGTAACATTAAATTTGCGTTGTAGACGGCACATGAACGTGACGACTATCCATATTACTCATCAATATAAAAAGACAATATTATGGGAATTTAGCAGGATTACTCAACATGAATTCTGAAATTGGGTGACTGACTGCACAGGTGCTAAACGTCGTCAAGAGTATACGATGTCCTAATCGCACTAGGAATATGAAGATCGTCTTCGTCAGCTCGCAACTTTCACATTGCTATCTCCACCCTACTCCAGACAGCCCTCGGTGGAGTTGCACTAAGATGCCGATGCAATGTACGGCCTTCAAACCGACAACAGACCACATATTGAAAATTACAAGCGAGTTCTCTTGCAGCGTAAGCTTATTGTAACTAATCTAAAAATTATTGGACAGGAACATTGTCCTATTCAAAAAAAGCTGTCCAGCGGGTCCTCTAATCGCTCCTTGGTACAGTCGTTTGACTATTGAAAATGGTTCCAACAAGTCACCACTAGAAAACACTGCTCTGTACCGCAATAACTCAAGATGTAAAGTAATACCACGGTACTACAAATATCAGGGAACACCTTATCACAGATAAGACTGTCCTTAAGGCTTGTAAGCTCACATTTATTACAATAAATGACATACCTGATATGCGACCACTCTCATTATTACGTCAGATTGGTAATGCACGTAGTAAGTTCGTCGTTTTCATGATTGCCTCTTCAAAGTAACATACCGTACTTATTATTTAACACAAAATGACATTAAAAATTTAAGTTATTCACGAGCAGCTAGTTGAGAATATGTATGAACTTCAAATGACACGACGAACCGTCTTGTTCCGCATATGGATTCAAACCCAGCTCATGCAGACTAAGCAAAGATTTCGTTACTGACGGAAACTAACAGTCATTCCTGATTAAGCGTACGGAGAGTGATATACCTCGATTTTAGACAGTACCAGTTAGCAAATATCAACTTTAAATTACATAACGCAAACATGTTTAACAGACGCGAATTCCTACCCATCATCTGTTGTCCCCGTTAACGAACTACGAGAGATGTTAAATATTGCTTCTTCACAAGTAACTTACTTGAAATGCCGTGACGTAAAGCTTTGTGTTGGACACGGATTCGAACCCAGAACCTAATCGGATTGCTATCGAAGCACAGTCAAATGTGACATATCGGATTTTCGCGGCAGTAGCTAGATGTTTTAACTGAAATGACGAGACGAAACATTAATTTTTTCCTTCCCAGGACTCCTACCCGGCACCTATCGCTGTTATATTCTAGAGAAAACGAACGTTAAATATGGGTTTGTTGCGCCAGCAGTGATATGTGAGCATGTTTGAACTAGAAATAATATAACGAAGAGTTCAGCGCTCACTGGGAATAGAGCCCCACATATATCGTTGTTGACTACACACAAAGAGACGTCAGCTACCGAATTTTTCTCCACCAGCTGCTCAGAATAACATCTTGAACTTACAGTCATCTCGCAAATAGTTCTGTGTCTCACTGGGAGTTAAAAACGTCAGATATCGTTAGTGTTGACAACGAATGAAAATACATTAAAAATCAAAATTCTTATCCACCAGCAGATAGGTGTTCTCATGCTAGAGCTTGATATTACATAATTAAATCTTTAGTGCCGGGCCAGGATTCGATCCCATTCACGCGTAATATGTGGAGATGTTGAGGAATCTGCAGTTTTGAACAAACAACAAATTGTAGCCGAGCTGTATTGTCACGAAGGGATGAAATTCCGCGTTAAGGGCGGTCTGAGTTGCAGTCCCAGTTCAGAACCAATCTTATCGACATACAGAAGCTCAGATAAAAGATGGAATAAGTGTCCTGTGACCATACATAGCGTTTGTTTCGTCACTTGAAATAAATAACTAGTATAAGAAAGGTTACTGGTGATAGAGTTTCTACATGTCGCCACTCCAGACTTTATTGCGGTTCAACCTACCGTCTACTTGGTAGAGAAGGAAAATCATCTTTAATGTGAATTTTCAGACCACACTGCCATTACATCTTCTTCACTTGGTGTAGCCAGAAGAGAATGGACTCTGTCTCTCCCTATCTAAAATCATTGACAGAAGTGGGAATCCAACCCAGACCATAGGTATAACAACCTACCATCCGTCCAAGAGACCACGAAATCCTCTTCTCTCATTTTTTTTCTATCGTAACGCCGTTGCGCCACACTGGATGAGAATTCTGACACACAGGCGTCCTGTAGTAATTTGCACCATGTTCAGTAAATTCATTTACTTGGTTGACCGAATCACCATGAACTAGCTGCCTCGGCTACCCAGTGCATACATTCCACTCTATATTTTGTAATCACCGAAATAAAATCACGTAACTGCCACCTACACAGAACTGCCAACAGTGTAGGATGCAGAAGTTTAAATAGGAAGTGTTTCTTTCCACTTGAGCTATTCTATTGCGCTATCTGTTTGTAGAAAACGACGTTCAGTAAAAAAAAAAAAAAAAAGCTGTAACTGTTTGTCTCTCAGAAGTCAAGACCTGGCCATATGAATAATCTCACAGTGCTGTGGAATCAAAAAGTTCTGGAGGAATAGTTGTCGAGCTCTGGAGCTGTTGTAGCTACGTGTCAGCTAGTAGTGTAGATAAGATGTCGCGAGTTCGAATACATTCAGTGCTACATTTTTTAAAACGCAATTCTGCTGTCTGCTGAAGTTGTCAGTCTAATGGAACTTTGAACATACTTCCCTTCACTTCTCAACCCAAAGTAGTCGCATGTGGAAAAAGGGCTAACTACTGTGACATTTCGTTCTGTTCAGGTTTAATAAGACGGCAGGCAGCAGATGCATCTCGAAGATGTGTAGGGAGAGCGCATCGTGCCATAATATGTCAGAAAAGTATTTTCTACATTAGCTGTCGTGTGGTAGTGAGATTTTATTCTTCTTCAAACTTTGTTTGACAGCTTTAACTCAGAACAAGTTTTCTACATGCATGTAATCAATAAACTGCACGTGCATTGTCATACTGTCATAGATAACATCAGAGAATTCGCATATATCGTTGATGATTAATTTCTCTCTCATGTTTACTATTGTTTTAATAACACTAAAGGAAACCTTACGAAAATTGTGCACTATATTATAAGAAATGAAATAAAACTAACCACGATAACCTTACGACGAAAGTATGTTTTAATAAAACCGAGTATCTGTACACAGATGTGCCTCTATCGACACGAATTAGTAAAATACTACTCACTTAGATTTTGATTGGGTCTGTGTTTCATTGGTATGCTGTGTCGTACTCAAGAGGTATGCAAATGTGGCATTTCATAAATATAGTTACGTATTCCTAGAAACCCAAAATTCGCTTGTCAGCAGCGGAAAGAGGCGTTACCTGTTGTGCAGCATTGTAAGTTTTTCAACATTGCACTATGAGCCGAAAGTATTTTCTTGCGATTTCCTTATTGATGTTTGATCCGACTCCTTGTAGCTCTTTCACAGAAGGGATAAAAACGTTGCAGTCAGTGAGACTGGAACTGCAAACCATAACAGACGCTTTTCCACAGGTCAGCACATTACCACAGAGCTGGCGAAGAGGTATGGGTCTGAGCTTCCTCTTACAGGGGCAATAGTGCCTAGAACTCGTAAACCGCTATTTAAAGGTCGAGATTAGGTGCGATTTCCACCTGCAACGACTTTCCTGGGCTGAAAACTGTAAATTTACAATCTTTTGTTACCCTTCAAGCGATAATAACTCAGATTATTCAATGGAAATGACAGGTAAAATCAAGTGAACTTTGAGGCTTAATTCCGTGCACACCAGGAAGTAACTCGTCGATCACAGAGTTGCCAAACATACGCTGCCTTGTTGCCAAATCTCAGTTACAGTACCAGCAGGAAGAAGACGAACCGATGTGATCCTACAGCGGGCTGGGAAGTGACCATAGCTGGTGTCTCCAAGTAGCGGCTGCTACGGCCTGGAATACGTAATGCGTCTGACTCGCTTACTGTAACTAGGTTTAGGGACTGGAGCGTAGTTACTAATAATACTCAGAACTGACTGCAAACGAAGCATCATAAATCAGTAACTCTCATTGTTGTTTTTATATTTCTTTAGTAAGTGTACTCAAAACTAAGAAACTCATTCACAGGCGTTTTCGTGCCTCGCCGATAGTCGAGCACAACAAACAAATAAAAATAAAAAAGAAAGTTTATGTGTGTGTGTGTGTGTGTGTGTGTGTGTGTGTGTGTGTGTGTGTGTGTGAGAGAGAGAGAGAGAGAGAGAGAGAGAGAGAGAGAGAGAGAGAGATAAAAGAATGAGAGTGTAAAAAATTGTTGTAAAGAAATTGAATCATGGTATTTAAAGAAATCTTTCATTGTAATGACACGTTCCACATCATTACGAAATGTCGTATTCATGATCTATGGAACAAGGAGTAATCTAATGTAATGTAATCTAATCTAAATACATCATATTGATGACTAGCCATAAAGAGCCATGAATTACCGAAATTTTTGCCAATACCAGTAACTAAATATAAACTTGAAAATAAAAGACGACAAGTTTTGTAATAAACCGTGACTCCTATCAAGACCCTTTCGTCCCTGTTATCTAACCACGAAAGATGTCTGATATACCTCCATTCTGAAGTAACAAAGTGTGGATGCATTTAAAGATGAAGTGCATGATGTGAAGTTCTGTGACGGAGATACAAACCCAACATGTAATCGGATTGTTAACTAAGAAAAATCAAATGTTACGTATCGGTTTTTCTTACGAGCCGCTAGGTGTCTGAATCTAAAATAAGGATACAAACTTTTGTGCCTAAGAGACAATCGAACTGCACACTACCGTGCATCCACGAATGTAGCTTAAGTATCAGTTTCTTACTCACGAACAGTAAGATGTGTGCGTGTTTGACCAGAAATAACGACACCTGTTGCGATTGTTGGCAACACATGAACAGACATTAAAAATGAGCGTTAATTTTCACTAGCAGGTGGGTGTGCACTTGATAGAGCTGGAAATGAAATTATGAATATTTTTGTACTGGATCAGGATTCGGAGCCATATATTTACCTTTGGAGGAGACCTAGAGAAGACTGCAGTCTTGGGAAAAGGAACGAAATGATTGAACTATACTGTTCCGAGAGATTCAGATCCGCGAAAGAGGAGATACGAATGCGAATCACAGTCCAGCACCAAATTTTTCAACGTCTCTAGTTCAATCAAGTACAAGTAAACTAAGAGCCCTGTCCCTTTAAATGGCTATCAGTTCATAAAATAAAATAAAATTTGCTAATGTAAGTAAGCTTACTGGCGACTGTATTTCTGTTTACAATTACTTCCACCTATGTCTTTTCCCAGCGTAAACTGGCTCTGCCCAGTTGGTAATGAAGCAACGTGATGTTTAATGAGGATTCTGAATTATAATGTCTTTCTCTTGACGTTACCAGAGGTAAAATAAATCTGTTTGTGCCTCTTAAAAGCAAATGCCTGAACCCACGAATTGCACCTGTGATAGTTCGTTCCACTAGACCATTGTGGCCACATTTCCCAGCCCCTGGAGTGTGCTGTAACGGATGATGTACTTAGCTTACAAAATTAATCACGGTGGAAAAAATGCGAGTCTATTAAATGGTTAAGTAGAAGCAAGCTTCTGACGCAGAGATTATGCTATTCTCATGTCAGCAGGATGTAAAGGCTCTTCTAGGCATCATAGGCTGGATGTGAAGCCATTTTGATTTTTCACAAATTCAGCAAATTTCTTAGTTCGAGAAAATCCACTGTGAAGTGTGAAGTTGCCGGATAATTCGATTATTACTGTTATTATTACTATCATTTTATTCATACCGCTGCTGGAACAGAAGTGCTTGAAGATCATTTAATGCCTTTTGGTTACTATAGAAGTAGTTTCCCAAGAACAGGTTCTTTCCCTGTCTACGGAATCCTTTTCATGTTAATATCAAACATCAGCAATTACTCTTAGATTACATTAAAACTAAAGTAATTGACGAAGACGTTACTTGATGACAAAAACGCGCTGCCTTTCGTCATTTACTTGCCCCTAGAAATGGCTATCGAGTACTGACAAACCAAAAGGCAAGAGATCTTACTGCCTTCCGATATACGTCGCTGTCAGTTCTTCCACATGATTTGGTCGACATGACCTGTTTCAAGTTGTGTATGACAGACAATGTTTTAGAAAATCTATTGTTTCCCTTTGAAATAAACAGAAGTATTTTCATTCTAAGCTGTCCAAGTACAAAGTTTTCGCAATATTAGTTCAAATTTAATATTCGCTTCTATAATTTAGGAAAGTATTTCACAGTTGCAAAACTTGCATCCGAAACATTGACCTGACCATAAATTATTAATAACTACGCTCCAGTCCCTAAACCTAGTTACAGTAAGCGAGTCAGACGCATTACGTATTCCAGGCCGTAGCAGCCGCTACTTGGAGACACCAGCTATGGTCACTTCCCAGCCCGCTGTAGGATCACATCGGTTCGTCTTCTTCCTGCTGGTACTGTAACTGAGATTTGGCAACAAGGCAACGTATGTTTGGCAACTCTGTGATCGACGAGTTACTTCCTGGTGTGCACGGAATTAAGCCTCAAAGTTCACTTGATTTTACCTGTCATTTCCATTGAATAATCTGAGTTATTATCGCTTGAAGGGTAACAAAAGATTGTAAATTTACAGTTTTCAGCCCAGGAAAGTCGTTGCAGGTGGAAATCGCAACTAATCTCGACCTTTAAATAGCGGTTTACGAGTTCTAGGCACTATTATCCCCGTAAGAGGAAGCTCAGACCCATACCTCTTCGCCAGCTCTGTGGTAATGTGCTGACCTGTGGAAAAGCGTCTGTTATGGTTTGCAGTTCCAGTCTCACTGACTGCAACGTTTTTAACCATTCTGTGAAAGAGCTACAAGGAGTCGGATCAAACATCAATAAGGAGATCGCAAGAAAATACTTTCGGCTCATAGTGCAATGTTGAAAAACTTACAATGCTGCACAACAGGTAACGCCTCTTTCCGCTGCTGACAAGCGAATTTTGGGTTTCTAGGAATACGTAACTATATTTATGAAATGCCACATTTGCATACCTCTTGAGTACGACACAGCATACCAATGAAACACAGACCCAATCAAAATCTAAGTGAGTAGTATTTTACTAATTCGTGTCGATAGAGGCACATCTGTGTACAGATACTCGGTTTTATTAAAACATACTTTCGTCGTAAGGTTATCGTGGTTAGTTTTATTTCATTTCTTATAATATAGTGCACAATTTTCGTAAGGTTTCCTTTAGTGTTATTAAAACAATAGTAAACATGAGAGAGAAATTAATCATCAACGATATATGCGAATTCTCTGATGTTATCTATGACAGTATGACAATGCACGTGCAGTTTATTGATTACATGCATGTAGAAAACTTGTTCTGAGTTAAAGCTGTCAAACAAAGTTTGAAGAAGAATAAAATCTCACTACCACACGACAGCTAATGTAGAAAATACTTTTCTGACATATTATGGCACGATGCGCTCTCCCTACACATCTTCGAGATGCATCTGCTGCCTGCCGTCTTATTAAACCTGAACAGAACGAAATGTCACAGTAGTTAGCCCTTTTTCCACATGCGACTACTTTGGGTTGAGAAGTGAAGGGAAGTATGTTCAAAGTTCCATTAGACTGACAACTTCAGCAGACAGCAGAATTGCGTTTTAAAAAATGTAGCACTGAATGTATTCGAACTCGCGACATCTTATCTACACTACTAGCTGACACGTAGCTACAACAGCTCCAGAGCTCGACAACTATTCCTCCAGAACTTTTTGATTCCACAGCACTGTGAGATTATTCATATGGCCAGGTCTTGACTTCTGAGAGACAAACAGTTACAGCTTTTTTTTTTTTTTTTACTGAACGTCGTTTTCTACAAACAGATAGCGCAATAGAATAGCTCAAGTGGAAAGAAACACTTCCTATTTAAACTTCTGCATCCTACACTGTTGGCAGTTCTGTGTAGGTGGCAGTTACGTGATTTTATTTCGGTGATTACAAAATATAGAGTGGAATGTATGCACTGGGTAGCCGAGGCAGCTAGTTCATGGTGATTCGGTCAACCAAGTAAATGAATTTACTGAACATGTTGCAAATTACTACAGGACGCCTGTGTGTCAGAATTCTCATCCAGTGTGGCGCAACGGCGTTACGATAGAAAAAAAATGAGAGAAGAGGATTTCGTGGTCTCTTGGACGGATGGTAGGTTGTTATACCTATGGTCTGGGTTGGATTCCCACTTCTGTCAATGATTTTAGATAGGGAGAGACAGAGTCCATTCTCTTCTGGCTACACCAAGTGAAGAAGATGTAATGGCAGTGTGGTCTGAAAATTCACATTAAAGATGATTTTCCTTCTCTACCAAGTAGACGGTAGGTTGAACCGCAATAAAGTCTGGAGTGGCGACATGTAGAAACTCTATCACCAGTAACCTTTCTTATACTAGTTATTTATTTCAAGTGACGAAACAAACGCTATGTATGGTCACAGGACACTTATTCCATCTTTTATCTGAGCTTCTGTATGTCGATAAGATTGGTTCTGAACTGGGACTGCAACTCAGACCGCCCTTAACGCGGAATTTCATCCCTTCGTGACAATACAGCTCGGCTACAATTTGTTGTTTGTTCAAAACTGCAGATTCCTCAACATCTCCACATATTACGCGTGAATGGGATCGAATCCTGGCCCGGCACTAAAGATTTAATTATGTAATATCAAGCTCTAGCATGAGAACACCTATCTGCTGGTGGATAAGAATTTTGATTTTTAATGTATTTTCATTCGTTGTCAACACTAACGATATCTGACGTTTTTAACTCCCAGTGAGACACAGAACTATTTGCGAGATGACTGTAAGTTCAAGATGTTATTCTGAGCAGCTGGTGGAGAAAAATTCGGTAGCTGACGTCTCTTTGTGTGTAGTCAACAACGATATATGTGGGGCTCTATTCCCAGTGAGCGCTGAACTCTTCGTTATATTATTTCTAGTTCAAACATGCTCACATATCACTGCTGGCGCAACAAACCCATATTTAACGTTCGTTTTCTCTAGAATATAACAGCGATAGGTGCCGGGTAGGAGTCCTGGGAAGGAAAAAATTAATGTTTCGTCTCGTCATTTCAGTTAAAACATCTAGCTACTGCCGCGAAAATCCGATATGTCACATTTGACTGTGCTTCGATAGCAATCCGATTAGGTTCTGGGTTCGAATCCGTGTCCAACACAAAGCTTTACGTCACGGCATTTCAAGTAAGTTACTTGTGAAGAAGCAATATTTAACATCTCTCGTAGTTCGTTAACGGGGACAACAGATGATGGGTAGGAATTCGCGTCTGTTAAACATGTTTGCGTTATGTAATTTAAAGTTGATATTTGCTAACTGGTACTGTCTAAAATCGAGGTATATCACTCTCCGTACGCTTAATCAGGAATGACTGTTAGTTTCCGTCAGTAACGAAATCTTTGCTTAGTCTGCATGAGCTGGGTTTGAATCCATATGCGGAACAAGACGGTTCGTCGTGTCATTTGAAGTTCATACATATTCTCAACTAGCTGCTCGTGAATAACTTAAATTTTTAATGTCATTTTGTGTTAAATAATAAGTACGGTATGTTACTTTGAAGAGGCAATCATGAAAACGACGAACTTACTACGTGCATTACCAATCTGACGTAATAATGAGAGTGGTAGCATATCAGGTATGTCATTTATTGTAATAAATGTGAGCTTACAAGCCTTAAGGACAGTCTTATCTGTGATAAGGTGTTCCCTGATATTTGTAGTACCGTGGTATTACTTTACATCTTGAGTTATTGCGGTACAGAGCAGTGTTTTCTAGTGGTGACTTGTTGGAACCATTTTCAATAGTCAAACGACTGTACCAAGGAGCGATTAGAGGACCCGCTGGACAGCTTTTTTTGAATAGGACAATGTTCCTGTCCAATAATTTTTAGATTAGTTACAATAAGCTTACGCTGCAAGAGAACTCGCTTGTAATTTTCAATATGTGGTCTGTTGTCGGTTTGAAGGCCTTACATTGCACCGAGGGCTGTCTGGAGTAGGGTGGAGATAGCAATGTGAAAGTTGCGAGCTGACGAAGACGATCTTCATATTCCTAATGCGATTAGGACATCGTATACTCTTGACGACGTTTAGCACCTGTGCGGTCAGTCAACCAATTTCAGAATTCATGTTGAGTAATCCTGCTAAATTCCCATAATATTGTCTTTTTATATTGATGAGTAATATGGATAGTCGTCACGTTCATGTGCCGTCTACAACGCAAATTTAATGTTACTATCCTAGGAACTAACCTGCAATACGTTTTGTATTTCATAATCGGAACTATCTGCATTAACCGTCATCAGAGCAATGTCAGGGAACAGAATGCAGCAGTGCCTTGGTACCTACTTGGGAACCTGCTTGAGTCGTGTTCTAAAGAAAGGGTAGTTGCTGGTACACATTATATTACACTAGCGATAAGTACCGACTTTTCCTTTTCTCTGCAAACATCCCGAACTAAATTCGGTAACTAAATGCTAAGAATATTTTTGCATTGTGCCAACTCAAAGATCAATAGATATGGATATACATATAGATTTTTATATTTAAAGCCATTCTCGTTCTGCGTTGGAATAAACATCATTCATTATTTGATTGTTCTTGTTACGATTGTTATTGTCATCCTCTCACTCGCAAGAGTTTTCACATTCCTAATTGGTATCGATGCACATGAAGAGTGGCTATGAAAGAAGGGAATACTGAATGTTACGTCATGCAGAATACACTCATTTGCTTATGCTCCTCGTGATCAACGCTGCAGGAGAAGTGAGATACATAAAGTTGACAGTGTGAAGACAGACATGCTGGCACAACTCTGCAACTACACAGTGTTACCAGATAAAATGGTGCTGCGGAATCGAAAGTGTAGTACGGACTTTGCCACAGTAGCAGACAGCTGCTAATTTCGGACCATGACCGTGGATTACACTTCGGTCAGTGCTGGTTAGAGTGTTGCAACTGTAATTGGAAGGCTTTGTTTGACAGTCTTGTGCTGATGCTGTCTGAATAAATTATGCCATTGGATAAAAAGCGGTTTAGTTTTGAGACCTAACCCACAAGGGGAGAAGGCACAGTGGTCTGCTTCAGGAATTCCAAGCAATAAAACACAAAAAGCAACCCAGGAAGGGTTCGAACAGCTACTTTCATGCAGAGACATGCATTTGGAATCTGTTCATCGTTACGGGGTCAAACAAGAGGGTAACATTACTGAAACAATGATCAGGCTACTTAGTATATACGTAAGAGAGCATACCGATTTCAAGGAGGAAACGTATGAAGTCGCAGACTTCCTCGTTATCAATATGTGCGGCATATCTTTCGTGTTAACGAAAGTATTATCCCGCTTTAACTCTTCTTACGTCTCAAATGAAATGAATGCCATGAGGAATCGAATATTTGTTGACTGCGTCTCTCCTTGCTTGCATCCGTACCAACATATTTCTTCATTCTCGTGGTAATCATGACATTCTTTTTGTATGCTGCAAAAGATTGCACGTGGACAAATTCGACATCGAGGTGAAAAGCGTTTGGTATCTTACATTATATTCAATTCGAATAAGCTTCAGATGTATTTTTACTTCGTTTGTATTTTTAGATGATTATGAACGTTACGGAAAATTATCTCACATGCTTTATGTTGAATGAGACACATTGAATGACCCGTTTTGCTTTCCCTACGTTGAAATGATATAATGTCGGCGTCAACAGCCTTCTTCCACGCCGGAAGCTGAAACTTGTATCATTCTGGATTAATGATAATTGAATGTCTCAAATGTAGACATAGCCCACAAGGCGACGTCAGAAACCATCAGGGGAGAACGCCGCATAAAAACCAAACGTGCGCGCGCGTCTCCACTCTGAAGGACCGTATCGGAGAATCACCGCAAGCATTTCGCTGAAGAGCTGCCTCGTAAGAGAACCGAGAAATGGCAGCGCCGTAGCAAGTATTTGTCAACACTCTGATAGTGCATTTGCTTCCGGGTGTAGGCCGGCGTTACCTCGCTAAATTCACTTGACTTTCGTTTTCCACATCGAAGACTCGTGCGACAGAATCCACTGTAAGATGAGACACTTAGAAAGTATAATTAATTTCTGGACTCCAAGAACGGCGTTCTTCACATAAGTAACACCTGTTTGCGTGTTTTAAGGTTGCGTTTTGAGGCTCAGGCAACATCGCAGTGACTATAGTCCGTCTGTGGTCGCCAGTGTGTCGATAGCTCAGAGGTTATTCGTCATATTGTGGCTTTTCTAACGCGGGACATTCTGAATCGGACTACTCCCCTTCCATTATTAGTTCCGGGACGTGACTATTTTCCTCGGACAAAGACCAATGCTGTGAATTGGATTCGCGGACATGCCATTCACTACCTAGTTGGACAAACTGGAGACTCTGTACTCGATTTTTGGACATACCTCAACGACCGTCATTATGTCGTTGTCCGCCACCCAAAATACAGACAATTTTTCTCGAACTTCCTTGGGAGTGCTTTCCTCGACCCGCCTCGCAGCTGGAATGTGTTAAGCCAAGAGTGAAGAAGGTTTCCAGTTTGAACCAATAAACATTTCTGAACTACTGAACGGAACACACCAATTTCGAGAAGACGTGACTCAACATATTACCAGCGGGGCGCAGAAGACGTCTGATCAATTACACAACAAAAATAAACAAAACAAAAATCAAAATAAAAATAAAATTCAGAAAAAGGAAGATTTTGTTTTGTTTGTAATGATAGCCCTAACCTCGAATTCCCATATTTCCCCTGGTATATAGGCAGCTCTTGGGGTAGGTTTCGTCAGAAGCCAACACCTAAAGTGGACCAGATTTTTTTTTTTTTGTTATAGAATGAAAAGTGGCGTTGGCACTTAGTTTCTTTCTTTATTGCCGTTTTCCTAAGGGGCTTTAAAATAAGAGAGAAAAAAAGGGGTAATCGTCAAACAAAGTAAAAGAAAAAAAGAAAAATTAAAAAAATGAGGTTCCCTTGTGCGTTGTGGTGGTCGTACTGTATGACAAAGCAGTTCCAATCTCGGTGGAAGCAGCTGACTACAACCTTTTATTTTCCATTTTAATTAATGGAGTTGCAAACGGCTAGTAAAAATTCTTTATACGAAATCTGAAGAATGCCTTTAAACATCAATCTTCGTCCGATTCGACTTAGTAAATTAAGTTAATATCATGGATGTTTGCTTTGCAAATGCCAAGGTGCTTCACTGTAAAATAGATCCTGAAAAGATTCAAAGCTACTGTCAACGATATAAATTTGAGTTTTGTTCGTCATATAGGTCTAACATGTCAGTAGGTTGTTTATGAAGTGCACATGTTGATTAATATAGTTCCCCTCTTCTAAATTTTTGCAATAGCATTTAACTGTAGACGTTTTCTAACACCAGCGTTAGGAATTCCTTTCCGTTCTCTGAAACCTCCAAAACGACAAATTTTTCTGGTCTAAATCTGATGACCTTAACTATCACTTCCGATCAACATTAAATACTTCATGAACCCATACATGGAACTCCAAATGTGCAGTGTTCCTGCACTGCTACAGAGCATGCATTGCAAGGTATTCACACAGTTTATCGCATAGTGTTACCATAAGGAATGAAACAAGAACTGTAATACACTTTACACCACAGACGCTCACCCCGGCTTGTCGAAAACATCCGAACTTTGACCAAAAGATGCACAAATAATTGAGTTTGAAAGGAAAAGAAACGAGGTATGAAGCATTTATAAATTCATCGAATGTAGCGAGGTGGTTTAATTTCGTCCCAGTCTATAAAATTAATTTCGGGCCATACTCAGCTCTTGCCGATTAATGTAATATAATACCCGCCTACTAATCAGGGCGTCTGTCTCCGTTGCTTTTGAGCGTGAATGGAAATCGTAGAAATTTTCTGTGGAGCAACATTTAATAATAAAGCGTTTTAAATCATCAAAAGCGATGAGCGGGAGCAGGCGCTTTCGATAAAGAACGGGGGAGTGCAGCGCCGCTGCTGTCGCCACGGCCACTGCCGGTAGCCAGCAAATGGATCCCGGAGCTTTGCCTCATACGGCGTCCAGAGGAGGACAGTCTGCAGGAAATCTGCCGCAAAATCGTTACTGGATAAAATTTTGATATCGGTGTGTCAGAAAGTGAAATAGATTGAATCTGCGCTACCATTACATTCACGTCTTCAGCATTCAGACAGAAGAGACTATAAAAATATTTTATGCCAGCTGCTCTCGATCCACTGACATTACGAACAGAAACAACGCACGCTACCGCTAGACCACAGGCGTAATCAGCCTAGTGTTTTTTTATCATGGGACAAGTTTTCCTCCAGGAAGTGCCGCAGTCTGCAGTGTTGCCAGATTGTGCAGATAACCGGACTTAGAGAATTAGCGAGTTGGCCAGTTTTATTGTCCCATGTCGCGATCGGCGCGGACTTAGCCTCTGAAGCGGCCGGCCGCCGGTCGAGTTTCATGTCAAAGAGTGTACATGCGTGGGTCTAAAAGCACCAAGATGAGTTTACCGTTTTCCTGGCCATCATATTCACCGGATTTAAAGACGTTCGACCACCTCGAACGAGCTGTTCGCGCCATTGATGCTCAGTCGAGAAACCTAGCACAGCTGGTCATGTCACTGAAGTCGGCATACTTTCCAGATCCTCACTGATACTCTTCCTGCACGTCTCGCAGCGGTTCGCGCTGCAAAAGGTGGGTATTCGGGCTTTTAACAGGTGGTCACTTTAATAGAAGGGACAGTGTTGAAACTTCCCCTTCAAAAATTAAGAATGACTGTACTGGTAAACTTCTACGTTATTTGATTTTCAAACAGCTGAGCAAAACTAAATGTACTCAGACAGTTCTCTCTTTACTTATTCTGATCATCACTAAACTGAGACACAATGTTTTTAGCGCAACGCAATCTGACTTTCAATATTCAGTACAAAAAAATGGCCCTGAGTAACAATAACCTATACCTTTCAAGAATCACTTACCTCACAAAAATCTTCGTTATTCGAACTACTGCAATATGGCGAGCGCCAATACTGCCAGCTAAATAAAAGATTCTAACTACTGAAGGCACTAACTACTGATGGGCATAGTTAGCAAATGAAAGATTTTGATAGAGAACAAACAATGTATTTACCTTAATAGTGTTCAAAAGTCATATATATATATATATATATATATATATATATATATATATATATATATATATATATATCAGTTCATGACATCCAGTCCTACAAATTTCCTTTTTCTGACGGACACACGTCCAGATCGTCCGCTCTCAAAACTCTGTCATCTCTCTCCCCACATCCACCACTGCTGGCGGCCCACCTCCAACTGCCCAACGCTAAGCGCTGTTCACACCCAACAACCCAACACTACACAAGCGAATATTCAAACAATGAGTGCAACCAGCCACAGACTGCACACAGCGCAGTCAGCGATTTTTATACAGAGCGGTACGTGGCGTTACCAACATAAAAACCTAAACAACTTACATACAGTGTTTAAATTTTGCCTGTCAGCGTTTGTTTGCATGGAGGGCACCACAAAAGGAAATAAATCAGAACTTGGTCCAGAACGTGACGACACTGATGCTCTGTTTGCCTGAGACTCAGTTTGCCTGTGTGGGAGGACACGTCTGCCCGAGGTAGGAGCAGACGTCAGTGCGGACGGTTCACGAGAAACGCTTTCTCGAATTTCGGATGCTTTGATTTTAGATGTCTCTTCAGGTTTGACGACGAGCCAGAAGCCACGATAATTATCTGCTGACAGTAGCGGCATTTTCCTTTTTCTTCCATTTTGGTAAAATGGTACCGAACATCGCTCGTAATTCTTCTACATGAAGGCAATGTGGATAACACATTGTTGTGCAGCACTGAAAAATACACTGGTAAAATTAAAATATTTACTATTAACATCGTCATCTTAAATTGTAAAAGCTTAAAGCGAGAAGAAATATACATGCAGCACATTCTATAATCAGAAGTTGTAGAATAGAATGTAGGACGTTGTGATCTGCGAAACCTAGATCCACAATCGTGAAGTCTGTATCATATACGAAAAGATCTGAAACAGTAAAAGTGATTAAGAAACTCGCGAAGACAAGCCTGATAATGTGCGAGGGTTTCACTGGTGAAAGATAAAAATTTGGAATAATATGATATCCGAATTTCGGCTATATAGCGTGTGAAAAAGAGTTGGGCGGATAATGGTGCGGATAAAGTCTGGAAAAAAGCAGTGCAAATGAACTCTAAAGCCTGTGCTTTAGGAGCTACGAACTTGTCTACTCATGCAGACACTGGTTCTACCTGTGTGTCTGTATATATTGTTACTGTAATACAACTCATCTCTTGCTCAAGCCGAGCATGCTCTCCAGTTCTATAAATATAGACTTCCCTGTCCTAAGACACCACAGAAGTAACAGATGAGCAGATGGAATAGTGACCTACAAACGCTTTGACTTATTATCGACCATGCTACTCACATCCATTAGTACTGAAGACAAACAAGACAAATATATGTTCGTAAATATCAATTTGTCTAATGTGCGTCCTCTACAGACTTCCGAAAGTAGGCGGGATAGTCTGTTTCAAAACTGACGTTTCAAAATTCAATTAGACTTAGGAGCTTACAAATAATGCTAGGAGCACTAACATAAATAGTCTGCCCCTTCTCTGTGAAATTCAACTGGGTAGATTCTTCTTCAAATGTAGCAGTATTTCAGCTTGCACCTATCCATAATACTGTCTATAGTCCGGTCCCCATACATATATTTGCAACGAAATCCACAAGCCAAGAAATTCGTATCTGGAATATCAGCTCACATAATAATATTCAAGACTTACTCTCTAAAATATGCAAGGAATAAACTGCGCCAACATACTGAGACTTTAAAGTGTATCAGTGTACCTGAATTTGCAGCGAATGCACAAGAGATAATTTGGGAGACGACTTCCATACCTTTCCTCGACGTGAAAGAACAACTCCATGCATTTACTACCAATTTAACTCTATTACACCCTAAATATGCGCCCCCCCCCCCAAATACCAGAAACCTGAAGGGAAAATCTGCACCTTGGCTAACGGAAGAGGTAAAACAGTTCATCAATCTCGGAGACACTGCACATCTAAATTACAAACGCACTCTTACCCTTGAAAATAAAACTGATTAAAAGTAGAAAACAAACAGAGTTAATCAGTCTGACATAAACGACAACCAAGACATGCCAATACATTAATCTAAAACATAAAGACCACATACTCTATGGAAAAGCTTGTGTGACTTAGGGAAGAGTAGGCAAAGTAGAAGCTGCAGCTGATCCCATTGTCCCAACCCAGGAAGCAAACCAGTACTTCATATCAGCGATAATCTTAATTGAACCGTAAACAAAACATAGGCTTACTGACTATTTCACGGAGGTAAATGATGGTAGTCGCAAAAAATTCTTTCTTGTGCTGACAACAATGTCGAAAAATCCTTCAGCTCAGTATTTACTGTGTAGGAGGACGTCGCAGTCCAAATCATAAAGCTGACTGTTGATCCACTACTTCTCATAATAACTACTGCTCCCTGGACCTTGAAGCTCTTGCCTGGACAACACAGCAGACTCACTCGTTCCTATCAGAATACAAGCACTAGAGATCGGATTGCTAAGCAGAGTAGCTGGGTACATTCTGTTTGACGGGAGAGCGAATGTAAACATCAGAAAAGAACTGCGAGTGAAAAACCTAAATGAGCAGGTTAAAGAATGCAGAAACAACTGGAAGGATTATGTCACAAGAATGGAAGATGACATATTACAAAAATTTGTGATAATTATAACCCAGTGGGCAGGAAACAGTTTCATCCAAGAGGGCGTAACAGGCAAATGCCTAATACACGCAGAGAGAAGAAGAAATGTCATATTAAAAATATTATGATTTTTTAAAGTAACTGTGATTTTAATCAATTTTGTAATTACATACAAAACTCTAGCGTGGTGTAAAAGGACTTCTGAAGGCATTAATCTGTTCAGGTTAAATGAATAAATAAAAAATTAATCATAATGTACAGGTTGTCCTAGGATGAATGGTCAGTATTCAGGGATGTGACAGAAACGATCATTTGAAGCAAAAAACTTCATGTGGACATATGCACTGTGCACTGTTACTTATTTTCTTTATTGTTCAGTACATTGTCTTTGCTTACAGTGTACCATGGTAGTGTAGATGAAGTCGAGACGAATAATTTGAGGTAGGAGACATGGTCTATCGAGTCGGGAAACTACTGCAAACTGGCTTACTTACACCTCAATGCATGCCCGTTGCTCAAGATTTTCCGTGTTCTCTCGCTCTCTTCACGCAACCTGTAAGTCCTTGAGAAAAAATGAATAGGACCTTTTTAAAGGAACTTTAATGTAATTTAATTTTATACTGTGACTAGTCTTCGCTAGAGCCCGTAGATTCCGTGTTATTCAAGAAAAACATACAAAAGTAACTTTAAATATGTTCCATCTCAGAAACCATATTTAGTTTTTTTGTTTCAATTGATCATTCCGGTCATATCTCTGAATATTGGCCATTCTCCTGAGACAACCTTTATACATAGTCTATCATCTATGTTAAAATAATTATGTGTTATACATACCGTTATATTTAGTATCCTATCCATCTAAAGTAATTAAAAGCTGCATAAACGCTACCAATACACCAACAACAGCACCTATAAATGCAGCAGACACAGAGGAAGACATAATATTACACCTATTACACCTAACACTCACACACCAAGAAAACAGAAGAGCAACTACACAATAAGACGATAACTGTAACAAATCAAACAACGATACAAAAAATAAAGAGCTGGACTCGGATGGAGAGGTGCTCAGTCAAGAAAGCGAGTTGCAAGCTGTATCGCTTTGCCAAGAGCTCAGAGAACGGAGTGACGCCTCCGTGCGATCTTCTCCGCGAGAGCAGTGTGCAGCAGTGAGCTAGCTGGCATTCCGATCCACAAGAGTAGTGGGAACAAGTGAGCTAGAGAGCTACCTTTCTGTCTGATCACTAGGAGTGGTGCGGAGCAGTGAGCTAGAGAGACGGCCTAGGATCCGTTCAGTGAGAGTTGTGGGAGCCTGAGGTATTGGGGGGGAGGGGGGAGAGGCGAGATGCCTGGATCGCTTTGCGATATGCTCCGACCGCAACTTTTATGATCGCTGGCAACAAATTCCAAGTGCGATGCAAAGTTAAAAGATAGGAAGTAACTCAAAAGTATGTAAACGTTTATTGAGCTTCTGAAATTTGAGGTATACTTTCGAAATCAAGAGTGGAAACATGATGTTGGAAATGTTTTCCGTCTTAAAGTATCATACTGAAGCACCTCTGTTCTGTTTGCCTCGGTTGCTGCGCGGTCAGTGTGGCGGATTGTGAAGTTAAAGAACCCAGGTTCGATTCCCACTTGGATCAAACATCCTCTTTTCCACTCAGAAACTGGGTACTGTATTGTGCTTACCTTCATATCACCATAATTGGTATTACTATTGAGATCGCCAATAAATTGAAGAAGAAAACAGAGCTTTCTTCATTTTCTGTTTTCATGGAAGGAAAAGCTTCATGTACTAGAAGGTATACAAATCCACATGTCCACGTGGTGTATAACACATTTTTTGTAGCTTGGGAACCCTTTCCTTAAAGATGTGGGGTTGGGCGCCGTTGCAGCAGCCTAGTGTAGATTTTAATCCTGCTCATTACAGCGACCATATACGCATTTTGAAATTAGATGAGCTACCATTCATTTTTTGAATCATACATTATTCACTCTTTAGAAAGATCTGGCTCTCTGAATCAATTCTGGAGTGGACTGCCTATCTTTAGTTGACATACGAAGTAGCAGTAATTATACATTTGTACATTATAGATAGTTCTTTGTACGACTATTTCATAATTTCAGAAGTATTTTCACGAATACACAGAAACAATTTTTTTTCGATATTACACTACGAACAGAGCTCAGCTATTATTTCCGTTTCTAATAGAAAATTCGTAAAGTGAGTACTCGAACAATGGCACGTTTGTCAGCTAGTAAATTTATAAAGATGAGGCTGGTTAAAATGGCTCTGAGCACTATGCGACTTAACTTCTGAGGTCATCAGTCGCCTAGAACTTAGAACTAATTAAACCTAACTAACCTAAGGACATCACACACATTCATGCCCGAGGCAGGATTCGAACCTGCGAACGTAGCGGTCGCTCGGCTCCAGACTGAAGCGCCTAGAACCGCACGGCCACTCCGGCCGGCTATAAAGATGAGGCATGAACGCTTTGTAATAGCTTTTCTCTACTGTAGCTTGTTAAAACCTAGGCCCATGCATAATGTTTCCCACAAGGAAATGCTTCCTTATATGTCGTGTAATTTTTATTAGAAATGTCGCTGTGTTGAGACACGTTTCTTGTGTATGTCACAGTGTTGTGCTTAAAGTGTCACGTGTCACAGCTGGTGGCTCTTGAGGAAGTATGGAGATTTAAAACTGTCACTTCTCTACGAGTACGCCTGTCTATGTATGTGTGTGAGACAACTCTTCCTGGCGCAGTCTTACAGCTCCTCTTATGTAAACCAGTTTTCTTGCTGCGGCCAGTTACCACTGACTGGTCGTTGAAGATCAGTCGTTTCGATTACACCTTGTGCGACGTCACAGAAATACGGCCACTACAGCCGAGTGAAACTCTCTTGCCCCTCGGCTTTGCTTTGAACGTTCCGCCTATCCATTAGCATAAGTTAACCTTAAGAAGGAGAGGATGTGCAAGTGCCGCATCTGTTATCCTACAAAGTATGGCGGCGACGATTACCACGTAAGCGATGCGGAACGGTAGCAGCACCATGCGTTCGCATATACAGCGGGTGTGTCATGTAAGTGAACATCCGTCAAGTTTATTAAACAGTTCAAGATACCAGAATCAAATTCTGACAACTGACAGTACGGAAAGTGGAGCGTTTTTATCTATGGTTGGCATTTGTAACTCTAATCGTTTCCAAAATATGGAACCAAATGTGTGTGTGTGTGTGTGTGTGTGTGTGTGTGTGTATTCCTAAAGGACCAAACTGCTGAGGTCATTGGTCCCTACACTTATGCTCTACTTAACCTGTCTTAAACTAACTTATGCTAAGAATAACACTCACACAGACACATGCCTCAGGGACGACTCGAACTTCCGGCGGGAAAATACTGAACCATCTACGATTCTCTCTTTATTTAGTTATTTTGTTAATTAAAGAACGAACGGTGTGTATTTTTCAAAAAATTATCCGTCACATTTGTGGTGATTATTAGATTCGCGTTAATAAGATCTATCCGTCACATTTGTGGTGATTATTAGATTCGCGTTAATAAGATCTGTCTACAGTAAACTCTATTACAAAACATGTTACAATTTTTAAACAGTAAAAGCTGTTCACATATCCATTTCTTGCTCATCATTTATGAACACAACTCATACATGACAAAATGTGAGTATGTGAGCAAGTTTTACTGTTTAATGTTGTAAATTACGCTGTAACGGAGTTTACTTTGTCAGTAATGTGGATATGTTTGTAGAATGGGCAGCTGCATAGATTCGAAGGTAGTTTTGTTTGAATGAAACGATTAATCATTATAAAACTGCGCAACTGAGAAGGTCGAAACTAAAGGAAAATCTTAATAGCATACAGAATATCGGCAATAGTTAATGAATTTTTAATTGCTCTGACAGCTCTCTAAAACATTAGTACAATAACAAAACACCTCTTATCTGTTCCCAGCAACATAACATTTCGCAACAGTTACCGGACAATGTATTAAATGAGATTGAGTACACTTGGTTGATCTCGATTGCAAAGTAAACATCGTTTAGCATATCACGGGCATGATCACTGATTCTTAATTTTTTACTCTCAGTTTCTAGTGATTTTTACGGGCAGTTTCTGTCCGCACACAAAACCTGTGAATATCAATGCGTATGTAAAAAAAAAGTGTTTTCTAACTTATTTCACCAATATAGACCTAAAGCAACCAAGAAGAATGAAGTTACATCCAATCGAATTATTGCTTTGATCTTGTTTTCTTCAGTCGCTTCAGATTGCCTGTACTTCACGTAAAAAATAAATAATATACCTTTGGTGAAGGTTCGTGCATTAGGGGAAGAATGAGTGACTGGAGATACGAAACCAACTGCAAGTACTCCTACTAGAAGAAGCCTAATACATGGCCAAGGCTGGCATTACAGCAATCATTTCAGTGGAAAGAAGCTGTACTAATAGGATTAGGAATACGATAGTGTTTTATGAGTATACGTCTCCCCTCCCTCTGACAAAGAGAGAAGACCAGCATTTTGTGGTGCCCGTTATGGTCGGTCATTTCTTATAAAATAACATTCTACGTTTGGAAAATAACGAATATGCCACTCTTTTAGGTATCACTGAGTTGTGTGTGAGAAAACTCTTAAAGTTTTGACATCTGCATCTGCATGGGTGCTATGGAAATCAAATTTAAGTGTCTGGCAGAGGGTTCATCAAACCACCTTCAAAATTCTCTATTATTCGAATCTCGTATAGCACGCGGAAAGAACGAATAGCTATATCTTTCTGTAGGACCTCTGATTTCCCTAATTTTGTCTTGGTGATCGGTGCTCCCTATGTAGGTCTGCGTCAACAAAATATTTTCAAATTCGGAGGAAAAAGTTGGTGATTGGAATTTCGTGAGAAGATTCCTTAGCAACGAAAAACGCCTTTGTTTTAATTATGTCCATCCCAAATCCTGTATCATTTCAGTGACACTCTCTCCCCTATTTCGCCATAAAACGTACTGACCTTCTTTGAAATTTTTCGATGTACTCCGTCAGTCCTATCTGGCAAGGATCCCACACCGCGCAGCAGTACTCTAAAACAGCGTAGTGTAGGCAGTCTCATTAATATATCTCTTACATTTCTTAAGTGTCCTGCCAATAAAAAGCAGTCTTTGGTTAGCCTTCCCCACGACATTTTCCGTGTGTTCCTTTCAATTTAAGTTGTTCTTAACTGCAATTCCTTGGTATTTGGTTGAATTCACGGACTTAAGATTGGACTGATTCATCGTATAACCGAACTTTAACGGATTCCTTTTAGCACTCATGTGGATGACATACTTTTCGTTATTTAGGGCCAATTTCCAATTTTCGCACCATAGATATATCTGTTCTAAATCGTTTTGCAATTTGTTGCCGCGCGGGATTAGCCGAGCGGTCTAGGGCGCTGCAGTCATGGACTGTGCTGCTGGTCCCGGCGGAGGTTCGATTCCTCCCTCGGGCATGGGTGTGTGTGTTTGTCCTTAAGGTAATTTAGGTTAAGTAGTGTGTAAGCTTAGGGACTGATGACCTTAGCATTTAAGCCCCATAAGATTTCACACACATTTTTGCAATTTGTTTTGATCTTCTGAAGACTTTACTAGTCGATAAACGACAGCGTCATCTGCAAACAACCTAAGACGGCTGCTCATATTTTCTCCCAAATTGTTTATATAGATAAGAAACAGCAAAGGACCTATAACTCTACCTTAGGGAAAGACAGAAATCACTTCTGTTTTACTCGATGACTTTCCGTCAGTTACTACGAACTGTGACCTCTCTGACAGGACATCACGAATCCAGTCACATAGCTCAGACGATATTCCATAGGCACGCAATTTCACTACAAGCCGCTTGTGTGGTACAGTGTCAAAAGCCTTCCGGAAATCCAGAAATACGGAGTCAGTATGAAATCTCTTGTTGATAGCACTAAACACTTCGTGCGATTGAGGAGTCAGTTGTGTTTCACAAGAACGATGTTTTCTAAATCCGTGTTGACTGTGTGTCAATAGACCATTTTCTTCGAGATAATCCATAATGTTCGAACACAATATATATTCCAAAATCCTGCTGCTTATCGATGTTAATGATATGGGCCTGTAATTTAGTGGATTACTCCTACTACCTTTTCTTGAATATTGGTGTGTGGTATACAGTCTGGACCGGAAGACTTGCTTTTATTATGTGACTTAAGTTGCTTCACTACTCCGACGATATCTGTTTCTATGCTACCCATGTTGGCAGCTGTTCTTGATTCGAATTCTGGAATATTTACTTCGTCTTCTTTTGTGAAGGCATTTCGGAAGGCTGTGTTTAGTATCTCTGCCTTAGCAGCACTGTCTTCAATGGTATCTCCATCGCTATCGCGCAGAGAAGCCATCGATTGTGTCTCGCCGCTAGTATACTTCAGATGCGACCAGAATCTCTTCGGATTTTCTTCTAGGTTTCGAGACAAAGTTTCTTTGTGGAAACTATTATAAGCATCTCGCATTGAAGTCCGCGCTAAATTTCGAGCTTCTGTAAAAGGTCGCCAATCTTGGAGATTTTGCGTCTGTTAAAAATTTGGCATGTTTTTTTCGTTGTTTGTGCAATAATGGTCGGACACGTTTTGTGTACCAAGCAGGACCAGCTCCGTCGTTGTTAATTTATTTGGTATAAATCTCACAATTGCTGCCGATACTATTTCTTTGAATTCAAGCCACATCTGGTCTGCCTTTACGTTGTTAATTTGGAAAGAGTGGAGACTGTCTCTCAGAAAGGCGTCAAGTGAATTTTTATCTGCTTTTTTGAATAGGTATATTTTTCGTTTATTTTTAGAGGATTTGGGGATTACAACATTCAATCTCGCTACGACAACCCTGTCTTCACTAATCCCTGCCGGCCGGAGTGGCCGAGCGGCTAAAGGCGCTACAGTCTGGAACCGCACGACCGCTACGGTCGCAGGTTCGAATCCTGCCTCGGGCATGGATGTGTGTGATGTCCTTAGGTTAGTTAGGTTTAAGTAGTTCTAAGTTCTAGGGGACTTATGACCACAGCAGTTGAGTCCCATAGTGCTCAGAGCCATTTGAACCATTTTTTGAACTAATCCCTGTATCCATTTTGATGCTCGTTGTTTTCTCAGGATATTTTGATGCTAAGAGGTCAAGTGTGTTTTCACAACCGTGTACTATTTTCGTGGGCTCACGAATTAATTGCTCTAAATAATTTTCAGAGAATGCGTTTAGTACAATTTCGGATGATCTTTTATGTGTACCTACGGAATTAAATATTTAGTTTCGCCAACATATCGAGGATAAATTAAAGTCACCACCAACTATAATTGTATGAGTCGGGTACGTGTTTGATATTAAACTCAAGTTTTCATTGAACTTTTCAGCAATTGTATCATCTGAATTGGGAGGTCGGTAAAAGGATCAAGTTGTTGTACGCCGGTTGCCAACATGACCTTTGCCCATATTAACTCACAGGAGCTGTCTACTTCAATTTCGCGACAAGATAAACCACTTCTGACAGCAACAAACACGCCACCGCCAACTGTGTTTAGCCTATCTTTTCGGAACACCGTTAGGTTCTTCGCAAAAATTTCGGCTGCACTTATCTCCGGCTGTAGCCAGCTTTCAGCGCCTGTAACGACTGGAGCATCAGTGCTTTCTATTAACGCTTGGAGTTCTAGTACTTCCCCAACAGAGCTACAACAATTTACAACTGTTATACCGATGGTTAGTTTATCTACGTTCTTTCTGTGTTCGGCCTGCACCCTTTGTGGCTGAAGTCCTTCGTGTGTTTTCCCGAGACTCTCTAACCTAAAATTCCGCCCATTCCGCGCCACACAGCTCCTGCTACCCGTGTGGTCGCATCCTGCGTATAGTGGACACCTGATCTATTCAGGAAACCCAGCCACCCTATGGCGCAAGTCGAGGAATCTGCAGCCTGCACGGTCGCAGAACCGTCTGAGCCTCTGATTGAGACCGTCCACTCGGCTCTGTACCAGAGATCCGCAATCGGTCCTGTCGGCTATGCTGTAAATGGTCAGCTCTGCTTTTATCTCGCAAGCAAGACTAGCAGACTTTACCACTTCTGTTAGCCGCTCGAAACTAGAGAAAATCTCTTCCGATCCAAAGTGACAAACATCATTGGTACCGACGTGAGCCACCACCTGCAGCTGGCTGCACCCTGTGCTCTTCATGGCATCCGGTAGGATTCGTTCCACGTCTGGAGTGACTCCACTCGGAGTGCACATTGGCTTTCTTCCCCTTCTGAGCGACCGTCGACATTCCCGCCCCCACCCTTGGCAGCAGGCACCTTTTGCTCTCGGAAGAAGCATACAAATAGCGAGGACCCGCGAGTACAAAACTACTGAGAATCGCCCCTCGCCCTTAGTTCGCGGCAGTACTTTACTTCGTGACCAGAAGTTGCGCGGGCGGTAACAACTGCTATTTCGCGATTCATGTGCCCGCTTCCACCGCCTTGCAAACAACCACGCACAGTTACAATCAGTTTTTATTACCTTATACACGGTAGAACGCTCGTAGTAAATACGACACTGTTTAAGATACAAATAATCAGTTTCCACCATGAGAGATAAGCCTCACTGTTTTATCAGTGTGAAACAGGTAATCTTTGCCCTGCTGCCCGAATCGGTATGCTCGCAAACGAGTCTGCTCGTGACTGTTTACCTTAAATTGTGACTCGAATCCTGGATTTCCTCTTCCTGTCGACACTCTCTCTGGGGACTGAGATAGTTATCGTTATCTTTGTTCGTATTTTATGTCTTTTCATGTACTTTTGGTCTGGTCCACAGCATGCCTGCGGATCGCCTGTGTAGACGGAAATTGTGGATCGACTGTTGTAGTTGTATAGAGACTGCCTCCCATTTCCATGTGTTTACGAGAATATATCTACTTTTCCCTTAGCTGTCCGTTACTAATCTGTATTCTCCCCCTTTTCTCTTCAATAATCAATTAATCTCTATCAGCAATCGAGATACCTTCTGTACGCGAGGAAGAACATACAACACCATCACGGTCCAGTGAGCAGCAGACCATCAAGTGGGAGCCAACTAATCTGATGGAAAGGAAGACGGTGACAGGCAGAAATCATTAATTTCTCTGATTGCAACTCCTCCAAAGCCAAGAACAAGCAAGCTGCAAGTCTCCGAAATTGTTTGGTTCGTAGTCCGTACGACAGATTAGCTTCATAACCCACATACCCCCATCGGAAACATTTGCTTCTTCTGCGGTAGCCAGGAATAGTTCTGAGGTTCTCTTCTTGAAATTATTGACATGATTCTCCACGGAATGTACCTGAGTGTGATGCATGACCTGTCGGTTCCCTAGGAAGATGGCTGCGAGGTATACGGCCGAAATATCAGTTACGGAAATGGAGGTTCTACGGCAACACGGCTAAAGTGGTATGCTGAAATATTTGTTAGGTGCCAGTGATACATATACATAAGCTTTCTACAATTTATGAGCGTTTCTACCAGATGCATTTAGCTTACATTTTCAGTCGTCATTGCGTAAATATAGTACACATAATATGTTTGTACATTTTACTATTGAAAGTTTAAAACCATTTTTTATTTGTATATCAGGCGTAAAATCTACTTACGGTGTTTCTTTCCCCTTCAAACATTCACATGTTCTTAACTCGACTGCTCCCACCCCTTCCTCCTCCCCCCCCCCCCCTCCACCAGCCCGTCCGCTGTTAGCGGAGGCTGAAGTCGAGACTGTTATGGTTGCTCTTTCATAATTTGCAACTATTCAACTTTCAAGGACTCGCTTTTTCTTCTTTTGCTGCATCTGCCTTCTTTTTTACTTCACTTTTGTAAAACTTCACACGAAAGTTGCCGCCACAGAAAAAGTAGCGAGCAGCCCCGGCTTCGTACTGGTAACTCTTAAGTATCCACGGGCGGTAGTTTTGTATACTGGGCACAGCGTAGAGTTATGAGTCCTAAACAGAGACCAACATTAGCTAAATGAATATCATCACTTTCGTATAAATTATACGATTTAAGCAGCATAAGCCACTTTCCCGGCGTAGTGAAGCACGTAAAGGCGTGGGCGGGCTTCCCGACCGCAAACTCCTGACGACGCTAGCCGTGCGTCAAAGGTGCCGCCCCCCCCCCCCCCCCCCCCCGCGACCGATAATTTATCAGCAAGGCGGTCGTGCCAGTCGGCTGAGAGTATAAAAATCACCCCAGTAGTCTCTGAGAACAGCCTTCACATACAGCCAGAAAAACTGCGACGGATGACTGTATTTCATCACGTTCAGCCAATTAGCGCCAAATATTCGAAAATTAAATACATAACCTTCCTCGTGAGCCAAAGTATGTGTTAGTGAAAACTTTATAAAATCCCTACTGTATTTCCTGAGATCAGCCTTGTTATACAGGCAGAAAAAAGCGGCGAACGAATTCAAATTATAACGTCTACAGTCACAGGCTTTATCAGTTGACCGAACAGGAGAAAGCTGTGAGATGAGTACATGTATGGAACGAGGGTCTCTCAATATATATATACATTTCTGTAATAACAATTTCGTCTTCCTAACCAGTTGTTCGACCGGAAAAAGGCGACATATAGTTTAACGTGGACTACGAAACAAGTTTCGTTTCTCGCAAATCTCCACATCATTTAGAAACGATAGGTAGGTTAACAGAGATAAAAATTTGTGATCCCAAAGGGATTTGATCCCGCGACCTTTTGATTTTCCGGCACGTACTAGACCACCACGTTTAACTCAGATACAGACCGAGCTGTCTGAAGGTGCGACGGCAATGCCATCCTCTTTACGGTGGCAGGGGACTTTAAATCGTCATAGGTCATCCAATTTCCATGAAATATTTCTAAATTATACACACTAACCTCCGTCGTCAGTGAGGCTACCCGTTAGTTCAACCCAGATCAAAATCCTTAAAGTAGTTCCTTTGATTAGCCGGTACATACAAACAGAAGCGACCAGGGAACTTCAGTTTATATACAGGGAGATTACTGTAGTTTCACAGTTAGCCACTGACGGCTAGCGCAAAATTTTGTGTTTGGTACAATAGGATGAACTATAGCCTTTTGACTTACAAGTGTAGTAATCGTAACTGAATTGAATGTAAGAAGTTTATGACGTAAGTTGAACTGATTAGATGTATTTGAATTTTATAATTAATCATTTAACTTTGTGAGGAATAAAATAACATTAATAAATGATGGCAGCAGTGGGAATTGAAGCCAAACCGATAAACTGCTAGTGAGTCACTTCACTACTGGGCTTCTGTGGCAATACGTGAATTGCTGCTGAAAGATCCTTCATATTCTTATGCATAAATCGTTAGAGAGCGTTTTACCTTTCCCTATGGCCTACTCAGGCGAAATCTTTTAGTATATGCAACGGACATCTGTGTGCTTCTACTCAAATAATCTGAGCCAAATTTTTAAGCCTCATCTTACGCCTTCCCGTTATTAGATTTACATCTGGAGTAGAGCTAACTAACCTTTTAAATCTCACTTTCTCCTCTAAAGATCTAATGGAAAAGGGCCTCTTTAGCAGATCATTTACAGAAAACACTTTCATACTAAATTTCTTCGTGTAGTCCCTTTCTTTACCACCGTCTATAGCCTTTTGGCCGGCCGGAGTGGCCGAGCGGTTCTAGGCACTACAGTCTAGAGCCGCGCGACCGCTACGGTCGCAGGTTCGAATCCTGCCTCGGGCATGGATGTGTGTGATAGGTTAGTTAGGTTTAAGTAGTTCTAAGTTCTAGGGGACTGATGACCGCAGAAGTTAAGTCCCATAGTGCTCAGAGCCATTTGAACCACTTTTTCTTTTTTTTTTTTTTAATAGCCTTTTGACTTACAAGGGTAGTAATCGTAATTAAATTGCATGTATTAATTTTATGTATGCAAATGGAACTGTTTAAAGCATTTGAGTTTTATAATGAATAGAGTAACATTCTGCGGAATAAAATAAAACAAAAAATAAATTATGGTAGCAGTGCGAATCAACCCTGAACTGTGGGGCTGCCAGTCACTGTGGCTGACCACTCGACCACGACACCGTTACATCAACAGCTCCCACAAAATTCCTCATACTCTGTGCTATGCGCAATGCGTTCCATTCGATTTCAAAGAAAAATGCTAACCTGGAGGTGTCAGCAAAGTATAGCTCATACTGCCAGAGGGGATGACGACATATCAGAGCAGGCGCCGTCGAAAATATACAGCTGCGTCCCTGCTCTGAGTTGATCGTAGCGTGACTGATCAACATACAGGCTTCTAGTTATCGCCGAGAGAGCGCTACAAAACATGTCTTTGTCCGTTTTATTTGCATGCTAGCATGCACTGGAAGAGAAATGGCGTATTTTAGTGCGATTTCTGGCTCACATTCGAAGAGAGGTAGCGTTATTTTAGTGCAATTTCCAGATCGCATTCGAAGAGAACTGGTATAATTTTATGTTTTCTGTGTTAATTTGTTTTTCGTCTGTGTGGAGGTTTGTAAGTACCACCAAATTCTTGAATGCATACTTTTTTTTACACACTTTTATATTGGTTTATATATGTGTGTGTGGGTGAGAGAGAAAGAGGGAGGGAGAAAGAGAGAGAGAGAGACAGAGAGAGAGATCAGATAGAGAGATAGGAGAGAGGGGGGAAGGTGAGAGGGAGAGAGGTATAGAGGGAGAGAGAGAGAGAGAGATTGTGTGTATAGAAATGTAAATTAGAGAACATGTGTTAGGTGTTCAGCAGAGATGTGAGTGGTGGACAGGGGGGACGGGCATGGTCGTGCATGCGAGCTACAATTTGAAGAGACAGAGCGTAAATTCTTTTTGAAAGAAAAAGCTGCACATGCGTATGATGGAAAAGCAAATAATAACTGATACATAACAGCTCAGCTGATACGGAAGATGGCCATGCAAACAAACTAAGTATTTGTGAGGCGTCTTAGGGACTTCGTCTACGGAGGCGCGTCTGTGGTACGCATCTCAGGCTTGCGTGCCTACACTGAAGCACGGGGGTCAAGGTTGCAAGCGAAGGCGGCGACACCCGGCTGACGTCTCTCGGGGGCGAGAGAGAGGAGCGTGTTAACGACGCGATAGGACGCCGTTTCATGCAAATATGATGGGCCGAGTCCGCCATTAAAGCCAAACTGCGCGGAGGAACGGAACTCGACACCCACTATTAGATTGCGACCATGCTTCTCGTCGCAATATCACTTGACGACTCTCAGTAAAGAGCGGAAATGTCTTCAGCTTCTCAGAGCTCCTGAACTATGCGACGGTAATCTGTCTTTCCAGTCGACAGTAAAATACATACCACTGCATTTTTAACTGTAGTGTACATGAACTCTACCAACACTCTTCCGAAAAGCCTTCGAAGCTGCTGGATGATTCAAATGCTGTGTTCCAAATTCGGGCATGAAGATAGAAAGTATAGGACTGGTTTGATGCGACCCGCTACTAATTTCTCTCCTGCAGCAATCTCTACATCTCAGAGTAGCACCCCAGTTATTTGTTGGGCATATTGCAATCTCTGTCTTCCCCCTCAGTTTTTACTCTCTCTGCCTCTCTCTAGTACCAAGCAACTTACTCCCTGACATTATAACACATCAGATCATCCTGTCCTTTTTCTTGTCATTGTTTTCACATATTATTCTCCTCGCTGATTCTGTACAGGACTCCCTCATTTCTTATCTTATCTTGCCACCTAATTTCCAATATTCTTTTGTACCATCAGACCCCAAACACTCCATTGCCTTCTCTTCCGGTTTATTTCACAGTCCACGATTCACTACCACATAATACTGTGTTCCAGACGTACATTCTCGGAAACTTCTTCCTCAAAATAATGCCTATGTTTAATGCTAATGGACTTCTTCCGGCCAGGAATGCCCTCTTTTGTTATGCTAGTCTGCTTTCTAAATCCTCTTTGAATCGGTCGTCAGGAGTTATATTGCTTCAAAGGCATCAGAATTCCTTAATTTCGTCTACTACGTGGTACTCTGTTTTGATGTTAACTTTATCACTACTCTTATTTCTGCTACCCCCCTTTGACTGTGTGTTCTCACTCCTTATTATGTCCTCATTAGACTGTTCTCCTCATTATGTCCTCATTAGACTATTCATTACGTTCAACAGGTCCTGCAGTTTTTCCTTACCTTCACTTGGAATAGCAATATCATCAGCGAATCCTACCATTGATATCCTTTCATTCTGAATTTTAATCTCGCTCCTTAACCTATCTTTTATTTTCGTCATTCCTCCTTCGGTGTATAGATTTAACAGTGGGGTGACAGGATACATCCCTGCCTTACACCCTTTTTAATCGAGAACTTTGTGTTTGCTCTGCTTTTCTAATTACTACCTCTTGTTTCTTGTACACATTGCCTGTTACCCATCTTTACCTGTAGTTCAGACCTTTATCTTTTTTTCAGAGAATTTCGATCAGCTTGGACCATTTACACTGTCGAACCCTTTTATTAGATCGACAAATCCTAAGACCTAGTTTTTTCTTCAGCGTTGCTTCTATTGTCAAGCGTAACATCGCAGCTACTTCTCCAGTATCTTTCCCTTTCCCAAAGACAAACTGATCGATACTTGATAGATCTTCATATTTCTTTTCCATTCTTTTGTTTATTATCCCTATCATCAGCTTCAATGTATGGGTTGTTAGATTTATTGCACGACAATTCTCGCACTTATCTGGCTATCTTTGGGATTACGTGGATGATATTTTTCCAGAAATCTGATAGTATGTCTCCAGACTCATAGATTATGCAATCGTCGTTCGATATTCGGTTCTCTCATTAATTTTAGGAATGCCAAGAGAATGTTATCTGTACCTCCAGGATTATTTGGTCGCAAGTCTTGTAAAGCTCTATTAAACTGCGGCAATAATACTTGATCCCTTATGTCTTCCACATCGACTCATATTTCTAACCACGTAAGGCTTATTTTTTTAAAAAATTCCAATGCGTGCGAAACGGAAATGTTACAAATTTTGTGTATCAAGGGTTTTTAATTTTGAAAGTAAGATGTCAAATTTAAAGCGAAAACCATTTAAAAACTGTCGACTGCTCAGGGAGCAATAGGAATATGCATGTTGGGAATTATGACTAGAAACAGGAAAACAAAACAAACAGATTAATCAGGGAACAGACTCGAGTGGAAGTCGAAATTATGGCCGAAATGAAAACAAAATGGAGCTGAGTGGGATATGTGGCCAGGTGAATGGATATAGGTCGACACAGGTGGTCCTTTAATGGAATGGATGAGATATGAAAATATCGACGTGACGACCTTATCTTGAGGCCTTTCCATATGCAGGTAACACACCAGCATCAGTTCAGCCGGACACAAGAACTCAAACAACCCTGTAACATAGGGCGAATCCAGTTTCTAATACAAGCTGTACATACAGAAAAAAAATTTCGCTCAATGAAGACAACTACAGAAGTGAACTACAGACAATCAAACAAATAATTGCGAGAACGGATATGACAAAAATATTATAGACAAACTGAATTACAAAATCAAAACAAAGAAGAAAGGGACACTTTGCACACAAAAACAAGCAGACCATCACCAACATTCAAACGCAGGCACACAGAACATAAACACACAGAACACCCAAACACACATGAACAAGAAACAAACACGACAACAAACAAACGATACGCTCTCCTTTACAATACTAAAGCAGCTCCTGGGACAGGTGACGTGCACACAAAACGAGGACTGGAAACAGCTTACAGAACAGATAACTAAGAACAACCAATGTGCTGAGCGAGGTGGCACAGTGGTTTGCGCACTGGAATCGCATTTGGGATGAACGACGGTTCAAATCCACGTCCCGTTATCCATCCCAATTTTCCTTGTTTTGACAAACAATACCCAAAACAGACAAATACTTAGCATCACGTATTTATCATCGGACCTGTCAAGACTTCTCTTCAGTGTATACTGGACAGAGAAGTAGAAATTTCAAGGTACGTAGAAACGGGTGAAAAGTAAAAGCTGTCATTCTACGTTCGCAGACCAACAGACATAAACTCTGACCTAAAAATTCTCCTATGCTGTAATATCTCCCACAGAAACTTATCACTGAATAAAACTACAAAACACAGAAAGCCACAGTAAAAAAGAAAATAAATAATAAATAAGTACAGTACTGTCTGCAGTGCAACTCTCTGTTCTCTGCCCTCGTAGAAGCATCAGACGGTCCAAACCAATAAACACACACACACAATCTTTCACGTAGCATACAATGAGTTTAACCACAACAGTCTAACATTCACAGTAGCAAATTTTCAACGTATAAATGTTTTCTATATTAAGTTATCAATGGCTGCAGATGACAGACTGTTAAAGAAAAATAGCCGCAATTCAAAGTTCAGAAAGCCACAGAAATCACAGCGTATCTTAGCGAGGTACAATTTTTTTTCTGTTATCAAATTAGTGAAAACTTTACTTAAAAACTGAAATAATATATGTACAGATACTTACTTTTACCGTTATTTAATAGAAAGCAAATAAAGAACCCACTGATGATGCTGTAAATTCAGCGAATGTCTGAGTAGAAAAGTGGAAAAAGCATGTGTTTCCTGAAGGCAGAACCTATCCAAAAACAAATTTATGGGTTGATAAAGTAGAAAAAACGCAGGCGCGCCATGGTTACATGTAGCTGAAGACCCTCATGCACAGAACAGTCTGGAAGAGGATTTTATTTAGAGGTGGATGTCAAGCGGGCGATGGTAATTGGATAAGGAAAACAGGACGTTAATTCTGTCTGAAGACAGGAACTCATACGACACCTACAACAATGTGAAGCAATATTAGAAAAAATAACACAAAAACGCTTGTGGAATCTCAAAGTCTCAAAGCCTGAAGCAGATTTGTGCCGAATTCTGGATACCAAATAATAATTTATATTGACTTTCGACATCATAAATGGCAGTTACAAGTCATTCTGGATAGACAGTGGGAAGGAAACCGTTTGCCGCTCACTTCCCTAGCACTGTTACAGACAAAATGCACGAACAAATAGCAATACAGGAAGAAATTCCAAGCTCTATGGAAGAAACCAAAGTCAATCGAATGTGTGACTAGCAAACGTTCTATAGGTAACAAATCCCAAAACAAATAGTAGACCTACTTAGGTCACAAAAAGTGAGAATAGCTTTCTCCACAAACAATAAACTACAACGTAAATTAGTTGGCACCTTAAACAATAACACAGGTGAATTCTTAGATTCAGGAATATCCAAAATCATACGTAAACCGTGCTTAAGCCTCTACAGATGACAGACTAGCAGGTATTTTCATTCTAGATACATTGATCACATAAACTGTTACACGCATAACTAATTCACAAAATCAGATGTAGCAATACACATAAGAAACACTGGACACCAGTTCACAAACACAGAAGAGAATCTTAAGATACTCTGTCACTTCCATAAATCACATACAGTGGATTTAATCGTATGAGTTAGAAATTTGGGTACAATGTAGAAAGTCAGGATAAAAAATTCTCAATGACAGGCGAGATAGTGAGTAAATAAATTTCTTCAACTGTTTCTCCTGCATATAATTTTGTTTCATAAATATGCTCACTACCTTATACATTCCTTTCAACATTTGCAACAAAGCAGAATACAAGTAGAATGTAAGGCACAAATGATAATTTAAATAATGACTGGTGGTTCTGAGAGGAGTTATGTGTGGCATTTTGATGTTAATAATGTAATCCACTGACATGTGACACCTCTTTTTGTAACTAAACACTTTGGGTAGCCACATTGTCGCAATGTCTTTGCACCAAGTTCTGATTTCAAGTAAACCAACAGTATGAGCGATGTTTTGCATGTATGAGAATTTCCACCCAACAAAAGAGGTGCTATATTTGTAAGGAGATACCATTTTCATACTAGATACATTTTCTACCAATAGCGTCTAAAAACATCGAGAGTTTGATATTTTCCTTTTTTTATTATAATGAAAGCACAAAAAGAAGAGCGCATGGTAAGAGAATCAGAACATAAAGCAAGTAAATGCACTTGGAAATTCCTGAAACACGTCGTGCTATGCTTGCAAAAATGTAACTGGTGCAGTGTTTGTTTTATTGATTAAATCATTAATAAAACGGTTGTAGGCTTTTGAAAACGTCGATTATAATGAACTGAATAAAGTATTCTGTGGCAAATCTATAATTTTTTTTCTCTTTTATAATCTTGTTCTGACGACAGATTTTTGGAACATTTTCAGACGACCTGCGTCACCTGAACGCCTCCAAAAGTTGTGAGTAGCCATCTTATTTCTTAAGGTTCTTTGTTCGTCGTATGTTGTTGGTCAACGGATGTAAAGGAACCACTAACAATGAAATCGCGTTTTCTGGGTCCGACATATCACAAATGGCAGCATCGCGTGTAAAAAGGAAATTTATCACTCCGAGTCAGCGCCATCGATAGGTCGATCGCGGTCGGATTTTGTGTGTAGAATTCACGTATAGGGAACCACAGAATATACCCTTATATGTAGTAACATCACCAGACGTATTTACTGGCTTTATTCCTACGCAACGGGTTTCAGTGTTACAGAACACCATTGTGTCCCTCCGCCAGTAGATAGCTGCACGGAGACAGAATATATCGGTTTCCAGTTCAATGCCATTTTTTTCGCTACTTTCCAGGGCAGGAAGCAAGAGATGCAAGGAGAGGTTTCTTTTGTTTCTTTGATCTACCATATATAACGGGAAACACACTCACAATTTGCGTCCAGAATAATACACATAGCAACCTTACGGTAAAAGGAAGGAAAATTAAGATCAAACGTTCCATCTAAAAATTAGTCGTCAGAGATTCGGTCTAGAGATATCACGATGGGTGGGCATGAATTAAAAACCCGTTCCTTCCAAAGATGAATCCAGTGGCTTACCCACTATGCTACGTCGCTCGGAGCGTTGCTGTACATCCGTTCATCAGATGGCATTACGTTCAAAAGCTTACATGCTCATGGTCTAGTGGTACCGGCAAGATAGCTCAGAGTGTTCGCTCAGGAGACTGACCACCCACTTACATAAAAAAAAATCAGATAGAAATAGATAGAATGCGACATCCACAGGGAACCACTGACGATACAAGGACGAAGAAACAGATCGAAAGGGAAGAAAAAGCATTTGGCGTCGAATGCCTGTAGATCGCGGGGCGCCGGGTCCGATTCATCGGCGTGCAATAGAAATACTTGCATTTGGCGACCGAACTATCCCAGAAGCAATCTTCCAATCAAAAGTGCCTTGGGATCATTTCACTTCATTTCCATGTCGTATTTTAGTTGTTTTCCCCTAATCACACATAGCGACACAAAAGCAGCATTGCAGTGCTTAAGGACTCGTAAGAGCCTTGATCTTCACTCCACTACATCCCAAGAAAATGTAGTGTAATGGACCACGACCTCGGAATAGTGATTGGGCAACATCTTCGCTGTTTACTCCTGTTTCATTGGCCGATTTCACCAAACCACGAATGCCGAGACCTCCTTACCACAATTAGCATCTTCTAATTTTCGTCATAACACCACCTCCCTTCACCAGGGGGTGAAATATGAGTGAAGCAGAAGTAAAGCAAAACTGTCGGACTTATACCCTAATCTGAACCTCGTTGAGCTTCTCTGTATACAAAATCGCAATGAAATTAATGTACGGATAAACCGCCACAGGTCGCGTTTTGTATGATATTAACTAGTTTCGTTCATCAGAAGCTAGCATCTTCAGATATTCTTTGCCCAGGCGGCAACACGTTACAGATTTAGAGCGCCGCTCGGCACAATCCTCAACACAACACATCATGTTGAAATAATGTACTTGTTTACCTAGAATAATGCAGAAATCGTAATAATGGAAACAGTGCTTCGAACCTTGGAAAGATATTTACGAGAAATAACTGCAAAGTACTTCGGATTCAGAGTACCGAAAACAGTTGAGCTTCATCTGCAACGTGACAAAAGATACTTGTTCGAACTTTGTACAAGAATTCAGAAAATTTTAGAAACTTCCGGAGTGCAATAACGTGGAAGGACATACGTAATTACAGACCGAAGATCGCGATCTCCCCGCTTCAGTGCAGATATTGCTTATTGCACGCTTTGTGCATAAGAGATATCACGTAGCCTTCCGTATAATGCGGAAGAAAAACAGTAGCTGTAATAGAGAACAAATTCCAATAACAATAAGTCGCCATTAGCTGCAGCAGTCGACGATAAATGTCTGATATAACTGAGAAAGGGTAAAAATGTGATGATAAGCAGATAACATTTTCCAGCACCATTCTTCTTATCGAAGAGAATGGAGTAGCAGTCGTAGAGAAATATACGATGGCGCCTGTGGAGCAGAATTTTTATTCAGGATCGCTCGTGTTTGGCAGTCTCCTATTTCCTTGAGTTTTAGGTGTCTTTTCTGCTCTCCATCTCTGTATACTGGGTGAGTCAGAGGGAAAGGTACATGCTTTGAGACGCGATAATATCAGTGATTCTGGACAAAAAACTTCGTATGGACATATACCCTAATGCGAATGATTTCCGATATAGAACATGTTTCATATCGCTTTTAGGAAACGGCGTTGCCGCAGTGGATACACCGGTTCACGTGTGATCACCGAAGTTAAGCGCTGTTGGGCGTGGCCGGCGTTTGGATGGATGACCAACCAGCTGCCATGCGCTGTTGCCATTTTTCGGGGTGCACTCAGCCTCGTGATGCCAATTGAGGAGCTACTCGACCAAATAGTAGCGGCTTCGGTCAAGAATACCATCACAACGACCGGGAGAGCGGTGTGCTGACCCCACGCCCCTCCTATCCGCATGCTCCTCGGAGGATGACACGGCGGTCGGATGGTCCCGATATGCCACTGGTGGCCTGAAGACGGAGTGCTTTAATATCATTTTTGTACATTTTTCTGAAACAACACGAAAACAGCACACTCCAACGAAAACGTGTCTCAGTACAGAATTAAACTAAATTAAATTTACTGCAAAAAAGGTCCTATTTATTGTTTATCTAGTACAGTTTGCGCGGAGATATCGCGAGAGTACTGAAAATCTCGCGCGACGCTCATGCGCTGTAGCTTAGGTACTTTTTGTGGGCCAGTTTGAGGCAGTTTTCCGACTTGATAGACAGCAAGCGCCCTGTATCAAAATGTTCGTCTCAACTTCCTCTATATTACTGTGGTACGTTTTAAACAATGACAATGAATAATATAGAAAATAAATATAAATGTACATTAAAAGTGTTCTATCTCGGAAACCATTCGGAATAGGGCATATACGTCCATATCAAGTATTTTGTTCAGAATCAGTATTGCTATCACCAATCAAAACACGTACCTTTCGTCCTGACTCACTCTGTACGAGTATATCTCCGTAGACAACTCTTAGTTTCTAACATTGCATTAGCTTAATTAATTTGGAAATGGTTGTTTATGCTGTGGAACGGTTTCTGATGATGGACTGTAGATCCTAGAAATCCATCAAGAAATGATTAAGAGCCAAATATAGCGTCAGTGGCCCATATTTACTGTTTTGCACATAAAGAAATACCATCGCAGACGTATCTCAGTCACAACTTGCTTTTCGTTCTGAAGTTTCGTGTCATCGAGTAATGTGTGCAGAAAGGTTCAGCAAAGAGTTACCTAAGTCAGACGATCACCTTCACTGTCTGATTAAAAGTATCCGGACACTTGATAGTGGACATTAATATGGAGTAGGTTCACCTTTCGCCATCATGAGGGCTTGAATTCTTTTGGGGACACATTCAATGAGATGTCTGAATGTCTGTGGAGGACTGGCAGCTCATTTTCCTTCAACAGCCAAAACCAGAGGAAGTAGTGATGCTGGACGCGTGGATCTGGGGAAAAGTCGACGTTCTAACTCATCCAAAAGGTGTTCCTACGGGTTTAGGTCTGGACTATGGGCAGGCCAGTCCGGTTCAGGAATGTTACTCTGCACAAACCATTGCCTCACTGATGCTGCTTAATGACAGAGTGCATTGTGATGCTCATATAAACAATCATTGTCTCCGAACTGTTCCTCTACTGTACACAGTGAACAGTGCTGTAAAATGTGTTCTTATCTTTCCGCAGTTCAGCGTTATCTTAAGGGCAATTAGGTGACCACACACTGACCACAAAAGACACCTCAGTACCGTAACATCACCTTCTCTGTACTTCATTGTTGGCACCATATGCGATGGCAGGCAACGTTCTACAGGCATTCACCGAAGCCAAACCATATTATCGAATTGACACAGGGTATAGTGTGATTCCTGACGGTCGCTGGTCAACGCTCTCAGTTTAGCAGCCGCAGATCCAGGCTCAGGTTCTTTAGCGGCATTAACAACTCCTTACCATCTCCTCCTGACACTAAATAAATCTCTACGTCACGCCCATTTTTAAAGTTAGACAGGTACCTACAATTTTAATAATAATGAAGAATATAAACTGTTTCAATATGCAAGGTTATTTTCATAAATAGGAACAAACTACAAGGAACGATACCTGAGAAGATAATGAATATAAAAGGTTACATGGACATACGGCCAAAAATTCATTCCAAGAGAAGTACACCCACTTGAAGATGGAGATAAGAGATATTTGTCAGTCCAGGTTTCAATAACTGAATGATGATGATGAAGTCCCATACTCCGAGGAGCGTAGGGGACGATGCCGGAGACCCGCACTGCCGACTAGGCAAGGTCCTAGCGGAGGTGGTTTGCCATTGCCTTCCTCCGACCGTAGTGGGGATGAATGATAATGATGAAGATGACACAAAAACACCCAGACATCACGAGGCAGGGAACATCCCTGACCCCGCCGGGAATCGAACCCGGTACCCCGTGCGCGCGAAGCGAGAACGCTACCGCAAGACCACAAGCTGCGGACTCGATAACTGTAAGCACTCAGGTGAACACACTTTTGCAAGCGGAACTGTTCTGTCTGTACTAATGTTTCAGTTCTAAGGAGCAGAGAGCTGGAGCACCATCATGTAGCACACGCGTCACCCTATAAACCACCAGGGCAGGCAGAGTCACCCACAGGCAGTGCAGATATGCCTCTCCTGTGAGCCGTTGTGGAAGGATAATCGCCGCCCACACGTGGAGGCGGAACGGGTGACGATTGTTCGCTGCCACCATACTATGGAGATCTTTTGTAGCTCACAATGGGTGTTGTGAAGGTTGATGATATCGTCTCTCGTTAAGGTACCTTCATACGTGACTAGGACGGATGACAGAAACTCCAGCGTCATGGTGGCCTGTGCGACAAACCAGCGACAAAACCGTCGTCAAGGAGACACGTCCAAAGGTCTGTACGCACAGCGGGTAAGTAATACGGGTAGTGGCCGTTCTCGTGGAGCATGTGCCATGCGGTCGTCTGGCTCACACCATGCTGGCGGGCCACCCGCCCTCTACTGATGCTGGGGTCACTGTCGAACGGCTTATCTTCACTGTCAAGTGGGAGTACCTCCGTCTGAACGTATTTCTAGTCGTATGTCACTATCACCTTCTTTGCTCATCCTTTCATGGTTGATTTCCTGCTATTAATCGCCGTTTAGCAAAGTCTCCCATAATAATGATTTGTTTCCATCAGTGTTAGTATATCGCTTTAGTGGTGGTGGTGGTGGTGGTGGTGGTGGTGGTGGTGGTGGTGGTGGTGGTGGTTGTTGGGATGCTTAAGGGGGACTAAACATCGCTTTAGTGACATTAGGATTAAAAGAAACACAGAATTTGTAAAGGACTCTCCTGAAAATTTGACAAGGACATGTGTCATACAGTTGAATTAAGAACTGTAATTGCAGCTCCGACACTGTCATACACTGCTTGACAATTGCTAAAAAACAGTGACGTCGTTGGACAGGAATAATGAAATCAATGATGGGCGAAATGAAATTCAGTGCATGCGTAATAAAGGTGGAGTGGTATATTCATAACGAAAAGTGGAAGAGATATCACCACATGCGAAAACAGAATAACAGATATAAGTAACGTTCGTACTTGAACAAGTCAGGCTCCCAATATAAAGGTCGATACTGGACTCGGGCACTAACGCACACTTTGCACTTGTCATTCTTGTTGACTACCAAACTGTTGAGAAGTCCTTGCGGGACATAGTCCGATCCCTCTCTCAAGCCGGCTTTCAGTTCTTGCACAGTTCAGGGGGGTGTGTTCGTTGATAAACACGTCTGCCAAAGCGTCCCAGACGTGCACTATACGCTTTAGGTCTGAAGTATATGCAGGCCATTCCATACGTTCAATATCTTCATTTTGCTTTATGACCGACACTTCAGAGGTTCTATATGCGCGGCACTGTTGTCCATAAACTGAAATTAGGAACCTTCCGCACTCCTAAACAGATGTAATAATCTCCCAGCAAAAACCGTTATGCTGTGACGGCACATGGCGCAAAAATATACAGCAGTTTTTGGCCTTTCCACACAATACCGATGACGTTCATGAACATACTGTGTTGTGTAACGTGTTCCCCCCCCCCCCCCTCTCTCTCTCCATACTCACTGTCGACCAGAATCATTTGCCACAGTAAAGTGGAATTCGTTGGAGAACATCACTCTGGACCACTGTTGCTGACCGCAACTAACATGCTCCCAACACCAACGAAATCTTTCCCTATGATGGCGTGGTTGAAGCTGGATGTATATCACAGGCTTTTGAGCATACAAACCAGCCTCATTTAATCGCTCCGATATGGTTGTAGGAGAGACACGTGTACCGACAACTGTCGCAAGGTCTGCAATGATCTGCCTAAGAGTGATATGTTTGTTTCTTTTCCCCACTAGGGCTAGGTATCGATTTTATTGAGCTGTGTTTGGCCGTGTGCGACCACTGGTAAGCTTTCACATAGCATTTCCACCTTCAATGACCTTTTTTAGTCGCAAGATGAGACAACTGGACACACCCTTTTTTTTGCCACAGTCGCGACACTTGAACCGGCTTCGAACCGTCCAACCGATTGTCCCCGATCGTAAGCATTCAAATTATGTCATGAAGACATGCTGCCGTTCCACATGTAATGTTGCACTAATCGGTTCCTCGACAACCTCCGTCAAACACAACACTGCATGAATTGTCGAATGCGTACAGAGTGTTGGTGCACAGGCTTCGCTGCAGCTAATACGGCTCGCCCGCTACATTTGTTTCTACTACCACTGGTCGGGTGTTCCATTGCAACTGTCGTTTGTTCCGTAGAAATGTACAGTTGTTTCTTAGCAATGTCGGCTGTCCCTTATCAATTATCAAACAGTGTAATTTACACGATATGAAATCGAAGAGTGCATTCATCACTGTAGTATTTCAATTAGCTATTCCGAACGCTGTTATGTAGACTACGGCTATGTGAGCTTACGTATGTTTTGCCTCATTAAACTTCTCACGGTTTGGTGGTTCAACCTGTGGACTTGCGAACCGCGTCCGATTTGTTGTCGACAACAGGAAAGACGAGTAATATGCTACATGTACAAGAACCAACAAATGAAAATACGAACAGAAGACGGAGAACTAAGTGGTCGTGTTAGAAAGGTGTAGGACAGGGATGTAGTTCGATCTATGCATCGAACAAACAATTGTGGCAACAACATTAAAATTCACGAGTGGAATTAAAATTCAGGGTGAAACTGTATCATTGGCATCATTAGCTGATGACATTGCTACCCTCAGTGAAAGTGTGGTAAAATGCACGACCTGTTGAATGGGATGAACCGTCTAATGAGCTCGCACTACGGATTGAAATCAGGTCGAAAAAAGACGAAATAATGAGTAGGCAAATGAGATAAATAGTGATAAACTTAACATCAAAACTGGAGACCTCGCTGTAGAGGAAGTGATGGATTTCTGCTACCTTGGAAGCAAAACAATACATGGCGGCCAGGGCAACGAGGACATAGAACGCGGAAAAGCACGGGCAAAGAGTGAATTCCTAGCCAAAAAAAGTATACTGTTACCAAAAGTAGTCTCTAGTTAGAAGAAGAAATTTGTGAAAATGTACGTTAGGGGCACAGCTTTGTACGGAAATGAAGCGTGGTCTGTGGAAAAGCAGGGAAAGAAGTGTTTGAGATGTGGTGCTATAGAAGAACGTGGTAAGTTGAGTGATCGGATTAGAAGTAAGGGAGCTCTCCGCAGAACCGGCAGGAGAGGAAGATGTGGAAAACATTGATGAAGAGAAGGGCAGGATGATAGGACGTGTGTTAAGACATCAAAGAATAACTCGGACGACACTTGAGAGAGTAGAGGAAGACAGAGATTGCGATACATCCAACAAATAATTGAGGACGTTCGGTGTTGCTCTGATAAGAAAAGGTTGGCACAAGAGAAGAATGCGTACTGGGCCACCTCAAACTAGTTAGAAGACTGATGACTCAAAAAAGTGTAAAGATATGATGAATTTTTATTGACCCAGTCTTTTTTTACTAATATAAGCACAACGTCATCACTTAACACTATCACACAGCTGTGTTTACATTTCGAAGAAAAGGAAAGGATGTTGTATTTATTACTGTGGTCTGAGTGCGAGGCAAATTAATTTCCATCAAAAAATGTAAAATCACGATACATAACCTCATCGACATACACACCAAATAATCCTCATTACACTTCAGATTAATATGCATCTAACTGCTACGCACCTGATGATGGCACCACGCTGACGAAAATGGTCTCGCTAATAAATATTAGTAAAAAGTAACTGAAGCAGGAAAAAGTAATTCACAAATTTATGATACAGTTGCTGACCTTAATTAATTTCATAAAACTTGGATAAATTTAAATAAATGCCTTACTGAAGTGTTTTTCTTTTTTTTGGGGGGGGGGGGCAGGGACGGGGGCAAGCCTTTCAACCCACAAACACACACACACACACACACACACACACACACACACACACACACACACACACACACGCCTTCCTTGGGTTTGCAGTGGGTCAAGGACTTCTAAGTAATAGGACCCAGTGTGTTATCCTCGACGGTGAGTGTTCATTAGAGACAAAGGTATCATCAGAAGTGCCCCAGAGAAGTGTGATAGGACTGCTGTTTTTCTCTATATACATAAATGATCCGACCGACAGGGTGAGCAGCAATCTGTGGCTGTTTGATGATGATGCTGTGGTGTACGGGAGGGCGTCACCGTTGAGATGATTTCGATAAATTTCTAGTTGATGACGGTGGCTAGCTCTAAATTTAGAGAAATGTAAGTTACTGGAAATGAGCAGGAAAAACGATCTCATAATGTGGAATACGGGATTAGCAGTGTAGTGCTTGATACGGTCACGTTGATTGGATGTATAGCTGTAATGTTGCGAGGTGATATGAAACGGAACGAACATGTAATGACTGTAGTGGGGAATGTGAATGGTCAACTTCGCTTTATTAGGAGAGTTTTAGGAAAGCGAGGTTCATTTGTAAAGAAGACCGCGTATAGAGCACTAGTCCGACCTTTTTATTCATTTATTTACACGTCAAGTTCCGTAGGACCAAACTGAGGAGCAAATCTCCAAGGTCATGGAACGTGTCAGTACATGAAATTACAACATAAAAGTAACAACAGATAAAAATAATTGTTCATGAACCCGAAAGCAGACAATCCATAAGTTTAAGTAAACGCAATCTAGATTACAATAACAATCGGCTTAATTTTTCAAGGAACGTCTCGACGGAATGGAAGGAGTGACATGAGCAAACTCTTCAGTTCCGATTTGAAAGCGCGCGGATTACTGCTAAAGTTTTTGAATTCGACTGTTGTTGTTGTGGTCTTCAGTCCTGAGATTGGTTTGATGCAGCTCTCCATGCTACTCTATCCTGTGCAAGCTTCTTCATCTCCCAGTACCTACTGCAACCTACATCCTTCTGAATCTGCTTAGTGTATTCATCTCTTGGTCTCCCTCTACGATTTTTACCCTCCACACTGACCTCCAGTGCTAAATTTGTGATCCCTTGGTGCCTCAACACATGTCCTACCAACCGATCCCTTCTTCTAGTCAAGTTGTGCTACAAATTCCTCTTCTCCCCAATCCTATTCAATACCTCCTCATTAGTTACGTGATCTACCCACCTTATCTTCAGCATTCTTCTGTAGCACCACATTTCAAAAGCTTCTATTCTCTTCTTGTCCAAACTGGTTATCGTCCATGTTTCACTTCCATACATGGTTACACTCCATACAAATATTTTCAGAAACGACTTCCTGACACTTAAATCTATACTCGATGTTAACAAATTTCTCTTCTTCAGAAACGATTTCCTTGCCATTGCCAGTCTACATTTTATATCCTCTCTACTTCGACCATCATCAGTTATTTTACTCCCTAAATAGCAAAACTCCTTTACTACTTTAAGTGTCTCATTTCCTAATCTAATCCCCTCAGCATCACCCGATTTAATTTGACTACATTCCATTATCCTCGTTTTGCTTTTGTTGATGTTCATCTTATATCCTCCTTTCAAGACACTGTCCATTCCGTTCAACTGCTCTTCCAAGACCTTTACTGTCTCTGACAGAATAACAATGTCATCGGCAAACCTCAAAGTTTTTATTTCTTCTCCATGAATTTTAATACCTACTCCGAATTTTTCTTTTGTTTCCTTTACTGCTTGCTCAATATACAGATTGAATAACATCGGGGAGAGGCTACAACCCTGTCTCACTCCTTTCTCAACCACTGCTTCCCTTTCATGCCCCTCGACTCTTATAACTGCCATCTGGTTTCTGTACAAATTGTAAATAGCCTTTCGCTCCCTGTATTTTACCCCTGCCACCTTCAGAATTTGAAAGAGAGTATTCCAGTTAACGTTTTCAAAAGCTTTCTCTAAGTCTACAAATGCTAGAAACGTAGGTTTGCCTTTTCTTAATCTTTCTTCTAAGATAAGTCGTAAGGTTAGTATTGCCTCACGTGTTCCAACGTTTCTACGGAATCCAAACTGATCCTCACCTAGGTCCGCTTCTACCAGTTTTTCCATTCGTCTGTAAAGAATTCGCGTTAGTATTTTGCAGCTGTGACTTATTAAACTGATAGTTCTGTAATTTTCACATCTGTCAACACCTGCTTTCTTTGGGATTGGAATTATTATATTCTTCTTGAAGTCTGTGGGTATTTCGCCTGTCTCATACATCTTGCTCACCAGATGGTAGAGTTTTGTCATGACTGGCTCTCCCAAGGCCATCAGTAGTTCTAATGGAATGTTGTCTACTCCCGGGGCCTTGTTTCGACTCAGGTCCTTCAGTGCTCTGTCAAACTCTTCACGCAGTATCTTATCTCCCATTTCATCTTCATCTACATCCTCTTCCATTTCCATAATATTGTCCTCAAGTACATCGCCCTTGTATAAACCCTCTATATACTCCTTCCACCTTTCTGCCTTCCTTTCTTTGCTTATAACTGGGTTGCCATCTGAGCTCTTGATATTCATACAAGTGGTTCTCTTCTCTCCAAAGGCCTCTTTAATTTTCCTGTAGGTGGTATCTATCTTACCCCTAGTGAGACAAGCCTCTACATCCTTACATTTGTACTCTAGCCATCCCTGCTTAGCCATTTTGCACTTCCTGTCGATCTCATTTTTGAGACGTTTGTATTCCTTTTTGCCTGCTTCATTTACTGCATTTTTATATTTTCTCCTTTCATCAATTAAATTCAATATTTCTTCTGTTACCCAAGGATTTCTATTAGCCCTCGTCTTTTTACCTACTTGATCCTCTGCTGCCTTCACTACTTCATCCCTCAGAGCTACCCATTCTTCTTCTACTGTATTTCTTTCCCCCATTCCTGTCAATTGTTCCCTTATGCTCTCCTTGAAACTCTGTACAACCTCTGGTTCTTTCAGTTTATCCAGGTCCCATCTCCTTAAATTCCCACCTTTTTGCAGTTTCTTCAGTTTTAATCTACAGGTCATAACCAATAGATTGTGGTCAGAGTCCACATCTGCCCCTGGAAATGTCTTACAATTTAAAACCTGGTTCCTAAATCTCTGTCTAACCATTATATAATCTATCTGATACCTTTTAATATCTCCAGGATTCTTCCAGGTATACAACCTTCTTTCATGATTCTTGAACCAAGTGTTAGCTATGATTAAGTTATGCTCTGTGCAAAATTCTACAAGGCGGCTTCCTCTTTCATTTCTTCCCTCCAATCCATATTCACCTACTATTCGACTGTTAGCTTATTGAAAATGATGCAGTAGTACACTGCACACCCTTCTACACAAGAGTTAAGGAAGGCCGAGCCAAATGCAGGTTCGATTTCTGCCGAGTGTTAACCGAATGAAAGCTGCTTGTTCTTGGGAATAAGCTAATATTCGTAACAAGAAACGACAGTAAGGAATATAAATATTGAGAGGCCAATGTCAAAATACCCAGGCTCTTGAACAGGGGTCGACAAGAGGTTCGTGAACTTACACCACTTATTGCCCGAACCTCCCCATTTCTGAGCCAAAAATTTCCTTTTAGAATGGGAAGAGTTACCCCAAAATATAATACCATAAGACATACGCGAATGAAAATAAGCAAAGTAGACTGATTTTCGTGTCGAACGATCACTCACATCTGATACCGTTCGAACAGTAAAAATGGCAGTATTAAGTCTTTGAAAAAGATCCCCAACGTGGGCTTTCCACGACAGCTTACTATCTATCTGAACACCTAGAAATTTGAACTGTTCAGTTTCACTAATCATAAGCCCGTTCTGTGAAATTGAAACGTCAGCTTTTGTTGAATTGTGTGTTAAAAACTGTAAAAACTGAGTCTTACTGTGATTTAGTGCTCGTTTATTTTCTACAAGCCATGTACTTAGGTCATGTACTGCACTATTTGAAACCGAGCTAATGTTGTGCACACAACATCCTTTACTACCAAGCTAGTGTCATCAGCAAACAGAAACATCTTAGAGTTACCCATAATACTAGAGGGCATATCATTTATATAAATGAGGAACAGGAGTGGCACCAACACTGATCCCTGGGGCACCCCCCACTTGACGGTACCCCACTCAGACCCCACATCACAGCCGTTATCAACATTGTGAATAATGACCTTTTGCTGTCTGTTGCTAAAGGAAGAGGTGAACCGATTGTGAGCTACTCCCCGTATTCCGTAATGGTCCAACTTCTGGAGCAATATTTTGTGATCAACACAATCAAAAGCTTTAGTTAAATCAAAAACTATGCCTAGCGTTCGAAACCTTTTGTTTAGCCCATCCAGTACCTCACATAGAAAAGAGTTGTTAAACGACTTCTAAAGCCGAACTGTACATTTGATAGCAACTTGTGTGATATAAAATGATTAATTCTCCTTACAGTTTCCATATTTTTTGCAAACACTGAGGGCATAGAAATAGGTCTAAAATTATCTACATTATCCCTTTCTCCCTTTTTACATAGCGGCTTTACTACTGAGTACTTTAATCGCTCAGGAAACTGACTATTCCTAAAAGAAAAATTACACATATGGCTAAATACAGGGCTAACACGTGCGTACAGTACTTTAATATTCTTGAGTACTGCTCGAATGTCTCGGATCCCCATCAGGTCGGATTAAAGGATGACATCGAGGAATGAGCCAGACAATTAGATTTGTTCAAAATGTGTGTGAAATCTTATAGGACTTAACTGCTAATGTCATCAGTCCCTAAGCTTACACACTACTTAACCTAAATTATCCTAAGGAGAAACACACACACCCATGCCCGAGGGAGGACTCGAACCTCCACCGTGACCCTAGGTTTGTTAATGGTATGTTGAATGAACAAGCAAGTATTATGGAAATGGCTCAGGAACTCAAATGGGAATCCGTGCAGGGAAGTCAACGTTCTTTTCGAGGAACACTGTTGAGAAAATTTAGAGAACAGGCAGTTGAAGCTGACTGCAGAATGATTCTACTGCCAGCAGCGTACATTTCGCGTAAGGATCACGAGATAAGAGAAATTAGGCCATATAGGGAGGCATATAGATAGTTGTTTTCCCATCGACCTATTTGCGAGTGTAATAGGAAAGGAAATGATTAGTAGTGGTAAAACGTAACCTCCACGTAGCACCGTACACTGGCTTGTGGAGTACGTAAGTAGATGTAGATGTAGAAGCTGGCTCTGGCGTCTGTGATAACGCACTGGTTTCTATACAAGCCGCACCCGCCTCCGGCCGCCCAGCCGACTGGGGAAGGCAGATCCGATAGTGATCAGGCTGTGGTTGGGGGCATCGGCCGCGCTCGCCAGCACCGCGGGAGAAATGCAGAAGGGCGCCGGAGAAAGCCCCGGGCGTGGCCTGCTCCTGACCCACATACGGCGCCGGCGGACCGGTCGGGTCGCCAACCTGCACAGCAGCCACACCTCACCACACGACACCAGGCGTGCACGAGCCGCGGGGCGTCCAACAGCAGGCCCCACAGCCAGGTGCACACGTCACGCGCTGCGGGGCTCGAACCGGGTCCTCACAGGTGACCAGAAAGCGTTCGTGGACGAGTAGCTGGTCTAGTTCTGTGACCTCACAACGTGAAACTTCAAGTTCTACAGCATTTCGTAGTTTGAAAGACTAAATAAGACAAGTCAGCGCAGAGGAATGTGGCCAATGAGATGCGGGATCGCGTTCTACGTCAGAGTAGAATTTGGGAAACGTCGTATTGGACTTGCTCGTTCTCAGCTGACGCCCATACCGTGAGGTGACAAAAGTCATGGGATACCTCATAATGTCGTGCCGGACTTCCTTCTGCCTCGTGTAGTGCAGCAACTCAACCTAGCATGGATTCAAAAAGTCATTGGAAGTCCCTTGCAAAAATATTGAGCTACGCTGCCTGTCCAACCGTCCATAACTGCGAAAGTGTTACCGGTGCAAGATGCTGTGCACGAAATGCCCTCTCGATTATGGCCCGTAAATGTTCGATGGGATACACGTCGGGCAATCTGGGTGGCCAAACAATTCGTTCGAAATGTCCACTATGTTTTTCAAACCAATTGCGAACAACAGTCGCCCTGTGGTATGACGCGTTGTCATCCTCAAATATTCCGTCGTTGTTTCGGGACATGAAGTCCATCAATGGCTGCAAATGATCTCTAAGTAGTCGAACATAACTAGACGGCGCAGTCCGTTCCACGTAAACGACAGCTCACAGCATCAAGGAGCCGTCACCAGCTTGCACAGTGCATTTTTGACAACTTCGGTCCATAGCTTCGTGAGGTCTTCACCACACGCGAACCTTACCATCAGCTCTTACCAACTGAAATCGGGACTCATCATGGCTTTCGTCTACGGTCCAACCAGTATTGTCACGGGCCCAGAAGAGGCGCTGCAAGCGATATCATGCTCTAAGCAAAGGTACTCGCGTCGTCTTCTGCTATAGCCCAATAACGCCAAATTTCATCTCACTGTCCTAAAGGATGCGTCCGGCGTACATCCCACACTGATTTTTGCAGTTATTTCAGGCATTGTTGCTTGTCTGTTAGCACCGACAACATAACTAGACGGCGCAGTCCATTCCACGTAAACACAGCCCACACCATCAAGGAGCCACCACCAGCTTGCACAGTGCCTTGTTGACAATTTCGGTCCATGGCTTCGTGTGGTCTGCACCACACACGAAACTTACCATCAGCTCTCGGTGGTTAACTGAAAGCCATCAGCCACAGCATTGTCCGTGGTGAGAGGTAATGTCTGAAATTTGGTATTTTTGCCACGATCTGATACTGTGGATCTCGGAACATTGAATCCCTTTACGATTTCGGAAACGGAATAATGTTACATGCCTTAGCTCAAACTATCATCTCGCGTTCAAAGTCTGTTAATAATCACGTCGGAAACTTTTTCACACTGATCGCCTGAGAACAGTCCGCCACAGCATTGCCGTTTTATATCACCGCCATCTGTATATGAGCATGTCGCCAACCCATAACTTTTGTGACCTTAGCGTATTTGGCGAGTTTTGTCTTGTAAGTTAGGGCCTATGAATATATGCTGTTTCAACGGATCAACACACTAAGCATCTCTCGAAATCATGTAGTCACTGATACGACATTTTGTTAATAAATTTGCGGGAAACACATTCAAGATCAAAGGCTTTTCATATTTGGTTCTTTTCGTGTCATTACGAGGGTGAATGAAATGCTGTATAAACCGCAATTTTTGTTTTACGCGCTGTCTTGTAATAAACGGAGAGCAGGGCAATCTCTGCTCATTGTTGTTTTTGTGTCCAGTGAATGTTCTGCACAACTAGAACGTTTTCGTGCCGTTTCCTTAGTCAGAATGGCAATGTCTGTTGCGCAACACATTATAATCACTTTTCTCACAACGGAGGTTGTAAAACCGTTCGAAATTTTGAAACTACTTGCGACACAGTTCTGAGACAACACCCTGAGAAAGACACCTGTGCACATGACACAAACGGTTTTACGAGGAGATAAACAGTTGAGAATGCAACTCACTGACGTTGCGCGAGGACCAGCATGATTGTAGAGAATATTCTCATTGTTAACCAGCCAGTTTATTGAAAACGATCGCCGAATAACAGTTTCTGAAATTGCTACTGAGGTTGGCGCAAGCTACGGTAGTGCTCAGGCGATCATTAGTTACAACCTTGGATTTTCGAAAGTGTTCGAAAGGTGGGCGCCTCGTCTTCGCCCTGTAGAGCATAAATTTCATCGTCTCAGGCTACTGACACGCTGCCAGATTGAAGGGGAAACTTTTTTGCACCCGACTGTGACCTGCGACGAAACATGGCTGCACCATCACTCCCTGGAATCGAAAAGGAGTAGCATGGGATAGCGCAAAGAGGACGAATCTACCACCTGTCAAAACCAAAAACCGTCTCTCCGCGGGGAAAGTTCTTGTAACAGTCTTTTTTATTTTAAAGGAGTTCCTATCAATTTTCTTTACGAACGTCGTACTGTGGACGCAGCATACCACTGCCAGCCTTTGGACCAACTAAAACGTGCATATCGTCAGAAAGGCGCGCATTTCCAGTTCGGAATGTGGCCGTGCTTCATGACAAAGGCAGTATCTATCTTACCCCTAGTGCTATATGCCTCTACATATTTACATTTGTCCTCTAGCCATCCCTGCTTAGCCATTTTGCACTTCCTGACGACCTCATTTTTGATACGTTTGCATTCCTTTTTGCCTGCTCCATTACTGCATTTCTATATTTTCTCCTTTCATCAACTAAATTCAATATATCTTCTGTTACCCAGGGATTCCTACTACCCCTCGTCTTTGTACCTACTTAATCCTCTGCTGCCTTCACTATTTCATTCCTCAAAGGTACCCATTCTTCTTCTACTATATTTCACGCGGTGCCAGACTGAACCGGCCGGCTACCTTTTTGCAGTTTCTTCAGTTTTTACCTACAGTTCATAACCAATAGATAGTGGTCAGAGTCCACATCTGCCCCTGGAAATGTCTTACAATTTAAAACCTGATTCCTAAATCTCTGTCTTACCATTATATAATCTATCTGAAGCCTTCCAGCATCTCCAGGCCTCTTCCATGTATACAACCTTCTTACATGATTCTTGAAACAAGTGTTGGCTATGATTAGGTTATGTTCTGTGCAAAATTCTACCAGGTGGCTTTCTCTTTCATTCCTTACCCCCATTCCATATTCACCTACTGCGCTTCCTTCTCTTCCTTCTCCTACTATCGCATTCCAGTCAGCCATGATTATTAAATTTTCGTCTCCCTTCACTATGTGAATAATTTCTTTTATCTCATCATACATTTCATCAATCTCTTCGTCATCTGTGGGGCTAGTTGGCACATAAATTTGTACAAATGACCAGAAGCTTTGTTCTTCCTGCCACCGAACTTCACTAATTCCCACTATATCTAACTTTAACCTATACGTTCCCGTTTTTAAATTTTCTAACCTACCTGCCCGATTAAGGGATCTGACATGCCAAGCTCCGATCAGTAGGACTCCAGTTTTCTTACTCCTGATAACGACGTCCTCCTGAGTAGTCCCTGCCCGGAGATTCGGATGGGGGACTATTTTACTATTTTACCTCCGGGATATTTTACCCAAGAGGACGCCATCATCATTTATATAGTAAATCTGCATGCCCTCGGCAAAAATTACGGCTGTAGTTTCCCCTTGCTTTCAGCCGTTCGCAGTACGAGCACAGCAAGGCCGTTTTGGTTAGTGTTACAAGGCCAGGTCAGTCAATCATCCAGACTGTTGCCCCTGCAACTACTGAAAAGGCTGCTGCCCCTCTTCAGGAACCACACGTTTGTCTGGCCTCTCAACAGATACCCCTCCATTGTGATTGCACCTACGGTACGGCTATCTGTATCGCTGAAGCACGCAAGCTTCCCCACCAACGTCAAGGTCCATGGTTTATGGGGGGAGGGGGGGGTGAACTGCTGTATAAATCAAAATAATACAACAGACAGAACAAAAATAAGTACATTAAATTGCTATTAATATCTTCAAGTATTTTGTCGGCGTTTCTCGAGTTATGCCTGCACCAAGTGAAAAAAATACCTTACGATAACGATCTCCTGTGCATTTTCTACAAACATTACCCCTAAATACACTATTTTTTTCCTTCTATTACGAATAGCCGTCCAGTTAGTGTGTGGCTCGGTAAGCACTGAGCCAGCACAACTGTGTACAGTTTCAGTATATTATCTATGCGAAACTACTTTTCTAAGAAACAATTAACTTTGTGCTTATAATTAATTGTCCACTTACAGAGCAATTCTGCAGAACCTTGAGTAATCACAATTCTCTATAGAAAAATATGCTATCCTATTACTAGTTACTAGTTTATTTCTATTACTCGAAATTTCAGTTATGTCTACTACTATACAACACTGACTGATTCGAGAGGTAGCAAATTAAATGCAATGTATGCAAAGAAGTGTAAATGAGATTTCGCGTCGTAGTACGAAAAGCTACAGTTTTATTGTGAGTGAATTATGAGTTGTCCGCCGAAATGATAGAGCCAGAACAAAAATGACACAGATACGTCTTTTATGTGCACTATGTGGCGTAAATTTGAGCAATATTGGTTCAAATGGCTCTAAGCACTATGGCACTTAACATCTGAGGTCATCAATCCCCTAGACTTAGAACTAATTAAACCTAACTAACCTAATGACATCACACACATCCATGCCCGAGGCAGGATTCGAACCTGCGACCGTAGCAGCAGCGCGGTTCCGGACTGAAGTGCCTAGAACCACTCGTCCACAGCGGCCGGCTTTGAGCAATAGATTCACAAGTAAATACGCATGTAGAAGTAATGATGTAGTATGTATAATAGATTCAATTTAAATATTACAAACATGCCAGACAGTATCTAGGCAGCCAAAGCGCTTCAATATCAACATAAGGAAGGAGAGATTTTGGACGAGTACATAGTCATGAACGCAACAGTTTGTGCAGCACCAGAATGAGACATAATCAAAAATGATATTTCTGTTTCGCAGGTCGACAAATCCCTTCCGCATCGAGGGTGAATTCTCCCTCTTCAATGGCGTTGCGTTTACCACCAAACAGGGAGCTGAACATAGTGCGTCACATGACGTTGCAAATCATACGAAAAGATGCGTAGTTGCGCGAACGCTGATGCGAATCCTAACACAGCTTCAAGTATCGATGCTTACACTAGCGCTAAGAGCATTTGCGTATGTTCGACATCTGCTTTGCATTCAGCGAGTCCATCCATAACTTCCGAGATCTAATTGGATGATAATCACTGCGACCTTGTTGAGCATGTGTGTAAAACGCAGTTCATTCGCCTCGAAAGGTAAAGCCTACTTCATTAGTAAGAGACGTCAATAATTGTGTCGCTAAGAATAATAGAGCAACGAATGAGAGCGAAATTGTGTTGAAATATGAAAGGCATTTTTTTTTTCGTGCTGCTTCTTCCTCGTGTGCAGAGTCTTGGTACAGAGCGATCTTTGAAAGGTGACCGTCTCTCTGCCCGGCACAAATGGATCAGTTTTAAATTTTGAAAAAAACGCAGTTTGTACGCTTTTGTATTGACAAAAATACTTAACCTACTACGAATGTGAACAAAACGTAACAAGTATGGCAGAAAGTTCTAAGCTTTTTCGTGTGCGTATTGATGAAAACTTGGATTGTAAAATACAAACACTAGACCTGCCAAAAGGCTTAGGTTCAGTTACTTTTGATGCAAGAATAATTGCTTTGGAGAACAGAAATCAGTAAATTTTCTACGCGTTTCGTTTGTCCACCGTCCTCAGAATATCGACTTCATGAAAATAGGCATTAAGAATTCCATCTTTCCTGAGTCAACCCAAACAACGAACACAATAATTTCGATGTCCCGTCTGCATGACACAACTCACCGTATTTACTAATTTTTTAAAAGTATTTGATCAGTTTTGTAGCGCACGCTACTAGTATATCAACAGCGAACAATCATTCTAGTTTGATGGGGAAATGAAACAGAATTTGTGTTATATGATGGATAGATCACGCAAGAAACTGCACTGTTGGGTATTTTATAACTCCCGTGGCGAAAACGGTTTGCCTTGGTGTCAACACACGAAACGGCGAACTGTTTGGCGTAACGGTGGAGCGCAACGTTAGATTGCTAGTCAAGGTAAGCGCCGAGTTTGACAACTTACACGTGTCAGCAGAAGCGGACGCACTTGTTTGGGGTGAAAGACCACTCAGCAGTACAGTCTACAAATTCAAAAGACTTGTAGACTGTTAAAGACGATCCAGATCAATTTATCAGCAAATCAGTGCTGTTCTCTGCCATGAAGATGCCAAACGCGTAGATCCCCTGGTTCTCGATTAATTTTGTGGGAGGTTTTCTGTGGCTGTAAGTGAAAGGCCTTTGGAAACGAGTGGCTCGTATAATAAAACTTTCGACTACTCGATAGTCAGAATAATGGCTGTGGACAGAAGTACGTAGTATAACGGAAGGTAGACCTCAAGATTTATACCAGAAGGAAATGCTGACGTTGAAAGGAAGAAAGCTGAAACGAATCGATTGTACGCTTTTGCTGATTGCCAACCAGCAAACAACGGATCGTACGTGCTGTCAGTTCCAACGGTTGAACTTAAAAATTCCAACTCTGATATAGCGGCAAATTATTTATGTTCAGTTTTGGTGAAAGTAATTTGTAGTTTTACAAAACGTCCAGTGGCGCCTAAATAATCCTCAGAAGTAGGTGGCAGTTTGGTATACTGCATATCTTCTGTTGGTTTTGCTCCACAGCTTTGATATATTTTAGAAATGACAAGTAATAACGTAAGACGCTGTTAAAGTAATTTTTAGTAAGCGGTCGGTTTGGATTAAAAACCGTTTTCCAACTCAGCTTGGGTTAATATCAAGAGTTACAACGAAATATAATGCCGTCAGAACAGGAGCACAGTGTTAAAAGGTTGACTGGAAATAGTATATGCAGTAAATATACTTATGAGCAGCTTTTAGTCGACTTTCCAACATTTTGCTTCATTTTTGAGGACGTTACATTCCGATGTAACTCTTGCTGTTGACCTGAGCTGTGCCAAGTGTGATCCTCGACCGAAACCAGCAGCTTATTAAAAAAATACTTTTAACAGCAGTTTACGGTGCTACAGACTGTCATTTCGGAAGCATATTCTTCGCCTGACCAACTCTTTTAGAAGCCCTGAGATACTTCACTGATTCTAAGTAAAACAAGACCAGGGAAAATGCTCCTATCGAAACACAAAATGCCAACATATTTCTGTTTATTTAAAAGACTGTGAGAGGAAAGTAGAGTACCAACTGATGCATTCTACTTTCCTCAGCATCTTTAAAAATTTACGTTTTTTTGCCGGCCAGAGTAGCCGAGCGGTTGTAGGCGCTACAGTCTGGAACCGCGCGACCGCTACGGTCGCAGGTTCGAATCCTGCCTCGGGCATGGATGTGTGTGATGTCCTTAGGTTAGTTAGGTTTAAGTAGTTCTAAGCTCTAGGGGACTGATGACCTCAGAAATTAAGTCCCATAGTGTTCAGAGCAATTTGAATTTCTTTACGTTTTTTTCCCGGCTGCACCAGGGGATGTGGCTCATATGAAAAAAATATTAAGAAAGTTACATAGTTTACTTGTATGAAATTCAATTAACGCTAAACTAATTAAACACCTCAGGCTGAATTTTATGCGCAAAAATTAACGCAAAACTAATTTTACATCTCAGACCCGATTTTACGTGCAAAAAAGTTTCGCATGTGCTTCAGTCCAACGATATGTGGTTCCCAGTTGATAACCGAGACACATTACAGAATATTTATCCGTGCTACCTCACTTTATAAATTGCTTTTTCGCTTCACAACGGATTTTAGGTATACAAGTAGGGCAATTCCCTCTGTAATTCGGAAACGGATAAAGATATGAAGAAAATTTTCAAGGCTGTTCGAGATAGGGATCTTAAGACTACATCGTGAAAATTACAGCAATTTTCTTCTCATAGCCGTCTCGGAATACGCGGCCGTGTTTTGATACACAAAAAACAAATTTTTGGGGTGTTTCATGATAATGGATAAAGATTTTTGAAAACTGAGAGATGGTTGTTCTAGATAAATGCCTAGAGAACATACCATTAAAATTTGAGCAATTTGCATCTGTTATTTATTACTAAGATTTAGCCTCATACCGAATTTTGCGTGTATAAGTAGGGTAACTTTGAACCTCTGTAACTTATAACGGAAATATCCGTTTTTATGCGCTGAGTTTTGGAACACATTAGCTCTCAAAAATGGTTCAAATGGCTCTGAGCACTATGGGACTTAACTTCTGAGGTCATCAGTTCCCTAGAACTTAGAACTACTTAAACCTAACTAACCTAAGGACATCACACACATCCATGCCCGAGGCAGGATTCGAACCTGCGACCGTAGCGTCACGCGGTTCCAAACTGAAGCGCTTAGAACCGCACGGCCACAGCGGCCGGCACATTAGCTCTAAGCGTGGTGTCGCGTGGTTACCGATTATTGTATTTTTCTGAGGAGACTACGGAAAATCGATTATTGCAGACACTGAGGAATGATGTTTTACGAAATATCTACAAATAAATGATCTGCAGTATCATTTGGAGTGCAGAGTACATAACGTAATGTACCCATAACAACAGCGTATATAAGATATTGTACTTCGGAGCATCATCGTCGCTTCATTATGGGACCCCGACGTCAGTCGGAAAGTTTCGACGTTTCACAAACTGCTTTTCGAATAATTAGAAATATCTTGAGGAGTGTTATCTCGTTCGCCGTATGGATACGAAAAAGTTTGTCTTTGACGTTTCTTTCTTAGCATTCGGCTCCTTTGATCTCTTATCTGAAATTCCCGCTATGTTGTTTCATTGTATCTGCGGGGGCGTCACCGCGTTTGCTCAGCCCATGGGAAGACTGCGAGGTGGTTACTCAAGTAAGCCACGGACGCTGACTCCTACCCTGACTCATACTGTTCTCTAACGTAACTCTCTTTGGACAGTTAGCGGTGCGTGCCTCGCAGCGACAATGGAATTCGGCCTATATATACGTGCGCGGCGTCCGGAATGGCTCGCGAATGACGAATGCGCACACCAAACTTTGATACTGTTTCGAGCGTCTCGGTCGGCCACGCGAGACTAATTCGATATCTGCCAAGAAATGTATTCGGCAAGCCGCCATACAGTGTGTGGCGGAGGTTTAAAATCGTTTCAATCGCTTTGTATTCCATTCTAGAGCGGAGCAAGGGAAAAACGGCTGTCGTAAATAAATTTGTGCCCAATTCAATGTGTAAAGTCTAAATACGAGCCAGCAATCGTATTTGGCACTTTTTCCCTCTTGATCGCACACTCAGCAACATTGAAAATAGTCCACCCAGAGTGAAGAAAGGTACAAAAGCAAATCTTTGCATATAAGTACAGTGAGATCCGATACGCAGATGATCAAGTTTGGTGCCAGACCCTGCAGTGGCGCTGCAGTCGGGCAGGGATCTCTATTTAAACGGCGTACAGTGGACGAGTCGTACACGTGACGATTAATATCCCGACTCAAGGCGTAGAATCCCAAGTTGAGGTATTAGACAATATTTCTCATAGCTAAGCCAGTTCGAGGGGGCCCAACCATCGGCATGAAAGTCTCAGACTGGTCGAGACGCCGTTTGGCTGTCCAGGACGATCGTTCGCAATGCTCCGTCAGTCAGTGGACCCTAGATGACACCCCACGTGCGACGCGACGTACCGGGTCTGCAGCGACTAGGAAGACGACGAGACGAGAAGATCGAAGGATCGTATGGCAAGTAATCATGAATCCTACAGTGACTCGCTCCACGATAAAATCAGATATGCGGGTGCCAGTTGTTCCGCAGGCCTTGTTCCAGGCGCCTTGCGGATGCGAATTTGCAATCCAGGCACCCTTGTCGTGTACTGCCGTTATCAGCGAGACATCGGCGACTCCGTCTACAGTTGTGCACTGGTACTGATTCGAAAAAAAGTAGTGCTTAGTGATGAATTTCGATTCGTTTTGGGGACGGATGATAACTGCATACGGGTGTGCAGACATCTGTCGCGTATCACACCGCCTGCACAGTCGGCGTAATGGACTGAGGGGCCTTAAAGGGCCAGCGTTATGTTGATGACTTTCTTCGACTCCATGCAGGAACTTTCCTACATGGTCTACCAGGGACACTTTTCCAGCAAGATAATGCTCGTCTGCATCCAACTCAAGTTGCTCACTATTTCCTAATTCATGTTCCGACACTTCCAACGCCAGCCTGATCCCCGAATTTGTTTGTCTCCAACACAGCATGTATGGGACCAGCTGAAATGACAGATGCCACGCTGTGTTACTCTGTACGTGATTTGGAGGTGCTTGTTCAAGATCTGTGTGCTACTCTGCCTCAGAACAACATCGATGCCGGACCGTGTTGTGGCCTTTATTGATCCAACCCACTGGCGTTTACTTCGTGGTTCCCAATTTTGATGTTAAGTTTATCACTAATCTCTTTTCCGCTACATCTCATTACTTTCGTCTGGCTTCTGTTTATTCTCAATCCAAATTCTGTGCTCAACACACTGTTCATTTCATTCAATAGCTGTACACTTCTTCTTCACATTCACTCAGGATACCAATGTCATAAGCGAATCTTATGATTGATATCCTCAGTCCTGGATCTTTGTCTCATTCCTGAACCAATATTTTATTTCTGTCATTCTTTCTGTAACGTGTAGATTCAACAGTGGGACCGGAAGATTACATCCCTGTCTTACATTCTTTTCAAGTCTAGTACTTGGTTCCTGTCTTCGATTATTATTGCTCCCTCTCCGTTAAGCATCCGAACAGTCCAATGTAATGCTGACTTACCACTAGATATCACAGAGCCGGACCAGCCAGTATTAAATGTGGCGTCAGTAGAGAAGAGGGAACAGCAGAATGTGCCAGTTAAGCGAACTCAATGTCTACGAAAGCAGACTAGTCACTTGATGTCACCTGAGTAACAAATCCATCAGGGGCATTTCAGCTCCTGTAAAGTTCCCACATAGAATGTTGGTGACGTTATTGTGAAGTGGAAACGCGAAGGTACAACCACAGTTGATCAGGCAAACCTGATACACTAACGGATAAGCACCGTCAAGAATTGCGGAGAGCGGTTGTAAAAACCTGCATGAAATGAGCGGAAGGGATCCCTCGTGAGCTCCCAGGTGCCACCAGAAGTCCAGATAGGGCAGTGTCTGTGCATACGGAATTAAAACTAATGGGGTACACTGGTAGAGCAGCTTCTCATAAGCAACAGATTTCTGTAGTCAGTGGTAAGTGACGCTTGAGACGGTGTAACGAGTGAAGCCACTGGACAGTGGATGACTGGAAACGAGTGATTTAGAGAGATAAATCATTGGAGGGGTTTTGGTTTAGCAGATGCCCAGGCACCGCTACCTGCAATCATATGTAGCACCAACAGTGCAGTACGAAGGCAGAGGAGGTGCTACAGTTTGGGGGTGTTTTTCGCGCTTAGGTTATGGTCTCTTTATTGTGCTTAAGAAAACACTTAATGCGGAAGGATGATTAACAGCGTTGTGTGCTGTGTGCTATAGAGGAACAGTTCGGAAATAATGATTGATTGTATCAGCTTGACGATGCACCCTGGCATAAAGCTTCCTCTACGAGGTCAGCAACATTCCTGAATTGGATTGACCTGCCCAGGATCCCGACCTGAACCCAATGGGACACCTTTGAAGTGAGTTATATCGTCGACTTCGCTTCAGTCCCCAGCGACCAACATCACTACCTTCTCTACTTACGGCTGTTGAGCAAGAAGGCGTGTCATTCATTCACAGACATTCAGACACCTCGTTGAAAGTGTCCCAAAACGGATCAAGCCGACACAAAGGCTAAGGGTGGACTCACCCCATATTAATATCCACTAGTACGCGCCTGCATACTTTTGTTCAAAATAGTTTATGTTACCTCATGACTGGCGCCCTCTATCAGCTATGGCTCATGATCGCAGGAGTGTAGGACGGCCTGCAGCTATCGCTAGGACTCCTATCGGAATGATGCTAACGGCATGTAAGGCCGTCAGTCATTAGGCTCGGCTAGACTTGGTCTCTAGCCATATTTTACCTATTATGTTCAGTTAGCGTTTTCCCTATTCCGTTTTAACAAATCTCCTGATGGCACGAGACCTAAACCGGCAATATAGTGAATCGTCCGTTCGAACACCGCAGTGCTTTACTACACATGGCTCTATTAGAGATAGTATTCCTTCGCCTTCTGCCGTCCTGTGATCTCACTCAGTCAGTCAGTTATTGAGAAATATATAGCTCAGTGTGAAATGTAAATCACGGTGCAACTTGCTGTTCTCCACTTACACAAAGAAAGATCTAAGCTGTCTAAGGTTTCCATCATAATCGCTGTATGATATGGGGAAGTGAGGGAGTAGCACACAGTGGACTTAACCATAGTCCCAGTACTTGAAACAGGTTCTCAGATATGTGACAGGCTCAAAGGATTTTGAGTGACAGAGGCCAGTACGGTGCCCTAGATGGCGAGTCTCCATCAGAGCGGAAGGTAACTTCATGAATGCCCTAGCCGGCCGCGGTGGCCGTGCGGTTCTAGGCGCTGCAGTCTGGGACCGCGAGACTGCTACGGTCGCAGGTTCGAATCCTGCCTCGGGCATGGATGTGTGTGATGTCCTTAGGTTAGTTAGGTTTAAGTAGTTCTAAGTTCTAGGGGACTGATGACCTAAGATGTTAAGTCCCATAGTGCTCAGAGCCATTTGAACCATTTGAACCATGAATGCCCGAGCGAAGTGAGTGATAGGACCGCTCCTGTCATCCAACTACATAAAGCATCAGTCAAACAGGACGTGCAGCTATCTGTTTGCTGATGATGCTATTGTTCACGGGAAAGTGACGTCGTTAAGAGGGAGAAGTAACTTGGGCGTGCCCCAAGGGAGTATTTGGAACCCGCATTGTGTATACTGTATACTGATGAGCCAAAGCATTATGACCACGTACTTAAAAGCATGTTGGTCCCTTCTGGAACGCAGTTCGAAAGTGCTTGTGTGTACCCTGGATTCGACAGGTACTTGATAGGTTTGCAAAGGTTTGTGTTACCAGATGCCTCTGCACAGGTCACACACTTCCAGTAATTTACGGGCGGTTGGTTTGTGGGCGCAGAGCTGGCGCCAGGTAGCGTCCCAGTTAGGTTTCATCGGATCCAGATAAGCAGAATTTAATGGTCAAGATATCGGCGTGAGTCCACTATCAAGCTCGTCAAACCATTGCAGCACGATTCTGGCCTGGTGACACGGACAGTTATCCCGCTGGAAGATGCCACCGCATCAAGTATAAGGGGTTATGGATGGTCCCTAATAATGCTCACAGAGTCCACAATTCTCATGGTGCTTTCGGTTACTACCACATGTCCCAACATGGGGTCACTTAGGGGTCCTCTGTTGCGGAACGCCATGTTCAACACTGTGCGCTCAAAGGCGAGCTCCAAAACACTTACGCCTGCGCCAGCACTGTACTCTGTCGTCAGATGTGCCACAGATCGCCGCCTGTCCTACTTTATAGAGGACAAGCCTCCGAACCCTACGATCTGTAATGAGGTATGGACGTCCATCTACTTGTCGCCTTCTCGTGGCTTCAGTATTCTTCAGCCAGTTTTCAAATATGCTCACGACAGTAGCACGCGAACAGCCGACCAGCTCCGCCGTTTCCGAGATGCTCACTCCCAGACACTGGGCCACAACAACCTAGCTTTTGTCAAAATCGCTTAAGTCAGCGGATTTCCGCATTTGCGCGATTTCTCTTCGCTTGAGTGATTTCCCATTCGTCTCTGCTCCGTTCATACACTTCTCTTCCGTGTCATGTGCCCTCAACGCCACCAAGCAGCATACAACCTTGGGTTGGGCAGTGGCCATAATGTTTTGGCTCATCAGTGTATATCAGGGACCATCCAGACACTGTTGATAGTAACTTTAGACATCTTGCACATGATGCAGTTATCTAAAACGAAGTACAGTCTAAAAAATCTGAAAAACATTCACTCGGATCTTGATAACATTTCAAAGTAGTGCAGATATTGGCAACTAGATTTTGCACAGAAATGCAAAATTGTGCACTTCATAAAATGAAAGTGTCCTACAATTACAGCATCAGCCAGTCGCAGCTGGAATCATCAGCTCTTAAAAATAACTATATGTAACAATCTGTAGGGATATGAAATGGAATGATCATAGGGGCTCAGTCGTGGGTAAGACAGACTTCAGTTCGTTGATAGGATCTGTGAAAATAATGAGAATCTACATAGGAGACTGAATAAAGGCCTTTCCTTTTACACACCGTGTCATATCGAATATAGATTGTCACAGGCGTATTTGTTAATGAATGGGAAGATTTTCGAATAACCAACCTAAAAACTATCGGAAAAACTGAAATCTGTTCTATTGAACAAATGCTGATAGTTCTGAAGGTATGAATTTTAGAGCCCATGTTTACAGGACTTTTTAAAAATTTTTTTGGTCCATACCATTCCCTCCAGAAATACTGAAAGCAAACAGCAAGCCGCGCAGGATATTGTCCTTAGGATAATTTAGGTTAAGTAGTGTGTAAGCTTAGGGACTGATGACCTTAGCAGTTAAGTCCCATAAGATTTCACACACATTTGAACATTTTGAACAAACAGCAAGCAGTAGAACAGGTGCGCTACGCAGTATCGAAGATGAACAAGTGCTCGTAGTTCTTAAAGTATGCATTTTAGAGCCCACGTTTACTACATATTTGTTCCCTGTTTTGGTGTAAGGAACCCGTCCTCTTAAATCTGTAAGGGAAATTTAGTTACGCTGTGTATACACCGAGAGGCGAAGCCAAGCGCTCCAGACGGCAGAATGTTTCTTCTGCCATCTGCATCAAAATTACATGCGGTTCATCGTAGAAAATAGAAATTCGGTCCAAGTCATCAAGAATTTTCGTTGCGTACAGACGTTGATAGTTTTCGGACAGAGACTATAAGAAGATTACGGATACCTGGTTTAATGTGAAAGAATATGAGGAAGACAGCAGCAAGCATGTTATACTTCGACTGTCGGATTCAGTAGTGATATAACAGTGTTCACGCTATACTGGTACAGTTAGCCAGACTTATAATAACTGGTGGCTTTATTATTCAGAGTAATTTTTACCCATTTTTTGTGAAATCGAGTATAATTGTTGGTCAACGAAATTTTAACGCCAATAATGCTTGTAATTGTTGACATTGTTAAAACAGTATGTATAGTTCAGTGAGTGTGTCAGCACAGCAACTTTTGCATAGCTTAGTTTTGGCTGAGATCCGTCACAATGTGTAGAAGTTAATTTTTTGAAAATGCAGTTAAGACGGAAGAGTTAATAAAATGTGTAAGTAAGTTTATACGTAATATACATTGTTGATGGCGTACAGCAACCAGCCACAAATTCTTTTTAGGTTACTTTGTTCAAAAAAGCACCGTTACCGGTTTCGAATTTTTTGCAGTTCGTCATCAGACCGTTTTTTAAGTTTTTAGCAGTGCAGATTATACATTGGTTTCCTGTGAGTTTCCCTAGGATAAACAATAATTTACAAACTTCAAACGTGTAACTAAAATGGTTGTGCCACATATTTGTGTTGCAATGCAACCTACATGAAATGTCCATCTGGCGCATTTGTACCAGCAATTTTCATGCAATGAAATACATTCAGAAGAATATTTGTATTTTCACAGTCACAAACGTTGCACTGCATTGTAAACCACTTTCTGTATGTCAAAAAACGAATTTTCAATGTGCACCACACATTTTGATTTATAGCATAGGAAAAACAAATACACAGTTCGCAAAATACATGAGTTTCAAAGATGCTACAATGCAATGATACAAAGATATGACATTTTGGGGGGAGGGGGAACTAAATTACTGATATGTAATTTATGTACCTTCTCCCCTCCCGCAAAAAAAGGCTCTATCTTTATATCATTGCATTGTAGCATCTTTGAGACTCATCCGTTTTGCAAACTTTGTATTTGTTTTGGCACGCTATAAATGAAAATATGTGATGCACGTTGGAAATTCGTTTTGTGACAGAACGACAGTGGTTTACAGTGCAGTGCAGCGTTTTTGACTGTAAAAACACAAGCATCCTTGAGAACGTGTTTCATTGCAAGAAAACTCATATTGCAAATGCGTCAGGCGGACATTTCACGTAAGTTGCATTCAAACAGTAATATGTGCGTAACCAGTTTGGATAAAAGTTTGCAATTTGTTAATTATCGTTTATCCTAGTGCAACTCACAGGACACCAATGTATGCTCTGTATCGATGAAAGGTTAAAAATCCGTCTGACGATGATTTGCAAAAAATTAGGAACCGGTAACGGTACTAAAACCAATTTGTGGCTGTTTGCAGTGCACCATCAACAATTTATTTTATATAACAGCCATGGTCTCCAACCATGTCTATATATAATAAAATTTCATTAAATTTATACGCGCTGTATGAGTTTTATTTAAAGATTTTCCACTTACATATTACAAATTGGATGCCGTCATACTCCGACAGGGAGAGCTTACGACTTTTTCTACCGAGTAGATGTGAATGACTGCATTCCTCAATGCCTGAGCACACAACGCTAAGTACTGTAGATCATAATATGACATCTTCTATTCTAAAATAAAAACAGACTTGCGAATAAGCTTCGTCTTCTACCTGAAGCAATTGTCGATTAATTATCTGGAATGACTGAACTTCGTTATAATTTATTGACACAACAGTATTCCGATAATGAACGTAACAAATAACTTGCCGAGTATGTACATATACTTAGATGCCGATGTAGAGTATTACCTTGTGAAGTCCTGTCTCTGAATTTTAAGAGTAAGTTCCTCACGCAGTGCTCAAGAGATGAAGCTTATACGCACATTCATCTTCCATTTCTTCAATAATTAGTTGATTGTGGCATAAAGTAAGGTATCCACACGTCGTTTGATTCCTAATTTGGTTGCCAAAGAAAAGTGTTTTATGGTTAATGGAAATCAATAAAACTAAGGAATGTTGTTCCTAGAGAAGGAACTAGAGACATGAAAACTCCTCAGTGGTAGTAAGACATTGGACCTGATGCTCTCTGTACTACTCCAGATGGGACCTATGAAGAAGATAAAAATTGCAGACATTTATTACAGAATGCGTAGAACAATTAAAAGATCTCTTAGCGGGAAAGTGAAGAAAGATACCCAAAGGAAAGTTTTTTTAGAGTAATGGCTGTACCCACCTGGGGTATATTATGATATTCGGGTCCAAGAAAGAAAAACCTTAGTTAATTCCAAATACCGGGAACGAAATTCCTCAGAGCTGTACAAGAAAAGATAAAAACCGGAACAACAACATAAGGGCAGAAATAGATCTGACATCTACAACAGAGAAAGCTGGTACAACAAAAGCATACGGAAGGAACGCGTTATGCGAATGTCAAAGAGCAGAAAAGAAATTAAGCTATACGATGTAGAGCTTACATTATAAACGGCTGGGGAGAAGATAATGGGCAGATCAAAAACAAGATGGTGAAATCGTCGAAAGTCAGAAGAAGACTCTCGATGAGGCACACTGTATTTCTTGTAACGTCTCCCACTGGAGTTCATTGAGCATTTTTGAGATGCTCTTTCGTAGACCGAACAAACGCAGCTCTTCTCTGAAACTCTTCTCTCTTTCACTCATTCATTCAGGCTGACGAAAAAGTTCAACAATAGGTCGGGCGATGTTTTCGTAAGCTACCTCCTTTGTGAATGAAACACACTTCTTCAGTGTTCTTTCACAGAACTGCAGTGTGAAATCTGCCTTTCACACATTTAGTTTCGCATTTTTATGTGGTCCTTTCAAACTGAACCGCAGCAAATGGATAACCTACCCGTTCCAACCAATTCTTCGTAGTGATCTGCGTTGGTGTAATAATCAAGATTCGAAACAGTCTTGTTTAATAGAAACTAGTAACGTATGCCGAGTGGTAAATGTTCAGCATATACGAAATTAATATCAAGTTGTGCGTTAAGGGAACGTAATTGGATCACTAACGTTCTCAATACACATTAACGGTTTACTGAGATGAGGCAGGAGTGATATCACATTCTTCTCTGGCTGTGTGGCTGTCTACTTGAAAGTACTGGGTGGTTATAGTTAAAAGTACAGCTACTCACAGAGGTCCAGTAGGGGCTGTAATTATCGTATGGCAGCGACACTAGGTAGATGCGTTAATGCGGGACCAATTTAGACTGGAAAAAATAGTTCCAATTTTGATCACCAGGTGCAAATGTCGTGTTGTACACTGTTTTTATGACGGTATGACGTACACGCTGTCATTTGACGAGCTATAACATGAATGAACAGTAGGGCTATTGAGAAGAGAGACCGTGCACTATTAGTGAAATTGTATTATGTGAGTGGCTGCAATCACAGTGCCGCATTGAGAACGTCTCCCCGACTCTAAGGTCTGAGGAGATGCCAATGTCATTAAATGCTTTAAAGATGAAGATAAAGGAATTCGAAAACATGGCTGAGCTTGATATGACACATGGAATAGGAAAGCGTCATATCCCAGTGGACGTTACTGACGAGGTTGCTGTTGCTGTAACTGACCTGTAGCACGTGCCCCGGGGAGTTATAGTGCTCGTGCAGTGTCACGAGACTTATCCATCCCATGGTCAATAGTACGCAAGGTTTGCCGTCTATTTTACACTGGTACCTGTACAAGATCCATATGGTGCAACAAATGAAACCTCATGATTAGCAGTAACTTTCTGAATTTGCTCTTCTGTTTCTAACACGGATCGAAATTTATGACATGTGACCAGACTATATTCTACGGAATAACGAGGCACTTTTTACACTACAGGGTGCAGCGAATACACAGAACTGCCGAGTCTGGGATACGTTAAATCGCGTGCTGTATACGAAGAGTCACTCGCATCTGACTGTATGGTATGGATTCACAAGCGCCTTTATTCTCGTCCCGTTCTTCTTTGAAAAGAATACACCCAGAGGGCCTGACAGATGCACCGTGACGTCTGCCGTTATCGAAATCTCCTTGTACTGCATGTAACTCCAGCTTTAAAAGAGAGCGCCTGTGTGGAAACCACTGTTTTCATCCAAGACTGGGCAACACATGATGTCGTCCTCCCAGTGAAAGATCTGCTAAATGCAGCCTTTGACGAACGTGTTATCTCCCGAGGTTTTCCAGATGCATGGCCTCTAAGATCACCTGATCTGAATCCATACGACTTTAGGCTCTGCGGATATCTAAAAGAGCCCATTTATCAGAGACACGTTCGGCCTCTACCTGAGCTGAAGCTCGCTATACGGGAACACGTTGCTTAGCTTTCACCGAAACTGCTGCGAGCAACCGTTGATGACGTCGTTTTACGGATGAAGCATCTCGTCGACTTCTCTGCTGCCGTAGTGAACAAATTGTGTACGCGGCGTGTAATAATAAAATCAGTATTACGTCTTTCTCACTTGTCTGACATTTTTCTGCACACTTCCCGTTGCTGCTTCATTACGTACTAGCTGTGACCAGCTACGCTTAGCTGTGGCTCAGTCTGCTGAAGTGGAAGAGAAACAAAAGGGAAAGCACACGATTCTAATATCCATGAGAACTGGATGTATGTTCTTATCTCCTCCTATCCCCTCTCTCTGTTTGGAGCTAATTTATTGTTACTGCAAATTCAGATTTTGTAGTAGTATTCCAACCACAAAACAGTAAGCCGTAAATGCATCTTTCCAGTTTTCTAACTACAAAATCTGAATCTGCAATAACAATAAATTAGCTCCAAATATGTATATATATATTGTCTGTAAGTGTCTAAACGTTTATTACAGTAACATAAAAAATTTGAAGAGGGTCGCAAGGGTACATTTTGATTTTTGGTAACAATTTTTCTCCTTATATATTACATCCAGAGTACTTATAATGAGGCTCCTAAAGCACATACATATTAGAATTGAACGTTGTGTCAAAATTTCAAAGCAATCGGTCCAGAACTTCCAGAGATTAACGGTTTTTAACAAACAAACATTTAAATTTTGTGACGTTTTTCCTTTTATTATATATATATATATATATATATATATATATATATATATATATATATATCGTACAGCATTACAGTAGGTATTTGTTGAGTCAAAATTTCAAAGCAAACCATGAAGAATTTTCGGAGATTGAAGATTTTGCAGAAATGAAGATCTACGTTTGAACTTATAGAGAAACTGTAAATGTTTATAGTTGGAAATCTCCGGAATTTTTTGACGGAATGCTTTGAAATTTTGACAAAACGTTATTTTCTAATATACATAATACATAATATTTTATAAATTTAATACTACGGTAACGTTGTTGCAAAAAGTCTCACAAAGTTATATTAAGAGAAGGTAGCTAAAAACATTCCTGCATTAGAATGTAACCTTGTACGAAAACTTCAAAGCAATTGGTAAAAAACTTTTGGAGATACACGAATTTGAACACGCAAACATTATTATTATTATTATTATCATTATCATTGTGACACATTTTTACCTTCATGACAGTGGTTAACTTGAGTGTTGCATTCATTTTTTTCTTCTTTCCTTCTTCTTTTTCTCTTCCTTAAATGTCTTCGTTCTTTGGCTGTAATTGTCTTTCCTTTGTTCTATCCATATTTTGCCTGTTTTCTTCTTTTCTATTACTTCAAATTTCGTATTCATTATTTCGTTTCTGAATTTCTCTCTTTCATTTACAATTTCAGTATTGATCCCTGCTTGTTTTTGGTCTTCTTCTATTTCTCGAAACAAGTTGGTTTTCTTTATTGAAGTTTTTACTACATAAAAAATCCTCTTTGCTACTTAGTTGTTGTTCATTCTATGTACGTGTCCATAGAGTGTTAGCTAGCATTTTATGATCACGTCTATGAGCCTATGTGTGTGTTCATATAATTCTTTGGTTGGTCTCTTCAGTCATGTACCATCTCTGTCTGCTACTCCAAAAATTTTCCTGAGGATTTTAGGTTCTATTTTTTTTTCTGCCTCTGTGATGCCTGATGCACAATTGTGGTCGATTTTGATGTCTAGAGTGCTTCTGGTAGTACAGCTGTACTGTAGTGCGTGAATGTAGCCTGTCTTGAAATATTTGTTTTATTATAGTGCGTTCATGTCCGTTTGTACGCTTTCTGAAGTTCTTCTGTTGTTCTATGTTGGATGCCTTGTTTGCGCCTCCTATTTGTATACAGGGTGGTCCATTGATAGTGACCGGGCCAAATATCTCATGAAATAAGCATCAAACGAAAAAACTACAAAGAACGAAACTCGTCTAGCTTGAAGGGGGAAACCAGATGGCGCTATGGTTGGCCCGCTAGACGGCGCTGCCATAGGTCAAACGGATATTAACTGCGTTTTTTCTAAAAGTAGGAACTCCCATTTTTTATTACGTATTCGTGTAGTACGTAAAGAAATATGAATGTTTTAGTTGCACCACTTTTTTCGCTTTGTGATAGATGACGCTGTAATAGTCATAAACGTATAAGTACGTGGTATCACGTAACATTCCGCCAGTACGGACGTTATTTGCTTCGTGATACATTGCCCGTGTTAAAATGGACCGTTTACCAATTGCGGAAAAGGTCGACATCGTGTTGTTGTATGGCTATTGTGATCAAAATGTCCAACGGGTGTGTGCTATGTATGCTGCTCGGCATCCTGGACGACATCAAGTGTCCGGACCGTTCGCCGGATAGTTACGTTATTTAAGGAAACAGGAAGCGTTCAGCCACATGTGAAACGTCAACCACGACCTGCAACAAATGATGATGCCCAAGTAGGTGTTTTAGCTGCTTTCGCGGATAATCCGCACATCAGGAGCAGACAAATTGCGCGAGAATCGGGAATCTCAAACACTTCAGTGTTTAGAATGCTCCATCAACATCGATTGCACCCGTACCATATTTCTATGCACCAGGAATTGCATGGCGACGACTTTGGACGTCGTGTACAGTTCTGCCACTGGGCACAAGAGAAATTACGGGACGATGACAGATTTTTTGCACGCGTTCTATTTAGCGACGAAGCGTCATTCACCAATAGCTGTAACGTAAACCGGCATAATATGCACTATTGGGCAACGGAAAAGCCACGATGGCTGCGACAAGTGGAACATCAGCGACCTTGGCGGGTTAATGTATGGTGCGGCACTATGGAAGGAAGGATAATTGGACCCCATTTTATCGATACCTATCTATAAGGTGCAGTGTACGCTGATTTCCTACGTAATGTTCTACCGATATTACTACAAGATGTTTCACTGCATGACAGAATGGCGATATACTTCCAACATGATGGATGTCCGGCACATAGCTCGCGTGCAGTTGAAGCAGTATTGAATAGCATATTTCATGACAGGTAGTTTGGTCGTCGAAGCACCATACCATGGCCTGCACGTTAACCGGATCTGACGTCCCTGGATTGCTTTCTGTGGGGAAAGTTGATGGATATTTGCTAACGTGATCCACCGACAACGCCTGACAACATGCGTCAGCGCATTGTCAATGCATGTGCGAACATTACGGAAGACGAACTACTCGCTGTTGAGAGGAATGTCGTTACACGTATTGTCAAATGAATTGAGGTTGACGGGCATCATTTTGAGCATTTATTACATTAATGTGGTATTTACAAGTAAACACGCTGTAACAGCATGCGTTCTCAGAAATGATAAGTTCATAAAGGTACATGTATCACATTGGAACAACCGAGATATAATGTTCAAACATACCTACGTTCTGTATTTTAATTTAAAAAACCTACCTGTTACCAACTGTTTGTCTAAATTTGTGAGCCATATGTTTGTGACTATTAAGCGCCATCTATCACAAAGTGAAAAAGTGGTCCAACTAAAATATTCATATTTCTTTACGTACTACACGAATACGTAATAAAAAATGGGAGTTCCTACTTAAAAAAACGCAGTTGATATCCGTTTGATCTATGGCAGCGCCATATAGCGGGCCAACCATACCGCCATCTGGTTTCCCCCTTCAAGGTAGACGAGTTTCGTTCTTTGTAGTTTTTTCGTCTAATGCTTATTTCGTGAGATAGTTGGCCCGGTCACTATCAATGGACCACCCTGTATATTTTGCGGCCGGTGGCCAAAATTACAACAAACTTTTTTCCAGTGTAAATCGGTTCCTCATTAACATATTAGCATATTGGCTAATTTTTGTTTCCGTACAATAATTAGTTCCTCATTGACGTATTAGCATATTAGCTAAGTTTCGTTGTCGTACGATAATTACAAGCCACACAGGACCCCTGTGAGTAGCTGCACTTTAATCACATACACTCGCTATCTACGAGCTGCTCGTCTAGGCCGTGTAGACCCAAGGGCCGTCCAGTAGCCGCCGTGGCATCCTCTGCCTTGCGGCGCCACGCGGATTCGGTATGGAGGGGCATGTGGTCCCGGTCGGTTTGCAGACTATCCAGGCAGTGGAGCCGCTACTACACGGTCAATCATCTCCTCAACTGACTCCACGAGATTCAGTGGACCTCGTACCAGTCCTCCCACCAAGGGAAAATCCCTAACAGCAGGGGTAATCGAATCCGTATCCTGTAGAGTCGGACTACTGAAGTGTATCGCCCGCAGATAATCGTAGGGACTGCAAAACAACGTGAACAGAATTTTTTACTTTTTGTAATAAACCAGTAACGCCCACCCCCGATTCTTTAAAGACTCGAGTTTCTCATGTACATAAAAAACTTCAAACGTCTGATTAATGTACTTTACACATTAGTTAAAGTGTTAAATATTTGACGTTAAGCTTGTAAAACCTTCAAGGTTGAAGTTGCAAAAAACCTAATTATGTTCATTTCTTATTATTCGCCCACACGCTAATGAAAAAGCGAAACACAAAACTGTTTTTTGTAGGACTTTAAGGGAGCAAAAGTTTAGAGAATATTTGAAATTAAGTTTAAAGTTTGTTGGAATTAGCGAAGTGCTCTCTTTATCAAACACTGGATGTATATGGTCTGGGTAATTTACGCGGTATGAGTTACGCTGCCCCAAGACATATAACTTTAATACTTAACTTATTGTATTATACTTTTAACTTAAGCTTATACCTCTTAATTAGTAGATTAGGAAATCCGAAATTTTAAAAAACGATCAACAATTATCAGCGGAAAAATCCTCCTGACGGAACACAAAAAAGGTGAATATGTTTCACTGTAGAAGAGTATGACATAAGTAGAGAACCAGTTGCCTCAATCCTCATTGCGCCTTCCTCACCAAAAACCTCAGCATGTGAACATACTCGCGCTATTTTAACACAGAACAATGTAAATCCTACACCGAGTCTCTCTTTTTAATTGAGCCTTCCTAACTAGCCCCTATCTCACTGCCACTGCCTGTGATTTATACGTCTTTCTCTGGCTGTCCCTTTTTCCTCCCATTGATTCACAGTATATCACACTGCCACTGTCTCCTCTCTCACTTACACTGTCTCCTTTTGTCTTTCTTTCCCACTGCCGCTGTCTCTACTATACATCAACAGCTCAAAAATTTCGGGATCCACTACATCTTTTCCCCTGTACCTACGTTTAAAGCTTCGGTCCAAAATGCGCTCCCACCTATAGTTAAGTATTAAACTTTACCGGTCTCGGAGGGTCTAGACTCCGAAAACATATGGTGGTCTCCACTCGACTGTATTTTTCATTTTCACTGTCTCCTCTGTCTTTTCCTCCTACTGCTTCTATCTCCTTCCATCTCTCTTTCTTTTTCACTTCCACCGTCTCTCAGTGACCACCAGTGTTTCCTTTATTTGGCTCCCACCTCTACTGTCTTCAACTGTCTCTGTTTCTCTTTCACTGCCCTTTCTCCTTCTCGCCATCATTGTATCCTCTCTCTTTCTTTTCCACTGGCATTGTCTCCTCTCTCTTTCGCCGTCGTTGTCTCTCTTACTCTCGTTCAGCACAAAAAACGCGCATAAGTTCACATGCCAAAATTTTTGGTGAGGAAGGCGTAATGTGGATTGAAGTAGCTTGCTCCACACTTTTTCTGTCGGAATATTTTAAAGAGGCACATATTCGCCTTTTTTGTACTCCGAGAGGAGCGTTTTTTGGCTGGTTCCCTTCTTTTCCCCGGTAAGAAGGGTGTGCTGATGATATAAAACAATTTTAGTAAATTTTTGACAAATATGTTTCGATTCATTTATGTACTTTGACAGATATGAACAACAAATAAGTATGTATCATGTAAGGTTAACACAAAATCCTTTGCTTCACATTTTTTGCTGGGTACTAAGCTCATCGATCGCAATTCATCGAAAACGAGCGGCTCATGATTTGTATCTTAAAAGAGTAAAAATATTATAAAAATTTTGCTGATTTTGCAGTCTTTCCAGAACTACAAAATTTTTTGGACTAATTTTAAGTTCTTTTGAAGCATGTTAAGACGTTTTTTTTAGCCCAATTTTTTGTCACAGCAGTATCAATCTGGGCATATCTGTATAGATGTGAAATGATAATTATGCAGAGACAGTGCGTTATAAAACTACTAATGAAACAATGCTGACTAAAACACAGTCTGGTGCCTTCAGAATCTTTTCGATGATCCTGTAACTCTTGCCATTTGCTCACTATATCAGTCAAAAGTACATTTACGTCTCATACCGTATATTACAGGCATATTTTACGTGCTTAAGTACGACAACTTTGAAACTCTGGATCTCGGTAACGGATAATGATATCGAAAAAACTTTAAGTACCACGAGAACGTCATCTTAAGATTATACGGTGAAAATGTGGACAATTTACCATGTTTCAAATGGCTCTCAGCATATGGGACTTAACATCTGAGGTCATCAATCTCCTAGACTTGGAACTACTTAAAGCTAACTAACCTAAGGACATCACACACATTCATGCCCGTGGCAGGATTCGAACCTGCGACCGTAGCAGCAGCGCGATTTCGGACTGAAGCGTCTAGAACCGGTCGGCCACAACGGCTGGCGGCGATTTGCCATGAATACAAATTATAGAAGTAACCATCACGACAATTGGTACTTTTGGTACCCAAAAACCATGTTTTTTCGAGAATATTTTATAACGGACACAGATTTTCAAAACTGGAAAATAGCGTTTCTAGATGAATTTTGGTAGAACGTACAGTCGAAATTCGAGCCATTTCATGTGGTGAGTTACTTAGATAATTGCGGTTCACAGTGCGAAAACGGATAACAACTTTTGTACAGTAGCTGTGAATCTCTGGAAACATAAATGGGAATCTTTGGAGAAAGGGTGGCGTTAGTCTAGTGAAACACTGTCATGTAAATTGTGCTACTGTCCTTCGGCTTTCATCGTATATCTCGCATAGGGTCACGTGAGTCAGATAGAGATTTAAGTCTGTGCAGATATATATTGATAGTGATTTTTTTTTTCTTGTTCCGCACCAAAAAGGTATACGACTCTAATATTATTTCGAAGTACGCTCCATCACTCACTACAGAGTGACCAACAAAGCATTTATGTAGATGTAGACATAGACGGTTCTCCGATCGCCGAAAACAAAGTTTCTACTGACAAAACTTACAGGGGTGGCACGTCGCATAAATGTTTTCGTGGGTAAATTTTTAATTTTTGCTAATCGTTCTTAAACAGTAGACATATTGATCTCTAAAGCCAGTGTTCCCCCGAAAATACAGAGCCCTCCGTCCAAGCTCGTTAAGTGCGCTTTAGGTGTTAACTGAAAAACACACTGTATCCACCATCTCTTTCACACTTGCCACCGTCACCTTTAATAATACCTCCATTGTAAATACTGTACAACGCACTGTTCTCTCTGGGTGTGCTTTGACTGGGGCGGGTCCTGCTTCTTCGCTTACACAAACAAAAGGATACACTGTCTAACGGAGTCACGTATAGCTAATGTCAAAGTAGCCAGAGATGAAGATCCAGGAAGTGGACTGGAGGAATCGAAATAACGGAAATTTAGTTAACGAAATGTTTACAAAACAAAAAGATTGTTATGTTTTAGGATAATTACATTGCAGTGCCTTGTGGTATCGATGACAAATTCTATCTAATAAAATTTTGCCAACACACACACACACACTCACACCGTATTTAGGTGCACTTAGTTTCACGGTAAACTAACAGAGAACGCAAGTACAAAGAACATGAAGATACTAGATATGGCACTTTGCCACATCGCTATCGTTGCCATGAAATAGATTAAATTGTAGAATTAAATATTTACAAGACAATGGACAGAAGTGAACATTGTAAGTTACAGGTGATTACCTCTGTTGACAACATACTCGTACATGTAATATACACTTTGTGATCAAAAGTATTCGGACACCCCCCAAAAACATACGTTTTTCATTTTAGGTGTATTGTGCTGCCACCTACTGCCAGGTACTCCACATCAGCGACCTCAGTAGTCATTAGTTATCGCGAGAGAGCAGAATGGAACGCTCCGCGGAACTCACTCGCTTCGTACGTGGTCAGATGATTAGGTGTCACTTGTGTCATACGTCCACGCGAGATTTCCACACTCCTAAACATCCCTAGGTCTACTGTTTCCGATATAATAGTGAAGTGAAAACGTGAAGGGGAACGTACAGCACAAAAGCATACAGGCCGACCTCGTCTGTTGGCTGACCGAGACCGCCGACAGTTGAAGAGGGTCGTAATGTGTAATAGGCAGACATCTATCCAGACCATCACACAGGAATTCCAAACTGCATCAGGATCCACTGCAAGTACTATGACAGTTAGGCGGGAGTGAGAAAACTTGAATTTCATGGTCGAGCGGCTGCTCATAAGCCACCCATCACCCAGATAAATGCCAAACGACGCCTCGCTCGTTGTAAGGAGCTTAAACATTGGACGATTGAACAGTGGAAAAACGTTGCGTGGAGTGACGAATCACGGTACACAATGGGGCGATCCCGTAGCAGGGTGTGGGTATGGCGAATGCCCGGTGAACGTCATCTGCCAGCGTGTGTAGTGCCAAACAGTAAAATTCGGAGGCGGTGGAGTTATGGTGTGGTCGTGTTTTTAATGGAGGGGGCTTGCATCCATTGTTGTTTTGCGTGGCACTATCACAGCACAGGCCTACATTGATTTTTTAAGCACCTTCTTGCTTCCCACTGTTGAAGAGCAATTCGGGGATGGCGATTGCATCTTTCAACACGATCGATGGCCTGTTCATAGTACACGGCCTGTGGCGGAGTGGTTACACGACAATAACATCCCTGAAATGGACTGGCCTGCACAGAGTCCTGACCTGAATACTATAGAACACTTCTGGCATGTTTTGGAAAGCCAGCTTCGTGCCAGGCCTCACCGACCGATATCGATACCTCCCCTCAGTGCAGCACTCCCTGAAGAATGGACTCCCATTCCCCAAGAAACCTTCCAGCACCCGATTGAACGTTTGCCTGCAAGAGTGGAAGCTGCCATCAAGGCTAATGGTGGGCCAACACCACATAGAATACCGGCATTACCGAAGCAGGGCACCACGAACTTGTAAGTCCTTTTCAGCCAGGTGTCCGGAAACTTTTGATCACATAGCGTAGATCAATAAAGTTACACATGAACAAATAGAATGAGGTATTTACTTAAAGAATGAATGAGTTACTAGTGTATGTGACAGAAAGAGATGTTTGGTGTGTACATGAATAGAACTTTTGTTTGTAGAAACGTGGTTGTATAAACTAATATAGAAAAAAACAGTTGCAGATAAACTAATAGAGATATATAACTGTTATATGAATAAAAGAACGCAAGATTTGCAAACATACGGGGCATAGAAAAATGTATGTTGAAAACTGTGCAAGTGAATGGTACGTGGGAACAATAATTGTCGGAACCTCCGTATTGGCTATAATTCGTCGAATTTTCTCGTCGTAGTCTTTTCGTGAGATGTTTGTTGGAGAAAATAACATGTTGGCCGACTCTTCCCGGAAATTTCTCTCTCAAAATTTCAATATTCTCCGAGATGCACAACGACTCTCTCGCAACGTCTGAGACTTCAGTTTGTTGAGCATCTCCATAACGCTCTCGCACGGACGAAACGAACCCGTGACGAAACGCAACGCTCTTCGTTGGATCTACTCGATGTCTTCTTATCAGTCCTACATGGTAAGGGTCCAAGATTGATGAACAACACTCAAGAGCCGGCCGATGTGGCCGAGCGGTTCTAGGCGCTTCAGTCTGGAACCACGTGACCGCTACGGTCGCAGGTTCGAATCCTGCCTCGGGCATGGATGTGTGTGATGTCCTTAGGTTGGTTAGGTTTAAGTAGTTCTAAGTTCTAGGGGACAGATGACCTCAGATGTTAAGTCCCATAGTGCTCAGACCCATTTGAACCATTTGAACCAACACTTAAGAATCGGTCGACCAAGCACCTTCCTTCGTGAATGAGTTAAATGGTTCAAATGGCTCTGAGCACTATGGGACTTAACATCTGTGGTCATCATCCCCTAGTATTTAGAACTACTTAAACCTAACTAACCTAAGGACATCACACACATCCATGCCCGAGGCAGGATTCGAACCTGCGACCGTAGCGGTCACGCGGTTCCAAACTGAAGCGCCAAGAACCGCACGGCCTCACCGGCCGGCGTGGATGAGTTACATTTCCTGAAAATTCTCCCTATGAATCTCATCCCGGCATCGGCTTTTCCTACTATTCGTTTTTTGTTCCCGTTCCACTTAAGGTCACTCTGGATAGTTGCTTCTAGATACTTTACAGTAGATATTGTGTGGAGAAATTTGTCATCAATAGCGTAGTAGTGTATTTCTTCTCCTATGTATGCGCAATATGTTCAGGTCCAGCTGCCAGCGTCTGCTCCGTTCATCAATCCTCGGCAAGTAATTCAGCAAATCGATACTGTCTTCTGGCGTTGCTACTTTCTTATAAGCAAACACATCATCTACGAACAGTCTTAAAGGGCTTCCGACGATTTTTATTAGATCATTTTTATACACTGTAAACAGTAACAGCACCATCACAATCCTTTGGGATAATCCGCAAATTACCCTCACATGTGTTCATTTTGTTCCTTTAAGAGCAACGTGTTGAGTTCTGTCTGCAAGGAAGTCTTAAATCCAGTCACGAATTTCGTCCGATATTCGGAATCGTCGTATTTTTTTCACTCAACAGCAGTGGGGGCTGGCGTCAGGTGTTTTCCTGAAGTCAAGGAAAACAGTGTCAACATGAGCGCCGTAGTCTATAGTGCTGTCGATTTCATGGAGGAACAGAGTAAACTGAGTTTCGCAAGATCTCTCATCGCATAATTCATGTTGATTTTTATAGATGAGATTTTCGACCTCAAAAAACGTTGACACTCTTGTGCATAAAACATGTTTCATGATTCTACAACAGCTTGACGTCAACGATATAGGCCTATAATTATCTGCATCTGACCTACGATCGTTCCTGAAAATGTCCGCAGCTCGTGGTCTTGTAGTTTTGCTGCCTCTGGATCACCAGGTCCTGGGCTCGATTCCCTGCCGGGTCGGAGATTTTCACCGCGCGGGTGCTGCGTGTTTGTGTTGTCTTCATCATTTCGTTACCATACGGGAAAATGGTGAGGCTGGACAGTGCAAAGATTGGGAATTTTCATGGGCGCTGATAACCACGCAATTGAGCGGCCAATAAACCAAGTATCATCATCATCGCTCCTGAAAACGGTGTGTACACGGGTTTGTGTGCTGGTGCGATAAAAAGTTCCCCAGGAAGAAGAATATATATCGTTACCGTTTTATCTGAAGTTTATTTTGTTGCCAGAATCTCTCAAACATACTGGAAGCAAAGGTTGTGGGTTCGTTAAGGATCTATAAGGTAGTTTTAGCTTATCAGTGTAAATCTCTAACTGTTCAGCGATAACCATCTGTGATCATTTGTCAGCAATTGTGACACAGAAGCCGGCCGGGGTGGCCGAGCGGTTCTAGGCGCTACAGTCTGGAACCGCGTGACCGCTACGATCGCAGGTTCGAATCCTGCCTCGGGCATGGGTTTGTGTGATGCCCTTAGGTTAGTTAGGTTTAAGCAGTTCTAAGTTCTAGGGGACTGATGACCTCAGAAGTTAAGTCCCGTAGTGCTCAGAGCCATTTGTGACACAGAAAATTTGCGATTGATGTCACAAACAGAATGTTGATGAAGGGCGATGTGTGACGCGAAGCTGGACTCGTTTAAGGTTTTGAGTAGGAGGACATCCACATGCTCTTTGTAGCGTTTGTCCCGATTCTGCGCTCACAGGATTGTGCGAGGCGCATCTCAAAAGTCACCCATGGAGATGGTGTTAGTAAAGGTAAGGTTATACCTTTGATAACTTTTGTTACATGGACATTATACACTGAAGAACCAAAGAAACTGGTACCCCTGCCTAATATCGTGTAGGGCCCCCGTGAGACGCAGAAGTGCCACAACGCGACGTGGCATGAACTCGGCTAATGTCTGAAGTACTGCTGGAGGGTACTGACACCATGAGTCCTGCAGGGTTGTCCATAAATCTGTAAGAGTACGAGGGGGTGGAGATCTCTTCTGAACAGCATGTTTGCAAGGTATCCCAGATATGCTCAATAATATTCATGTCTGGGATGTTTGGTGATCAGCGGAAGTGTTTTGACTCAGAACAGTGTTCCTGGAGACACTCTGTAGCAATTATTGGCGTGTTGGATGTCGCATTGTTCTACTAGAATTGCCCAAGTTCGTCTGAATGCACAGTGGACATGAATGGGTGCATAACTCTGTATCTGAATACGCGTGCCTAAGCCAGTTTCTTTGGTGCTTCAGTGTAATTGAGTAGTGTAAGTTGCAGATTAAATAGTGAAAGGTGCTAATGTAATAGCCAACTTTCAACCTGATGCGTGATTTGAACACCGCAGTGTTTTACTAGGTATGGTACTATTGAATATTGTATGCCCTTGCCTAGCTCCAGTCTTGGAACTTACCCAGCTTGCTATAGGGGAACCTAAAGCTTAGATGGGTTCTGTACCACAATGCATCTCGGAATTTTTCTCATTAATAAAGGCTGCCACAGTTTGAAAGAAGTGCAAAGCGACAGATAAAGATTCTTGGACTGACCGAAGATCGAACCCAAGACCTTTGAATACAGAGCGTGCCACTTTACCACTGTGCCACTGAGATGAAAAATTGTAAAACATTAAAAATATTTTCACTGTCGTAACAGTCTTCCAAACAGTCATCAAAACTGCGCAGTCTCTCTCTCTCTCTCTCTCTCTCTCTCTCTCTCACACACACACACACACACACACACACCACACGAAGTACTGTTTTCGAGATGGATAAAAAAGCATGCCATGAAATGAGAAGTTCAGTCGAGATATAGTTAAGGGGCTACAGCATAAAAATGTGGTTCTTTGATGATGTAACGAAAAATAGCCAACCGCTCAACACAACACACAATCTACAACATAAAATTTTCGGATCAAGTCCAGATAACACAAAAAAATAAACTGGTGTCACACAAATCTTGCCACCAGTTATAACAGGAGCAGTAAGCCAGGTCAGGTCGGCACTTTAATTAACAAGAGCTCTCTTCACACAACATAAAATGCACTCCATTAAAATGTGACTTATTGCAATATGCCGCAGCAGGTACCATGAACAGAAGAGTCTTCTCCCCAGATTACAAAGCAATGGGTCATGAGTTCTTACTAGTTAAAACTAGATTATACTGAATACCTTTGCCAGCCGCGGTGGCCGAGCGGATCTAGGCGCTTCAGTTCGGAACCGTGAGACTGCCACGGTCGCAGGTTCGAATTGTGCCTCGGGCATGGATGTGTGTGATGTCCTTAGGTTTGTTAAGTTTAAGTAGTTCTAAGTTCTAGGGGTTCGATCCTGGCGACGGTTCCTATAGCTTACACGCGACGCATTAGCACTATTCTGTTTGGTCGAGCGGCATCGCCTGACTTGGTCGGGGTGGGCCAGTCGATAGACGGCCCTTCCGCGCACACCCACTCAGTGTCCCGCTAGGCACGTATTTATCGATTCATGAGCATTTCTCACGGCAGATAGTAATTGGGAAACGTTATGGAAAGAAGAAATCTTAAGAAGGATATTACAGATTGATGAACACGAAAAAAAGGACAAACGAAACCTACTCATACGATAAATTAGTGAGAGAAATTGAAGACGCGCGAGACACCAGCAGTAGATTCTAGCTATAAGAAAAGTATTTAGTATAATCTAGTTTTAACTAGTAAGTACGTGTTCTAACTGAAAACAGTTTTCACTGTAACAAAATAACTGCCATTGACAAATTGACCAGAGCATCGGTTCTCTTTGTTTCCACTGAACGGTAACACTTAGGTAGATTTCACGCAAGATACGTGACAACCTCGCAGAAAGGCATTCTCGCCGTGATCGCTGGGCGAGTCTGTCCCATCGTTCCAAAGGGGCGGCTGCATCTGCTGCCGGTTGCCTGTGACCTGAGCACCTCCAGCACTCTCGTTGCTGTCTCTTTACTAGTAGCATGGAGCTGCAGTCTCTGCACTCCATAGGTGCAGGGAAAGGTTTTCGTAATCGGGCACATGCGGTTTTATGCAACGCTATTGTGATTGAAAAGTCTGCAGTTATTCCTATCAATATTTGACAAATAAACCGCTTCTAGTTGTTTATGAACCTTCATTTATAGGAAAACAACCGGTTTCGTGATATTGTTGTGCTGGGTGATCACGGCGATGTTGTTGGAGGGATACTGTCCGCTACTTTGTATTGCGAATACATAGAAAGAAGGATCCTTTATTGTATGATTATATGATAGCGGAACAAACACTGGTAGCAGTTACTTCTGTAAAATATCTGGGAGTATGCGTGCGGAACGATTTGAAGTGGAATGATCATATAAAATTAATTGTTGGTAAGGCGGGTACCAGGTTGAGATTCATTGGGAGAGTGCTTAGAAAATGTAGTCCAGCAACAAAGGAGGTGGCTTACAAAACACTCGTTCGGCCTATACTTGAGTATTGCTCATCAGTGTGGGATCCGTACCAGATCGGTCTGACGGAGGAGATAGAGAAGATCCAAAGAAGAGCGGCGCGTTTCGTCACAGGGTTATTTGGTAACCGTGATAGCGTTACGGAGATGTTTAATAAACTCAAGTGGCAGACTCTGCAAGAGAGGCGCTCTGCATCGCGGTGTAGCTTGCTCGCCAGGTTTCGAGAGGGTGCGTTTCTGGATGAGGTATCGAATATATTGCTTCCCCCTACTTATACCTCCCGAGGAGATCACGAATGTAAAATTAGAGAGATTAGAGCGCGCACGGAGGCTTTCAGACAGTCGTTCTTCCCGCGAACCATACGCGACTGGAACAGGAAAGGGAGGTAATGACAGTGGCACGTAAAGTGCCCTCCGCCACACACCGTTGGGTGGCTTGCGGAGTATTAATGTAGATGTAGATGTAGATGTTTAGCGTATCAGCCTTTTTCAACTGGTGAATTTGATATGTGACACCCTGCTCGTAGCGGGTAGCAGTATTTTATTTAGAGAAGCCTATGCACAAACATACATCTCACGTAACTTCTAAGCTATAGCTAGTGAATTTGCAAATGAACCACTTGAAACTACTCATCAGGTTGAAATAGATTATATTTAATCTGTCTTTGGCCCATTAAACGATAGTTATGGGGGAGAAGTTCCCACTTCGCTCTGAATGGGGCTAGGAACTGGAATATTATACACCGTTTGGTGCGAATTATTTTCATGTTTCTCAGATGAAAAACAGGCAGAAAATCCTTCGGTAACTCTCCTTTCCAGTCTTTCACTATTAAAAATAGGATGGGTTGAGGGTTCCGCCAAAATTGCAACAGATTTGGCGATTTATTCTTGCCTGAATTTATAACCATTTCTCATTTGAAGAAGTTTCATCTGTTATCAAGAACGGCTACATTTCTCTTGTTGACAGGTTTAATTTCGGATAATGGAATATAGTCGAATTAATGAGGTGATGATGAGGGAATTAGACTAGGACATCAGACACTTAAAGTAGTAAATGAGTTTTGCTATTTGCGGAGCAAAATAACTGATGATGGTCGAAGTAGAGAGGACATAAAATGTGGACTAGCTATGACAAGTTCCGGAAGAAGAGAAATTTGTTAACCTCGAGTGTTGATTTAAGTGTCAGGAAGTCTTTTCCGAAAATATTTGTATGGAGTGTAGGCATGTATGGAAGTAAAACATGGACGATGAATATTATTGACAAGAAGAGAATAGAAGGTTTCGAAATGTAGTGCTACAGAAGAATGCTGAAGATTAGATGGGTAGATCACGTCTAGTGAGGAGGTACTGAATAGAATTGGGGAGAAGAGGAGTTTGTGGCACAACGTGACTAGCAGGGATCGGTTGTTAGAACACGTTCTGAGGCATCAAAGGATCACCAATTTAGTACCGGGGGGGGGGGGGGGGAAGCGTGGAGGGTAAATATCGTAGAGGGAGACCAACAGATGAATACGCTAAGCAGATTCAAGAGGATATAAGTTACAGTAGTTACTCGAAGATGAAGAAGCTTGCACAGGATAGAGTAGCATGGAGCGTTGCATGAAACCAATCTCTGGACTGAAGACCAAAACAATAACAACATCAACGGAGATACTGAAGCAAGTACCTTTCTTTTAATGGAATGGTATACTTTTTATCACTGCATTCGAAAGCTCTTGAGAAGACAATTACAGTGAAGTAGCGTCTGTTAATGTTGACGTTGAAACCTGTCGTAAAAAAAAACATCGAGCAATGTCCTAGAACTTGCCAGCTCTGTGGCCGGAATCGGCAGTAGCGGTGCTAACACCGCCAAGAAGAGCTCACTTGCTAGACTGTGTCAGAATGTCAACACATTTGCCCGTTTACTTGTCTGCACTGCAGGCCGCTCATTTCCACTTCAACAATCTTTTCGTGCAGACTTGTGCACTAACGAGGAGAGGTTGGATATACTACTTTTATAAGGTACTGTAAAAGAAATGGCGTAAAAGCAGTACCGCTGTATAGGGCTATCTATCCGGATGGCCAATGTACGACGCGTCAGGCAAGCCGCGCGTGTCGCCGCGCGGTCAAGGGCGCCTTGTCACGGTTCGTGCGGCTCCCCGAGTCGGAGGTTCGAGCCCTCCCTCGGGCATGGGTGTGTATGTTGTACTCAGCGTAAGTTAGTTTGAGTTAGATTAAGTAGTGTGTAAGCTTAGGGACCGATGACCTCTGCAGTTTGGTCCCATAGTTTGCAATAGGTAGTGCAGTTCACAGCTAAAAATGTGTATGTCGTGTGACTAGGGCCTCCAGTCAGGTAGACCGTTCGCTGGGTGCAAGTCTTCCGATTTGACGCCAATTCGGCGACTTGCGCGTCGATGGGTATGAAATGATTATGATTAGAGAACGCAACACCCAGTCCCTGAGCGGATAAAATCTCCGACACAGTAGGGAATCGAACCCGGGCCCTTAGAATTGACAATGTGTCGCGCTAACCACTCAGCTACCGGGGACGGACAGTTCACAGCTGAGCTGGCGCCCATATTTACCACGAATTCATCAATACAGTTAATTAAAAATCTCCACTCGCATCGTGACTCATATGTAAACAGGTATGAATATCCTATACTTTGGAGAAGATCTCTGCAAGTTCCGAAAAATTACCCAACCTGCTTTTTCCACGCTATGACATCAGAAATACGACGCGCTCAACGTTCACCATCGAATGCACAATCCGTCTTCAGACGGCTTTACGCGATGACCTGCAACAGCCTGACAATGTAGGGAGCTCAACCGTGCCCCCTCTCAACTAGAGTCCGGTGCTTTACCTGCTGCGCCACCTCAGCAGGTGCTTCAGAGTAAGTGCGGTTGGTGCGGACTCGGGCCTGAGACCTATGTACAGTGTGTTAACTGTAAGACGGCAGAGTTGTGAGGGGAGTGCGGGGAGAGGAGGAAGCAAGCGTTGGCGGGCGATGGGAGAGGAGCCGTTGGGGGGGGGGGGGGGGGGGGGGACAAGGCACGCCTACCAGTTGCAGTGCTGGCGTTACAAATTGCGCGTCATGCTTACACGAAAGCAGAGGAAAGGCTTGGAAGTAAAACTCGCTTTAAATGTTGTTCGCAAACGAAACTGAAATCGTCAAGTGCATATATGCCTGCCCTCTGTGCGTTCCCAAACCATTCATCCGACTGCGATGAAATTTTGGTGATTTGTTCTCCGTACGCCCACGAAGGTTCCTAGCCGAAAAAAAAAAGAAATAAGACACATTCTTGAGGAGATATGACGTCATAAACAATGATATGCCACCACGGGAAAATACCCAGATTTATACATCCACTATTTGAGAATGACAGCACTTAGCGACTAGCAACAAACGTTACATACAATTTCAAACCTTTACGAAATTTTTTCCCTATGACAACCCGCACAAAATAATGAAAGGAAAAAAGGTTGTCGCTTACTACATTTTCTCAGTACATACGGTAAATCTGCCGCAGTAGGCACGACGTTTTAATGTATTATTTCGTTACTATTAACTCTAATCGCAACATATTTCGCATACAGTATCCACATATATCAGTAAATGCGCCGGCAAATTTGTCTCTTTACGATATATAATTCAGGAGATATGACGTCGTAAACACCGAGATGCGTGAAAAAGTGCCGCGTCAGGCATGACGTTTGTTCATTATTTCTTGACTACTAACACTTTTCGCAACACGCTTCGCAAACGTGTTAAAAAAGCATATAAAACCACGGGCGTATTCCTAAAAAACGTTGTGCCAAAATTTTAAATCAATCGGTCAACAACTTTCCGAGATTTCTTCCGTTGCGTTGTTTAATAAATATCTTAACTGCAGCAATGAAGTACGCTTATCGCAAGGAAAGGAAACGTCTGAAATAGAAATAAAATTTACGACGCAATGAATGGCAGGTTGTTTTTCGTATTTATTCGAGATGTCATACTTTTGTAAAAACATTTTAAGCCATGTGGTCCACCGCTTTTACTGTCACTATGTTCCGTTTCTGTGTTTGATTGAAATAGAACAGAAATACAATTTTTTCTGCTCCCTTTCCCTTTCGCAGCATTGAATCATACGCAATATAATTTTGCGAGCATCGCTACGTAATAGCGTAGGCCTACCGGTAGGGGTTGTTGGCGACTCCCGAGATGGGCCAGCAACTGCCTCTTCACTCATTTTGATAATGTTTAGCACAACTGCACAATAAAAACACGCAGAACAGTACAGCGCAAAACAATCACGAAGCAGATGACAGTGGCTACCTTGTACAACACAGTCAGCTACGTAATGTTGGCAGCAGTCAAAACTGCGTGCCTACCGAAGCCTCGCGAAGTTTACCGACTTCTACCGATTCAGGACTAGGGAGAGGTCTGCCATCTAAAAGTTTACACACTTGTAGCAAGGCGCCTGTGCTGGCTCTCCGCCAGGCGACATTCGTTACAGGCGGCAGTGGATTCAAACCAGGCGTGACGTCAGAGGTCATTGCCGACGCCGGGCGCGCGTCGCCGCGATCCTGTGCGTGCGGCGCCGGAAGGAAGGCGCGTGGCCGCAGCAGCAGCAGCAGGGGAACACCGCGAGGCGGGGATAGGCGTCGCACGGCACAGTCACGTCCGGCAAGGGCGGCCAGCCTGAGGACGGCAACCGCTCTGGCCCCTGTTTATCTCGTCCCCTCTGCAGCAATCCTGTAGCAAACCTGGTGTTTTGCCACAAATTGGAGGTTCATGCTGCGACCAAAACTGTGAAAACATTTTTATTGGATCTTCATTTGCTGCACGGTACTGAAATTTCAATTCCTGAGTATTACGCTCAGATTCCACTCCTGGGCGTCATAATAATAATAATTAACAAAAGCCTACCGAGGTCCACTCCCCTTCGTTGTCTATATTAACTCATATTACATATCCCTGCGGTGTTTTCTTCTAGTTTTACGCAGTCACAATGTGGAGAATATTTCGGTGTTAACTAGAAAAATGGGTCAAATGGCTCTGAAGACCATGGGATTTAACATCTGAGGTCATCAGTCCCCTGGAACTTAGAACTACTTAAACCCAACTAACCTAAGGACATCACACACATCCATGCCCGAGGCAGGATTCAAACCTGTGACCGTAGCGGTTCCGCGGTTCCGGACTAAAGCGCCTAGAACCGCTCGGCCACACCGGCCGGCGTTGTTTAGCAGATCCAGAACTTCTAGAAACGTGTGTGTGCATGGAAAACTCAAAATCCTAATGAAAGTTACAACTCTCTGATAGAAAAACTATACCCCTAGACAACATTTGTCTCCACAACTGCTGATGAAAGCTGCAGCGTAAGATGCTTGTTTACTGTTTAACTGTACTAACCTTGGCAGATTATGGGCTCTACAGAGGCTAGGATTTGATCCAGGAGTTTTCACACCGTCGAAATTGAAGGAAATTGATAACAGGTGAACTGGTGCATCTGACATTGGCTTGGCTCTGAGCACTATGGGACTTAACATGTGCGGTCGTCGGTCCCCCAGAACTTACAACTAATTAAACCTAACTAACCTAAGGACATCACACACATCCATGGCCGAGGCAGGATTCGAACCTGCGACCGTAGCAGTCGCGCGGTTCCGGACTGAAGCACCTAGAACCGCTCGGCCACCGCGGCCGGCGCATTTGACATTTTTGTACTCAATGTTGCCATTTGTGTTATTTTGGGCTGGATATCTGTGCTTAAGTATTGACGTGTCGTAGTTTTGTAGTCTCGGTATTTGTACTGCCATACAATAAATAAATAAAAGAATACCAGGTTAACCTAAGAGGACAAGCAAAGAAAAGACTGCTTGAGGAAGAAGACGAGACGAGCTTTTTTTCCCTTCTTCTGCAAATAATTTGTGTTAGTATTCTGTATCCATGTCTTATTAAACAGATAGTTCTGTAATATTCACACCTGTCAGCACTTGCTATCTTTGGAATTGCAATTATTACACTCTTCTTGAAGTCTGAGGGTATTTCGCCTGTCTCATTCATCTTGCACACCAGATGGAAGACTTTTCTCATGGCTGGCTCTTCCAGATCTATCAGTAGTTCTGATGTAGCGTTGTCTACTCCCAGTACGTTGTTTCGACTTTGGTATTTGAATGCTTTGTCAGTCCTCTGTCGGAGTTTTGTTGTATGCCACCTAAATTGTGTTGCGATTTTAACGGCCAGCAGTGTTTTATTTTGTCCGACGTGTGTAGATGTGACTTCTGCCTTGACGCTTGATCTCTACACAGGGAAGCAGGTACAGACGCACGTTGAGTTGTTTCGTTTGAAGATGCGTCGTGCGCGAGGCGGGAAGCCGGTTCGGCTACGGAAGTGCGTACGCGCGTGGCTGGGTGCCGGCAGGACGGGTTTCTTTATCTGCGGCGCGGTGACGGCTTTCCCGACAAAAGGTTGGGAAACAGCCGGAAGCGAGCCGCCGCGCCGCTTCTCTGGAAGGATCAGAACGGCAGCCCGTGCCGCGCCTTTGTTCGCGACACGTCGCACCGGCGAGCGTTGGCGGCCTGAAAGCGTCCGGCCAGCCACGCGGAAAGAAGCGTAAGGCCGCGCTCACTCTGCCGCCAGTCCCGCCACTGCGCTACTGTTCCGGCCGGCACCAGTTTCTCCGGCGGGCATCGCTTTTAATTCCTTCCGCGTACTCCTACGTCGGGTAAGATAGATACAGCCTACAGGAAAATTAGAGAGACCTTTGGAGAAAAGAGAACCACTTGCATGAATATCAAGAGCTCAGGTGTAAACTCAGTTCCAAGCAAAGAAGGGAAAGCAGAAAGGTGGAAGGAGCATATAGCGGATCTATACAATGGCGATGTTCTTGAGGGCAATATTATAGAAATGAAAGAGGATGTAGATGAAGATGAAATGGGAGATATGATACTGCGTTAAGAGTTTGACAGAGCACTGAAAAGACCTGACTCGAAACAAGGCCCCGGGAGTAGACAACATTCCATTAGAACTACTAACGGCCTTGGGAGACCCAGTCCTGACAAAACTCTACCATCTGGTGAGCAAGATGTATGAGACAGGCGAAATTCCCTCCGACTTCAAGAAGAATATAATAATTCCAATCCCAAAGAAAGCAGGTGGTGACAGATGTGAAAATTACCGAACTATCAGTTTAATAAGTCACAGCTCCAAAATACTAACGTGAATTCTTTACAGACGAATGAAAAAACTGGTAGAAACCGACCTCGGGGAAGATCAGTTTGGATTCCGTAGAAATATTGGAACACGTGAGGCAATACTGACCCTACGACTTCTCTTAGAAGAAAGATTAAGGAAAGGCAAACCTACGTTCCTAGCATTTGTAGACTTAGAGAAAGCTTTTGACAATGTTGACGGGAATACTCTCAAATTCTGAAGGTGGCAGGGGTAAAATACAGGGAGCGAAAGGCTATTTACAATTTGTACAGAACCCAGATGGCAGTTATAAGAGTCGAGGGACACGAAAGGGAAGCAGTGGTTGGGAAGGGAGTGAGACAGGGTCGTAACCTCTCCCCGATGTTATTCAGTCTGTATATTGAGCAAGAAGTGAAGGAAACAAAAGGAAAATTCGGAGTAGGAATTAAAATCCATGGAGATGAAATAAAAACTTTGAGGTGATGCTGAGGGAATTAGATTAGGAAATGAGACACTTAAAGTAGCAAAGGAGTTTTGCTGTTTAGGGAGTAAAATAACTGATGATGGTCGAAGTAGAGAGGATATAAAATGTAGACTGGCAATGGCAACGAAAGCGTTTCTGAAGAAGAGAAATTTGTTAACATCGAGTATAGATTTAAGTGTCAGGAAGTCGTTTCTGAAAGTGTTTGTATGGGGTGTAGCCATGTATGGAAGTGAAACATGGACGATAAATAGTTTAGACAAGAAGAGAATAGAAGCTTTCGAAATGTTGTGCGACAGAAGAATGCTGAAGATTAGATGGATAGATCACATAACTAATGAGGAGGTATTGAATAGAATTGGGGAGAAGAGGAGTTTGTGGCACAACTTGACTAGAAGAAGGGATCGGTTGGTAGGATATGTTCTGAGGCATCAAGGGATCACCAATTCAGTACTGGAGGGCAGCGTGGAGGATAAAAATCGTAGAGGGAGACCAAGAGGTGAATACACTAAGCAGATTCAGAAGGATGTAGGCTGCAGTAGGTACTGGGAGATGAAGAAGCTTGCACAGGATAGAGTAGCATGGAGAGCTGCATCAAACCAGTCTCAGGACTGAAGTCCACAACAACAGCAACTCCTACGTCCAGGCTGAGCCTTTTCATGGTGAGGCCCGTTCACACTAGACGTCAACTGCATTGAAAGGCGAGCGATGCCATCGCCAAATGGTGTTCATTTATTTAGCATTAGCTTACGTGGATTTAATGCAGTATGCAAAAATAATATTATGAAGCAAGGTGACAAAATTCGCGTCTCGAAGGAATATTTCAAAAGGGGCGGAAACCATTAGATGCGCTGTATATTTACAGACAAACAAATGACTATAACTTCAGAAAAACTGGATGATTTATCCTCTTGAGACCCGAAGGCAAAATAAGCAAGGAAAATAGTTTTCAGAGAAATTTTTATTACTCTTACATGTAATTACATTCAGGATTAAGGTATTTGTATTTTTATTTTTTGTACAGTCAAAAATATTTTAGGTACACATATGTGGACTTCAGCTCTTAACAGATAAATAAATAATAGAGTGAAAAACGTATTAAAGGTTTTGTTGATGAAATTTTAGGAAATAGTTGTTTTTAGTCACACATAAATAAACATTACAAGGTTCTTGTGCGGGATTTGCAGCCTTCAAAGTGACATTTAGAAGCATTTTTTTGTTTCTATGTATTGGGGAAGATGATCAATCCAGTCACATCGGGTTGGCTTCCTTGGTTTGGAAACAACTTTTCTTCTTTTGGGTTTATTGTCTTCATCTTCTCCTGAACTGTCAGTGACCTCCTGTTCACCCAATGTTATTTCTTTGGAGAGTTATGAGGAGCTTCTGACATCAGAACACTTTATCACTACATTAGCCAAATTCAGTCTGAAGTTTACTGCGGACAGTCTGTTACACTTTGGTACTTCTTCTTTTGCTCAGGTTCTTTTGTACGTAATCCAGCAATTAATAATAGCTAAATCAGTAAAATGGTTAAATAGTGTGATTGTTCATTTTCTTGTTCTGGTATGTCACACAGGTCAATACCACCCATGTTACAGTTATAACTCTTCAGAATAGCTGGTTGTGGTACATAAATACTTCTTTTCTGAGCCTTTGACCATCGCTTTGCACATGATGTAGATTTGTTTGTTCTGCAACAAATTCCAAAAATTCTTATCATAATATTGAAAAAAAGTATTCAGCAGGATCCCTTAACACACATGCATCAGAGCTTCGAAATCATCTTTACCTGGTTCCTTGTGTTCCATTTTTGAGCAAGTCCATTGTAACTTATGTTTACGTCCACTCTCCTGCGACCTGTCAGGCGTAGGGTTTTCTATTTCGATTTCTGCATGTTCAGTAGTGACTGCGGATTCAGGGACAGCCTCCTCATCCGAAAATTGTTGACTCTCATTGTCAGAAAGTTAAATGAAGTCACTCTCCATATTCTGTCCAACTGGCTCGTTAGATCGTCAAAATCCCGAGCTTGTTGGGCGGCTTTGTCCATAATGCTCCAGACACTCAACTGCGGGGATATCCGACGACCTTGCTGGGCAAGGAAGGGTTTATCGAGCACGAAGACAAGCAGTAGAAACTCTCAACGTGTGTATATGTGGCCATTATCTTGCTGAAATGTAAGACATGGATAGCTTGCCATGAAGGGAAACACAAAGGCAGGGGGGTACAGTAGCGTCGACTACCATCACGGGTGCCGCAGATGACAACCAAAGAGATCCTACTGTGGAACGAATTGACACCCCGGACGTTCACTCCTGATTACTGGGCGACAGTCAGGTTGGAATCCGACGGCTTTGCGAGGTGTTTTCAGGGACATCTTCGGCATGGAATCTCATTAACTAGAGCAGAATTGTCTTCAGTGATGAGTCCCGCCTCGAAATGAGCCCTGACGACCACCGAAGACGTGTCTGGAGACGCCATGAAGGACAACACAAAGGCAGGGGGGAACAGTATCGTCGACTACCACCGCTGTGCAAACGGATGCCGCAGATGACAACCAAAGAGATCCTACTGTGGAACGAATTGACACCCCAGACCGTCACTCCTGATTACTGGGCGACAGTCAGGTTGGAATCCGACAGCTTTGCGAGGTGTTTCCAGGGACATCTTCGGCCTGGAATCTCACTAACTAGAGCAGAGTTGTCTTCAGTGATGAGTCCCGCTTCGAAATGAGCCCTGACGACCACCGAAGACGTGTCTGGAGACGCCATGAAGGACAACACAAAGGCAGGGGGGAACAGTATCGTCGACTACCACCGCTGTGCAAAAGGATGCCGCAGATGACAACCAAAGATGTCCGTCCTACTGTGGAACGAATTGACACCCCGGACCGTCACTCCTGATTACTGGGCGACAGTCAGGTTGGAATCCGACAGCTTTGCGAGGTGTTTCCAGGGACATATTCGGTCTGGAATCTATTAACTTCATTAACTAGAGCACAGTTGTCTTCAGTGATGAGTCCCGCTTCGAAATGAGCCCTGACGACCAGTGAAGACGTTGGGTGGATAATCTATCACCCTCTATACGGTCCAACAACTGGGAATGATGGCCTGCTGTGCAATTTCTTTTTACAACAGGATCCACGATGTTGTCATTTGCGACACCCTTACGTCACAGCGGTAAATCGACAGTATTCTACTCCCCGATTTCCTGCCCTTCATAGCAAGTTATCCTGGGCTTACATTTCAGCCCTCGTGCGCACGTCGAGCGTTTCCACTGCTTGTCTTGGTGCCAGCCAAATGCTACCTCGGCCAGCGTGGCCGCCAAGTCTCTCCCCAACTGAGAACCTTTGGACGTTAGGAGTCGGACCTTCCATCCAGCTCCGAATTTTGACCATCTAACGCTCCAATATCCCTCTGGAGGACATCCAACAACTCTGTCAATCAATGCCGAGACGAATAACTGCTTGCGTAGGGGCCAGAGGTGGACCAACACGTTATTGACTTGCTGAATTCGTAAAAGTCTTTCTCTTGAACGAATCACCCAATTTTTCTGAAATTGTAATGATTTGTTTGTTCGTACATGTGCATCGCAACTACCGATTTCTGTCCCATTCGGATAATTTCTTAATGGTTCGTCGTTTGTTTTGTCTTAGATAGTAGTTGAAGTTTATGATGAAGTATGTTTGAAAGAAAAGGATGGGTTCGGTTGATGATTCAATTACAAAACTAAATGGTATACCATAATATCCGTAGTTACTCGATAAAAGGTGCCGATCTTAGATCCGAGTAGCAGTGATGGCGACCAGTAGTAATCTGCTGCTAGGTTTTTCTCGGGGGTACCCAACGTCTGGCTGTTGGCCACGTCACGGGAGCACGTATCCGAAGTTGCAATACTTTGAAGAAAACTCCCAAATTTTCAAGGCAATGTAACTAAATTTGGCACGGTTCTTAAGGAACGTTATATGGATACATAAATACGATTTCATGCTTACTGATGTAGGAAGATACTATCTCTCGTATACAGAGTTCAGAAGAGTGCACCAGTACGGACAGTGCTGTAATCAGACAATGATCCCAATGTCGTTTCCACTACACTCCCTGTAATGGAAACGTTATTGCTAGCACAAATTAGTGTACAGGTTCAGGTGTAACTAAGCAAAAAATGAAAATCTTAGATTTTTGTCATTAATGTTTATTTTTACTCTAAGCATGTCTTCATGTCATAGCAATCCTAATTACAATACGTTCATGATGGTAAAAAATTGATACTGGGTTATCACAACTGTGGAGCGTAATTCCCAACTATTCTAAGGTTCTTTAACAGTATAATGGTTGATGAACATGTCTGGGGTTCGATAAAATACAAACAATAAAATACACTCCTGGAAATTGAAATAAGAACACCGTGAATTCATTGTCCCAGGAAGGGGAAACTTTATTGACACATTCCTGGGGTCAGATACATCACATGATCACACTGACAGAACCACAAGCACATAGACACAGGCAACAGAGCATGCACAATGTCGGCACTAGTACAGTGTATATCCACCTTTCGCAGCAATGCAGGCTGCTATTCTCCCATGGAGACGATCGTAGAGATGCTGGATGTAGTCCTGTGGAACGGCTTGCCATGCCATTTCCACCTGGCGCTTCAGTTGGACCAGCGTTCGTGCTGGACGTGCAGACCGCGTGAGACGACGCTTCATCCAGTCCCAAACATGCTCAATGGGGGACAGATCCGGAGATCTTGCTGGCCAGGGTAGTTGACTTACACCTTCTAGAGCACGTTGGGTGGCACGGGATACATGCGGACGTGCATTGTCCTGTTGGAACAGCAAGTTCCCTTGCCGGTCTAGGAATGGTAGAACGATGGGTTCGATGACGGTTTGGATGGACCGTGCACTATTCAGTGTCCCCTCGACGATCACCAGTGGTGTACGGCCAGTGTAGGAGATCGCTCCCCACACCGTGATGCCGGGTGTTGGCCCTGTGTGCCTCGGTCGTATGCAGTCCTGATTGTGGCGCTCACCTGCACGGCGCCAAACACGCATACGACCATCATTGGCACCAAGGCAGAAGCGACTCTCATCGCTGAAGACGACACGTCTCCATTCGTCCCTCCATTCACGCCTGTCGCGACACCACTGGAGGCGGGCTGCACGATATTGGGGCGTGAGCGGAAGACGGCCTAACGGTGTGCGGGACCGTAGCCCAGCTTCATGGAGACGGTTGCGAATGGTCCTCGCCGATACCCCAGGAGCAACAGTGTCCCTAATTTGCTGGGAAGTGGCGGTGCGTTCCCCTACGGCACTGCGTAGGATCCTACGGTCTTGGCGTGCATCCGTGCGTCGCTGCGGTCCGGTCCCAGGTCGACGGGCACGTGCACCTTCCGCCGACCACTGGCGACAACGTCGATGTACTGTGGAGACCTCACGCCCCACGTGTTGAGCAATTCGGCGGTACGTCCACCCGGCCTCCCGCATGCCCACTATACGCCCTCGCTCAAAGTCTGTCAACTGCACATACGGTTCACGTCCACGCTGTCGCGGCATGCTACCAGTGTTAAAGACTGCGATGGAGCTCCGTATGCCACGGCAAACTGGCTGACACTGACGGCGGCGGTGCACAAATACTGCGCAGCTAGCGCCATTCGACGGCCAACACCGCGGTTCCTGGTGTGTCCGCTGTGCCGTGCGTGTGATCATTGCTTGTACAGCCCTCTCGCAGTGTCCGGAGCAAGTATGGTGGGTCTGACACACCGGTGTCAATGTGTTCTTTTTTCCATTTCCAGGAGTGTATAATTGGGGACAGAGATATAAATTAAACTAAAATGCACAATGAAAATACCCAAAAATGAATGGGTCTGTATAGGGTATGAAAATATCACTGTCAATGTAAGTGCACAATTAGAAGCAGTTCATTAACTTTAAGGTATAAAGCACTCTGCAGTGGCTGATCAATCCTTTTCAATAGATAGGATGTATCATATGTTTTCCTTTCAATTAAGCTTGACAATCATGAATATGTTTATCGAAGAGGCCCTGGGTGTACTGCCGATTCACAGTGTCCAACTGGCTCAATATTTCGGCGATCAGACATGTCGCCGTCGTCAGGTGCGCTGACGAACTGAGCTCCAGAGGCTGGGTGACCACCATATATGCTTATATACAGTGTGTATCAAAAAGGATGGCGCAAACTTACGCGGCTGAAAGGACACGATAATAGAAGCACAAAAGTCAAATAAACATGGGCTATAAAACGAATACCATAAGAGCTATGAGATATTCTTTATTTTCAATATTGTGAAACAAATCTCTTCCACTGGAAGCTCATTGCTCTCCATATTTTGGAAAGTGGTAGTATGGACCAAAACAAGAAAAAAATGTCCAGTAAACATGTGCTCTAAAATGCATACCTTAAAAGTTATGAGCACTTGTTCGTTAGAAAAGTTGTGTTCCAAAGTACCCAAGATGAACTTGACATTTGTGCTTCTATTATCGTGTACTTTCAGCCGTGTAAGTCTGAGCCATCCTTTTTGATACACCCTGTATATACACACATCAAAAAAAGTTCTGCATCACCCCGGTTCCCAGAACTCCTGAAGATAGACGTTGGCTGTGGGTATTGTATCAAAGACACAGTTCCTTTGACTGTTCAGAGATGTCACTAAACCTGCCATAGATGTAAACAGCCATGCATGAGCAGCGCCTATTAGATATAGGGGGTCCGACAGCCGATCAGTTCCAGTCATTGCACGAGAAAGAAGGTACACGGCTCGTGTTGTCTGTAGTTCAACCATGCCTCGACTGTCAATAGCGCGGTTCGATCGCGTTCGCATAGTCACTTTGCGCCAGGAAGGTCTCTCAACAAGGGAAGTGTCCAGGCGTCTCGGAACCAAAGCGATGTCGTTCGAACATGGAGGAGATACAGAGAGACAGGAACTGTCGATGACATGCCTCGCTCAGGCCGCTCAAGGGCTACTACTGCAGTTGATGACCGTTATGGCTCAGAGGAACCCTGACAGCAACGCCACCATGTTGAATAATGCTTTTTGTGCAGCCACAGGACGTCGTGATACTACTCAAACTGTGCGCAATAGGCTGCATGATGCGCAACTTCACTCCTGACGTCCATGGCGAGGTCCATCTTTGCAACCACGACACCATGCAGTGCGGTACAGATGGGCCCAACAACATGCCGAATGGACCGCTCAGGATTGGCATCACGTTCTCTTCACCGATCAATGTCGCATATGCCATCAACCAGACAATCGTTGGAGACGTGTTTGAAGGCAACCCAGTCAGGTTGAACGCCTTAGACACATTGTCCAGCGAGTGCAGCAGGGTGGAGGTTCCCTGCTGTTTTGGGGTGGCATTATGTGAGGCCGACTTACGCCACTGGTGGTCATGGAAGGAACCGTAATGGCTGTATGATACGTGAATGCCATCCTCCGACCTATAGTGCAACCATATCGGCAGCATATTGGCGAGGCATTCATCTTCATGGGCGACAATTTGCGCCCCATCGTGCACATCTTGTGAATGACTTCCTTAATGATAACAACATCACTCAACTAGAGTGGCCAGCATGTTCTCCAGACATGAACCCTATCGCACGTGCCTGGGGTAGACAAGGGCTGTTTACGGACGACGTGACCCACTAACCACTCTGAGGGACCTACGCCGTCGCTGTTGAGGAGTGAGACAATTTGGACCAACAGTGCCTTGATGAACTTGTGGATAGTATGCCACGACGAATACAGGCATCAATGCAAGAGGAAATGCTACTGGGTATTAGAGGTACCGGTGTGTACGGCAATCTGGACCACCATCTCTGAAGGTCTCGCTGTATGGTGGTACAACATGCAATGTGTGGTTTTCATGAGCAATGGCCGGAAATGATGTTTATGTTGATCTCCATTCCAATTTTCTGTACAGGTTCCTGTACTCTCAGAACTGAGGTGATGCAAAACTTTTTTTGATGTGTGTATATATAAGCTGGCCATTCGGCCTCAGGAGCTCAGTTCGTCAGCCCATCTGACGATGGCGACATGTCTGATCTCCGAAATATTGTGCCCATTGGACACTATGAACGGCAGAACACCCGTGGACTCTTCGATCAACAAATACGCCGGAATAAACTGAAGAATCACATGAATATGTTTAGCAACAGGTCATGGTTGAATGTACGAAAAAAAAAAAATAGCAGAGACGGAGACGACCGCAGTTCTGAGTGTCAACTGAATATCACTTGCTGGTGCAGCGCGAGCGCGTGTGTTTACCTTTCGTCGGCGGCGGCAGTAGCTGCTGTCGGCGCGAGCTGCGAACCTGAGAATCTATTGTAAATCTCTGTTGACTGTTAAACATCAGTCTGGTACATTTCCTACGTCTTCGGTGAAGCCGAGACTCTTAGTTATTGCCTACCTAAATTAAATGGCATGAGCACGCTATTTGGCTGGAATAGCGTGTACGTCATTGCCCTCAAATCGCTTGCAAGCGTTAACTGTCAGTGCTTGGTGCAGTTCTCCGTGCTAGGAGACTTTGCAATTTAACCCTTTAAGCGTTAAGACGAGCCTGTGAACAAGTGTTCACATAATTACTCTCGCAATCGTCTCCGCGTGGCGCGAGTCGCCTTGCTCAAACGCTCGACGATTTGCTGCAAGAGAAGAGCGAATTTTTCTATCTACGTTTTGCCTATATCAAAGCTGGTGGCCACGCTTTTTCTTTGTGCCCAATCAGAGCGTTTGTACTTGTTATAACGCCACCAACTAGGGTTTCTGTAGCATATCAAAGGTGTCGTTTCTTTCGTAGAGCAGAGTTTAACTTATGCTACGTAATACTGGGACAAACAGTTTTTTTCCACATGGATTTTTATGCAGGTGGCCACAGTGAGTCACCAATGTTTTGAGCTGGATTTGTCCGGACGTTTATGTGCCACCTCGAGCCGTGTTCCTGCAGAAAGGCTTTCCAAAGGGTCGTCGTTAGAAGCAGGGACAAGGGCGGCGGCCTGTGCAGTGGTTGCGGCGTCGCATTGTGTCCGTTGAATGTTCCGCTATGAAGGTTTCGGCCGAACATGGTATGGGCGTTCCCATCGTAAAATTCTCCTTTCCTCAGAAGTGCAATTGCATGCAATTCTTAGTGTGAGTGTTAGTGGTTTGTGTTCACGAGACTTGTTTATTTGATTTGCATATCAATAAAATACGTACATTTTCATGTAACTATGTCACGTGACATATCGATTTAACCAGAATTGTTGCAGGAATTCAATGGAAGGCGTGTTATTTGTTTGACACCTTGGCTATAGTGGGACATTCATAGCGGAACATTCAGCGGACACACGCTGCAGCCAGTGCACAGGTCGGCGGCAAAAGCTGCCCTTGTCCCTGCTTTTATCGACGACCCTTTGGAAAGTCTGAAGATGGCACATAAACGTTCGGACAAATCCAACTCAAAACAATGGTGATTCACTGTGGCCTCCTGTATAAAACTCCGTGTGGAAAAAAGCTTTGTCTCAGTATTACGTAGCAGAAGTTAAACTCTGTCCATTTCTTGACATTTTAACCAACAACTATTACAGTTTTTCTTTCCTTCTTCTTCTCCTTCTTCTTCTTTCGTTGTTTTCCTTTCTTCTTCTTCATCCTCTTCTTCTTACGTACAGTGGTGTGGTCCTTGTGTTAAGTCAATTGCCAAATGATTCTGCGAATTTCTTATGGAATCTTATTGTTCGATATTGTAATCGCATGTATGAGTAACAATCGATGAAAGCGGCCGGTCGACTATGAGTTATGGTGGTAGTTACGACGCTGATCATCCAAATAGCTGCACTGATTCTGGTTCGTGGGTATCGCAGATTTTGCGGCCTTTTCGTTTCCAGTCCATCGGTGAAATTTTGGGCTGTGCGATCTATCAGTGCAGGTTTCCATAGGACATAAAATTAGATCTCATATGCAGTTCTTCAGGTGATGATGTGAGTTAGTGTATCAATGACACCACATGTTTCATAAGTGAAAGTAGTGCTCGGGTGAACGTTGTATAATTTTTAATTGGTTGCTACACTTGCATTGACGGTTGTGTATCATATGGCTTAAACATTGGATGGTAGAACGTTGTTTTGTAAATTCCTCCAGATAATATTCCAGTTTGCATGAAGGTAGATTTCCTCTAGTTGGCCGTTCTTCATTAAAAATTCATAGACCTGTATGTTTGTTAAGATATGCTGCTGATTGCGGTTGTTGTGTATCTACCTGAACTCGAAAAAATATGGCTTAATATGTTATGCTGACCAACAGATCCATGCTTACTGGCTCCCATATGCTAATTAAGGTCTTTATGATACTATGGTTCCCGTTTCCCATACTTTTGTGCATGCTGTTGATCAGGGAAGTTTTGCAGCTTTGTCTTACATCTGTGAGGTTTAGACCAATCATCATGGTTGGCGATGTTAGTGTGTGTTAACACACTTCAGGAATATTTTCCCCTCATGTTAAACCAGCATATAGCTCGTTGGATATGCTAACAGGTGGTGGAGGTATCGTTCTAAGGAACCCGATTTACTTATTACTGATGTTTTTACAGTTTACACTTATTTTTAACAAATGTAACTGCCTTCGCAGTACAATTTGATGATGGCTCTAATTTTGTTAACATATCTGACCAGTTTCGTGTCAAAATCTTGGCTGGTATTGCCCGCAGCTATATATCGAGGGTATAGTGGCAGCTGTTTTGTTGGTACCAATCATAAAATCCTGTGTCAGCATCGATGCCGCTACCGAAATTCTGGCTGCTCTAGCGATGTGCTACGGTAGTGTGGAACGAGGATTTCAGTGTGTAACACGACTGCAAACATGTACCTACTAATAAACAAAAATTAATTTTTTCGAAGTAGTGATTAAAATTTTATGACTACCCCCTTATGAATATCAGAAAAAATAGCTGACCCAAAATAGACCCATGCAGTACTTTGAGGTAAACATACCTGATTACTTCAAAGTACGAGCGTCTATTGCTGTGTGATCGACATGGAACTGATACACACTGGTTTTTGTCATACAGATAAGACAAAAATCAAGGATCTGCTATGTCTGTTGTTTAATAATGTACTGACTGACAAAAAAAGTGAAGCATCCAGAAGGACGGGATGGTACGAAATAAAACTTCACATATTGAGAGAATATGTGATGTTACTATGGCGATGGCAAAATCGAGTCACACTTATTGAAACTTCCCCTTTTTAATGTAAAGAATGACTGTGCTGGTAAAACTTCTACGTTACCGGTACTTGATTTTCAAACTCCAGAGCGAAACTGAACGTACTGAGACTGTTTTCTCTTTTCTTATTCTGATCATTTCTTAACTGACATACAATATTTTAGCGCAACGCAATCTGACTTTCAATAATCCCTACAAAAGAATAGCCCTGACTAACGATAACCTATACCCTTCATGAATCACTTACCTCACAAAAATCTTCGTGACTCGAACTACTGCAATACAGCGAGCGCCAATACTGCCAGCTAAATAAATGATTCTAACTACTGAAGGCACTAACTACTGATAGGCATATAGTTAGCAAATGTATATATTCGTGACTACCAGTTTAACAAATTTCTTTTTCTGACGGACACACGTCCAGATCTTCCGCTCATATTAACATCTCAGAACTCTGGCATCTCTCTCCTCACATCACCACTGCTGGCGGCTCACCTCCAACTTCCGAACGCTACGGGCTATTCACACCCAACTGCCCAACACTACACTAGCGAATAACTTCCAACAATGGGTCCAACCAGCCACAGACTGCACACAGCGCAGTCAGCGATTTTCATATAGAGCGCTACGTGGCGTCACCAACATAAAAACCTAAACAGCCTACTTACATTATGAATGACTTGGCAGCATGAGCCCACTTATGAGGCTGAAACCATTCTGGCCTGGATGCGCGAACTAATTCGGTTGGGAAGACTTCATAAAGTGTTATATCCTCTCCTGAGGCAAGCTGGCTCACGACTGAGGTAACTATGGTTCAAATAGCTCTGAGCACTATGGGACTTAATATCTGTGGTCATCAGTCCCCTAGAACTTAGAACTACTTAAACCTAACTAACCTAAGGACAGCACACACATCCATGCCCGAGGCAGGATTCGAACCTGCGACCGTAGCGGTCACGCTGTTCCAGACTGAAGCGCCTAAAACCGCACGGCCACACCGACAGGCCTGTGGTAACTAGTTCCTGATATTCTTGGTACTTGCAATGGTACAGAGTTGGTATCAGAGCTGTTCCCAAATGCGTTCTAATTGGGATCTTGCTGGCCACGGCAGTACCTCAGCATCATGCAGACAGTTCATAGAGGTACATGCCATATGTGCGCGACCATTGTCTTGTTGAAAACTGTCATCACGATACCGTCGCATGTGAGGTAACATATGAGGGCGCAGCATGTCTGTGACGTACCGTTTTGCCTCGATTCATTGCTTAACACAGTGAGGCGCCATTCATCAGCAGTACAAGCTTCCCGGTCACGCCACGACTCCAAGGGCAGCCATTTATGTTGTGGTGTTAATAGTGGCCTACGCTTCAGACGATAATGAACCAGTACGGTTGCTGTCAGTCTCCGACGAACAGTGCAGAATGGTACGGAATGTTGCTCAAAGTCCTTTTACTTGTACTCGGATGGCAAGTGCCGATGAGAAGAGATTAAGATGTGCCTGGTGGACAATGCAATGATCCTTCCTTGTGCTGCCCAAATGTGGTCGATAGGAACCTTGACAGTTCCGACATATGGCCTTCTGTTCCCATGCAGGCCAGCATCGGGCCAGTGTCGCATCTGAATGCCCCATAAATCTGGGTATTGTATGACTCAAGTAGCCGAACAACCGGAGACCCACAATGAGGCCGGCCGCGGTGGCCGAGCGCTTCTAGGCGCTTCAGTCGTGAACCGCGCGACTGCTACAGTCGCAGGTTCGAATCCTGCCTCGGGCATGGATGTGTGTGATGTCCTTAGGTTAGTTAGGTTTAAGTAATTCTAAGTTCTAGGGGACTGGTGACCTCAGATGTTAAATCGCATAGTGCTCAGAGCCATTTGAACCATTTGAACCCACAATGAAGCCCATTTCAAAGTCTATCTGGTGATAGCGCTGTCTCAAACGAGTGCACGACATCTTAGACTCCATCAGACTGATCAGTTTCTGATGCTCTTCTCGTCTCTTACACAGAGTGATTCAGATGCACCTACCTGTGGGCTTTATGCAACCAGAAGTACCTTCAAATGCCACAAGCAAGATTTTCATATTCGCTCCGTCACTATGCAGAAATTGTTAAACCTACACAAAAAACGAGCAGAACCTTTTTGTAGGAAATGTAGTGCAGTTAAATTTTTGGGATTCGTTTCTGCAAGAGATCGTAGTTCTCGAACTATTCTGCAAAGCGTATAGAAGTGACCTTGAAATCAGAAACCGTGCCTCCAGCGAAAACTTATCCTAGTACAAAATTTAAGTACATTAAATTTCCTACAAAAAGTTCCTCATCACTTTGTATCTAGGACAAACACTTTGCGTGCAGCGTGTTAGTGAATATGGAAATCTCGTGAATGGTTTTTGAATGCGTTGTGGATTGCCTAAAACCCATAGGTAGGGGCAGCTGAAGCACCCTGTACCCCTTACAAGGCCTGGCGACAACACTAATCACGAACACTCTGATGGTCGTTACGTCTGTCACAGAGAATTGCACCTCTAATCATTCACATATCCGCTGATGGTGTGTAAGCGTTCAAAGCTACATTTGTATTCGACGATGTCGTCTGTGTGCTTCACTTTTTTCTCAGCCAGTGTACTAGTATTTAAACTTTCGTAGTTTCCAGGGAGTGTCCTCACAAATCGCGTGAGTTGTGGAGGGGACGTGCTGGTCGCAGGGAAAGCAGCTGACTCTGTCACCACTGCGACCCGTACGGTTCCGAGTCACGCGTCACGGAGCGTGGCCGACGCATCTCGGCTGTGCAGCGCGCTTGCTGACCACGTCCGGCACTTAGCCGCTGCCGGCGGCCGATTACGCAGAGGAGAAAACCGCCCGCCCTCCCTCTGCTGTTACGCAACGGCGCTCGGCGCTCCTGCCTCCCGATTAGCGACGCTCGTCGACTCCACGATCGCCGACAAAGGCGAAAGTGCGTCCCAAGTCCAGGGCCTACGAACGAGAGCCGCCTCGCATCGCCAGAGTTTCCGTGTTCACGTGCGACACGCGGAAATCGAAAATCGAATATCGGAATCCGATTTTCGCTGTCGCGTTCAGGTGATTTTGCTAGCCCGATCGTTTATCAGTTTTCCAAGCGTCGGTTGTTTTTCACGAAATGTCACTGGAAACAAACTGTTCCGACGTATCAGGATAGCAGATGATGACAAAAACGATCATTCGAAGCCAAAATTCTAGTAAACAAGACCTCTAAAACGCATACCTTAGACCTATGAGGACCTCTTCATCTTTTATGGTTTGAAACAAATCTCTTCTATTGCAAGTCCATTCCTTTCCAGATTTTGAGACGTGCTAGTAGGGACCAAAACAAGAAAAAATGTCCATTAAACAGGGGCTCTAAATTGGGTACGTTAAGATCCATAAACACGTGGTCATTTTCGCTACTATAAAACACATCTCTTTTATTGAACTAGTTCTCATAGATCTTCAGGTATTCATTTTATAGCCCGTATTTACTAGACAATTATTTCTTTATTTGGTCCGCACCATCTCCTTCCAAAATACTGAAAGCAAAGAACTTGCAGTAGAAGAGATTTGTTGCACAGCATCGAAGATGAAGAAGTGCACGTAGCTCTTAAGGTATGCGTTTAGAGCCTGTGTTTACAGGACTGTTTTTATTTAATAGCCGTTGTCGTCATATCTCTGAATACTGGCCGTCATACCGACGCGCACTCTGCCCTCATCGGTTTATTTGTTTCTAAAGAAAGAGTTCAGCATCAAATTGCTTGCCTATGGAGTATCATCTCAGTTGTGCTAGTGGATTCGTGGTTTCTTTTCAGAAAGGTCATCGCAGTAATTGAGCGAAGTGACCTAGTAATGTCTGGGCCTCCCCATCTGCTGTGCCGCGCGGGATTAGCCGAGCGGTCTGAAGCGCTGCAGTCATAGACTGTGCGGCTGGTCCCGGCGGAGGTTCGAGTCCTCCCTCGGGCATGGGTGTGTGTGTTTGTCCTTAGGATAATTTAGGTTAAGTAGTGTGTAAGCTTAGGGACTGATGACCTTAGCAGTTAAGTCCCATAAGATTTCGCACAGGATTGAACATGAACCCATCTCCTGTTCTCAATATATACAAACGATTTAGGAGACAATCCCAGCAGCCCTCTTGGATTGTTTGGAGATAATGCGGTTGTTAATCATCTACTAAAGTCATTAGAAAATCAAAACGACTGGCAAAATGATTTAGACAAGATAGGTGCAAGTGGTAATTAATGATATACAATAAATGTTCTGAGGTCCTCCACATGAGTGCTAAATAAAACTCCGTTAAATTTCGATTACTTAATAAATCACAGAAGTTTAAAGGTTGTCGATTCAGCTAAATACCTGTTGTCGATTTTGCTAAATACCTAGAGGTGACAAATGCGAACGACTTGAGTTCGAACCATGACAGAAAATGTAGTGAGGAAGGTGGTCCAAAGACTGGACTTTTCTTTAAAAAAAAAGAACGCTAAGAAGCTGCAACAAATCTACTAAAGAGACGGACTGCATTAGTCTTGTCTGTCCTCTTTTGGAGGAATGCTGCGCGTTACGAGATCCTAATTAAACAGAATTTACGGAGGATAACGAAAAAGTTCAAAAAAGAGCTGTTCATTTTCTAAGAGGGGCGTTCAATAAGTAATGCAATACATTTCTTTCTGAAGGCGGGATGGTTTTATTCATGATTCCAGTACACCACATTATTCCCCACTCGTTTGGCTACAAAACCCCATTTTTCAACATAATCTCCGTTCAGTGCGACGGCCATACGTCACCTTACTGGGAGGGCCTGTACGCCCGCATGGTACCACTCAACCGGTTGACGTCGGAGCCAACGTCTTGCCGTATCAGTAACCTCCCTACCTCCCACGTACTGCTCCCCGAGAAATACAAGTCCTCACAGGTGGTCCTTCGTTGCTCTTTATGGTCTTCTGTTAGGCGGCGAGCAACCCAGCGGGCACACCTCCATTGAGTACCCCAAATGGTGGACAAGTGTGTCAGCACTACCAACAGAGACGTCCAGTTGTGCAGCAAGGTGTTTGATTGTAATCCGTCGATCACGTCGAATGAGTGTGCTGAGGAGTCACAGCTGAGTGCGGTCGGCCGGCAAGCAGGAGATCAGACGGGTTTGATCGACCTTGTTGCGCTGATGACAGACGCTTCGCCCTACGACTCACCGTGCTTTTATTCATTGCCTGGACCCGTAGACACTCTGCAAGCGCCTGTGAATACCTGCGATGCTCTGGTTTTCCGCCAAAAGAAACTCAGTGACAGCTTGGAACGCACCTCTGTTACAGACGCCATTTTTAAGGCTACGTATAGCGCCGTCAGCTATGGGGACTTCGTGATATTATAGGGGCTAAATTGGGAATATTTCACGATGTCCCGCGACAAGTACCGAATTTTTCAACTAAAATTGGGCGAGAAAAAAGTGTTGCATTACTTATTGAACGGCCCTCGTATTACCGCGACACAGATAGGGTGTCACGAATATGTTAAACGAGTTGTAGCGGCAGTTATTGAAATAAAAACAGTTTTCGTCACGGCGAGAGCTTTTCACGAGATTTAAATCGCCAATGATCTCCTCCGAATACCAAAATATATTTCTGACTCTCGCCTATGTAGGGAGAAATGACTGTCGCAATATAATAAGAGGAATCTCTTTTCCCGCATGCTGTTCGAGAATGGAACGGTCGAGTTATAATAGTCTGAAAGCGATTCTATGAACCGTCTGCTTAGTGTAAATAGCAGTGTAATCATGTAGATATACTGAAACTGATTGATACTGGACGTACAAGGAACAGGAACGTCCGGTTAAGAGGCCTTCACTTTGCTACACTCTAAGTGGCTCAACAGTGTCACATTACGACACATCACACTGCCCGACACCGAAGTGCAACTTCCTCAGAACGCTTAAAACGAGGAAATTTCGTGCGTGAACTTCCTCGTAAAGTACGCAACGCACTACGGGTACTTGCATAATTCAGTGCATGCGCCGACATCCCAGAACTTAAAGCTAGGCCGCATTAATGCATGAAAGAACATTAGAAAGAAATGCAGAGACGTCAAGAGTACTATCATGTACACCCTCCCCTTCCCTTTCTTTAAAAAAAAATCGTTGTTCACAGATTGCACAAGGTGTACACGGTACCCAAAGTCCATCACAAGCCGTAATGGAAGCTTCCCCAGTTGTAAGCGTCCCGGTTGGAAGAATATACGGGAGGCTAGGCGGCAGAAAAGTTTATTTAACGACCGTGGCCTAAGCCACGTCCCTGAAGCTTCAGAGCGTGCTGTTCCTTGCTGTGTGATATCGTCGTTCGTGGAGTCCTGAAATGTCCTAGCAAAACAAAAGTTCGACAGGCAGGGATTGGGTGCTGCTACACCAATTAGGATAACAAAATTCTGGTAATATCAAGACTATTCCGAAAACTGTCCTTTGACAGGGCTACACAGTTCACACGTTCTTCTCGTACATAAATCGGAATCACTTTCACAGCCAAACCACACAAGTCTATCAACTGCTCTCTCATGATCATTATCAAGTTCTCTCAATTGCAGTAATTTCTTAATTCGCTTCTAAATATCGCAATGATAGCTCAAGGTCACCAAATAATACACAGCACGGTACTTTCACACTCATTTCTTACGACACAACGGCTGTTCAATCACTTGGCTCAATTAGCGTGGCCCGGCTGATGTATACGAGTATATAAGGAGGGAGTAAAAAGTTGTCGTTCGAAGGCCAGTATGCAAATCAGGCAAAATCGCTGTTGAGAATAGAGGCAATCATCCTATCGTCACACCAGGTTGAAAATACCCATTTAATAAGACACTGTGTCCTGCTGCTTGGAGAAGTCTATAACTGACTGCTGCACATCCTCGGCTGACAGGAATCGTCAACCCATCAAGGTCTTTTTTAAGGGACCGAAGGTGTGATGATCACATGGGGAGTGATCCGGACAGTAGAACAAGTGCTCGAGTGGCTCCCACTTATGAGGCTGGGCTCCAAATCGACCTGCGTCTTGTGTCGAATGGCGACCAACACAGAACTTAGCGCACCATTCCACAAAAGTGGTTTACGAGAGACATGCTGCCCCATACATTGCAAGCCAACGCTTTGTTTAATCGAATCTATGTGTCTGAGTGATGGTAAAGGAAAAGACGAAAGGTAAAAGAAACGCGTTATGTTAAAAAATTTCCGGAAAGCCACATCGCATGCTACTAACGAAGGCCTGAACCAACAGAATAGGTCCTCAGATGTGTGATGTTTCGAATGCTTTTTAGGTAATAGAACCCAGTACGTTGTCCCAGACAGCGGGTATCCATCAGAGACAAGGATATCGTCACGAGTGCCCCAGAGCAGACTGGTAGTACCGCTCTTGTTCTCTATATACACAAATGATCTGACGGATAGGGTGAGCAACAATCTGCGACTTTTGCTGATGACGCCGTGGTACACGGGAAAGTACCGTCTTTGAGTGACAGGATACAGGATGATTTGAATAGAACTTGCATCTGGTGAGATGAATGGCGTGACGTGGGAAAGTGACATGAAATGGGACGAGCACGTAATGTCGGTCGTAGCGAATGTCGCCTGCGGTTTATTAGGGGAAAAGTGTAGCTCATCTGCGTACCGAACACCTGTGGGACTCATTCTTCAGTACGGCTCGATTGTGTGGCATCCCCATTAAGTCGGATTAAAGGAAGACATCGATTCAATTTAGAGACGTGCTGCTATATCTGTTACCGGTAAGTTCTATCAACACACGAGTATTGCACAAATGCTCCGTGAGTTCAATGGAATCCCTGGAGCGAAAACGACGTTCTTTTCCCGAACCTGTTTTGTGAAAGATTAGATTACCGACATTTGCAGCCGACTGCAGAACGATCATAAAGCCTCTAACATGGATTTCGCATAAGAACCGCTAAGACATGATAAGAGAACAGGGCTACTATGGAAGCATATAGACAGTCGTTTTCCCCTCGTCCCATTTGCCAGTGGAACGGGTAAAGAAAGATAGGCAGTGGTTCAAGGTACCCTCCAGGATGCACGGTTTGGAGGCTTTCGGAGTATGTATGTAGATATACGTAGCGTGATCTAGGTGTTTGCCTGGATGGTTCCTTGAACAGAAGCTATGTGCGACTTCTTCCTCATTCCTCACTCCAGGTGATTCTGATCAAAGTGCAACTACTCATTGAGGTCGGGTGTGGGCTGTAATTTTCGTATGTCAGCGAAACTTGATAGATATGCTAATGCGTTAATGCGGAACCGATTTGCTCTGGATAATACATTACTTCCCATTGTGGCCGTCAAGTTCAAAGTAAAGCTGTAGATAGTGTGTATGACGTATGACATCCACGCTATCATTTGACAAGCCATAAAGTGAACCACGTGTGAGCTTGTCGTGACACCTGCAAGAAGAGGCGTCCTATTCCGGAGGAAGTTATTGACGAGGTTACTATTGCTGTAACTGTCTACCCAGAATGTGCTCCGGATAGAGCTAGTGCCCGTGCAGTGCAACGAGAATTGTCCATCCCATGGTCAAGAGTACGGAAAGCTTCTACATCTACATCTACATACATACTCCGCAATCCACCATACGGTGCGTGGCGGAGGGTACCTCGTACCACAACTAGCATCTTCTCTCCCTGTTCCACTCCCAAACAGAACGAGGCAAAAATGACTGCTTATATGCCTCTGTACCAGCCCTAATCTCTCTTATGTTATTTTTGTGGTCTTTCCACGAAATGTAAGTTGGCGGCAGTAAAATTGTACTGCAGTCAGCCTCAAATGCTGGTTCTCTAAATTTCCTCAGTAGCGATTCACGAAAAGAACGCCTCCTTTCCTCTAGAGACTCCCACCCGAATTCCTGAAGCATTTCCGTAAGAATCGCGTGATGATCAAACCTACCAGTAACAAATCTAGCAGCCCGCCTCTGAATTGCTTCTATGTCCTCCCTCAATTCGACCTGATAGGGATCCCAAACGCTCGAGCAGTACTCAAGAATAGGTCGTATTAGTGTTTTATAAGCGGTCTCCTTTACAGATGAACCACATCTTCCTAAAATTTTACCAATGAACCGAAGACGACTATCCGCCTTCCCCACAACTGCCATTACATGCTTGTCCCACTTCATATCGCTCTGCAATGTTACGCCCAAATATTTAACCGACGTGACTGTGTCAAGCGCTACACTACTAATGGAGTATTCAAACATTACAGGATTCTTCTTCCTATTCATATGGATTAATTTACATTTATCTATATTTAGAGTTATCTGCCATTCTTTACACCAATCACAAATCCTGTCCAAGTCATCTTGTATCCTCCTACAGTCACTCAACGACGACACCTTCCCGTACACCACAGCATCATCGGCAAACAGCCGCACATTGCTATCCACCCTATCCAAAAGATCATTTATGTAGATAGAAAAAACAGCGGACCTACCACACTTCCCTGGGGCACTCCAGATGATACCCTCACGTCCGATGAACACTCACCACCGAGGACAACGTACTGGGTTCTGTTACTTAAGAAGTAATTTGCGGTCTGTTTTACACTGGTGATCGCCCAAGATCGACACGGTGTAAAAACTGAAACCTTACGATTCGCAGCAACGATTTAAGTTTGCTCTTCGGTTTCTGGCACGGATCGAAGTTGATCACATGTGGCCGGGAAATATTCGGAGGAGTGGCAATGCACATTTTATGATACATGGTGCAATGAATACACAGAATTGCCGATTTTAGTGTAGTGTTAAACCGCTTGTTCTGCACCAAGAGTCATTGCGCTCGCCGTATGTGACTGTATAGAGTGGATTCACAAGCACCTTTATTCGTGGTCCGTTTTTATTTGAAGAGAATACAACGAGACTGCCTTCAGGTGTACCATGACATCTAAACGTTACCGAGACCTTCTTGTACAGCATATGACACCTGCTTCGGAAGAGCGCAACTCTGTGGAAAACACTGTTTTCATGCAAGACGGGGCAACACCTCATGTCGCTCGCTCAGTGCAATGTCTGTTATATGCAATCCTCCACGAACGTATTATCTGCTAAGGTTTTCCAGCTTAATGGCCTGCAAGATTATCTGATCTGAATCCATGTGACTTTTAGCTCTGGGGATATCTAAAAGAACCCGTTTACCAAGGATACGTTAGGCCTCGACCTGGTCTGAAGGCCAGTGTAAAGGAACACGTTGCTCAGATTCCACCGGAACTGCCGCAAGCAACTGTTTAAATGGTTCAAATGGCTCTGAGTACTATGGGACTTGACATCTGAGGTCATCAGTCCCCTAGACTTAGAACTAACTAACCTAAGGACATCATACAGATCCATGCCCGAGGCGGGATTCGAACCTGAGACCGCAGCAGCACGGTTCCGGACTGAAGCACCTAGAAGCTCTCGGCCACAGCGGCCGGCGAGCAACTGTTGATCACGTTGTTCTACGGATGCAGCATCTCTTCGACGTCAAATTGCGCAACCGGCGGTTAATAATAAAATCAACGCTATGTCTTTCTCACTTGGACCTGCTCTGCCCACGTCCCGTTCATGAGCCATAACATATGGAAACATTTCTATACGCTTTTCTTACATTCACGGCGCCATATTTGCACCACGTGGCCAAAATTGGAACTAATTTTTTCCAACGTAAATCGGTTCTGCATTAACGCATTGGAATGTCTATCAAGATTCGGTGCCATGCGATGATTACATCTCACGCTGGACCTGTGTGAGCAGTTGCTCTTTAATTATAACCAGCCGGCGTATTGCAAGCTAGTGCTCCGTTTCTCAAAATGTCGACGTGGGCCGGCGTTTAAACCGCAACCTCTGTCCCCGCGACCCCAGCCAATGGACGCCTCAGCCCACAGCTGCAGCTTTCACTGCACCGCCAGACATGGGGGCGCCCGCACACGGATTGTGTTTTGTGAATCCGCGACTCAGACCTTTCTCCCAACAAACGCTTTCGCCAGCCGCACACCATAACCGTCCCTTTTTCTCGACGCCCCCAAACATCCCAACACCTTTCACGCCACTTCGAAAGTTGTCGGATTACTGCTACCTTCGTTTTTTTCTCGCCGCCCATCCACTCGGTAAACCACTATATTTACACTCAGGATTGTCAGACGGGACGAGTAATGTTGTCAGAGCGCAATAAACATACGGAAACCTACAGCCATGGCTCCATTTTATTCAGTTTAACTTGCTCACCTCAAAACGCATTGCAAATTTAACGTGATTCATACTTTGTTCCACCAACCGTGAAACTTCACTAATATCATCAGCGTTAACATAACACAACTGGATATTACAAATGGAGAAAAAAATCGAACGAGGAGAAACTCGTATTCTAGTCGGATATGTCCGAGAAAAAGACACATGGTTACCACGTGTAATAAATTTCTATTAAATATTCGATTAATGAGGTAGACCAGGGTGACGCTCGATGTTGTAACCGATATTCGTAAATATTTTCAATAAAATGACAGGCAAATTACAAAACTCTCTTTAGACCTTTATCGTCCATCCTTAAATGTATTCTGTATTTTTTCAGAGTAATTAACTTGCACTCAGAGGATATATCGCGAAATCGATGAAAGGCCTTCGTGGAGTGTGATGGTGGTTGCTCGGAGCTCTGAACGCCCTAATTTTCAGTGTAGAACAAAATATCAAAATCTGCTTTGAAACTGAAGACATTGTCTATGTGGTACATAGGGACGTTTAAAAAACAGTTTCGAACAAAATGGCGACATTCTGAAACAAAAGCCAATTTTTTTGACAAAAGTCATTATAAAACATGCACCAAAAATGGGAATTAAAATATACCGCAAAAATCTTACGTACTACAGCAGAAAAAACGCCGCCTTACGAGTTGCAAAAAGGTATAACGTAACTGCATATGTATTTCATGAGTTATAGCTCCCAACATCTCGAAAAATGTCGTTTTGAAAATAGAAGCGTTTAAAATTTAAGGTTGTGTTTTTAACACTGAAATTGAACGAACCTTAAACGGCAATGCCAGGATAGTACAGTTTGCGTCTTTTTTCGGCGATTTCGAAATACTTTCATTTTGACAAAAATGTTATGGCTTCTGCTTACCAATCGAAGAGTTTTTGCACGACTTGGGTTACTTTTCGAAACTTTTCTACGCGTGTAAAAACATTTGTTCCTCTTTTTCATCCTTCACGTTTTATTTCGCATAAAAACACAAGCGAAATGTCAAGTTAAGTAGACGCGAGACAAGCACGTGTTTTCAGACTGTTCGCCGAAAACGGACCACAATTTTTGGTAAGCTCTTATGGGACGAAACTGCTGATGTCATCGGTCCCTAAGCTTACGCACTACTTATTCTAACTTAAACTAACTTGCGCTAGCACAACACACACACCTATGCCGAAGGGAGGACTCGAACCTCCGACGGAGGGAGCCGCGCAGACCGCGCAAGACCCCCTATACCGCGCGCCTACAACGCGCGGCCAAACGGACCATATTACGAAGGGAAATCTTGTTGAGAATAGCATTTTAGTTGATGGACTCGTAAGACGGAATTGTTCAGCAGTGGAGAAAATTTCTGCAAAGTGGCAGATTAGCAGCGAGATATTTCTGGAATACCTCCAGTTTTTCATCAGCTTAATTTTACTGACCTGGTTCACTTACAATGTTACCTTACACCTTTCACGAAAATATCTACTGTATCATAGTTGTCTTAGGCATTTAACGAGAGTTTCAAAGTTCAACTTGCAATTAGCAGATGATTCTGTTAGTACAATGTACAGTCTTAGACATAAAAACTGACCGCCGGCCAACCGCCACAGAGACTAAGTCCGAGTCGTTCACTTAAGATGGCCAATAAAACTGACCGCCACTGACAACTCTAAGTCCGGCCATATGCACAATCTGGCAACATTGTAAGATGCGGAAGTGTCAGGAGGAAGTGTTGTCTACTTCCGAGAGGTTGACGGAATGTGTGGGCCCGTGGTGTAGTGGCAATCGTCGTGCATCATAAACTTATAATCGCCTGTTCGCACCCAACTGCATTTTTTTTTACCACATTTCGGCCCTCGTCTAAAGTTATGAATCTGATTGAACATTGAAGATAATTCGTTTCACATTCTATCCAGAAGCAATAACAAGTACTTCCAGAAACAATTCCGCAGGACAGCTCTTAGGACGAAAGAATACTCGGCGAATGGATTTGCCTGCCCATCACCCCCCCCCCCCCACCCCCCGCCTCTTAAATCCCATCGAGTGCGTTTGGGATGCGTTGGGGTGACGTGTTGAAGCACTTACACGTGCACTAAAGACCATCCAGCTCTTGTCAAAGGAGCTGCCACAAGAACTCCTTACTAACCTTGTGGCCAGCGAGGGAACACTTCGCAGAGCATTTATTGTTGTCCTTGGTGATGACACACCCTGATAAGAAGTTTGCCCGCGTTTTGTAAAGTGCAGGGGTCAGTCATAAATCGCAGTGAGTGTAATTATTTTCTTTTAATAGAAGTGTTATGTCTGCTCACCTCGTTGTGTATTTCTTTCAACCACTTTCTGTGCTATACTGTAGCAATTCTTTGTATGCTCAAAGTTTTATCGAGCTGTGTTACTTGGTAATGACACGTCATGTTTAAGTCACTTTTGTCCTAAAGTTCTGCACACGAGTATACATAGATGTCATGGCATAAGCATTTCTTGACTATCACACACTGCAAACTAAAAGAAATAGATGTAAAATTTACAAAATATACGGTCTCACTTTTCAGGCGACGTTACTGCAGTACTGGATAGCTAGATATTTTATGAATAAATAAATTAACCTTATGCAGTGTGGATAGGGAGGAACACGTGGATGTGCATTACTCTAGACACAGTATTTACAAAAATCGTTCTGCTTATGTATGTACATTCCACACCTGTTCCTAAAGCGCTGGATCGATATCAAAACAGACTTGGTTCACAGATCACATATTATCTGGAAATAAATGCTATGGGCGTAAGATCCATCTCCTTCGCGCAGAGGTGTTGGTGGAGGTGAAACCTGGTGCCACAGAAGCATGACATTTGGAGCAATTACAATCAAATTTTGTTTATACACAGTTCAGTCACATTAATGTGACCATCTTTCGAAAACCTTAATATTCACCTTTTGCAGCGCGGACCACGACGAGACGTGCAGGAAGGATTCAATGCAAGGTATCGATAGGCATGTGGAACCAAGCCGACCCCAGTGTCGTGACCAGAAGCGCCAAGTTCTCGGTTGAGGATCCATGGCGCGTACAGTCCGATCGACGTGGTCCCACAGATTTAATTCGGAGAGTTTGGTAGCCAACATTAAACTCATCCTGGTCTTCTTTGAACCACACATGTACACTGCCAGTTGTGTGACACGTTGCTGTCTCCTGCTGGTACATGCCCTCGTGCCGAGGAAAAACAGACTGCATTCAGGGGTGTACATGGTTCCGCAGGTTAGGTGCATACTTGTGTTGATCCATTGTGCCTTCCAGAACGATGAGATCACTCAGGGAACGCCACGAAAACATTCCCCAGACTACAACGCTCCCTCCTCCGGCCTCGACCTTTCCAACGACTGTTGCAGCGTGTTTTCTTTCAGTTGTTTCACGCCGTTACGTCAACGGCCGTCTGTTCGATAGAGCACAAAAGATGATTCATCTGAAAAGGCCAGCTGTCGCCACTTAGCGGACGTCCGGTTGCGGTATTGGCCTGAAAATTCCAGCCTTCGCCGTCGATGCACAGCAGTGAGCGTGGATGCATGGACCAGGTGCCTGCTGCAGAGGCCCGTAAGTAGCAACGTTCTCTGAACAGTCTTTGAGTAGACACTATTGACAGTCACTGGTTCATCTGGTCCGTCAGTTGCTCAACTGTTGTACGTCGACTCGTTCATACACATCTCCACAGCCGACTTGCAAAAAAATGGTTCAAATGGCTCTGAGCACTACGGGACTTAACTTCTGAGGTCATCAGTCCCCTAGAACTTAGAACTACTTAAACCTAACTAACCTAAGGACATCACACACATCCATACCCGAGGCAGGATTCGAACCTGCGACCGTAGCGGTCGCGTGGTTTCAGACTGTAGCGCCTAGAATCGCTCGGCCACCCCGGCCGGCAGCCGACTTGCACCCCTGTCATCTATGGCCCGTGGGCGCCACAGTTGCCTCGGCGTCGATTTTGTATACCGCCACTTTGCCATGCACGATATACTTTGACCAAAGCGGCACGCATCAATTTACAAACTTAGCCTTTTCAGAAATGACTCCATCCTTCGTTCGAAAGCCAATGATCAAGATCCTTTTGGACATCAGATAATTGCTCCAGTTCCGTAATACGACAACGAGTGCACTGTTTTTCGTGTCTCCCTGCCCGACCGACACGCTTTATATACTCTCCACTCTTAGTGCTGCCAACAGCTATCTGTGACTGGTTAGTCGGCCGGAGTGGCCGAGCGGTTCTAGGCGCTACAGTCCGGAACCGCGCGACCGCTACGGTCGCAGGTTCGAATCCTGCCTCGGACATGGATGTGTGTGATGTCCTTAGGTTGGTTAAGTTTAAGTAGTATTATGTTCTTGGGGACTGATGACCTCAGATGTTAAGTACCATAGTGCTGAGAGCCATTTTTTTTCCTTGTTACTGGTTATTGTACAGGGTGATTCAAAAAGAATACCACAACTTTAGGAATTTAAAACTCTGCAACGACAAAAGGCAGAGCTAAGCACTATCTGTCGGCGAATTAAGGGAGCTATAAAGTTTCATTTAATTGTACATTTGTTCGCTTGAGGCGCTGTTGACTAGGCGTCAGCGTCAGTTGATGCTAAGATGGCGACCGCTCAACAGAAAGCTTTTTGTGTTATTGAGTACGGCAGAAGTGAATCGACGACAGTTGTTCAGCGTGCATTTCGAACGAAGTATGGTGTTAAACCTCCTGATAGGTGGTGTATTAAACGTTGGTATAAACAGTTTACAGAGAATGGGTGTTTGTGCAAAGGGAAAAGTTCTGGACGGCCGAGAACGAGTGATGAAAATGTAGCACGCATCCAGCAAGCATTTGTTCGCAGCCCAGGAAAATCGACTCGCAGAGCTAGCAGAGAGCTGCAAATTCCACAATCAACTGTATGGAGAGTCCTACGAAAAAGGTTAGTTATGAAACCTTATCGTCTGAAATTGGTTCAAGCACTGTCTGCAGCTGATAAGATTAAAAGAATCGATTTCTGTGATTTTATCCTTGCTCAAATGGAAACAGATGAATCTTTCGTTTCAAATATTGTGTTTAGTGATGAAGCAACTTTCCACACTAACGGGAAAGTCAACCGTCACAATGTCTGCATATGGGGCACTGAGAATCCGCGGGAAACAACTCAGTATGAAAGTGACTCGCCTAAGGTGAACGTTTTCTGTGCCATTTCAGCCAATAAAGTTTTTGGTCCCTTTTTCTTCGAAGGTGCTACTGTAACTGGACTACAGTATCTGGAGATGTTAGAGAATTGGCTGTTCCCTCAGCTCGGACAAGAAGCACAACAATTCATATTTCAGCAGGATGGAGCGCCACCACATTGGCACTTATCTGTCCGTAACTACCTGAACGTCAACTACCCGAGGCGATGGATCGGCCGCCAGGCAGCCCGTGACAGAGCACTTCATCACTGGCCTGCAAGAAGCCCTGATCTTACCCCCTGCGATTTTTTCTTATGGAGGTATGTTAAGGATATGGTGTTTCGGCCACCTCTCCCAGCCACCATTGATGATTTGAAACGAGAAATAACAGCAGCTATCCAAACTGTTACGCCTGATATGCTACAGAGAGTGTGGAACGAGTTGGAGTATCGGGTTGATATTGCTCGAGTGTCTGGAGGGGGCCATATTGAACATCTCTGAACTTGTTTTTGAGTGAAAAAAAACCTTTTTAAATACTCTTTGTAATGATGTATAACAGAAGGTTATATTATGTTTCTTTCATTAAATACATATTTTTAAAGTTGTGGTATTCTTTTTGAATCACCCTGTATATTTACGTCGAACATTGGCGGTGGTTCCATTAATGTGACTGAACTGTAAACGTGACTTAATATTTGTATAATTTCTTGCATCTTAATTTGTATAAAAATAATGTCGGGGTAGTATACCCACACCATCCCTGGGGATGAGTGTGCTGGAGAGAAGCTATGACGTACAAAAATCTACTATAACGATCGATATTAGTAACGCATCCGTAGTTTTCTGTGTCCCTAGGCTCATTCGTGACAGTCCAGATGGCGTTTCACCCACCTTCCACTGGAGTGAAAAAGACTCTTGTGTGTCCGGATGCTGCCACATCGGTCAGTCGAGCCATCGACGCTGAAAAGAATTCAGAAATGCGCGGAATTGTTTACGTTCCTACGCGATATACGGCCGTGTTAGCAGGCCGCTTCTGAGGTTCGTACAGACGCCCGGCGGATGAACGACGAGGGCCGGTGTGCCGGACGGCCTGGATGTCGTATTTACGAGGTTATCCAAGGCCGACTAGGCAAATACAGGGCTGGTACCCACGTCCCCCCTCCGTGAAATGATGCGCAAACAGAACAGTCGCACATTTTCACATGATATAACACTAGAAGCAGACAGCCAATCCCGTTTAGTAAGGGGGTGAGGACAGGAAGCACATCTGGACACCCTGTAACATTAAAAATGCCACGTCCGATAATAAACATGCCGACCTCGAATAGGCGCGAGAGAAGGCAAAAGAAGAAGAAGTAGTTTACCTTCTTATGAGAGTGCTGGCATCACTAGTGCAGCCACGGACACATTCTGTGACAGTTTGACGTAATGATGACGTACGCCGACGAATCACAGGGCGTTTATGGGCTAAAATGGTTGCCACAGCGGCGGCCACGACAGTCAGTAATTGCTCCTGACGAAGACGATGGAGGGTTTCGCCGAAAGCTCGAGGTTTTACACAGGTTTGATGAAAAGTGAACTCAGATTGTTTTATGAAACAGTGCAGTGACTTGACATATCGCTAAATGTTTCTCGAGCCCCATCTACACCTACATCACTACTCTGAAATTCACACTCAAGTTCATGACAGAAGATTCTTCGAACCATCATCAGACTATTTCTCTACCGTTCCGCTCTCGCGTGGGAAAAATGAACACTTAAATCTTTCTGTACGAGCTCTAATTTCTCTTATTTTGTTATGATGATCGTTTCTTCCTATGTAGGTTTGAAACCGTAAAGTATTTTCACATTCAGAGGAAAAAGGTGGTGATAGAAGTTCCGTGAAAAGACCTTGCGTAATGCCAAGCACCTTTATTTTAAAAAATCGCTTATCATATCCGTGTCACTTTCTCCTCTATTTCGAGATAATACAAAACGAGCTGCCACGGACTTTTTCGATGTCCTCTATCAATCGTATCTGGTGAGAACCCATCGCACAAAAATATTCTAGCAAAGGATGAACAAGCCTAGTGTAAGCAGTCTCTTTAATAGACCTGTTGCATCTTCTAACTGTTCTGCCAATAACATGTAGTCTTTGCTTTGCCTTCCCCACAACATTACCTATATGATCGTTCCAGTTTATATTGTTTTTAATTATAATTTTGAGGTATTTAGCTGAACTGACAGGCTTTAGAATTGTGTGATTTATCGTGTGGCTTAAATTTAACGGACTCCTTTTAGTGTAAATGTGCATGACCACACACTTTTCCTTATTTAGAGTCAATTTCCACTTATCGCATCGTACAGATATCGTGCGTAACCCATTTTGCGGTTCGTTCTAACGACTTTATAAGACTCTAAATGACAACATCGTCTGTAAACAACTGAAAAGGCTCCTCAAATTGTTTCCTAAATCGTTATACAGACCTGAAAGTGGCAGAAGGTTCCTTGTGGAACACCAGATATCACTTCTGTTTTACTCGATGATTCTCGGTGGATTACTACGTACTGTGACCTTTCTGACAACAAATCACGAATCCAGTCGCGCAACTGAGATGATACTTCTTAGGCACACAATAAGATTAGAAGCTGTTTGTGAGAAGCGGTATCGAAAGCCTTTTGGAATTCTAGAAATTAGAATCAATTTGAGATCCCCTGTGCACATAAAAACTGTTTTCCACAAGAACGACATTTTTTTTTTTAATCCGTGCTGCCTGTGTGTCAATAGAAGTAATTTGTACCGTCCTGACACAGAGTAGTTCCAAAATTCTACTGCAAATCGACGTTAGTGATATGGGCCTGTAATTCAGCGGTTCACACCTATTTCCTTTCTTGAGTATCGTAATTCACCATGTAGCACATGCCCCTGGTAGTGTTAGAGTTCGTGCAATGTCACGAGAATTGTCTATTCCACGGTCAACAGCACGGAAAGTCTTACGGTTTATTTTACTGTGGTAAAGACCCAGACAGTGCAGCTACTGAATACTCAATAATTCGTAGCAGCGATCTGAGTTTGCTCTTTGGTTTCTGGCACGGATCGAAGTTGTTGATATGTGGAAAGGCAATATTATATGGTTTGACGAGGCGCATTTTATACTACATGGTGCAGTGACTTCAAGAACTACTGAATTTCTGGGAATTTTAAACTGCGTGTTGTGCACAAAGAGCCATTGCACTCGCCGTATGTGAGTGAGTAGTGTAAACTCACAAGCACCTCTATTATCGGTCCTTTCTTCATGAATAGTGTAACTAACCTGTTTCTACGGGTTATTACGTTATTATTGGGAATGTAAATACTTATTGCTTGGGAAGTTAACGTGAGAAGATTAGGGTCGCCACCGACTCTAACCATACAACTAATCGAAGGTTTGGTCGAGTCGGAAAATAAATTAATTTGATCGCAGACCTAAAACTCACAAAAATGCATACGTTGTGATGTCGCTCATAGCGGATACAATGTAATTAATAGTATTGCCCGCGCACTGTTCACGACAATCAAACATTTAAAATAAAACAGAAAATGCATGAACACTGCATAAGATCAGCTCCCAGAACACACCTGAAAATAAGACTTAATCTAAAGCACTTGTTTTAAAATAAAAAAGGAAACTGATCACTGGATCTGAGCGTAAGGAAACGCGTTGGATGTGCTAACGGGAAAGCTATGAGGTGAGTGGCTTAGGTGCAAAAACGTAACCTCGGAACACAAGAGAAAATTGTGGATAAAATCATTTATTCCTAAGACATTAAGGAAAAGCATCGATACATTCACCGTTATAATCTACTCCTAAAACCATTGGTGTGAATCATTCATACCACTGCTGTTGCCTGATCGCAATAACTCGTAAAGCGGTACACGTTTCGCAGTACACCCGCGTGCCCACGTGGTTTGTGGAGACGCACTTCGTAGGTATCGTGTCCAAGTTGCAACAATATCACATCACACAATCATGAGCGGTTAAAGTTCTTTAAAACAAGCATGAGACCGGACAGTTAGTGATGACGGTAGCCCAACAAAACTTTAATGTTCAACCACGTGGTCGGCTCCCCACGGACGAAAGATACATTAAGCAAGGAAAATTTACGAGAAGGCAAAGCTATTAATATTTAGAAAAATGAAAGCTTATACAGGCACAGCTGAAGGCAAACAGACATTCATACAGAAGCGAGAGCTCACTTCTTATCGACACCTTTGTGTGGCGCTCTTCCGGTGGATCCAAATCTGCTATAGAAATTTACTAAGTGAAACATCTGCCAAAGTTTTGCATTCCTTGCTGCGACAAGGCAAAGCAATCTTTCAGAGTTGAAAAGCGAGACCAAAAGCTAACAGCTCTCCCCTCGCCAAGTAACAAGGCGCCACGCGGTCTGTCTAACTCACCCTTCTTCGACTGGAGCACAGCTGTGGACGCTTCCCGTACCGGCGGCAGACTGCCTCCCGCTTCTTCTCCAGCCTCTTCCACGCTCCGCGTGGCCCGGAAAACCCAAAGATGCCATTTCCGCCACCAACCTAACGCAGGTGGATTTCTCACAAGTAGCGAAAACCTCTTTGCCTACTTGACCACTACGAGAGCTGGCTATTCTGTACAACTGCTGAATCTGTACGACTATCGCAGACTTTCTGCAGCAGACTACGCCACCGTCTAGCAACGTGACACACAACCACATTCATTCAATCACACCACTATGATAATTATGAGAAAAGAGAAACAAGGAAGGAAAGAGAAATACTAGTGAAAATGGGCTACCGGACTAATGAAAGGTGGCTACAGGACCCTTTCAATAGAATACAGCCAAAGGGCCTTCACGTGTATCGTGACGGCTGCACGTTATCTAGACCTCCCTGTACAGCATGTGATTCCTGCTTTGGAAGAGCACACTATGTGAAAACCGCTGTTTTCATGCAAGGTGGGGCAACACCTCCTGTAGCTTGCCCACTGCAATGACTGTTTAACGCAGTCCTCCACGAACGTGCTGTCTACAGAAGTTTTGGTGATACATAGCTTGGAAGATCACCTGATCAGAATACACGTGACGTTGGCTGTGGGGATGTCTAAGAGAACGCGTTTACCAGGGACACGTTCGGTCTCTACCTGATCTGAAGGCCAGTATACAGGAAAACGTTGCTCAGATTCAACCAGAACTGCTGCGAGCAACTCCTGGTCACGTCATTTTACGGATGCAGCATCTCATCGACGTCACTGGTGCTCATATTGAACAAATTGTGTGGGCGGCAGTTAATAACAAAATAAAGATTATGGGTTCTCTGCCCAAGTCCCGTTCCTAATCGATTACATATATTTCTGTATGTCCTTGTTGCATTCACAGGGCAAGAGTTGCACCTGGTGGGCAAAATTGGAACTAATTTTTTTCAGTGTAAATCAGTTCCGCATTAATGCATCAGCATATATATCAAATTTCGCTGCCATACGATAAATACAGGCCACACTGGACGTCCCTGAGTAGCTGTACTTTAATTATAACCAGCTCTGAAAGGAACCAAACTGGTATATAATCTGGATCAGACATCTTGCCTTTATTGAGTGCTTTAAGCTGCTTCACTACGCCGAAAATATCCACTTCTGAATTACTCGCGTTCGCAGTTGTTCTTGATTACAATTCTCGAACATTGACTTCGTATTTTTGGTGAAGGAATTTCCGAAAACTGTGTTTAACAGCTCCTCTTTTGTGGTGCTGTCATAGGTAATATTAGCATTGGTATCGCGCAGTGAAGGTATTGATTGTGTCTTGCCGCTGGTGTCCTTTACATAAGATCAAAATCTCTTTGGGTTTTCTGTCATATTTAGAGACAGAGTTTCGTTGACGCAGCTATTAAAAGCAGCTCGCACTGAAGTCCGCACTAATTTCCGAGTTACTGATCGACTTCCTTTTCTTCTGTTTTTTATTGGCTTTCGAGATGTGCCCATAAAGGATTTTACATGTACATAGATACTCCGTGAGCCCGCACGGTGGTACCATGTATCACTATTAGCTATTCCCTCTGCTTTTCCACTCGCAAATAGAGCGAAGGAAAAACGACTATCTATATGCCTCCGTATAAGCCCTAATTTCTAGTATCTTATCCTCTCGGTCCTTACGCGCAGTGTAAATTGGCGGCAGTAGAATCGTTCTGCAGTCAGCTCTAAATGCCGGTTCTCTAAATTTTCTCACTAGTGTTCCCCGAAAAGAACGTCGCTTTCCGCCCAGGGATCCCCATTTGAGTTTCCGAAACATCTCAGTAACACGTGTTGTTCGAACCTACCGGTAACAAATCTAACAGCCGGCCTCTGAATTGTTTCGATGTTTTCCTTCAGTCCGACCCGGTATGGATCCCGAACACTCGAGCAGTACTCAACACCAGCGTCCTATATGCGGTCTCCTTTACAGGTGAACCACACTTTCCTAAAATTCTCCCAACGAACCGAAGTCGATCACTCGCCTTCCCTAGCACAGTTCTCACATGATCGTTCCATTTCATATCGCTTTACAACGTTACGCCCAGATATTTAAATGACTTGACTGCGTCAGGCAGGACGAATACCGTATTCGAACAGCACAGGTTGTTTTTCCCACCCATCCGTGTTAACTTACATTTTTCCACATTTAGAGCTAAATGACGATTCAAATGTGAGGACAATACAACAACCAGTACGCAAGCGGAGAAAATCACCGACCCGGCCGGGAACCGAACACGGACCCCTTCGCTTAGCAATCCGCCGCGCTCACCTCGCAACTACGGAGACGGACTACTCGGTGTTAGTGACTGCTTGTAGCAGCAGATCCGGAAGCAGAATGGGGAGGAGCGCGCGCTTCAGAGGCGGTCTCGGGGCAGGCTGGCAGGTGGCTGCGCCGAGTCGCCGTGACATTTGTGTCCGGCGCGGCATTTACGCCGCCCGTTTAAGCGCATTCCCGCCGGCTGTGGCTTTTTGTCCGCCGGCGCCGCGCGACAGGTGCCGCCAGCGAGCGCCGACCTCAAACCTGTTCCCCACCCGCACGCACAGCCCGCCACACGACAAAAACACAGCCCAGAATGGACGCTGGAACCTGCGCTTTCCCCTTTACTCCAGCTGTTCTTTTCCTTGCTTCGCAGAATAAGCGTTTAGTCCCCCCGCCTCTGCAGCTGACCTAATTCCTGTGTCGAGGAAATAACTCCTTACTGTCCAGCGACGGAAATACATTGCTTCCGTGCTAGAGACCATTTATTCAATAATACATTGTTACAAAGACTGCTGTCTAATACGCCACAGCTCCAGTATGTGTTGGAAACGCTTCCATGTTCCTCAAAGCATGCGTGTACACGCCGTAGCATGTTCTGTCTCACACATTCACGCTGGGCGCTGTGGCCGAGCGGTTCTAGGAGCTTCAGTCGGGAACCGCGCTGCTGCTACGGTCGCAGGTTCGAATCCTGCCTCGGGCGTGGATGTGTGTGATGTCCTTAGGTTAGTTAGGTTTAAGTAGTTGTAAGTCTAGGGGACTGATGACCTCAGATGTTAAGTCCCACAGTGCTTAGAGCCATTTGAACCATCACACATTCACAAGGCTGCATCTGAACAATGTCAAAGGCAGCATGAATACGCTGCTCCAGTGTCTCCACATATCGAATGGGCTCTGCATACACGATACTTTTGAGATGGCCCCATAGCCAGAAATCTCACGGATTGAGATGCGGTGAACGAGCAGGCCATGCAACTGGACCCCCTCGTCCGATCGCCCGACCAGGGAAGACACGATTGAGATACTTCCGGACGTTAACGGCGAAGTGGGCTGGAGCATCATCATGTAGCAGCCACATAACCACTCGAATCATCAATGGCATGTCTTCCAGCAGAGGGGGCAAAGTCACCCGCAAGAAACGCCGATAATTCCAGCCTGTTAGCGATGCGCCAGGAAGACTGATCCCAAAATAAGGTCGCCAGTTATCCTGGACCACACGTTCTGGATGCGCCGATGCTGATGATTCGCTGTCACCATATCATGGGAGGTTCTGCATACTATCCCACAGATGTCTGTTATGAAAGTTGAAGATACCACTCCGCGTAAAAATAGCCTCATCTGTGAATAGCATGGATGACACAAATTCCGGAATAGTAGTTGCCTGCTGAAATAACCAGTGACAAAACTGCTCCCGATGTGAAAAGTCTGTCTCTAGTAAGCCCTGCACACACTGTAAGTGATAAAGATAGTAACAACTGTCATGAAGAATGTTCAAAACGGTCGTCTGGCTTATCCTTTACTGGTGGGCCTGGTACTGACATGGTGGTCGCCTTCCGCAGTATTAATCACATTTTCCTCCAAATCTAGTGTCCGAATATTTCGGGTACGTCCTTCATGATTTCCTTCTTCCTAAATGACCCTGTCTCACACAAACGGCGAAACGCTGTTTCAAACATGGTACTGTCGGTTGGCATTGGTCTCCTGATACAACTTTGCTGCCCACTGCCCGTTGTTATTTGTCTTTCCGTACGTAAACACCATGTCGGCAAGCTCTCGATTCGAATATGGAACCATTGTGTATACCGCTCTATCACATCCACTAGAAGGTGATTCAGCAAGAGAACTGACTCGGACACAACATTACCAATCACTATGACAGGAGAGGGCGCTAGGACATGACGTATGAGGAACAGTACCACCCTCCAGGAGAAAACCATGTATACTATAACCCGGCTGCAGGGTACAGCGCGAATTAGACTGCAGTCACTGTGACAAAGTATGACTGAATAAATGGTCTCTGGCATGGAAACCGTGCATTTCGTGACATAAGGTCATTAGATCTTTCTTGTTCCGTATTCTGTATCTATCAATCTCTAGAGTTTGTACACGGTGAAATAAAATCACTCTGTATGGTGATAAGCCAAAACATTACTACCACTGTCCACCGTTTGATTGAATGCTGTCTGGTGGCGTTGCGGTATGTGATGCGGTAAGAAAATTACCGGCTGTTATGTCCTGAGAGGGAGAAAGAATGACAAAGGCTTACCTCGACAGGTGCAATCGATGAGTGACTGTCAGGTGGGCAGGCAGCTAACATGATTCTAATCTGCAAAGATGCTACAACCTGGAAGGATGTTCAGAAACGCAGAATTCTGTATAATCCTCAAGGTAACTCAGTGGCAATGAAACTCAGAATAACTTAGTTGCAATGAACTGCACTCTTGGCACTTCCGAGTCGTGTTACTATAATCAGTGAACGCTATCACTGCCTTTGGCTTAGGCAGCAGTACCAGTCAGCTGTCTTCGACCTCGCGAACCCGGGTCTGTCTCCTCAGAAATGACAGTCTGCCGACATTCTCCACTACCCTACGTCCGCAGCCTGGTGATGACCGACACAGAGGTACCAAACCAGACGACCACCGAACTGCGGTTTCCTTTTACTCGGGGTGGATCTCCCTTTGTAGCACTTACAAGGTTCTGGAATATTCCTTCTGACTTACATAGGGGTCACTTGCGTGAATTTTACCATATTTGGGACAGAACACGAGGCACATCCTCCTTTGTTATGCGGAACATTACGCGACCGGAGTCCCGCGCTCGGTAGACGCTGCCTCCCTCATGTGTGTATAATGTGAGGTTAGTTCGGCGCCAGGCTGACGCTGTTTGAGTCGACGATTACGCAAATGCATCCACTGCCTTCCGAAGACACCTCCTAGCTGCAACGTGAGCTTAATACCGGCTTATCTCTCAATATGGGGTTACGCAACAAGGCTGTTCCAAAATTACATGGCAATACTTCAGGGTGAGATCAGCAGATGCGGGAGATAAAAAAAAACTTAGCAATCATATACAACCGCTCGCTCACCGATAGATCTGTACCTACAGATTGGAAAATTGCGCAGGTCGCACCAGTGTTTAAGAAGGGTAGTAGGAGTAATCCATAGAACTACAGACCTATATCACTGACGTCGGTTTGCAGTAGGGTTTTGGAGCATATACTGTATTCAAACATCATGAATCACCTCGAAGGGAACGATCTATTGATACGCAATCAGCATGGTTTCAGAAAACATCGTTCTTGTGCAACGCAGCTAGCTCTTTATTCGCACGAAGTAATGGCCGCTATCGACGGGGGATCTCAAGTTGATTCCGTATTTCTAGATTTCCGGAAAGCCTTTGACACCGTTCCTCACAAGCGACTTCTAATCAAGCTGCGGGCCTATGGGGTATCGTCTCAGTTGTGCGACTGGATTCGTGATTTCCTGTCAGGAAGGTCGCAGTTCGTAGTAATAGACGGCAAATCATCGAGTAAAACTGAAGTGATATCAGGTGTTCCCCAGGGAAGCGCCCTGGGACCTCTGCTGTTCCTGATATATATAAATCACCTGGGTGACCATCTGAGCAGTTCTCTTAGGCTGTTCGCAGACGATGCTGTAATTTACCGTCTAGTAAGGTCATCCGAAGACCAGTATCAGTTGCAAAGCGATTTAGAAAAGATTGCTGTATGGTGTGGCAGGTGGCAGTTGATGCTAAATAACGAAAAGTGTGAGGTGATCCACATGAGTTACAAAAGAAATCCGTTGGAATTTGATTACTCGACAAATAGTACAATTCTCAAGGCTGTCAATTCAACTAAGTACCTGGGTGTTAAAATTACGAACAAATTCAGTTGGAAAGACCAAATAGATAATATAATGGGAAAGGCGAGCCAAAGGTTGCGTTTCATTGGCAGGACACTTAGAAGATGCAACAAGTCCACTAAAGACACAGCTTACACTACACTCGTTCGTCCTCTGTTAGAATATTGCTGCACGGTGTGGGATCCTTACCAGGTGGGATTGACGGAGGACATCGAAAGGGTGCAAAAAAGGGCAGCTCGTTTTGTATTATCACGTAATAGGGGAGAAAGTGTGGCAGATATGATACGCGAGTTGGGATGGAAGTCATTAAAGCAAAGACGTTTCTCGTCGCGGCGAGATCTATTTACGAAATTTCACTCACCAACTTTCTCTTCCGAATGCGAAAATATTTTTTTGAGCCAAACCTACATAGGTAGGAATGATCATCAAAAGAAAATAAGAGAAATCGGAGCTCGAACAGAAAGGTTTAGGTGTTCGTTTCTCCCGCGCACTGTTTGGGAGTGGAATGGTAGAAGATAGTATGATTGTGGTTCGATGAATCCTCTGCCAAGCATTTAAATGTGAATTGCAGAGTAATCATGTAGATATAGATGTAGATGAACGTGGGCCCGGAAATAGATATTTACTGAGATATCGCACATGGACGTCAGTTACCGCGGACGTTGCTAACATTCCCTACGAACTTGCCATAGCGGTCCCTCAGTCCCACGCGACGATGCAGTGGTGTGACGGCAGTCTCTACGGACCAAGGCCTGATCGGAATTACTGGACTTCTTGGAGGGTCCTATAGACTGCTCTGGCGGACATCACGGTACAACCCTGTTAGCGCGTGCCCCCCTGCTGCTGTTGTAGGGTGAGTTTCTCCAGGTACAGGTTATGCGCTGTTGGAATATTGTAGCCGTCCGGTGTGGCCGTGCGGTTCTAGGCGCTTCAGTCTGGAACCGCGTGACCGCTACGGTCGCAGGTTCGAATCCTGCCTCGGGCATGGATGTGTGTGATGTCCTTAGGTTGGTTAGGTTTAAGTAGTTGTAAATTCTAGGGGACTGATGACCGTAGATGTTAAGTCCCATAGTGCTCAGGGCCATTTGAACCATTTTTTTGGGATATTGTACTGTGACAGCTGTCCTGTTCGTATTGTTTTAGATAGCAGTGTATTCAAATGTTGAGTATACACCCACGCATTTCATGTATGGATTATAAGCGCTGTGGAAGCCCGTCGCATGTACTATGAACGACATCCAGACCGCCGGTGCCCTGACTGGAAGACATTCCGAGAATTCCGCCGCCGCTTATGTGAGCATAGTAGTTTCAAGCCTTTACCTGGAACAAGAGAACGTCCACGTCGCACCACCCCTGTTACTGAGGACACTGTTGTTGATGCTGGAGAACAGAATTCGCATATCAGCCCTCGGCGCTTGGGTCGTCAGCTGGATGTACCTCACAACACTGCCTGGCGACGTCAGCTTGAACAGCATCTGTATCCGTACCTCCTACAGCGGATTCAGGCATTGGTCTTGTGGATTTTCCTGCAAGGCTTACGTTTTGTCGGCGCTTTATCCAACAACGCAGCATAGGGCCTGTTTTTCCAGCAGTGGTTTTGTGAGCGGATGAGGCATTATTCACACACGATGGCATCCAAAATTTCCGTAATCAGCAGAGTGGGCATACGTCAGTCCACATGCAACTGTTGAAGTGGCCCATCAACAAAGATTTGCCATCGACGTCTCAGTACGGGTTGTCGAAGGACTCCTACGTACTTCTCTACCACCTGAACGGGTGGCGGTACAAACGGTCTTTTTTTTTCAGAAGGTTTCCTCCTATGTTAGAAGATCTTTCATTACAACTCTGGTAATAGATTTACTTCATGCACGATAGTTCATCTGCTTATTTTAGCATTCTCGTCCGCCAGCATCTGACTCGTCCTTATGCTTATCGCTGGATAGGAAGAGGTGGCCCAACTGCTTGACTCCCAAGCTCATCTGACTTAAACCCATTGGACTTTCTCCTGTGAAGCCAATTTGCAAAGTGGCCACGTATCGCTGTGCAGTAAATGTGGTGCTGTGTTTCAGTAAGTCAGTGACCAGTGGGCCCTTGCAATCATAAAAAGAGCTCGTCATGACTTTCCTAGAGGTAGCGTGCCTGTTATTTTGACTACGCTGCAGAAGTTTCGCTGTGAAGCTCTTACACATTCTCCATACGGTCCCAATCTCTCCCAATTCGATTTCCATATATTTGGAGCCCTGAAGAAAGATATCAGTTGGCGACACACGAACAGATTTCCACCACAGGCCAGAACTGCAGGTATCTTAGACGGATCTAGCCCGCCAGTCTTGAGTCACGTTGTTTCCCACTAGCGTGCAGTCCCCGCTCGTGGGATCTAGCTCTGCGGTTCCGATAGGGTGTGAGAGAAAATCGTTGGATTTTCGTGCTTTATCCGCGGACCCAGGACGCCGTGCATGTTCGACAACCCACATGCCTGGGTACAATCATGACTCCTAAGGTAATCACAAACATGTTTACATGAAGAGCTGGCCGTCTTATCTCACAGTGGGATAAACGTACTAACAGTTATGGCGATTACTTTTGAAATAAAAAAGCAGTTTACTTACTATTTTTTCATATGCCTTGTTTTTATTTGACTGTCGCTTACCCTCTTGTACAAAGAGTATGAAACAATAACTAGAGCACAAAACAGCATCGTGATGATGTTTGATTTGTGGGGCGCTCAAATGGGCGGCCATCAGCGCCCAGACCAAGTTACAAGTTTTTCACATTCAATTTTTTTCACAGTCCAATCTAGCGTCAGACACGAAGGATGAGGATGATGATGCAATGATGAGGAATAAAACAGCATGGTAAATGCGAAAGTTTCTCTTAAAGTTGTAATTATCATCTCGAAAAAATAAAGTTCCATTATCAAATTTTGTATGTATGTCAGGAGTCCTGGTACACATTGAAAACTCACGCTGCAGTACCGTAGCACGCCATTAGACAAACAAAACAGAAATAGGCGCAACGCATTTATAAAGTGGAATATCGAGCGTTAATTCGGTTTTCACCAGCAGTGGAAATTTTGCAGCTGTGTCACGCCAATCCAGACAGCTAAAGAAGTTATCTGAATTAGCCTAACACAGCTGCAACATTTCCGCTGCTGTCGAAAACCGAATTACCGTTCAATGCTCTACATTATCAACGCACGATTGCTACGGTACTGTGGTGCAGGCTTTTAATTTATGATGTGGTAAAGACAAACTGTATGGCTTTTCTAGGACCTTTTGCATTACTTTAACAAAATCTGACAGAATCAATTATTGAAGTAAGTCTTCTTGAAAAAATAGCGAATAGAGCTGTTCACAAAATTGCGGCTGAAGAAAAAAAACAAACTCGTAGCATATATTTAAAAAATGCAGCAAAGTGCATAGCAGAAAAAATAGGTAAAGTACAGCGAGTCAATAAATTTAAATATCCCGGAAGAACTGTACAACAGAATGGACTAGAAGAAATTGCAAGACTTGATAAAATGGAAAGAGCGTATGATTTGACAACAAGTATCTATAACGAGAAATGCATATCTAGTAAATAAAAACTAAAACACTATACCAAAGAGATAATACCGGAATGTTTACATGTTTGTGAATGAATAATGATAAACTATATGATGGACAGACTAGAGGTACTTGAATGATGGGTTATTAGAAAAATAATCAGTGCAATACAATTACAGATGATTGGAAAACGAGAAGTAACGAGGAAATCTACGAAATTATAAGGAAAATATCAGGAGTAATGCCAAAGTAAAGATTAACCTTCTTTGGACACCTCTAGCGAATAAATGAGGAGAGGCTAATGAAACAAATATTTCCATATTTCTGCAAATAAAAGATGATAACAGCATAATAAGACTTGATAAAATGGAAAGAGAGTATGATTTGACAACAAGTATCTACAACAAGAAATGCATACCTATTAAATCAAAACTGAAACACAACACCAAAGAGATAAGACCGGAATGTTTACATGTTTGTGAATGAATATTGATAAACTATATTATGGATAGACTAGAGGTACTTAAATGACGGGTTATTAGAAAAATAATCAGTACAATACAATATACAGATGACTGGAAAATGAGGAGTAACGAGGAAATCTACGAAGTTATAAAGAAAATATCAGGGGTAATGCCAAAGTGAAGATTAACCTTCTTTGGACACCCATAGCGAATGAATGAGGTTAATGAAACAAATATTTCCATATTTCTGCAAATAGAAGACGATAATAGCATCGATTACAGAAATAAGAAAAGAGCTACATTGAAATAACATCAAAGAATCGGAAATGAGAGAAAGGATCCTGTTTAAGAAAAAGTATTAAATTTAGAAAGGTTTCTGGGTGGAAGAAATAATAAATCGGGAACAGCACGGACAGAAGAAATGACTTAACTGCTTGGGTAGAAGGTGAAGAAGTACTGGAAAAATAGGAAAGAAGAAAGAAAGACAGAAGAGGAATTAATGTTCATACATGACCCTGGTGTCGATAAAAAACTAATACTACGCTCTGCTATCAAACACTTAAGTCTGTGCGATGTCCATTAGAAACCATATCATCCTATGCGAATGGAGTCACTAGCCAAGAGTTGTCGCTTGCCAGATCTCAGAGCCACTACTTCTCACTCTGTTGGCATCTCGATGCCGATTGCACCTCATTTCAGTCCTCTCACCACAGAAAAAATCCCTGTCAGTACATGGAACTGAACTCGGATCCTCCGTGTGAGCCCGAGAGGTTGCTGGTTTCCCGTATCACTTTCTGAAACTTCTCTGAACTTGGGTGTCTGACTTCTTTTCAGCAAACCAAGTCACACACTGTGCTCTTTTCTGTGCTTAGAGCCATTTAAAGTGCTCCCCCAATCCTGCGAAAAAAAACACACTTTTTTCAGTTTTGTTACTCTTGTCACCTGGATACCAAAACATTTTCTTTTAGTAGGTGCATCAGACGAACTTTACTTTTTTTCTCTAAGTTAGTTACAAGTCGAGTTATACGACATCGAAGCTGTACGTAACTTTTGAGACACCTTGTATATTAGGATCTAGGAGAGCAAAAAGCAACTCCTCCACTGAGGAATGAGAGGTACAATTCGGGAAAACCTCTACAATTTCATTAAGCAAGTTGGTCAAGATGCTAAAAGGAGGGGTAATGTCACTACTGACCAACGTAAAAATTACTGAAACATTGATCTTCCCCATAGTTTTGTACAAACGTGAGACGTGGACAATGATAACAGTGGAGCGCAAAAAAATCCTTTCTTATGAAGTGTGGGTGAGGAGCGCCATCGGATTTTACTGTTTTGAAAAGTAAAAAATAAAACTAAAATGAATTTTATCCATAGTGGATGCTGTCGAACTCAGTGCATGTTCCTTTATGGGGTGTAGAAAATTATCTGCTACCAGTCACAATAAAAGGTTATTTATTTTCACAAGACCGGTTTCGGGCTTGCGCCCATCTTCAGGTGTTTATACATTCATGTACATGTTTGTCATTTTGGAGATCACTGTGTAAATACAAAAAAATTATTTGCTGGTGACTATACAGATACAAGTGGGTCAATTGTAAGTGGTAAGGCAGCATTTGACGAAAATATATCTGTACTTACATAAAGATGAAGCACCATTATTACAGTTATGCTGTGGTGATAGTTTTGCCACTTAGTTACACGCTTATGGTCATTTTCACGTCCATATTTCAGTTTTACCAAGTATGGCTTCATATTACACTAATGTGATGTGCACTCGTGAAATACACTATGTTTACATACAAACATGAGGGCTGTGGTCAAAGAACTTAGATGTAGCAGATGTAAAGATGTTGCTCATACAGAAACTTGTAAGTTATTGCCAAAGATCTTAGCCACAGTAACCACAAACTGTAACTGGCATTGTATAATGTGCAATAGCTTTCAACATTTCATGTGTGTAACATTATTGTACCTCCTAGATGTAATTTGTCTGACAACTGTGTGGCTCAAAATAGTTCTAGCTGTCATTTTTTAATTTATAATAGCTGTGAGTAATTTCATATATATAACAACATTGTACTTCCTAGGTCTAAGCTCTCCGACAAAAACGTGGGGGAAAAAAAATCATAATGTGTATCAAGAAATGTCGCAGTCCATAACAGCTTTTTAAATTTCTATTTCTGCAACACCCTTGCACTTACTGTGGCTAAGGTCTTTGACAATAACTTACAAGTTTCTGTATGAGCAACATCTTTACATCTGCTACATCTAAGCTCTTTGACCACAGCCCGCATGTTTGTATGTAAACATAGTGTATTTCACGAGTGCACATCATAATAGTGTAGTATGAAGCCATACTTGGTAAAACTGAAATATGGACGTGAAAATGACCATAAGTGTGTAACTAAGTGGCAAAACTATCACCACAGCATAACTGTAATAATGGTGCTTCATCTTTATGTAAGTACAGATATATTTTCGTCAAATGCTGCCTTACCACTTACAATTGTCCCACTTGTATCTGTGTAGTCACCAGCAAATAATTTTTTTGTATTAATACAGTGATCTCCAAAAGGACAAACACGTACATGAATGTATAAACACCTGAAGATGGGCGCAAGCCCGAAACCGATCGTGTGAAAATAAATAACCTTTTATTGTGACGGGTAGCAGATAATTTACTACACCCCAAAAACCAAAAATATGTTTGGAGGGCAAAATGCTGCTGGTGAAACTAAGGTACTTTGGGCATACAGTAGCATGAGAGCAGGAGATACAGTAGGAAGAGCTGTGCTGCTCGGAAGAAGGTCAAAGATTTGTAGAGAAAAACCAACGAGCAGTTGTATACGGGACATCAAAGAAACAAGCGGAATAGCTCTGGAAGAACTGAGGACCAAAACAATGGCCCGGAGTGCTCGGAAGGAAAATAACGACCAGGAGTGCTCGGAAGGACGTCGTTCATCATGTTAACAGGACCCTGAGATGACCCGATGGGTCATAACAAATTAGACGTAGACGTAGCAGAGAGACGTCTGTTTGAGGACAGTAAGTTTCCATGTGTGTGGCTGACGCAGGGAAGTCTGGGGCGCACCGTCCGCCAGTCAGCACTTAGCGGGACAACGACCGCGACGCGTGTGTCGCTCGACCCTCGTGTCAAACGGAGCGTGCAGCCGCCCCAACCCACAGCCAGCTCAGGTCAGCGGCGGAGGTCGCCGCGAAACAGGACGTGCGCCGAATGCGGCCTTGGCGCCGCCTCAGCCTTGTTGCTTCTTCCAGCCTCACCAAACGCTTCGCTTAAAGGCGCATAAACACTAGGCTTCGACAATAGGTAATAGTAGACTGGCCTTGCTGTGCATAAGCTATACAGGGTGTTACAAAAGGTACGGCCAAACTTTCAGGAACCACTCCTCACACACAAATAAAGAAAAGATGTTATGTGGACATGTGTCCGGAAACGCTTAGTTTCCATGTTAGAGCTCATTTTAGTTTCGTCAGTATGTACTGTACTTCCTCGATTCACCGCCAGTTGGCCCAATTGAAGGAAGGTAATGTTGACTCCGGTGCTTGTGTTGACATGCGACTCATTGCTCTACAGTACTAGCATCGAGCACATCAGTACGTAGCATCAACAGGTTAGTGTTCATCACGAACGTGGTTTTGCAGTCAGTGCAATGTTTACAAATGCGGAGTTGGCAGATGTCCATTTGATGTATGGATTAGCACGGGGCAATAGCCGTGGTGCGGTACGTTTGTATCGAGACAGATTTCCAGAACGAAGGTGTCCCGACAGCAAAACGTTCGAAGCAATTGATCGGCGTCCTAGGGAGCACGGAACGTTCCAGCCTATGACTCGCGACTGGGGAAGACCTAGAACGACGAGGACACCTGCAATGGACGAGGCCATTCTTCGTGCAGTTGACGATAACCCTAATGTCAGTGTCAGAGAAGTTGCTGCTGTACAAGGTAACGTTGACCACGTCACTGTATGGAGAGTGCTACGGGAGAACCAGTTGTTTCCGTACCATGTACAGCGTGTGCAGGCACTATCAGCAGCTGATTGGCCTCCACGGGTACACTTCTGCGAATGCAACAATGTGTCAATCCTCATTTCAGTGCAAATGTTCTCTTTACGGATGAGGCTTCATTCCAACGTGATCAAATTGTAAATTTTCACAATCAACATGTGTGGGCTGACGAGAATCCGGACGCAATTGTGCAATCACGTCATCAACACAGATTTTCTGTGAACGTTTGGGCAGGCATTGTTGGTGATGTCTTGATTGGGCCCCATGTTCTTCCACCTACGCTCAATGGAGCACGTTATCACGATTTCATACGGGATACTCTACCTGTGCTGCTAGAAAATGTGCCTTTACAAGTACGACACAACATGTGGTTCATGCACGATGGAGCTCCTGCACATTTCATTTGAAGTGTTCGTACGCTTCTCAACAACAGATTCGGTGACCGATGGATTAGTAGAGACGGACCAATTCCATGGCCTCCACGCTCTCCTGACCTCAACCCTCTTGACTTTCATTTATGGGGGCATTTGAAAGCTCTTGTCTATGCAACCCCGGTACCAAATGTAGAAACTCTTCGTGCTCGTATTGTGGACGGCTGTGATACAATACGCCATTCTCCACGGCTGCATCAGCGCATCAGGGATTCCATGCGACGGAGGGTGGATGCATGTATCCTCGCTAACGGAGGACATTTTGAACGTTTTCTGTAACAAATTGTTTGAAGTCACGCTGACGCGTTCTGTTGCTGTGTATTTCCATTTCATGATTAATGTGATTTGAAGAGAAGTAATGAAATGAGCTCTAACATGGAAAGTAAGCGTTTCTGGACTCATGTCCACATAACATACTTTCTTTCTTTGTGTGTGAATGACTGGGTGTTGTGTGCTGTCCTTAGGTTAGTTAGGTTTAAGTAGTTCTAAGTTCTAGGGGAATGATGACCATAGATGTTAAGTCCCATAGTGCTCAGAGCCATTTGAACCATTTGTGTGTGAGGAATGTTTCCTGAAACTTTGGCCGTACCTTTTTGTAACACCCTGTAGAGCTGGTGGGGCTCCAACATAAACCACGTGACTGTTGGCAAAACGTGGCGGGATTTCAAATCAGCGTTCTGCCATCCTACGTTTGTATCGCATTTTACCCCCATTTCTCAATTGACTGCCAAACGCTTCCAACAAAAATTACTTTTTTATTTGCGAAAAATTATGCCAGAACTACATTTGACCTGGATTTGTTCACAGTACCATTTATAAAATCTAACAAATACATCGAACGCCCCTCTGGTGGGCAGCGGGACGAAATTACTATAAACTATCAATTGAAGTAAAATGTCGTTAAAAATCTTTTAAACAGTAAGAGTGGGCTCGTGTCAAAACTTTAAACATTGGATTCGCCGCGTTTTGAGCTCTAGTCACTTATAAAAGGAAATGGGATATGGCAATTAAGTCAAATATAGGTGCCAAAATTGTCGACTTTAGGAGCAGGTCCATTTTAGAGTATCAATTTTAGGTGGACTTCAAAGGTTCAGTTCCTACTATTTTTACAAAAGTTTAAACTATCAGTTTTAAAAAAATGATATTTTAGATGAAAGGTGAGACTTCGAAATTTCAGAAAATATTTTTGGAGCCTACATTTATTTAATAGTATTAGAAGGTAGAAAAAAATTCTCTTCATGTGTCGACTGTAGGTGCTCTTACCTTATAATAATCTCACTTGTATATACAAAAAGTCGCGTATGTGCAGATGGCTTAAAGTTTTTCCGTTTCAGGGCCTGTATCCAAAGCTGCCTTCGGTTTTCATCCTTAGGGAACCTATGAGTAGGAACGAGAACAGTTATACTTACTTCTGTAACCGAATTATCACAAATACTTTCCAAAATGTCTGACTTTACAGGCATCACTTTCAACACTTTAATTTACGTGATACTCTATTTCAAGTGTAAACAACATATAAAAGTCACTTCAGCAGATTTCAATAAACGCATCTGCACTATCATAGAAACACTTACACGTGAAATGTAATGCCATTTCCCCCGACAAAACGCTGAGTACAGCCATAAGCGCAACACAAAACAACCATGTTTTGCCAACATTCACGTGACTTTAGCCCAGAGATATTCGAGCCACGTAAATGACGTCGAAGACACTAGGCCAAGGAAGCCGACGAACGACAACCGACGGATTCGGCCGAACGTTAGTCGCCAACACACTGGCGTTCGGCCTCTTATCCTCATCAAACCAAGGGAGTAAGGGATTCGGCAGTGTGGAATCGCAGCTGGCAATGATAACTTGTCGAGGTTGCTCCCGTTTTGTTATTGCTATAAAGTGGCGTTTTAAACACATTTTCGCCGGCCGGTATTATGAGGAAAGAAGAGGATTTAGCAGTGCAGTATTTACTTCACTGCAAGTAGCTGATCATCAGAGAAAAGATTAAGCAGAAGAAACGACGCTGGTGAACGACCTCTCTGTCGAAAAAATAGGGGCAGTGTGGTAGGAAAAAATTAATGTCTGACGTCAAAGCCGAATTGGAATAATCGCTGTTTCGTAAATTTTTCCTAAGGGAGCTACAGATTTCGAATTGTTATTTAATTGTGCAAGCCCTAAAGTTTCCGAAACTTGTAAGAGAGCTGTACTTGCAGCACCGAGCGAGTTGGCGCAGTAGTTGGCACACAGGACTCGCATTCGGGATGACGACGGTTCAAATCAGCGTCCGGCCATCCACATTTAGGTTTTCCGTGAGTTCCCCAAACCGCTCCGGGCAAATTTAGGGATAGTTCCTCTGAAAGGGCACGGCTGAATTCCTCCCCCATACTTGACACAATCTGAGCTTGTGCTCCGTCTCTAATGACCTCGATGTCGACGGAACGTAATCCCGTTTTCCTTCCTACACCTACTGCAGATATATTAGGGCCAGTTTCCACATAGGGTGCCGTGCTCAGACTGTGTCCCACCTGTAGTCCGATAGTGTCATGAAGCATGGGATAGCGACTGAACTCGTCCTATTCACATTACACATAGTCTACTGTGTAGCTGCCGCGCGGGATTAGCCAAGCGGTCATAGGCGCTGTAGACATGGACTGTGCGGCTGATCCCGGCGGAGGTTCGAGTCCTCCCTCGGGCATGGGTGTATGTGCTTGTCCTTAGGATAATTTAGGTAAAGTAGTGTGTAAGCTTAGGGACTGATGACCTTAGTAGTTAAGTCCCATAAGATTTCACACACATTTGAACATTTTTCTACCGTGTAGCTGCTATGTCCGTGCCGTGCGCGTGTCGTGCTGCAGGATTGAAACGTCCCCTTAGAAAAATTATACATGACTGTGCTTAAACTGACACACAATATTTTTTAGCGCAACGCAATCTGACTTTCAAAAATCCCTACAAAAGAATGGCCCTGACTAACATTAACCTATACGTTTCACAAATCACTTACCTCACAAAAATCTTGGTTACTCGAACTACTGCAATACAGCGAGCGCCACTACTGCCAGCTAAATAAAAGATTCAAACTACGGAAGGCACTAACTACTGATAGGCATAGTTAGCAAATGAAAGATTTTAATAGAGAACAAACAATGTATTTACCTCAATAGTGTTGAAAAATCATAATATACGTAGCAGTTCATGACATCCAGTCTTACAATTTTCAAAACTCCGCCATCTCTCTCTCCATATCCAGCACTGCTGGCGGCTCACCTCCAACTGCACAACGCTATGCACTGTTCACATCCAGCTGCCCAACACTACAATGGCAGACAACAATGCAAACTAGCCACAGACTGCACACAGCACAGCCAGTGATATTCATACAGAGCGCTACATGGCGTTACCAATAAGAAAACCTAAACAGCCTACTTACATAGCCCCCACGCTCCCCACAAAAAATTTTACAAATTGTTTTGGGCAGTGGCCAATAATGATTTGATAAAAATTTTCATAATTACAATAACAAAGATATCAAATGCACACACTTATTGATACAATGTTGGTCAAAAGCTAAAATTTTCTCACAGTCCATAAAGACAGTCCTGATCGTTCATCACAGTAAAATAGCAGTGTTTTTCTCAAAGTCTGAGCAGTAAAAGAAAATGCACACGGAAGTAGTGGATTTCCATGCAGTCTTGAAGAAGTAGTGTTGTCCTTCCAACGGAAAGACAGTGTTGACTCTCGACATGCAGACAGGTAATGGGCCACAACAGAGCAAACCCACAGCAGAGTCAGTCGAAGTTTTAAAGAATATTGGTAGGTAGGTCATCACAGAGCAGACCCACTGTAGTCCTGGTAGAGAGTATGGTATTGGTGGGCCACCAGAGGTGCAGACCCACTGCAGTCCTTGTAGAAATAATGGTACTGGTGAGTCAGCAAAGGTGTAGACCTACTGTAGTCCTTGTAGAAATAATGGTATTGGTGGGTCACCAAAGATGCAGACCCATTGTAGTCCCTGTAGAGATGGCCAGCAGCCATCTGTTGTGACTGCGCAGGTGCACAATCACCATTGAAGAGTCTTGCGGATAATATAGCAAGTCCATAACCACCACTTGTGCACTCACAAAGTTTTTGGAATTGTCCTTAGAACCAGCAATGCTGTTATCCAGTACCTTGCTGAATTATTAACACACGTGCAAACACTAACAGTCCCAACTTCTCATATATTGTCCATATACTATGACCAACAGAAACGTGTGCAGTGAAATGTAACTTACAAGTTATTTAATTTGATGAACTGGTATCCATTACAACTTTATAACATAAGAATATAATAAGAAAGGTACAAAATATATCATTAAAGAACATAACAATACAGATAACATTTGTAGTAACATGGGCTTTAAAAAGGAATTGAACTAACATATACATCAGTGTTACAGGAATTATAAGTACCTACATAAAAGATCAGAATAACTTTTGAAACATCAACTTTACACATGAGCATTAAAACAAAACAGAATAAATAATGTCTAAACATCTTTATAAAATAAATAACATATCAGAAAAATTCTACAACGTAACTCTCATCAGATAAACACATAAAGACAGGAAGAACACAAATACCCAAGGGTACACAAACACATAGTGGGATAACACAGGGAAAGGACAGGGTTGTTTTGCTGCAATATTTTGCAAACAAAACTTTCTTTACTTCTCGGAGAACTCCCTTTGTTCTTTATTATTTCCCAAAAGTCCTATCTATACCTGCTTTCTGTACTTTTTTTGTATAACTTCTCAATGCATTTCTTCCAATTCATTACAACTCATTCTCTTATACAGTCTACCCCCTCTTAAGCTAACTTAAATCTACTGAGCTCAGTTGCATGAACTAAGGGACGAGGCAATGCAGCAGCGCAAGACATTTAATACAAACAGCAATGACAAAAAAATGGAAATTGGCAAAGCAAGCAGCAGTAAATGTAAGAACTTATATCTAAACATGACAAACCCACAAGCAGAAAAAATAGTACACTAAAGACAACAATGCAGATAAGGGAAATGCATAATCACATCTTAATGTCTATGTAATTAAAGTGGTGCACCACAAAAACTAATTCTATAAAAAATTACCAAGTACTTGAAAAGAAAATTAAATATGCAGTTACTTTTATTAGTCCCTTCTTATTGTTCTTTCCATTCCAAGAGCTCCTTTTTCGAAGAATGTAAATCATGAAATAATTATTTAATAGATCTGTTGACAGAAAGTGTTCACATTAGCAAATGCCTTTAAGTTTATTTTATAAATCCAATGCTGCAACACAGCTGGAAAACAGATATCAAATGAAATAAGCAATTACGCAAAGCAAAGCATAAAAACATCATTCAATAGCTATGTGGCATTTCGTAAGTCAGTAGCTCTCAACTCTCGTAGAAAGACACTTGTCATAATCAGGTGTGCAGATGTAAGTATCTTTCCAAGTAATGAGCGTGTCGTATTTGCGATGCTGTCTACAAAGGAATGTCAATAGCGAGGATAATGGCCTCTTTTTTTCTCCACCTAATGGCTTTCTTTTGTCAGACGACTACCTCTCAGCTGGGCGCCCAAAACGCATTACGTCAAGGTCACTTACCTTTCTTACTGAAATATTTACGACAGCAGTTTCCACTACAGTGGCAGTTTCATATAAAAAAATTCCACAGGTTGAGAATTTGCGTTACAAATGTGTAGAAACAAAATCCTATTGATATAACAGTGTCCAAAAAATTTTCGTCGGCATTGTAATACATTCACGCATTTACATACATTTCATAACTCTTAAAGTACGATTCTTGGTTTCCAACAACCTTTTTCACAAACCAGAGTCCCTAACCACTACTCATTATTCCTTACCTTTTTACACATATACATATTCATCGACACTTCTTCAATATTTCATCATAACAGATATGTAGCATAATCAGATAACTCATATAGCATCAGCTTATTAATCATAAACAGACCTCAGCAGCATAATACACATCGTCGTCGCAATAATAACATCATAACATCTCAGTCAAATCTCAAAATCGTCATAGCTTTCTGCAATAATTTCAAAACCTAAAAAAATTCTCTGCTCATTTAAATAGTGTCATCTACCTCAAACGTACTTTAAAAATCATGATCCCACACCAAATGCATCATTCAAAGCTCTCATAATATCACAATGGTTCCAAAAAATATATAAACAGTTCACAAAGTACAGACAAAATATAATTTTGTAAGTGTGAAGTTATCCAACTGTGTAATTACGTAAACATCTGTCACTGATGTAGTAAAAAATGTTTGTTTCTCTGTTAAATAATCAGATAGCTGTGTAATTTATGTGTTAGAGAAATATGGTACCGATGTGTAAAGTTGTATAAGCAAATACCATGTTAGCTAGGGCTCCTTGTGCTTGCCAGACACATGGTACACAAAGTAAGCGTGTACCCCCATGAGGATTAATGTAATTATACCCTCAGGTGTTACAGATTACAGCAATGGAATGAAATGTATCACGGAAAACTTTCTTTGTATGTCAAAAATTTTGAAAAGTAAATGGTTTAAGTACAAAATTAATCACTCAAATGCGTGTCCTGTAGCGCTAAATTGTGCGTCTTGTTGTAACATAATCTCTGTCATTACTTAATGGTAAAAATGTGCCAAGTGTCGTAATAATTGTCCTCCGAAAGCTACATTCTGCAGAAGCCAATGTACTTACCTCATGATAAACAAAAGTGAAATGCTTTGCGTATAGATATCTTAGTTGTTACGCTTATTGCTGTGATGAAGAAAGTACTGTGCTGTAACGTATTGTTGTGCTACGGAAAAGGCAGTCTCATTGTAGCTATACCACAAAAGTTACTACTAAAACATGTTTTACTTTCCAGAATAATACAGAAAAACTGTGCAGATATAAAACAGAAACACTGCAAAAGCAACATTGTAAATTGTCACTCATTAGTAGCGTCGTGATAATATCGTGTAGCTGTCACATAAACTAACCACTGTGTCATCTGGTATCTCTCAGAAAGTACTTTAAATCCAGAATGTATTTTCAAGTAAACCAAAATGTTGCATTAAAATCTCATTAGCAGTACCAGTATATGTTCTAAGTATGTAAGTCTTATAGTCGTTATGTAATAGTGCAACTACGAGGGGCGTTCAGAAAGTAAGCTCCGATCGGTCGCGAAATAGAAACGACTATGAAAATCTGATAAAGCTTTGCACAGATGTGTTGGGTAGTGTCTCTAGTATAACCCCAGTTAGCATCACGTCGCTCTTCTCATTTCTGAGCTCGCAGTGAGTGCGTAAAGATGTCTAGAAAATAGTGTCTGCCGCCAAGTACGAGGGCCTGGTGAGAAATTTCGCCTGAAGCTATGCAGCTAACATTACATAACTGTCGTGCTGTTTCTTCTTCAAGACAATTCTCAGCCGCATTCTGCAGGGGCAATGAAGATGCTCCTGCATCGTTTTCAAATGGAAATGTGAGATTACCCACAATACAGTCCGCAATTGTCTCCCCCTGAGTTTCATCTCTGGTCACATGAACCGCTGTCTTTGAAGACAACATTTTGACACAGACAACGAGGTGTAGGCCAGCGTGGAGAATTGGCGGAAAGCACTGGCGGCTGCCTTCTATGATGAGGCTATTGAAAAGTTGGTACAACGCTATGACAAAAGTCTAAGTCAGAACGGCGACTACGTAGAGAAGTAGCTGAAAGGTGTAGCTAATTGTTACAAGTAAAACATTTCTGATGTTCACTGTGGTTTCAATTTGGCAATCAATCGGAGCTTACTTTCTGAACAGGCCTGGTAACAAGCAAGAATGTACACACACAATAACACTTTGTCGTCTGTTCACCATAACAATGCATTCGTAATTTCTGTTTAAATATGTTCTCTCGGTTCTTGACTGGATATTTAACTTCAAACATTGTTGCATGTTAACAGTTTCTTAAGTCTGACAAACTGCAATGTAAGGTGAAAAGTTATATAGCAAAGACAAAGTTAAAAAGCACATTATCTTTCAATAAACGGTTTTACATGTGAAATGTGGTGTAAACATGTACTCTTCCTTGTACGCAGAGTTTCAACTTCAACGCAATTATCATGTGGTATACATGGGTAAGGAATGCTAAAATTTTTCTCAAGGTTAGCATCTATGTTATTTTTCTCTGAGCCAGCCGGCGCACGTGGCTGCCTGCGGTGCAAGTCATTGTCTGTCTCTTAGTTGGCGAGCATCGTTATTCGGATTTGGAGATCTAACTGCTACAAGTTCACCTTGTCGAGAGTGCCCTGCTCTGTTTGAATCCCGCCAGTTCTGATGAAATTCAGGTCTGTCGTTATGATTATATCGTCTGTCGTCATGTCGGTAGTTTCTGTAGTTTTTTTTCTTGTCGGTTAAGTGGTGGAGAATTTCTCCCTGAATTATCACTGCACAGTTGACCGTTGCGTCTGAAGTTATTCTGTCTCCCGTAATAATAATAGTTGTCTGTTTCTATGATTGTCTCAGTCATATTCATTACTACAGAAATGCGATTTTTTTCTGTAACTATTACTCTGCCAGTGGTTGTCATATGGGTGGTGTCTGTTTTGTTCACGATTTGCGTTGTAAGAATAGCCTTGTTGTGTCCAGTTATTATTTCTTTCATCGTGGAATTGTGACAGATGTGACCTGTAATTGTTGTGCTCCTGTTTTCGCGTTCCGCGATTGTCAGTGTCAATTTCTAATTCTTGTAGGAGTCCCTGAAAAGCTTCAATGTCGTCTTTGCAACGTCCTGCCAAAATAATATGTCGTAAATGTTCAGGTAATTTGATTAAGCAAATGCGGATGAGTTCTGAGGGGCTGTATGGGTTTGACAGGTACTGATTCTTGTGCAACATGTCTTCAAAATATTTCACAAGACTGGAGAAATCAGATTGTTCGAAATGTTTCATCATTATGATGCTATGTTTTACTCGGTCTTGTGTAGCTTGAGACCAATATGCTGAGAGGAAGGCATGATAAAATTCTCCTTCACTGTGGCAATCGTGAATGACTGATCGCATTCTTACAGCTGGTTCATTCTCCAAGTAGCCACACATAAATTCTAACCTGTGCTCCAATGACCAGTTGGGAGGAAAACAATGAGAGAATTGATGGAGCCACGCTTGTGGATGAATGTTGTTGCCAGAATTCTTAAATGTTTTAAATTTACGTGTAGTAATGAACAGCTTATAGTCAAAATCATCATGTCGGCGAGTCGCATATCGGTCATTGTTACGTCGTTTCGGCGGTTCCATTTCAAAATTCGGTGCACCTTCCCAATTTCTTTCATAATTTCCGAAATGCGCTGTGTAATTATTTTGTGGCTGTTCCGTATTTCTAAGTTCCTGTTCCCGTGTTGGAGCGCGAGCGTCCTCTGAAATATGTAATTCTTGTATTACTTGTGCCAACTGATCTTGTACTTCCCGGATTTCTCTTTTGTACTGTGTATTGATTTGATTTTGATTTTGTTTGAATTTTCTAATTTGTTCATACTCTTCAGTGTCAGTGAAGGCTACAGGTCTTGTGTCATTCAGCTCATCATCTACCTTTGTAGATAAATTATTTAGCTGATCCGAAAGTTCGACTACTTTCTCTGATAATGAACTAATTTCCTCCATGTGTCTTTCTGAACCAGTTTTCAGAGTATCTACTGTGTCCTTTAAGTTTTATTGAGTTTTTGCAAGTTGCGTAACCGAATCGGTAGATGCAACTGGGTCAGTTTTAGCTTGCAAGGTCTCATGATTTTCATGAACAATAGTTTGCAGTTCTTTTATGGCTGCTTCGTGATTCTGTAATGCATTTTCATGCCGCGAAAAAATAGGTTGAAAATGCTCACAAATTTGTGTTTTTGTGTCATTACAGACTTTTTGACATTTCGATTCAATGTTATGTAACTCAGTAGTTAAATCTTCACGTGTTTGTTCAAGCATGGTGTCTAACTTCCGAAGATTTTGTTCCATTGTGTCTAACTTTTTAAGATTTTGTTCCATTGTGTCTAACTTTTGAAGCTTTTGCTGTGTTTGTCTCTGATTTTGTTCCATTGTGTCTAAGTTTTGAAGCTTTTGCTGTGTTTGTCCCTGATTTTGTTCCATTGTGTCTAACTTTTGAAGCTTTTGTCCCATTTGTTGCATTAATTGTAATAACAATGCACTGGTGTCTGAAACATGTTCCTGAGTGCTTTTCGGCAGTGAATTTGCACCGGCAACATTCACATTTTGACAAGCGGAAAATGTGTCTTGACTCATTTGAGAAAACGGTGAGAACCCAGAGCCTGAGTCTACAGTATTTGCAATATTGTGTTCTGTCATTCCCGATTCCTGTGTCGAGCTGTTGCCGACCGATCGATCGATAATGCTTCCCTGTTCACTACCTGTTTCACTGTCTACACCACTATTTGACGCCCGCTCCATTTCCCTATGCACAGTTACCAAATTACTACTTCGAATGTCTGTTAATTCATTACACAGTGGTGTTGGTAAGCTACGCTCGTCATCACTATTATTTCTCAGTTTACTTTGGAGCCTAGTGTTACGTTTTTCACACGCCATTATTGTCACAATATTTCACACGATAACACAGAAAAGCACAATTTGAAGAGCAAAAATAAGAGAACACATTAACATAGCGCTGAAAATAATATCTAGTTAATTGCAAGCGCAGCTGCGAAATACTTGGTGCAAATCTACATGCATGCCACAACTGTTTTACTGTACAACAGTGGAAGACTGCAACTACAAAGGAGATTCTCTACAATTACGCGCTAGCAATAAACAAAAGCTACACTAATTACACAAACTACAAGAAAAAATCAGAAGATTCCAGTGAGGTATCCTCGGCTAAGGGTCGACATATGAAACGTCCCCTTAGAACAATTATACATGACTGTGTTTAAACTGACACACAATATTTTTTAGCGCAACGCAATCTGACTTTCAAAAATCCCTACAAAAGAACGGCCCTGACTAACATTAACCTATACGTTTCACAAATCACTTACCTCGCAAAAATCTTGGTTACTCGAACTACTGCAATATAGCGAGCGCCACTACTGCCAGCTAAATAAAAGATTCAAACTACGGAAGGCACTAACTACTGATAGGCATAGTTAGCAAATGAAAGATTTTAATAGAGAAAAAACAATGTATTTACCTTAATAGTGTTGAAAAATCATAATATACGTAGCAGTTCATGACATCCAGTCTTATAATTTTCAAAACTCCGTCATCTCTCTCCCCACATCCAGCACCGCTGGCGGCTCACCTCCAACTGCACAACGCTATGCACTGTTCACATCCAGCTGCCGAACACTACAATGGCAGACAACAATGCAAACTAGCCACAGACTGCACACAGCACAGCCAGTGATATTCATACAGAGCGCTACGTGGCGTTACCAATAAGAAAATCTAAACAGCCTACTTACAGGATATCCATCGGGAGAGCGATTCCACAACAGGCGACAGGTGCGCTCCAGGAACACAGCCTGGCATGAGGGAACTACATCAAGGCGTAGTCATGCCGCATGCTGACGGGAGCTGTTTTCGGCTCTTTCCGGCTTTGCCCGAACTGCTACCAATTCCTCTTGAGCGCAGGTGTCCTGTCTGTTTCTTTGTAAACATGGACAAGGAACTTGTAATACCTGTTCAGCGGCATCCAGAACTCTACGATTTGTCGCATAAACACTGACAATACTCTTGTCAAAGACTATATGTGTAGGGACACCGGTGAAGAGCTTAACAAATCCAGTAACTGTAGGTTTTCTTTAGCCAACGGCCTTGCCGCAGTGGTGACACCGGTTCCCGTCAGCTCACCGAAGTTAAGCGCTATCAGGCTGAGCAAGCACTTGGATGGGTGACCAGCCGGTCGGTCGAGCGCTGTTGGCAAGCGGGGTGCACTCAGCCCTTGTGAGGCAAACTGAGGAGCTACTTGATTCAGAAGTAGCGGCTCCGGTCTCGTAAAGTGACATAGGGCAGGGAAAGCGGCGTGCTGACCACACGCCCCTCCATATCCGCATCCAGTGGCGCCTGTGGGCATAGGATGGTCGGTACCGTTGCCCTTCCAAGGCCTGTTCGAACGGAGTTAAGGTTTTGTTTCCCCCGTCGTGTTACCTATTGCTGCAGTCGCTGAAGGTAACAATGATAATATTTTTCACATACATCTATAATCCTGCTTAATTGTAGGTAATGACTGCAGGCGACGAATGCAGAAGAAAATGGGCGCTACTGAGGTCGCATTTTATTCCAGGTCGTGCTAGACACAATACCACATTCGGCCAGACTGCAAAAAAAGATAAGGAAATGGAGACACGAAGATGAAATGTAGTTTTTAATTCCGTTTCTTCAAAATCATGAGACTCCGCACTTTATTATTTTATTTATTTATTTATTATTTACACGTCAAGTTCCGTAGGACCAAATTGAGCAACAAATCTCAAGGTCATGGAACGTGTCACTACATGAAATTACAACATAAAAGTAATAACAGTTACAAATAAAATGTTTATGAACCCGAAAAAAGTCAAACCATAAGTTTAAATAAACGCTGTCAACAATACAACAAGAATCAGCTTAATTTTTCAAGGAACTCCGCGACTGAATAGAAGGAGTGACCCTCGAGCAATCTCCAGTTTCGATTTGAAAGCGCGTGGAATACTGCTAAGATTTTTGAATTCTTATGGTATGTTATTGAAAACGGATGCAGCAGCATACTGCACATCTTTCTGCACAAGAGTTAAGGAAGTGCGATCCATATGCAGACTGGATTTCTGCCGAGTATTAACTGAGTGAAAGCTGCTTATTCTCGTGAATAAGTTAATATTGTTAACAAGAAATGACAGTAAGGAAGATATATATTGAGAGGCCAATGTCAAAATACCCAGACTCATGAAAAGGGGTCGACAAGAGGTTCGTAAACTTACACCACTTATCGCCGGAAACGCCCGTTTCTGAGCCAAAAATATACTTTTAGAATGGGAAGAGTTACCCCAAAGTATAATACCATACAGCATAAGCGAATGAAAATAAGGAAAGTAGACTAATTTTCGTCTCGAACCATCACTTACTTCAGATACTGTTCGAATCTTAAAAGTGGCAGCATTAAGTCTTTGAACAAGATCCTGAACGTGGGCTTTCCCCGACAGTTTACTATGTATCTGAACACATAGAAATTTTAACTGTTCAGTTTCACTAATCATAATCCCGTTCTGTGAAATTGAAACATCAGGTTTTGTTGATTTCTGTGTTAGAAACTGTGAAAGCTAAGTCTTACCGTGATTTAGCGTTAGTTTATTTTCTACGAGCTATGAAATTATCTCATGAACTACACTAATTGAAACCGAGCCAATGTTGCACACAACATCCCTTACTGCCAAGCCAGTGTCATCAGCAAACAGAAATATTTTAGAGTTACGTGTAATACTAGAGGGCATATCATCTATACAAATAAGGAAAGGGAGTAGCCCCATCACTGATCTCTGAGGCACCCCACCATTTGTCCGTACCCCACTCAGACCTCACATCACAGCCATTCTCAACACTGTGAATAATGACCTTTTGCTGTCTGTTGCTAAAGTAAGAGGTGAACCAATTGTGAGCTACTCCCCGCATTCCGTAATAGTCCAACTTCCGGGGCAATATTTTGTGATTAGCACTCTCGCATGGAAGCGCTGATGAAAATCTGGAAACTGAACTGACTGATTTTGTGAGAGCCAGGAGTGAGATCCGGCAACCATCTCAAGCGCCAGAGAAGAAAAGAAATGACAAATGCGTTAATAGATAATACATAACTATGTACAAAATTAATTGTAGGCTAAGCGCAGTTGGAGGTTCTTATCTTAGTCTTAGAAAGACTGGCTGTGCGAGTCTTTCCTCAGTTGAAATATGCTTTCTGCATTACGTGTGTATTTTCTGTAGCTTAGGAAGAAGCGATAGCAATAAATTCTCGAAGTTCGTAAAACTCATTCAAAAACGTAGGTTTCTTGAAATTACTGCAGGCAATCGCCTTTTGTTTTGTTCTTCAATTTCTCACTATCCCATTACCAGTTTCGAACCGCCTAGTGATTCAGCATTAGATGGTACATATTTATTGATCGTCTGCAGCAGTATGGGAATAGTGTAGCTGTGGAAGGATGTAGAAACGAAACATGTAAGCATTAAGCGTGGCGAGAATTATTCACATTATGAGATAGATTTCGTTGCTTTACTTACAGTTGTTAGTATCCGCTAGTTGGATGTTGGTGTATACAATATTCTGGAAAACATAATGGATATTTTACAATGACGTTAACTGTACTGCACTTTACACACTTAACCACAGATAACACGTTCTCCATGCTTTACAAAACGTAAATAAACCAAAGGGTGTGGTTAAAGTTATGTCAAAGAGTTTGTGTTGGGGCAAAGAGTCTCATTCTTCAGCTCTCGTAATACACACTAGCGTCAGTATGTATCTATTTCTCTGTTGCAAAGGTAACATGTTATAATATGACAAAAGTGCCATTATGGGAGAGTGAAAGAGAGAGAGAGAGAGAGAGGGTGGGGGGAGGGGATTTTTTTGTAAGTTATTTAGTTTTCAGGTGCAATGATTTTTGACATTTTGGAAGAACAGGTTATTTGCTAAATCTGTTTGTTCATTTAAGATGGTGTGAGGAGACTTATCTTACGAGCAAACATCTCTAATTATTTCGTGCTAGGTGGATTGCAAAACTACACTCCTGGAAATGGAAAAAAGAACACATTGACACCGGTGTGTCAGACCCACCATACTTGCTCCGGACACTGCGAGAGGGCTGTACAAGCAATGATCACACGCACGGCACAGCGGACACACCAGGAACCGCGGTGTTGGCCGTCGAATGGCGCTAGCTGCGCAGCATTTGTGCACCGCCGCCGTCAGTGTCAGCCAGTTTGCCGTGGCATACGGAGCTCCATCGCAGTCTTTAACACTGGTAGCATGCCGCGACAGCGTGGACGTGAACCGTATGTGCAGTTGACGGACTTTGAGCGAGGGCGTATAGTGGGCATGCGGGAGGCCGGGTGGACGTACCGCCGAATTGCTCAACACGTGGGGCGTGAGGTCTCCACAGTACATCGATGTTGTCGCCAGTGGTCGGCGGAAGGTGCACGTGCCCGTCGACCTGGGACCGGACCGCAGCGACGCACGGATGCACGCCAAGACCGTAGGATCCTTCGCAGTGCCGTAGGGGACCGCACCGCCACTTCCCAGCAAATTAGGGACACTGTTGCTCCTGGGGTATCGGCGAGGACCATTCGCAACCGTCTCCATGAAGCTGGGCTACGGTCCCGCACACCGTTAGGCCGTCTTCCGCTCACGCCCCAACATCGTGCAGCCCGCCTCCAGTGGTGTCGCGACAGGCGTGAATGGAGGGACGAATGGAGACGTGTCGTCTTCAGCGATGAGAGTCGCTTCTGCCTTGGTGCCAATGATGGTCGTATGCGTGTTTGGCGCCGTGCAGGTGAGCGCCACAATCAGGACTGCATACGACCGAGGCACACAGGGCCAACATCCGGCATCATGGTGTGAGGAGCGATCTCCTACACTGGCCGTACACCACTGGTGATCGTCGAGGGGACACTGAATAGTGCACGGTACACCCAAACCGTCATCGAACCCATCGTTCTACCATTCCTAGACCGGCAAGGGAACTTGCTGTTCCAACAGGACAATGCACGTCCGCATGTATCCCGTGCCACCCAACGTGCTCTAGAAGATGTAAGTCAACTACCCTGGCCAGCAAGATCTCCGGATCTGTCCCCCATTGAGCATGTTTGGGACTGGATGAAGCGTCGTCTCACGCGGTCTGCACGTCCAGCACGAACGCTGGTCCAACTGAGGCGCCAGGTGGAAATGGCATGGCAAGCCGCTCCACAGGACTACATCCAGCATCTCTACGATCGTCTCCATGGGAGAATAGCAGCCTGCATTGCTGCGAAAGGTGGATATACACTGTACTAGTGCCGACATTGTGCATGCTCTGTTGCCTGTGTCTATGTGCCTGTGGTTCTGTCAGTGTGATCATGTGATGTATCTGACCCCAGGAATGTGTCAATAAAGTTTCCCCTTCCTGGGACAATGAATTCACGGTGTTCTTATTTCAATTTCCAGGAGTGTAGATTTAGGGTCTACTTAAACTGTTTAAACTTAGAGCATCTGTGTGTCCTTTGCACCGAATTTCAAAGTTTTCTCTTGTTTGCCCTTTTAAATTGCAGGAGCAGCTGTCGCAGGTTAATTTATATATATAACATATCTTTCAGAAGGTGGCTTGGCTGTTTTGGTGTTATGAATTATTTTATTTTGTATTTTATGGGTTGTGGAGTAACTTATTTTGACTATATCTCGTTTAAAAGTTTTGGAAGTTGGTACGAGATGTTACCAAGGAATGCAATGGAGATATATTTAGTATCTTCCGCTATTGAGTGCTGTGCTGTTGATGCTGTTTGGTTTTTATCTTTTCATCTAATTTGTCATAAGCATTGTTGTGGGCTATTGTTTTTAAAATGTTTAATTCTATGGTTTTTACATCAGGTTCAATTGTAGCAAATAACCCAATCTTCCAAAATTTCGGAGAATCTTTACACTTGAAAAATTAAAGAACTCATAAAAAAAGAACATCCCTCCCTCTTTCTCTCTCTCTCTCTCTCTCTCTCTCTCTCTCTCTCTCTCTCTCTCTCTCCCTGCCTCCCTCCCTCCCTCCCTCCCCCCTCTCTCTCTCTCTCTCCCCCACGTTGCCCACATTGGTACACCTACATAACACAATCTCTCTCTCTCTCTCTCACTCCCCTTGTAGTACACCCACACGAAATCTCCTCCTCCCACATACCACCCAGCTTAACAGTTCGCTATTTTTTTAAAAGGTAATGCTGTGATCTTTATTGTCAATTTCATAAGTGTTGATCAATGTTAGTTGAACAGAAGACAAATAAAATGTCATTCGAAATTGCAGTACTAAAATTGTATTTGTATTACCTTCCAAACTCACTGTTTAACAAATTTTATAAATAGGATATGTCAATTTTGCCATGTAACTACATGTTACTTTTGTAACAGAGACAAAGATACATACTTTTTAACGCCAGTGTGCATTACAAGCGCTAAAAAAGAGACTCTCTGCCCATACACAAACTCTTTGACATAACTTTAGCCACACTCTTTGGTTTATTTACGTTTTGTAAAGCATGTAAACGTGTTATCTGTGGTTAAGTGTGTAAAGTGCAGTACAGTTAACGTCAATGGAAAACATCCATTATGTTTTCTAGAATACTGTGTACATCAACATTCAACCAACTTAGACTAATAACTGTAAGTAAAACTACGAAATCTATCTCATAATGTGAATAATTCTCGCCAAACTTAATGATTACATGTTTCGTTTATACATCTCGCCACAGCTACACTATTCCCACACTGCTGCAGACAATCAATAAACATGTTGCATCTGATGATGAATCACTAGAGGGTTCGAAACCGGTAACGGGAAAGCAAAAGAATTGAAGAACAAAAGGCGACTGGTTGCAGTAATTTCAAGAAACATTTATTTATCACAGTCGCAGTGTTCCTCATCCATAACGGATGAAAGCTTCATTCAAAAATACTTTTCGAATTTCAGAGGATCATCAGCAAGCCTAGTAAATATCGTATCGTGTGGGAATCTCCCTCTTCTTCTCTAGCGTTGAATAGAGGGTGAACCAAGCAACGACATTTCTTTCTTTCTCGCTCTCTCTTTTCTTCTCAGCAAATCTAAATAAATCCGTAGAGAAATAACAATAGCCTAGTCTATTTGCTCCACCGCTAACTGAACACAGGTCGCGCACGGTAAGCTATGTGGGAATGGACGGGAGGTAACACGGCGGGAGCACAGTGGAAGCACAGTAGGAACACGGTGCTCTATGTGGAAACCGCCACTTAATGGTCGCTCCGAGATGTTAGCTATGGGAATTCGTATGCCAGCTTAATGTACACCTTCATGATGTCAAAACAGTTTTGTTAGTTTCTCTTTGTCGTTACGTATCCGCTCAACGCACACAACAAATAACTACTATACCAAAGACCTTTCGACCTAGCGTTCACACTAGGGGAGGAGACCCAAGGCCACCCCACCGCCAACATTTTGACGTTACCGCCTGGAGTCCGAACAGCAACCAGCAATGTTTGTTGTTTTGATAGGTTATGTTTAGGTCAACAAAATTAATTGAAGGCTAACGAATGACAACTAGCCACATTATTGGACGAAGTTGACTTCATCTGTACGGAGAGCAAGTCCGAGCCAACAATGTGGATGGTCGTCATTCATTGTTCCGAATATGGACCGCCATCAGCTGCAGAATTGATTGACGACAATGAAAATTTGTGACGAACCGGACTCGAACCTGGATTTCCTGCTTATCGAGAGCAGTCGCCTAACCATTAGACTACCCGAGCACAACTCATAGCCAGACCCAAACTTCCACATGTCGTGGACCTCATGTCTACCATCAGTACTCGTACATCAATTACGTATATTCCCATACAGAGGAGACACTTTACTTAAAAGTCGCTTGCCCTTTGTCGGCGGATAAATACGATATTGCAGTGCCTGTGTCATTACGAAATATGATGGAAAGTTCCTTCGGACGTGCTTGCATATCCGAAGGAACTTTGTTTTGTAATTCAGAATAGCACAGGCATTGCAATATCGTGAGTATACTGTGGTCATCAAATTCGTGGGATAGCAATATGCATATATACAGATGGCGATAGTATGGCGTACCCAAGGCATAAAAGGGCAGTGGATTGGCGGAGCTGTAATTCATGTGAAATGGTCTCCGATTTGACAATGGCCGCATGAGTGGAATTGACAGACTTTGAAGGCGAAATGGTAGTTGGATGTAGACATGTGTGACAATCCATTTCGGAAATCGTTAGGCAATTCAATATTTCGAGTGTCACCTGTGAAATTTCTAGCATTACCTCTGACCACGGACAACTCAGTGGTCGACGGCCTTCACTTAACGACCGAAAGCATCCGCGCAGAATTATTAATGCTAACAGACAAGCACCACTGCGTGAAATAACCGCAGGAAGCCGGCCAAGGTGGCCGAGCGGTTCTAGGTGCTATAGTCTGGAACCGCGTGACTGCTACGGTAGCAGGTTCGAATCCAGCCTCGGGCGTGGGTGTGTGTGATGTCCTTAGGTTAGTTAAGTTTAAGTAGTTCTGAGTTCTAGGGGACTGATGACCTCAGAAGTTAAATCCCATAGTGCTCAGAGCCATTTGAACCATTTGAACCGCAGGAAACAATGTGGAACGTACGACGAACTTATCCGTTACAAAAGTGCGGCGAGATCTGGCTTCTAACGGCCTACGGCAGCAACGACCGACGAGAGGGACTTTGCTAACAGCACGACATCGCCTGCAGCGTCCCTCATGGGCTCGTGACCATATGGGTTGGACCCTAAACGACTGTAGACCCGTGGCCTGGTCAAATGAATCCAGATTTCAGTTGGTAAAAGTTGATGCTAGGGTTCGAGTGTGGTGCAACACCCACGAAGCCACGGACCTAAGTTGTCAACGAGGCACTATGCAAGCTGGTGGTGGCTACATGGTCGTGCGGGCTGTGTTTACATGGAATGGACTGGGTTCTCGGTCCAACTGAACCGTTCATTGGCTGGAAATCATTACGTGCGGCTGATTGGAGACCATTTTCAGCGTTCATGGACTTCATGTTACCAAACAACGGTGCGCCATGTCACCGGGTCACAACTGTTTGCGATTGGTTTGAAGAACATTGTGGACAAATCGAGCGTACGATTTGGCCACCCAGATCGTCCGTCATGAATTCCATCGAACATTTATGGGACGTAATCGAGAGGTCAGTTCGTGTGCAAAATCTTGCTCCAGCAACACTTTCTCAAATATTATGGACGGCTGTAGACGCAGCGTGTCTCCGTCTTTTTGCAGAGTACCTCCGACGACTTGTTGACTCCACGCCACGTGGAGTCGCTGCACTACTCCGGGCAAAAGGAGATCCGACACGCTGTTAGGACATATCCCGTGGCTTTTGTCATCTCAGTGTAGGCTTCAGTAAGCATATCACCCGCAGACAGGACATACACATACAGTGCGTTCCAGACAGGGCGTTTTTCTTTTGAACTTGCTAAATAATAAGTGAAGGGAAAAGTTTTCTTTTTCTTGTGACTTTGTCCCACGTCAGCGCAGGGTCAGCATGATCATTTATAGATTTGTTTATTGTGTCGGACGGGGTCGTCATAACTGTTAATACACTTATCACAATGTGAGGCAAGACGGTGTAATATTTCTGGTTTATTCAGCCATCATATTAGGCTCCAGGAAGCTATTCCCAGGGCTGTGGAGATGCAAGAAGCATAGAGATGACGCAATGTGGGATGAGGTACCGGTGACAGATGTTAGATTCGGTACCATTCCCGTGAGAAAGAACGCCTTCATGATGCTGCTGCTCTGTGATTGGCTGCTGTGTTCGGCGGTAGGGCGCCAAAACGTTAAACTTTAGTTGCTATTATAAATTAAACCTGTCATCCAAAGTACTTCATTTTTTTAAATAAACATCTCTCAACAGCCAGCTATCAATCAGTCATTTCAAAATTGTTAAAATCAAAGTATTACTAAAACAAAAGACTGACGATATTACTGCCGATGCACTTCGGTGGCGTTCGGGTCACGCCTTGCTAGCTTGGCGCGCGAAGTGTCTCGGGCAGTCCGGCTCTCCAGTTCTGATCGTTCCAGTAGACACACATGTTGTCTGTTATAGCAGTATTTGTTTCATGCAATTTTATTTACTACAGTTCCGACTGTCACTAGGTACAGACATGTTGTCTGTAATAGCAGTATTTTATTCTCCAGTTCTGACGGTTCCAGTAGACAGACATGTTGTCTGTGGCAGGATGTATTTCATGTTATTTTAGTCAGATATAATGACTGTGGAAAGATATGTTCAATACGTTGTGATCAAGAATAGTTTCTCGTGTCTATATCAATAAAAACGCGAGTGGCATCCCAAATGAGTTATAGTTTATTCGAAGCAGCAGTTCCTTGCGAAGTTAATTTCAGCCTCAAGAAAAAGAATCCACGAACTGCGTGCTGTTTTCTGCGCTGGGGACATCATCATCATGAATACAGCAAGTTAGTGAAGTGTACAAGAACTTATGTATTCCACACAGGGCAATGGAAACAACTAGGCACCTCGCGTGTACTGCATGCACAGACAAATGTGCTCAGTGACACGTCATCTGCAGTAATGCAGAGGAGGTAAAGAAGGATGAAAGTATTAATACTATCTCACTTTTATTCCTTTTTTCTTGCCGTAACGGACAGTGCCTTTATGGAGAAATGTTTGCCGCTGCCTACGTAATCATTATTGTACTCAGGCGTGCACCTCTTCGTCCGCAGCAAACCGACGGCTTTTGTTCAGAGCTCCAAAAATATGGAAATCGCATGGGGAGAGATCGTGGCTGTATGGAGGATGTATAAGGGGTTTGCAGCAAAACTTCTGCAGTGTAGTCGAAACAACTTTGGTAATATGTGGATCGCCTCTATAACGGTTTCCAGGACTAATAAAAATTTCATGATCTGAATTTTTATACAGTTATTGACCCAGTACAAAAATTTAAAAAACGTCTTAATATACTTATTAATAGGTATAGTCCTACATAAAAGGTTTATCACAATTAGTCAAGTATTTAACCCACTGCGCACAAGTTACACAGACTATATTCATGTAGTATTTGAAAATACTTCGGGATTTCTGACGCACTTCATACCTAATTTCAAACCTTTTCGAAATTTCTCTCACTGACAACTCACGCAAAACTATGAAACTAAAAACTTTTATCGCTTACTACATTTCTGCTGTTCATAGGATGGTTCCTTTCAAAGGGCACGGCCGACTTCCTTCCCCGTCCTTCCCTAGTCCAATGAGACCGATGACCTCGCTGTCTGGTCTCCTCCCAGAAACAACTCAACTCAACTGCTGTTCATAATGCATAATTTCTGCATCAGGCATGACCTTTTGTTTTACTGCTTCTTTACTGCTAACTCTATTCGCGACACATTTTGCTGACAGTATCCACTATCCATTGTACGACATTTAATTCAGGAGATATGAGGTCATAAACATTGAGAATTGTGAAAAACTGGCTTTCCTTAAAACTTACTAAGCGCCTAAATTTTCGTTAGACCATGAGTGAATAATCCACGTCTAACAAAACCAATGTAATTATGGCTATTGTTCTTGAACCACAAAAGTTTTACATGCTTGAAATCGAACGCTTATCACATGAAGACATTTGTAAATAAATCAGACGTTTGAAGCTGTTCTATACATGGGAGTTTGATTGTTAAAAGGATCGGGGGGGGGGGAGGTTTGGGGATGCCGTGAGGGATCGTTACTGGAAGAAATCTATATATGGACACCCTACAGAGAAATGAACTCGCACCTATTCAATTCGTGTTCAGTCTTCAGCCATTTCTCGCTGAACCGCATGACGTGACTTTTGTTCTGCTCTGTTCGAGTACAATGATTTTTCTGGAGACTAGAAATCTACTCTGTGGGAATCAGCATGGGTTTCGAAAAAGACGGTCGTGTGAAACCCAGCTCGCGCTATTCGTCCACGAGACTCAGAGAGCCATAGACACGGGTTCACAGATAGATGCCATGTTTCTTGACTTCCGCAAGGCGTTCGATACAGTTCCCCACAGTCGTTTAATGAACAAAGTAAAAGCATATGGACTGTCAGACCAATTGTGTGATTGGATTGAAGAGTTCCTAGCTAACAGAACGCAGCAAGTCATTCTCAGTGGAGAGAAATCTTCAGAAGTAAGAGTGATTTCAGGTGTGCCGCAGGGGAGTGTCATAGGACCGTTGCTATTCACAAGATACATAAATGACCTTGTGGATGACATCGGAAGTTCACTGAGGCTTTTTGCAGATGATGCTGTGGTGTATCGAGAGGTTGTAACAATGGAAAATTGTACTGAAATGCAGGAGGATCTGCAGCAAATTGACGCATGGTGCAGGGAATGGCAATTGAATCTCAATGTAGACAAGTGTAATGTGCTGCGAATACATAGAAAGATAGATGCCTTATCATTTAGCTACAAAATAGCAGGTCAGCAACTGGAAGCAGTTAATTCCGAAAATTATCTGGGAGTAGGCATTAGGAGTGATTTAAAATGGAATGATCATATAAAGTTGATCGTTGGTAAAGCAGATGCCAGACTGAGATTCATTGGAAGAATCCTAAGGAAATGCAATCCGAAAACAAAGGAAGTAGGTTACAGTACGCTTGTTCGCCCACTGCTTGAATACTGCTCAACAGTGTGGGATCCGTACCAGATATGGTTGATAGAAGAGATAGAGAAGATCCAACGGAGAGCAGCGCGCTTCGTTACAGGATCATTTAGTAATAGCGAAAGCGTTACGGAGATGATAGATAAACTCCAGTGGAAGACTCTGCAGGAGAGACGCTCAGTAGCTCGGTACGGGCTTTTGTTAAAGTTTCGAGAACATACCTTCACCGAAGAGTCAAGCAGTATATTGCTCCCTCCTACGTATATCTCGCGAAGATACCATGAGGGTAAAATCAGAGAGATTAGTGCCCACACAGAAGCATACCTACAATCTTTCTTTCCACGAACAATACGAGACTGGAATAGAAGGGAGAACCGATAGAGGTACTCAGGGTACCCACCGCCACACACCGTCAGGTGGCTTGCGGAGTATGGATGTAGATGTAGTTGTAGATGCCTGCAGAATGTAGCGACAACGAAACTTTTAGGAACACCGGGTAAGTCCGTAGCTCTTCAGGAATGTTGTCGTCACCCTTGTTGACCTCAAAACAGACCAGAAGCAACATTCTGTTGCAGTTTATTTGTTTCTGAGGTTGAGACTCAAACTGTGACGCATCCGCTGTTCAGGCGCGCCGTGTATATGCTGCTGGGCCAGCCTTTTGATAGCGCTGTCACGTAGGAAGGAAGCGAGGCGAGCTACGCTGCGGTGGCGTGGAGAGGCTTCTGAAGAGTGAATCACTGCACGCGAGTGGGGTCGGGCCATTTAGACTGTCGGAATGACACATACAAGCGGCCGCGTCTTGGAACAATGACCACTCTCGTCATTTTCCCACCTGATGCCCCACCACTGGTGATTCACCGAGCGGGAAAAGCATCCGTGGTTTTCTCGTGGGGTCCCGCGACCGCACACTGATTGACTTCCCGCACCGAGTTCCCTGAAATGTGACACAATATCCGCACGCGGGAGGGCTGCGTAAATGTACCATTAGAGGACGTCGGTGTTTTATTGAGTACAATTCCCCGCTGGTGGACCCATGTGAACTTCAAACGACTACAGAGTAGGTTTCTTGAGTGCTTCGTGCTCTCAGTTCGTCAGTATTTGTTAAAAGACGTCTTGCTCTATACTAATGTTGCATGCAAAATACGTGTACAACTGCCAGGCCGATACTCGGGTATATAGCCCATAATGAGTGGCACCTGTTACAGATGACAAATATACAGACCGATGTCAATAACATAGGAATATTGTGTATGCACTCATCAGTCAGAACATTATGACAACCTACCTAATAGCCGGTATGTCAACCTTTGGCACAGATAACAAGGACGACGCATCGTGGCGTGGAGGCAATGAGACCTTGGTAGGTCGCTGGAGGGAGGTGGCATCATATTTGCACACACAAGTCTCCTAATTCCTATAAATTGCGGGGATGGGGCAATGATCTCTGACGTTCAACCACATCCCACACGTGTTCGATCAGGTTGACTTCTGTCTAACAGGGGGCAGTAAATCAACTGGAACTCGCCACTGTGTCCGCCGAACCAGTCCATCACACTCCTGGCCTTGTGACATGGCGCATTACCTAGTTGAAAAATGCCATTGCCCTCGAGAAACATGTTCGTCATGAAGGGATGTACACGATATGCAACCAGTGTACGATACTCCTTGGCCGTCATGGTGCCTTGTACGAGCTCCATTGGCCCCATGGATGCCCACGTGATTGTTCTCCAGAACATACTGGAGCCGCCGCCAGCTTGTCTCCATCACGCAGAACAGCTGCCAGGAGCTGTTCCCCTGGACGACGACGGATTCGTGCCCTCTCATTGGCATGGTGAAGAAGGTATCGAGAGTCATCATACCACGCAATGCTATGTCACTGCGCCAACGTCCAGTGCCGACGATCAGGTGCCCATTTCAGTCGTAGTTGCAGTTGCTGTGGTGTTTACATTGGCACATACATGGGTCAACGGTTGTGGGGGCCCATCGTTAGCAGCGTTCGGTGCGCTATGTGTTTAGACACACTTGTACTTTGCCCAGCGCTAAAGTCTTATGTTAATTCTGTCAGAGTTCGCCGCCTATCCTGTTTTACCAGTCTGCCTAGCCTACGATATCCGACATCTATAATGAGGGATAGCCGTCAAAACTCACGACGTCTGGAGGTGGTTTCAGCTTGGTTTCGTTATGCATTAAAAGACAATCACCACAGCACTCCTCGAACACCTGACACGTCGTGCAGTTTCCGAAATGCTCGTGCCGAGTCCCCGGGCCATCACAATCTGCCCTCCGTCAAACTCAGATACATCGCGCGTCTTCCCCATTTCACACGGACAGCACGCTCGCTGATACTACATGCACCATGCGTGTAGTATCAGTGAGGGTGTTGTCTGTGTGCACCATGCGTGTGTCTGACTAGCAGTCATTCCTCGTCATGTGACGCAGCCATCGCGTGGACACGTTTATATACATAGTAGCTCGGCGGTCATAATTTTCTAGCTTGCTCGGTGCCGACGATCAGGTGCCCATTTCAGTCGTAGTTGCAGTTGCTGTGGATTTTACATTAGCACATACATGGGTCAACATTTCAGTAGAAATAAGCTCACCAGACAAAAAATTAGTCAGCCCTAGAGAAACCATTAGAACCATCATTTAATACCGAGTAATTCCGCCCCTTGACTTGTTAACCACCTGGATTCGGTTAGGAACTGAGTCCACAAGGTTGTGCAGGTATGTTGCATACAGGTTAAGCTACTGGCTGATGATTAGACAACACCATTCCACCAAATTACGGGGACACTGATGTGGTGTTCTAACCGCTGTCTCAAAATGTTCCACGGATTTTCAGTGGTGTTCAAGTCAGTCGAGATGTATAGGATGGGGGAGTGTTCAGAAAACCAGTCACCTATTCTTCCGGCCCGATGAACATTATTGTTCTTTCTTGAAAAACTAGGGATATGAACGGCATATTCATCATGCAGAAGTTGACTGAAAGACAACACTTGATCAAATGGTTCAAATGGTTCTAAGCACTATGGGACTTAACATCTGAGGTCATCAGTCCCCTAGACTTAGAACTACTTAAACCTAACTAACCTAAGGACGTCACACACATCCATGCCCGAGGCAGGATTCGAACCTGCGACCCTAGCAGCAGCGCGGTTCCGGACTGAAGCGCTTAGAACCGCTCGGTCACAGCGGCCGGCAACGCCTGATCATTCAGAGTATTTAAGCAAACATGCGATTCACGCAAACGATCACTTCAGTGAGCGGACCCAATTCATTATATGGAAAACATCCACAATCCATCACAGACACACATCCGGCTTGAACCTGACCTTGCAGACATTGATTTGGCCTTCGGTGCACTCTACGACGTGCATCATCTGAATAAAGATAAGAATGTGATTTGTCAGGCAACAGTACGTTGCGTCAGTCAGCTACAGTCCCTGTTGGGGATGATGTCTAGTCCACTCATGACGCGCAGCCTTGTGTGACTGTGTGAACAATGGCCTCTTGCGAGGTGACCGACACCAAATGTTCATTCCATGCAGATCGTTGCAATGTTCTCTCGCTAATAGGTGGCGAATGCACCTTCATTCACTGCCGGCAGCAATTCTTGTCGGAACGGTTTCCTGCTGTTTGTATGCACTGGCGCGCAAGAAAAGTTCCCACGCCTTACGGAAGGCGTGCGAAGTCTGTCGAGACAAGTGGTTTTGGCTAATCGAATGATGGTCCAAAAAACAGGAAAAATAAAGAGTCCATCACATGAAAAGTATTGGACGTGGTGTGACGTGTTTTTCAAGGCTGTATACTAGGAGACTTGCAATTTTTTTAACAATATAAGAAACGATATTTACGCCTTCATTGCCAGTTAGCCATGTACCAACAGCGAGCTGATGTTTTTCCGTATCAAAACGGTCTTAGTTCTGATTGGTATAAATGGTAAATAATTCGATATGCTCTTAAACTTCGCGGGCAGAAGAGGCGCTCTTTTCGCTTGTGAAAGTGTGAATGCACACACATTTGAACAGTGCGATACAGGGTTATTTTTGCGGCGGAAGCCCCTAGAAACTTAAGTAACTCTACCCAAAACGGAAATGTCAGTGTTCATTTAAGAGCCACTCCTGCTACTTCCAGATAATTATACATACTTTGTCGACGAGCTTATAAACAGAAATCACTCCAGTTCCTGTTCGGCGTGCTAGATTTCATCCTATGCGTCGTCATTTAGGCTTACATTATGGGGGGAAATGTCTAGCGAGAGGAGAAACTTGAAGCGTGAGAATACTCCAAAAAGACACTGTACTCCTACATCTCCGACATGCTGCATGTGAACACATAACAAGTTTCCTCACGGCAGGCTAGCCCTCATTAAACTTCTTGTCGTTCAGCTGACTAGCAGGAAAGTCGAACGGTCTAACCATACGTCTGTTGTCATGATTTTATCCATGGATATGTGGTCATTAATGCTAAGGCTTGGTAGTACACTTATAAATCCAACTTTTGATCCTAAAGAAGTTCATCTTGAAAACTGATTCACGATCATCCCGCTAACTGGCAGCAACATGGAACATGTACACTGTGTCCATAGTACGTCCCCGCTTCGATGCTATATAATAACACTTTACTTTAGACTATTTAGAACAAATCATACGTCAAAATGAAGGCAAACTAACGTAGTTTTTCTTACAGTTCTCAGTCAATGTATCTTTAGCTATATGGCATACAATTAAACTATAATTCAATTGCTCTCATTGCATCGTTACTAAGTCCGGAGTAATTGAAGCAATAGCCTCTTCAATTCTGTATCTGAACTCCGACAAATCATTAGATAGTGGCGAAACGTAGACACGATCTTTTATAAAGCCCCAAAGGAAAAAACTGTGTGGCGTGCGCTCTGGTTAACGTGGAGTCAACGGGAAACAGCTTTGTCACATTGACCATTACGACCAATCCTACGCTCAGAGATTTGGAAGTTCAGCCACTGTCGTACAAAGAGATGCCAATCAGAAGCGGATCTATTTTGTTGCCAAATATCCTTTTCAGGTTCGCCTTCTAATTAGGGAAAAAGCCATTCTTGCAACACATCCAAATAAACCACTCCTGTCGCGACAGCTTCAGCGAAAAGAAAAATATTCCGTCGAGACACAGTGCAGGAAAAGTATTACTTTGGGGGGGGGGGGTGTCTTTAATATTGTACAATTTGACAAGGATGTTCTGATCCCAGACATGACATTTCCACTTAGATGAAAAGTTGACTCATCACTGAATATCACGCGATCAAGAAAGTCACCTTTCTGCTGCCACACTTCACTTGCAAAGTCGTAAAATACACTATAGTCATCTGGCTTTAAAGCATGTACCAGTTACAACAGCCATGTATACATGAGTAAACGTTTTCTTAAACCATTCCAAACAATAGTCTTTGCCCAGTGAAGTTCAAGACTTGTTTTTTGAACGTATTGTCAGACACTTTTGGTTGTTCTGTGCTTTTCTCTTTACATGCACATCCATTCGATTCGAATTGATTATACCATCGGCGGATATTTTTGTTAAGCTTAGGGTCATAAATAAACTTAAAGCGAAATCCACATTTAACTGAAGTTATAGATTAACTATTGCAAACTGCAGAACACAAAACGCTTTACACTCGGGTGTCGCCATTGTGTGTATGTGGTGCATGTGGCGCTGCTAGCGGTAAAACAACAAAGCAGCGCTCTTGCCTAAAACTGTTTGACTTACTCATTAATTGTGACCTTGAACCAACACTCTACAATCTTTATAGTTGATATTATTCAATTTTATAACTGGCACATTATTCTGCGGACACCCTGTATAGTTACACATCTGTCATCACTAATTAGTCGATGAACACAGGCCACTAAGTTTCATCCAGGGTGCTGGACCCAAGGCTTCCAAGGCTTGAACGATATGAGGTTCCTCTTGAAAAGTAATCCTCATTAAATTTCCCGCTCGTGCAACTGACTGACACACCTCCATAGCTGAGAACACTAACGTACGCCTGTATGGCATGACTCAACTTGGAGACAAGCCAGTTCGAATCCTTGTGGGGTATGAAATTGTCCTGCTAGTATTTCATCGGCAATGGGGTAAGAGGTGGTGGCGTCAAGTTCCTGATCAACAGTCTTTGCGTCGATGGTCTGTATTAAATTCCAATCCTTTCCGCAGTCTCTCGCGAAGTGAGGGCATGTGACATTGGTGATGGTGATCTGTGCATGAGATGGGGATGTTGAGCTCGATGGTTCCCATGGTCTTATTTGAGAGGACTAGATTATGTGCCAGCGCCGGATTTCACCCTCTCGCTTCTCTCATAATCACCATCATTATACAGAAGAAATGTAATACTACACTTTACAAGCATCCAGTACACTCAGCCACACTTTACACACACACATGCGACATACCTCCCACATATCCACAAGGAAGGTGGCCAGTGTGCATGGAGGAAGCACACCCTTCCCGACAGACTGATGGACCTACCTGGTGGGATATCCCAGCCAGCAGTGCCATGTGACGTTTGCATTGTTATGGCAACGTCGCACATGGCTAATTACGTACCTGTCGTCAATATTTTGTCGACGAAGAAGAGGCCGCTGAGGTTCAACAACGATACCTTTCCTCAGACTTACAAACCTTTAAAGGAAGGAGGTTTGTCTTGAAGGGCAGTTGCTTTGTTACATGCCCATTGTTAGGCAAATGTTTTTTTCAAAAGCTGTCTCGAAACGAATACAAAATCAGAATATAAAGACCCGTTAGATAGGAAAAATTAATAAATTTAATACATATCAGTACCAGTGATTGTCAGTAGTTAAATATCGTAATCTACCTTTTATTCGAAACTGCATGCTTTATACATGGTATTTTACAAGTGATGGTCAATAATTCACACACAGAAAGAGCAGGCCAAAAGTATTAAAAAGCTCCAATAAACATGGGTCTACAAATCAACCGATGTTGAGACACAACACATTTTCTGTTGCGGTTCATGAGTGTATAGCAACACATGGCAACTCTAAACGTTAAAGCAGGTGTTCCAAATGTCGTTCATGCGTCTGAATGCAACAATGAACTCGTCTCTGAAATGAGTTGCGAATCCTCTCAGGCAGTCCTAGGGAATCCGCAAATGCTGGAAGGCTGCTTCAGTCCACAGGCATAATTCCTCGAGAGAGTTGACCTAGGTAGTGTAGACCAGGTTTTGGACATGACCCCACACACAGAAATTCACGGGATTAAAATCCGGAGACCACAGGCCCTCCTCCAGCTATCTAATGTAGAACATACGTCGGAGTTAGAACCTGGTGCATTCATAAATGAAGCTGTGCTGGAACACCATCGTGCATGAACTACATGTTCAGGCGTTGGTTCAGTGGGACATCATCATGTGCATATGGAAGTACAGTCCGCAGAAACCGCATGTACTGCTGTCCGGTTTGTCTCTGTGGTTGGCAGTGTGGTCAAATTATGCGGTCTCCAAGCAGTCCTACCCAGACGTTCAACAGATAAAGCTTCTGATGTTGTGATATGTGTGTTGCATTAGGATTTACATCGGGACAAATGTGACAGTTATGGTAGTTAATAATACCGTCATGGTTAAATCCAGCCTCATCCGCAAACAGAATACTGTTTACAAACAGAGGATTCAGAGTACATTGCTGCACCCTTTGGCAGAAATTTTCTCTAGGAGGGAAGTCTCCAGTGTTGAGTGTTTGTACTCGCTGCAGATGATATGGATAGAGTACTTGTCGATGTAAAATCCGTCACACATTGCTACGGCTCAAGATACGCTCTTGGGTAGCAATACTCCGTTGAAGCACTCGGATTTCCGTGTACAATGCGTAACACTCTTTCTCAACATTCGATGTTATGGATCAGGGCCGACCTTTTCGTAAATGGTGTGCAAAACTTGCAGTTTCTCTAAGGCGCTGATGCAACTGGCTAAATGTACCCCTGTCAGCCTGTTTGCACAGAGGAAAAGCTTCGGTATGGCACAGTGCACAGAGGGGGAAAGGGAAGTTGTTGTGCATACGTAAACAAACAGATAGTCGATCCCAAACCTAGCAGACGTCCAGACTAGAACCGGGTAGGTTACACTAACCGTACATGTAACAAGGAACTGACCACTCATATGAAATGAAATTACTTCTCGTCAACGAATCGTGTCTTGTCCAATATCCTCTCTCATCCCCGCCTGTCTTATGAGAAGAAGCTGGTAGAAACATTCAAAATTTTCCATTCTGTGAAGTGGAGGCCATGTATCGCTAACCTCATTGCTGCATCTTGCATGTGGAGTGTGATCTCCCTGTCTCCGGTGCGATAATTCCGCACAGTGTGACACATTAACAGCTGCTTTGGAGTTTCCAGTGAAACACAGACACATGTACACACACAGAGCGAGAGGGAGAGGGAGAGCGGGAGGGCGTCCCTGTAGCTCGTGCGACTATTGCTTCAGAGCACTGTCTCTCTCTCTCTCTCTCTCTCTCTCTCTCTGTCTTTGTTTTCTCTCCATGTTTGTAGTGCTGATGCCACGACCTTTTAGCTTTGTCACCCAGCTCGCAGTCGCAAAAAAAAAGCCTTAGTCGTTGCAATGAAACACCAGTCCGGTCAGTAAAGATTAGAGGCAATCAGTCGCTACAAAGAAGCTAAAAGTTCCGCCCCTCCACGTTCTCCAACTCCCCCCCCCCCCCCCCGCCCCCTCTTTTCTGCTTTGTTCGGCAAACAATGCTGACTGGCCAAGTAATTGGATTTGTCACTTAATTAGCTTTATCGAAGCTGAGGACTAAGGCAATAAAGGATTAATTCCATTTGTCTCCGCTGTCGATTCAACGATTGAACAGCCACGCTGTCGTCTTTTCTCCCTCCAGACCATCCACAGCCGTGTAGCTGTCCGCATCTACACTACCGGTCAAAAGTTTACGATCATTCATGATAAAACAGTATATACTTTATTACAATGTGCAAACACATCGTACAAATTAAATAGATTAACAAAGTGAATATTTTTTCTCTGTGTTATTAAGTGCAATACAGTATGGTTTAGATTTTAGCCCCTTCATTGTATTCACTCTTTGCTGACAGAACATATGCACCAACTTTTGGCATTCTGGAGATGAGATTTCGCAGGGTTTTTGGGTATTGCATCACAACACTTCTGTTAATTACTCGTATTTCATAATTCTTCAGCACCAAATGACCCCCTGTCAACTTCATCTGAAAAGAATTCCACGGGATTTAAGTCAGGTGACTGACATGTGCGAATCATATTCTTCAGTTCCTCATATTCCTCTTTTCTACTGGATACCCTCTGCATAATCTGGAAGCATGAATAGGATCATTATCCTGTTGCAGAGTAAACCCACGACCAACAACTCTCTTGCTAGAAGGAACTGCACTGTTGATCACTGTCCTGTGATATCCTTCCTTCTTTAATGTTCCATTATTTCTCACTGGATCACTGACTTTATCATCTGAAAAACATCCCCAAACCACGACCGACCCTCCACTGTGATTCACCTTTGCCTCCACACATTGACTCTTCATACGTTTTCCACGAACTCGACGAACAAAGATTCTACTATGGCTTCCAAATATTTAAAACTTAGATTCGTCCGCGAATTATACCTTGGACCACTGCTACATGCTTCAGTTTTTGTTTTGTTGCATACTATTTACTTTCTCACGCGGGGATGCAGTTCGAGGCCCATGGGTTTAGTTTACACACATATGAAGTGTTCTTACCTGTACGATGTTACTCTGGGTCTTCCAGATCGTGAAACGCTTGTGTTGGTACCAGTTTACTTGAACAGCTGCAATGTATACACCATTGTAAATTGGGCTACGCCAAGTTCTGTTGCTATTGCCCTACTAGAATAGCCTTGCTGATGCAGAGCTACTATTTCAGCACGTGTTTTAGTCCCAATCTCCTGCTTCAGTCCCATTAGGAGGTAATACCTCATCAGGTATACAATCACACTACTAGATGCACACATTATACTGTAAACTGGTTGCTACACAGACAGCCGAAGGAATGAGGTCTATTCGTTATCAGAACGGGGTTATAACGGAATATTCGAAACCAAATCACTGTTTTAACCATCAATCCATAGTTGTGATACGTGGTCGAAAACTTTTGACTGGTTATGTATATCTGCATCCATACTCTGCAAACGACTTTGAAACGCAGGGCGAAGGATACTTTCCATTGCTCAATCGCCGGCCGAAGTGGCCGAGCGGTTCTAGGCGCTTCAGTCTGGAATCGCGCGACCGCTACGGTCGCAGGTTCGAATCCTGCCTCGGGCATGGATGTGTGTGATGTCCTTAGCACAGTTAGGTTTAAGTAGTTCTAAGTTCTAGCGTACTGATGGCCTCAGATGTTAAGTCTCATAGTGCTCAGAGCCATTTGAACCATTTGATTGTTCCATTCATTAGGACTTCTTCCTGTTCCATCCGCAAATGGAGAAGAATGGCTGCCAAAATGACTCTGCGCACGCTGTAATGAATCTTGTCTAGTAAGGCACTCTTCTGTATTCCCAGTTGGATCAGTTAATACTGGCTGCTGAGTATACGTAAGCAGGCTTTCTTGGAATAGATCGTGTCTTTCTACAAGCCTCTGCAAATTCAGTTTTCCAGCATTTTCGTGGTGCTCTCCCGTGAAGAAACAAATATACGTTTAGTCTCCCTTTTAGTCCTACTTGAAATCGGTCTCATGCACTTGAGCAATATGCTGAGATGAGTAGCACGACTGTTTCGTTAGCACTCTCCTTTGAAGACTGAGTACTGTTCCTAGCGACCTACCACTAGGCAGAAGTCTTTCACCTTCTTTACATCGCCATTTTCAGGGGATGGACAGAAATATGGAAATATCAGAAACATTACCATGCTCAATACGACGTAGATAAACTTCTGGTATTAAAAACAGCTTCCAGTTGTTTCGGAATAGATAAACACATCCTTTATGGTTTTCAAGGGAGTCTCGTATCATGTCTCCTGAAAAATAGTGGCAATTTCAGGTAATGATGATGGAGGCGAATAGCGATCATGCACCCCTCTCTCGGAAGTAGGCCACGTAGGCTCAATAATATTGAGATCTGGAGACTGTGGTAACTAGGGGAGGTATGAAAATTCATACTCATGCTTATAAAATCAGCCTTGGACGATGCGAGCTGTGTGAAAAGGAGCCATGTCGTCCTGCAACACAGCGTCATCAACGGGAGACAAATACTGCACGCTGTGATGGACCTGATTAGGTAAAATGGTTACATAGTCCTTGGCAGTAATGCGACTTCGCTGAGTAACAATGGGGCCCTTGGAACACCACCATGTGGCTGCCCAGATCATCACCGTACTCCCCGCCACGCTTCATTTTTGGGACGTGAACTGGGCCAGAAGTTGGAAGCAGTTTGAAACAAGACTCATCCGATAAGATCACCTTCTTTCATTGCTGCATAGTCCTTGGTTTATGGCTTCGGCACCACATTTTCCCGTTACGGGTGTTTGCATTACTGATGAGTGGGTTTGCAACTCTAGCTCGCCCTGCAGTTCCCCGTTTGTGGAGCTCCCTCCGTGTTGCTTTGGTTCTAACAGGGTTCATGGTAGCGACATCCCAATCTGCAGTGACATTTGCAGTTGTCGTCCTCTTTATTTCTCGTCACAATTCTCTTCAATGGCCGTCTGTCACGACCACTCAACACGCTTCGTCAGCATCGTGCCTCAGCGGAGGGCGTTCTTTCACTTTCTCTCTATGCGGTATAAATATTCGATACGGTTCCTCTTGTGATACCAAACACTACGACTACCTTGCTCGAGCACCAACAATTTACCCATGTTCGAATTCAGTTATCTCCGACATACTGCACTCACTTCTAAACAGAAAGCTTTTCAGACTACGACTAGCATACTGAGGACATTGCACAGGTGCCCTTCGCCGCCGAAGACAACAGCGCGACCTGCAGGTTTAGCTAGTATCTGCAGTTCTGTTCAAGCATGCCTTTCTCACGATGTTTCCTTATTTTTGTCCAAATCCTGTACATCAGTACTTCACAGTCCACTTTGTAGCGGGTGACGGAGGGTACTTCTGGAACAACTTATTCTTTCCCACCTTTCCCTGTTCCACTCGCAAAGGGCGTGCGGGGAGAATAATTGTCGGCAAACCTCCCCTTGTGGTCCAGTTTCTCTGATTTTCTCGTCGTGGTCATATCACGACCCGCACTTGGGAGAAAACTGTATGTTCCCCAACTCTTCTTGGAACATAAGCTCTCGGAAATTCAGCTGCAAACACCTCCATGATGCGTAACACCTCAGTTGTAGCGTCTTCCACCAGACTTTGTCGATCATCCCCGCAACGCTCTCTCGCGCAGACTAAACAATAACTGATGAAACGCGCTGCTCTTCTTTGGATCTTCTCTATGTGCTCTATCTATCTTACAGGTGTTGGACAGACGTATACAAACACCGAGAGAAACGCGTGCTTGAACATAAATGCAGAAGCTATCCACCCCGCAGGTTGCGGTGTTGTATTGACAGCGAACTGCACCTGTGCAATGTCCTCAAAACGCTGCAAGTCTCAGTCGCTGTAAGAACAGCGTTCTGTATGCTTGAGAGTATATTACGTCAGAGATAGGTGAATTCGAAAGTGGGAAAATTGTTGGTGCTCGAATTATGGATGCTTTCTTAAGCTAACAGCCGAGGTGTTTGGTGTTTCAAGACCACGGAAAGCGGAAAAACATCGCGAAGAAAGTCTGTTGGGTGACCGTGACAGATGTTCGTTGAAGAGGACTGTGACGAAAAGAAGAGGGCGAGCTGGAAATCCGAAACGATCATTTGGTCGGATGAGTCTTCTTGCACACTGTTTCCAACTTCTGGCCGTCTTTACGCCCTGGCAGTGAATCATGCTTAGGATTTGGTGATGATTTGTGCAGCCATATTCCATAGGCCCCATGTTTACTGTTCGAGGTAGCATTTTGGCTTATCACGTCCATCCCATGGTACAATGTTTGTTCCCTAGTGCTGATGATGTGTTGTAAGACGTCAGGGCCACTAGTCGCACAGCTTTCGTCGGCCGGGACTCCACACTGACGAGTATTGTTCAAATATCGGTCGGACGGCCGTTTTGTAAGCTACCTCCTTCATAGAGTGTCTACTTTTCCTGGAGATTTTTCCAGTGTATGCCTTACCTGCGATTAGATTTACATCATCATTCTACTTCACATACCACCGTATGCATACTCCCAAATATTTAACTACAGCAATTGTTCAGCACTCGTGTTATCATACAATAATGATTCTTTCCTCTTATTTGTGCAGAATACGTTACATTTACTTTTGTTAAGTGTCAACAGCTAATCCTTTCAAGAAATGTCGATTCACAGCAGGTCTCCTTACATGTCGCTACAGTTTTGTGATTTGCATCATTTCTCATTTAGAGGGTGACAATTGTTGAACTATATGAAATAAAATCGTCACAACTTCTGAACGGTTTGCGTTAGGACGTTCAAACTGGACGGTTGGTCGCGCGGCAAAATGGAAATTTGTTTGTGCTGTATGGTTCGATTTAGCGACTAAGCCCACTTTTATTTACATGGGTTCGTCAATAAGCAAAACTGGCGCATTTTCGGGACTGAGAAACCGCATTTCGCGATGGAGAAGTCTCTTCACCCTCAACGGGTGACAGTATGGTGTGCAGTGTCCATTCACGGAATAATCGGTGCGATATTCCTTGATGGCACGGTTGCTACCGAACGGTACGTAAAGGTTTTGGAAAATGATTTCATCCCCGTATTCCAAAGTGACACTGATTTCGACAAGATGTGCTTCATGAAAGACAGGGCTCGATCCCATCGAACCAGGAGAGTGTTTGATGTCCTAGAATGTCACTTTGGGGATCTCATACTGGCTCTGGGGTAGCCAGAGGCTACTGGCATGGACCTTGATTCGCCGCCATATTCTCCGTACCTGAATCCACGCGGCCCCTTTTTGTGAGGCTGTATTAAAGACAAGGTCTGCAGTAATAGCTCCAAAACCATTGCTGAGCTGAAAACAGCCATTCAGGAGGTCATCGACAGCACCGATGTTCCTACACTTCAGCGGGTCATGCAGAATTTCGCTATTCGTCTGCGCCACTTCATCACTAATGATGGCAAACATATCGAACATGTCATAACCTAAATCAGAAGTCGGCCGCGGTGGCCGAGCGGTTATAGGCGCTTCAGTTCGGAACCGCGTGACTGCTACGGTCGCAGGTTCGAATCCTGCCTCGGGCATGGATGTGTGTGATGTCCTTAGGTTAGTTAGGTTTAAGTAGTTTTAAGTTCTAGGGGACTGATGACCTCAGATGTTAAGTCCCATATTGCTCAGAGTAATTTTTTTGAACCTAAATCCGACGATCTTAGTGACGTTTACATGCTGAATACAGTGTGTACACGCTGTATTTTGTAACTAATTTTTGTTATACATGTAGTTCAATAATTGACACCCTGTATGCATACTATGAAAATTAATGGTCTTATAAAACTCTCTTAGGGCACATTTGAAGTTACTTTCATGTCTGAAGACTTCTCTCCGTTAAGAATGATACGTCTTAGCAGAACTGCATTTCACTTATGTGGAATAAACGCGAAATGTTCTTAAAAAATAATAGCTACTGAAGTACTAAACCAGCACCTAGCTGAGAACACACTTCTGCGTCCCAAGCCACGAACGAGAAAGCTAGCTGCTGTCACATTTGGAGATGCAGATAGTAAAAAGCGTTACGAAAGACCTTATTTGCAGTTCTCGTTGTTCTAATGAGAGCGAAAGTCCCCACCGCCGTAGCGAGGGCGGTGATATGTGCTGTTGTAACTGGAGCAAGACAAACGTCAGGCGAGGGAAAAGGGCGCAGTCGTAATTGCCGTATTCATTACCTGGAACTCACCTGGAACGAAAACATTTCGCCTCCACTGTATTTTGGGGGAACGCTGCAGACCGCTGTCAGCTTTTCGTAAAGTGGTCGCCCGCGTTTCTGCACATCCTCACTGGGCATGCGAAAGTTTCCCTTCATACACAACCGCCGACTGCTTCGCTATGGATTCCCACGTTGAAATACCAGCCTTCCTGGAGTCCTTGGGAACGGAACAGACTGCCAGTAGGTCGCAACAGAGTTATGAGAACTAGTTTCTCCACCGAGGCGGTGTTACACGTGAAGAATGCTCCAGATTCTCAAGAAGCCAAAGAACAGGCTGTTCGTCGCGCTTCGCTAGAACCCGCACTGTCTTACGTTTTACGCACCTTTACGAGCTTAGATTCGAAAACAGACTAGCTTACAAAATGGTGCCATATGTTTGGAGGAATACACCGTTTGGAAATTACTCCATTTTTATTCTGTGGCTGGATGCCTTTCCAGATGCCGTCGGATCGAAGCTACATGTTGCTCACGTAAGCATTCGCTCCGAAATCTCCATGGCTGCTGTGATGCCAATAATGAAGATAAACTGTATCTCAGTCCATTCATTCTATATTAAAAGAGAATAACCGATTTTATGATGAACAGGCACCTAATAAAAGACATTACAGCAAGCGTGCATAATTCCAATTTTAATGCTTAAAGCAGTATTTCAAGGAAGAAAGGTTCTCGTATTCAGTTATTAAAGAGTCAACTTCTCTTACCGAATTGATACATAACTAAGTCATCTCAAAAATAAAAATACTGGTATTGCTTTGAGAGGAAACGAGAATTGAATGTTGAGTTGTAGTACTAATCCATAACTTCAGCAAAAGAAAAAAAAAAAAATAGAGGAGAGAGAGAGAGAGAATTACTTGAGGATTATTAAAACCTAATGATTAAACGCTAAAAGTCTTCCAGAATATCGATAAATCACATTTTGCTTAATAAGCTGATTTTTTTTTTTTTAAAGAGTATTACTCCATTTAAGTCACTTCAGTACGCAGGGGCAGACTACGAAGGTTCGTGATACCTCTGGAATAGCTGCTGCGTGGTGGTTGCCTTTAGTGTTGTCAGAAATTCTGAATGACAGAAGACAGTCACTTCACGTACCAACGCGCTTTAAGCATCACAAACACAAAGTGGTAAACTAGAAACTTCTATTAAAGAAAATGTTGCCTTTCATCTTAACAGAATTACGTGAATAGATTCTATTCACTTCAATAGTGAGTTCATGCCTCTTCAGTGAGCGCGGTCTGAGGCGTCTTGTCACGGTCCGTGCGGCTTCCCAGTCGGAGGTTCGAGTCCTCCCTTGGGCATGGGTGTGTGTGTTGTCCTTAGCATAAGTTGTAACCTCCCCACAAAGAATTTATATGAATGTAAAGACAATACTTAATAGAAATGGGAGCCAAACGTAACCTCCCTAGCAATTAAATTTAATGACAATAAAAGTGAGAATCGCAATCTGACTCAAGTATAAGTACTTCATAAAACATTAAGGTCCATTCAGTAATAAGAAAACCTCAGTGATAATGATAATTCAATTAAACCGAAATATCGGTCTTTGGCCCTGTGCAAAAAATCAAAAATAAAATTCTTACCTCATTGCAACACCTATTCAAATTTCTGCTCTTGTTGTTGCGCACCGCTTGGAGGAACTGCATTGCAAATAATAATATTCCCTTTTTTTTCTACTGTAATCTAATTGAAAACTGAAACTTTTGTTTAGGGGAAGTGGAACGAAATAGTTACTTCAATTACATGAAAATTTTATGTAAAATTGCTTTTGAAATCAAAGTTATTATTGGGGGCACTTGTTGAAAATTAGTTACAATAGTTAAACTTTACATTATCCGATGATTATCTTAATTAACAGTATACCTCATTCAGCATCTTGACCAGTGTTGTCGCCAGACCACATCACGCAACCCCACTGGGCTGCTACCACTGACCGACCGCTCTGCATGACGACTACTAGCGTACTGCACGCCACTGAACAGAGCTACTGCTCGCGACGACTACTGACAGAGTACTGCCCTCAACTAGACAGAGCTACAGACTCGCAACGACTGACCGACAGACTGAGAACCGCTCGCAACACTCGCGCGGTCAAGCGCATACTCTCTGGTCACAGATGCTACAATGCCTCGCCATCGCTGCTATGTTACATACGTGTTTCATAACCCTCCACTGGGGGGGCAAAAATTTGGCAGCGATGGTGAGTCATTTGGACTTGCCAAGCGCGGCAAAATTTTTCTTTAATTAACAAAATTCTACAACTTACAGAATATTTAAATGTTGTGCACATGCACTAGGTACAAAATATATCAGACAAAGACAAAATGTGAGTACAAAACATAGTAGCAAATCAGAAAAATGTATATACAAATTATTTGACAGATAACAAAGTGCACAGGCACTGAAAAAAAATTCTTTAGCATATTCAGAACAAATAAACAGACTGACAAAAAATATTATGTTGACAAGTGACATGAGTGCACATGCACTGCAGTTGAGAACATATCAGTAATTGATGAAATGTATGTACAATTAGTAACAAATGACATAAGTGCATACGCATTAAAGTATTGAATATACAGAATAGTAGAAATCATATTGAAAAATGAGAAAAGTGTACAGGCACTGAAGTTCAGTAGAAAACATATTAACACCTAACAGAAGTGCTCATGCACTGTAGTTCACAAAATAAAAAATGTATATACAATATAAAAGACAAAAGTGCACATATACTGTACTTCAGAACAAATCAAAAAATGTCTTTAGCATTTTGGCAATAAATAAACATAATAGCAAAAAAAAAAATCATGTCGACCAGTGACATAAGTGTACTCGCACTGGAGTTTAGCGAATTGAAAAAATGTATAGCCATGAACATAAATAATGTTAGCAAAAATGATTTTCACTATGTGACAAGAATTAGGATAGGAAAGGGAAGGATTGCATCATGGTTGTAGCACTTTAGATTGCACACAGCTGTTTTGAAAGTCCATATCTTTCCACAGAAGTACAACACCAAGTGACACAACTTGAAGTTCTTTTCCCCTCAGAATTTATCAGCGTAGCCAAGACACTGAACTGTCGTAGTAATATTCCATTTTTTTTTTATTTTGGCAGTATATTAGGTACACCAAACAGTGGGACCATAATAACGTCTTCATCGCTCACGGTGGTGGACAGCATGTCGTGTCAACACCACGCTCTTACAAGGCACGCCAACGTAGAATTAGTGCAAAACCAAAGATAGTGCTCCATGATCACTAGGATAAACAGGACAAATGGACATCGCAGTAATTCAGGGTAGTTAGCTCATAAGGTGAAGGACATTAAGTCACATAATATTGTCAATTACAGTAGTAGTTTGCGGCATTCATAGCCCAGTTATTGAACATTTCTGTACCATGTATGTAGTATTACAGAAAAATGTTCATTAATTGTTTTACATAGAATCAGTAATCTTCTTTTCCTAGTTACAAAGCATTATTAAATAATCGCATTCTTTTCCAGTTACAAAGCATTATTAAATAATCGCATTCTTTTCCAGTTACAAAGCATAGCATAGTTAATTAATCATTTGTCATTCCAATATAGTATTAATCATTAACCTTCTCCTAATTACAAAGCATCATGAAACAATCGCATTCTTTTCCAGTTACAAAGTATGGCATAGTTAATTAATCATTTGTCATTTCAATAGTAATAATCATTAGCTTTCTAATTACAAAGCATTATTAAACAGACACATTCATTTCCAATTATAAAGCATAGTTAATTAATCATTTGTCATTTCAATAGTAAGAATCATTAACCTTCTCCTAATTACAAAGCATCATGAAACAATCGCATTCTTTTCCAGTTACAAAGTATGGCATAGTTAATTAATCATTTGTCATTTCAATAGTAATAATCATTAGCTTTCTAATTACAAAGCATTATGAAACAATATCATAGTTAATTAATTATGTGTCATTCCAATCTAGTAAGAATCATTAGCCTTCTTCTAATTACAAAGCATTATTAAACAGTCACATTCATTTCCAATTACGAAGTATGAACATTGAAAACAAGAGCTAATTAATGGCATAATTAATAACAATTCATTAAGTGACACTAATTATTGGCACTCAGTGGCCATCAGGTATCGAATAGTATAAAGCATTGTTCCTCATTCATTATTATTCAGATCATTACGAAGTCATTATTAAAAATCAGTTAATTATAGTCATAGCATTAATAATCATGGGGATTATAAGTAGTCTCATTACAATAACAGTGGCAATTACTAGCCAGTTACGAAGCATTATTTTATATATATGTGTATTTTTGTTGTCTCATTAAGAAGTCATTACTCAAGTGACATACTATTCAGAGCTAATCAGTATTATTCAGAATTTTCTCAAACTGGTATCACTATTTGGGACTGTTAATACATTTTTTTTTTTTGTTAGCAATGCATTGCGTTGGGATCGATAGTTAATTGCTGAGGCATAACACTTTTTGCTTTTGACCTATTGCTGCAAATGAGGATAGGTAACGTCATTCGTCATGAGTCAGCTGTAGCAAGGTTATGTAACAAGGCAGTATATGTGATTACACTTATAAATGGTAAACACAAATGGGTAAAAAAATAAAAATGCAAGTACTAGAACAGGTATAATAAGTAGCAGTTTTAGTAAGTATCATGACAAGCATCTCCTGGAAAAAATACAAAATGGATTATTGACCTGAAAGAAGAAACGCACACTATGCTGAAAAGTAGTGAACTTCGAATTAACAGGTAGTGAAATGTGTATAAAATGTGTTCCATAGCTGTCCTTTCCAAAACTTTCCGTCATCCTACTATGCAATATAACACCTGCTGTCAAAACAAACTGCAACAAATACTTAAATAACTACATAGCATAAATATAAAACTCCAACATTATCCTCATCTGTAAAGAAAAAACTTCATTATCAATCACTTCATTATCCATATTATCATAACTTCACTATTATCATCACCTGTAAAGAAAAACTTCATTATTCATAATACCATATCCTTCATCATTATTCATCAGTATTCATTATCATCTGCAAAAAATCACTTCATTACTCATTATACAACTATTCCTTATCTCTAGCATATTTCATCACTAAAACTAAGATGTGTAGTTCAGTCTGACAGCCTGCATCAATCACCTTGTATTCTGAAAGAAAAAATTAGCTAAGGCTGCTATTCTATGATGAGTATAGTATATTCTTGTTAATGCTTGTTAATCCTGATCCATTTACTCTTCCTCATAAAGTTATTGCATCTTCTTTCGTTTATTCCTTAGGTGAAATTCCCATTTCTGTTGAATTTATTTCTTACACGCACCATTTCTTACTGAAATTGATGAACAGAGATTAATGTCTTGCATTTAAATCATATACCCACTAAATAATGACTGGTTTATGGTAACATAATTAACCATACAGCATAACGTGACAGAAAACGTAATATGTCAAAGGCATTGACAGTGTTCAGAGGCAAAATGTACATATAATATCACAATGCAGCAGCAAAAATGTAAAACAGTCACGATGTTGAGATGTCACAAGGCAAAAAATGTCAAAGTCAACAGGTGTGTTATATCTTAACTATTTCACAGTGCATACAAACAAAACTGGAGTACAATCATATACACAAAAAAAGTGGAAAATGTGCACGGTCTGATGTGTAACGACAAGAAAAGCGACCTGCTAACCTTACCTTGCCGGGCACTTGCCAAGAAAAAATGCGATAATCATCAGTAATTAGTCAAGTGAAATAATTGCATTAATAAATGACATCATAGTGTGTTGAATCATAAAGTGTCTTCATTCAATAAACGGTTTAATGTTTGAGATATGGTGGTTGCCTTTCGATTTTCTAGTTCTCAAAGTTTCGACGTGTACAACATTGGTGTGAGGGATGCTGCGAATCCGATATGGACCTGCGTATAGAAGTTCAAATTTACTGCACTTACCTTTTAATTTACTGGATAAATAATGTGTACGTACTAATATTTTCTGTCCAACGTGAAAGTCTCGGCGTCTACAAACCTGTTTTTGCCGTCTTCTCCGGCGCTCTGCGGCACGTTTGATGTTGTTCAGCGCAATGTCAATTATTTCGTGGTGTCTTAGTCGACGACATTTAGGGAAGTTTACTAATTCTTTAATTTTGTTTGGTGGTTCAACGTTTTTCAGTATAATAGACGGAGATAACATAGTGGATTCATTTGGAATGGAATTAATTACATCTTGGAATGAGAGTATGTGTGTATCCCAATCAATATGTCTTTTGTGGCAGTATATTCTACACAGTTTACCAATTTCTTTCATTAATCTTTCACAGGGGTTCGAAGAAGCGTAGTACTTGGATATACAAATCGGAGAAATGTTTCTAGCTCGTAACATGCGTGTCCATACGCTACTATGAAATTGTGATCGATTGTCAGAAATTACTTTCATCACATGCCCTACATGAAATAGAAAATGTTTTACAAATGCTCTCGAAACAGTTTTAGCAGTAGCTTTACGTAATGGAGTGAAAGTAACAAATTTTGAAGTGAGCTCAACAGCGACAAAGATGTAGCAAAAACCTCTGTTAGTTCTCGGAATCGGACCAAAAATATCTACTGCGGCCATGTGTCTTAATTTAACAGGTATAATGGGATATAATGGAGGAATATGTGAAGTGGTGTCTGATTTAGCTTTCTGGCAAATTTTACAAGACGCTAAAACTCGTCGTATACGTTTCTCCATGTTAGTAAAATAAGAGTTCTGTCTCAGTATAAGAAAACATTTTCTTGCTCCGTAATGTGCGTAACTTAAATGAGTGTACCAGATTAATTTGTTAACCAGTTCGTCAGGAATGCATAATAACCAATTGTTGCTGTCAGGATGAGAGCGGCGAAACAGAATGTCATTGCGTACAGTGTAGTGGTTCCTAATCGTAACATTTTTCCTATCTTGCCAAAGGTGTTTAATTTCTTTCCACACATTGTCCTTATTTTGCTCTTGCGCTATGTCCTGTAGTGACGATGAAATAAAGTTTTCAAATGCGACTTGCTGAATGTACATGACACTGAAATTTGTTTTGCAGAAGTTGGTTGCTACGTCTTGCTGATTGTTGCCGAGAGAACGCGATAGTGCGTCTGCTATAACATTTTGTGTGCCGGGAATGTGAACAATCGTAAAATTAAATTCTTGCAAATAAAGTTTCCATCTGCTTAATCTGTCGTGAGTGAATTTAGCCGAAAGTAAAAATTGTATCGCTCTGTGGTCTGTGTAGACGGTGGTATGTCTGCCGTAAAGAAAGTGCCGAAATCTCGTAAAAGCCCATACAACACATAATGTTTCCAATTCTGTAACGGAATAATTTCGTTCAGCAGGTGACAGAATGCGGCTTGCAAATGCGATGTTTTTAATAACTGTTGAACCATCTTCTTCAATTTCCTGGAAAATATGTACGCCTAAAGCGGTGATAGAACTGTCGGTGGCAATGGAAAAATTTCTAGTAAGATCGGGGTGCGATAAAAGTGGAGCATTCAACAAAGCATGCTTCAGGTTCATGAATTCAGAATGTGCTTGCTTATCCCAAGACCAAATAGTGTTTTTACCTGTTAATTGGCATAGTCTAGGCGTGTCTAAAGCGGAATAATGAATAAATTTACGAAAAAAGTTAATTAAGCCCAAAAAACTGCATAATTGCTTCTTTGTCGTTGGAACAGTAATGTCACGTAGAGCTTGAAGTTTTTTTCGGATCAGGTGCAATGCCTTCTGCTGAAATTACGTGTCCAAGAAATTTTATAGAAGTTTTGCCAAAGTGCGATTTACTAAGATTAACTGTGAGTCCTTGAGCATGAAAAGTTTGCAACAGTTGTTCAAGAATCATATTGTGTTCAGACCAGTTACTTTTTGCAATAAGAATGTCGTCTACGTACGTCGTGATTCTGTCTTTAATGCAAACGTGTGTCGGATGGCGTCAAAATTAATAACATTTTCGTGAACAAGATTCTGCGTGCCTAAATTATTGCTTACGTTATAGGAATATGCAATCTGTACTGTGTCTGGTCAAATTCTATCGTACGTGCTGTTATTTACGGGAGAATATTGTGGCATATCCACTATATGAACTGCTTTGTTATTTCTTACTGACGTGTTATGCTATGGATGACACCTATTGTCTGTTTCATTCATGATTATTTGTTGTTGCTGATGTTGTTGCTGCTCATAAGATCGACTGTTATTAAATGTACGCTGAAAATTGTGCTCATCATTTTTTTTACGTCTGTCATGATAGTAATTTCTATACGGCGCATTGTGATACGAGTTGAAATAGTGTGTTATCTGTACGTAGTCCACTGACCGACCGCTCTGCATGACGACTACTAGCGTACTGCACGCCACTGAACAGAGCTACTGCTCGCGACGACTACTGACAGAGTACTGCCCTCAACTAGACAGAGCTACAGACTCGCAACGACTGACCGACAGACTGAGAACCGCTCGCAACACTCGCGCGGTCAAGCGCATACTCTCTGGTCACAGATGCTACAATGCCTCGCCATCGCTGCTATGTTACATACGTGTTTCAAAGTTAGTTTAAGTTACATTAAGTAGTGAGTAAGCTCAGGGACCGATGCCCTCAGCAGTTTGGTCCCATAAGACCTTACCACAAATTTCCAAATTTCCTCTTCAGAGATATTCCTGTTGAGTCTTACGCCATACCACGTAATTAGTTGTAAATGGGCGTAAGTTTGAGAAATGAATTCTAATGAAAACTAAATCAAAACGCAATTATACCTATCTCGTATTTCAAGACAATTTTAAAATATCAATTAGAAAAAGGTTGTAACTTACTAATAAATTTAAAATTTTGTCTTGAATTCAAACACGACACAAGCTTAATGAAAATCGAGCTCCAATATAAAACTGACAAATTGCAGCGGCGGATTGCTGAGTGGAAATGGAGGAAAAAAGGTCCTGTGAACATATGTGCGGAAATGTTCGGTGTGCGTGCAACAACAAAAACTCGTCCCGGTGATGCGTCGCAACAATTTCGCAACAAATGTTCAAAGTGAGCTCCATTGGCTGCAATATACACTTTCACATGTCTCATCATAGATTGCTGCACTCTTTCGCACGTTCCGGCCTCTCTCCGAATAGCGTCGCAGGCGCCGTAAACGCGCTGTTGAAGTGTCTGCACATCAAGAACTGGTTCAGCATACACAACGCTTATCAGATGCCCCTAGAGGTAAGAATCCAGCGTGTTTAAGTCCGGTGATCTAACAGGCCACGCTAAAGGGCCTCCTCGTCCTATTCAACATCCGGGGAAAATGTTGAGGTATCAGCGAACTAGAATGCGTAAGTGGGGTGGTGCTCCGTCACGCGGAACCCACATAACCTATTGTATTGCCAAAGACACATTCTCAAGCAGCCCAGACAGAGTATTCCACAGGAAGTCCAAGTTCGTTTCTCCGTCGAGGCGTCGTGGAATAATAACCGGTCCAATTAAGTGGTCGCCAAGAATTCCTACCCACACACTGAGGCTGATCCGATGCTGATGAGACGCCTCAATCATTCTCTGATGACGATTATGCAGGTTAATGATGCCAGTTCTGGTAAAAGCTGCTTTGTGAGTAAAGAGGACTGACGACAGAAATCTCGTAATTGTGATGGGCTAGTGCAAAAACCTTCAACAAAATCCTTCCAGAAGAGGGAAATCCACTGCTGATAATCCTTACACTCGTTTCAGATGATAGGGATAGTGGTGGCTGTCATGCTAGATACACATAATCCTACTTTGGCTCACACCATGTCGACGGGTCGCTTGCCTGAGACTGTACTAGGGTTCGTCTCAGTATCCTGTAGAACCCAGTCCTCCAGATCTGGTTACGCACAATCCACCATCTCTCTACATGTTCCTCTGTCTGAAACGACCTATCATCACACAAACGGCCAAAAAGGACTTGAAATGCTCTCTGATGTGGTTGATGTCTGTGAGCGTAATGGTTTTGAAATAGCTGTGCTGCCGTCTGCTTGGCAGTACGCGAACACCATACCATCTCGACTTGTTCCCGACATGAATACTGGACCATTCTGCTGCTTATAGCACGCTGCGTCAATCACACAGCGCAGCGTGCAACACACAAGGAACTTTCATTCGTCAGCGTCATCTAACGTGGCAACGATGCATTTCCGGACATATGTTCATGGGACCTTGATTCCCCAATTTCCGGTCTGAAATCCGTCCCTGCAGATTTATTAATGTTTACCCTGCATATATGCACATATATGGTTGTTGATTGGTTGGTTGGTTCATTCGGAGGAGGGGACCAAACGGCGAGGTCATCGGTCCCACCGGATTAGAGAATGATGGGGAAGGAAGTCGGTGTACCCTTTCACATGAACCATACCGGCATTTGCCTGAAGCGATTTAGGGCAACCACGGAAAAACAATCAGGATGGCCGGACGCGGGATTGAACCGTCTTCCTCCCGAATGCGAGTCCAGTGTGCTAACACCTGTGTCACCTCACTCTGATATGAAAATCGTTGTGTTTATACGTTCTTAACAGAATTATAATCCTTATATAGGCACTCACGCCGTATTCATAACTGTGAACTACTCTGAACAATTCGTATTAGCTGAACAAAAATTAAGTATCCTGTAGCAGTGTCAAGAAGGGTATTGTATAGGGCTTACCCCTGACAGATTGTGATAACCACTGTTGAACAACGTTGTCTGACATGGTGAGTGAATTAGAAATCAGTGCTAGACATGTTACTGGAGATTTTATCAGTTCTGAAAGTGTATATACTACGAACCTTGATTCCCACTACCACAACCTGCTTAATGTAGTCAAGCCTTAATTTCCCTCTGCAATCCCTCCCCCCCCCCCCCCACCATCACCACCCCCTCCACTTCCCTGCACTAGACAATTTACTACTTCTTAATGCTTCAGGATGTGTTCTACCAACCCTTCGTTTGGTTAGTTGGTTCTATAATCTTATGTCATCTATGTTGACTGTTTATGACGAATGATATTAAAACAATTATTTGGGTCAGTCATATTTATTTTGTTCTACGACGTGGTTTGAGGGCTTACATCCTCATCTTCAGGTGGATCAGTGTATTACGTAACATTTTTGTCTGCTGGATGTAGCCAGCTGTCTCAAAAATGGCTCTGAGCACTATGGGACTCAACATCTTAGGTCATAAGTCCCCTAGAACTTAGAACTACTTAAACCTAACTAACCTAAGGACATCACACACACCCATGTCCGAGGCAGGATTCGAACCTGCGACCGTAGCAGCCTCGCGGTTCCGGACTGCAGCGCCAGAACCGCACGACCACCGCGGCCGGCCCAGCCAGCTGTCTCTTTTGAACTTCATTTCGAAGCTATTCCAAAATAAAGACCCTTGAGGTTCGTTATAATATACACTTTCATGGCACACAAACACGAAACAACACGCAGTACAGAGATTGGGGAACATGAGGGTTATTTCTGTCGGAACATCTTTTAAATGAAGTTCGAAAGAGACAACTGGCTACAGTCAGCAGGCAAAAATGTAATGTAATCAACTGATCCACCTGAAAATGAGGCTGTAAGCTCTCGAAACGCGTCGTGGGAGAAAATAAAAGTGACTGACACAGATAATTGTTTTAATTTTGCTTTTACTACTATAATTCTCTTTTGTCCCCGCTTTGATTCAGCACCGCTGCATTAGTTATCCAGCCTACCCACCTAATGCTCTTATTCTTCCGTCAATTTGTGCCGCAAATTTCTTTTCTCCTCACTTCCGTTCAATACCTCAGCATAATTCATCCGATTCACCCACGTAACCTCCAACCTTGTTCTACAGCATCGTATTTAAAAAAACATCTGTTCTCTTTTTGTCGACATTTTTTCGTCCGCAATTCGCATCCATACAAGGCTACAATCGGGTTAACACTTTCAGAAAAGGCTTGTTAACACATTAATATTTGTTGCTACGATACTTCTCCTTTTCAGAAAATAGTTTTTTACTGCTGCTATGCAACACTTTATATCCGCTCAGTTTAGTTATTTTCCTACTCAAATAGTAAAACACGTCTTCTATTTTCACCATCTCATTTCTATTCCAGTTCCTTAACATCACTTGGCTTACTTCGATTAGGCTATATTATACGTGTTTTACATTTACTGAAGGTCATTTTCAATATGCTCTTCTTTTGGAAACACTACCAAATCTGTTCAACTGTTCTTCCAAGTACCTTGCCATGTCTGACAGAATAACAGCGGTAATAATAACAAATGCAGCATACATCAAAGAAATCTACAATTTAAAAAAATAATCTTAAGATCGATATAACCTAAACCATCTCATGTCAGATACAAACAAAGAAAATGCGAATACTGCCGTCAAAATTGGTATTTTTTTGCCGTAATTAAAAGGCGATAAAGAAATAAGTTAGGGAAAGAGTACGAATTGGAACAACGCATCTTGTTTTTACGAAGAGATGCCTGCTAGAAGTAAAGAAGTCGCTTACCCTGAGTAGGAAGAAGCAGTTTGTCAAGACAGTCATCTGCGGTGTACTCCTGTGTGGCTGTAGAAACCAAATACTGTGTGTGGATTCCAGAAAACAATCGTTTACTGGTGAAGGAGGTGTGGCTGCGGAGAAGATTAACGAAGATCGCCTGTTCAAATGATAAATCCAAGAAAGAAGTTTTAAAAGAAATGTAAGAGGGGAGGATCCTTACCTTTCAGAAGTGGGAGCCAAAATTTTTTGATTGTTGATTGAGACACAACGGCTTCCTAACAAACAATATTTACAGGTGAAAAGATTTGTTACAAATGACGAAGGGAGATTATGGCGGAAGGTCACAGAAGTTAAAGAGAGCAGCACAAAATAGATAAAATGGTGGCAGCGATAGGGTATGGCTTAGATGTTTATTACTTTGAAACCTAATAAATTACAAGGAAACAAATAAAGAACAGTAATAACATTTATTCATCTTTTGATCATTTTCTGACAGGTCATTTTTGAGGACGTTAACAATTCGCAGAATGTAGCTACTGCAAAATGGAACAGATTTCTGTCTTTGATAGATATAAAAACAATGAAGACTTTATTCCTTATTCCTTACTACACACACACACACACACACACACACACACACACACACACAACACTGGCACCACCACTCGGAATCTCACTCAGACTTTTTTATTATTCTTCACGAAGCTCACTTGAACAGCGTTCTACGTCCCCAATTGATTCAACAATCAAAACAGAGAAGCAGCGGCCGAAACCTTGTTTGCATAAAAATGTTTGTATAACGCATCACATTTATTCCTGAATACCGTGCGGGACCTGAGTCAACCCAGTAATTGTTGTATCCCTTAACACCATGAAACTATTAAATATCAACATCTTTTTTAACTCTTTCTTGGAGAATTACTCTCAAATATCCTTCGTTCTCCACGTAAATATAACTTGAAGGAAAGAAAAACGAAACATATTGTAATGCAGGAACTGTATTCATCTTTACTGAAGACCATGGTGTTGCTTTAGGCTTGGATGAGATGCAGCGCACAGTCTGCATAATTATAAGTGTGGCGGGAAGACTTTGAGGTAAATTACTTTGTGATAGGTACTCTCAGCAATCACACGCAGCACGCCCCGAGGCACGTCAGGTAAAAGAAACTGGATGAAATAACCCTACTTTCTGCGCGTCCTTTCCACCAGCCAGATAACGAGAATATCACTCTAATTGTAGCCTGGTTTCCGTTCGATGGAATGAATCTGTGCATGCCGTTAGTCTGCAAGAGAAAGTTTCCACTACCTACGACCACTCATCACGGCAAATTACCCTCGGTCAGGGCCCGCAGGTTAAGAACTGCCAACCTTCTTCCTGCCCACCTTGTTAAACTTGTCATTCTACCGCCATTAAGGAGACAACGCAAAAGTAGAAAAACATTCTGACTCTCGCTTCTCTAAGGTTTAGATTAGCCAGCGCAGGAAATAACAGCATCGACGTACGGAGTCTATCAGCGGCAATGACACCAGCGCCATCAGGGTTACTAATAGGAACATAGAACGTGAACTGCAAGTTCTGAGTAAAGCAGGTTCAACATAGAATTGGTAATGCAGGCACACCGTACTCCATATTTTGAATTAATCTATATAAATAAAATCAGTTGCCACATGTATGAAAGATCATTACTTGAGAACGGCTCTTGAGTCTTACGAAGAGCGTAGACAGCGTTTGGAGGCAAACCGAAGAATTTCTCAAGGGCGATCCATTATGACTCCGAAACAACGGCTAGGGTCGAGTTCGACTAGCTCACTTCGAGTTTACACACAAAATAGTTTGGAACACCGGAAGGTCGACAAAACAGACGGCTAAACGTGACAATTCGAACTGAACGTTTAGTGTTCGGATATGATCCAACAGTGGATTACGCCGCGGATGTTATGGTCGACTCCGGAACAATGAACAATATTGGAATGCTTTGAGGTTTGGACACGAACCGCCAGGATTGTATTGTGCCAGTGGAAAGGTCAAATCAACACAACTGACACCGTCAACAAAGCTACTGACGTAATTGCTTTCTGCCTAAGAATCTTGAACGAAGAATTTCTTGCAGAATATACACAAATTACAACAGTTCTTTCCAAATGGCATCATTTGGGGCGGTTATTACCGAATAAAGAGTTTTTACCCCAACTCTAAAGTAAATACTTTTTCGACTGCATCACACATCACGTGCACAAACACGACACTCCAGCAAACATCACCGATATACAAAATTTCAACAAAGCACTTCTCCATTTTTACAGACTGTGGGACAAATTCACCATTGTGCAGGAGCATTGTTGCCGCCAGCGAATGCTGCTCATAAGTTTCTACAGATTCATTTCCTCAGAAATTCTGATGATGAAATCAATCAGCGTTGTGTCATCAGCTGTGCAGTTAAGTGAAATATTATTGCGCAACTGCTGCTGTCACATGAACGCAAACAATTGCTCAGATTGTTCAAGACTAGACTAGAAATGATGTGTCCAAATGATCATAAAGTAGTGATCAGAGCAGACAAATGACGAGCAGGCGAACATGAAAGACGCTTCAGTGTACCGACGTTGAATGAAGTTGCCATTGCGGTTGTTGGTGAGAATTTGGTGACATTGTGGTTCGACGGCGTGATGGTGATAACCTTCAGCGTCTCTGCAAAACCCGCTTATATCTTGCCGAGGAGAGGATGGATTTCATTTTTTGATCAAGGTGATTAATCCATTAACAGATACAATGGTTTATCCATTATCTGGAGAGGTCAGAGAAGGGGGGAGGAAATGGATATAAAGAGCGGGAAGAGGGATGAGGGAAGGGCTCAAATGGTTCTAAGTATAGTTACTGATATAATGTTGTTCAGTACCCGTCCTCAGTCACCAACAGAAATGTCTGCACTCATACCCTTACAACCTGTACACTGGAATTGGTTGCACATACCAATTTCTTTGGCTAAATATGAAAAAAAAATTGTTGTTGTAACTGATGCATACGATAACAATAAAAATAATAGCAATAAACTGCGACAGTACAGTATGTCGTTTTAGTTTTAGACTTCTATCCCAAAACCTGGTTTGATGCAGCTCTCCACAGTCTATCCTCCACAAGCTTCTTCATTCTGCATCACTACGGCAACCTACATCCATTTCAGTCTTCCCACTACATCCATCTCTTGGTATTCGTCTACATTTTTTACTCCCCCCCCCCCTCCCTCACACACACACACACACACACACCTCTCTCTACTACCAAACTGATGACCCCGTGCTGCTTCAGGATCTGTCCTATCAACCGACCCCTCCTTGTAGTCAGTTTGTTCCATAAATCTCCCTTCTCCCAAGTTCTACCCAGTATCTCCATTATATTTGTTCGATCTGCCCATCTAATATTCATCATTCTTCTGTAGCAGCAAATTTCAAAATGCTGTGTTCTCTTCTTGTCTGAACTGTCTGTCGAATACGTTACAGTTATGTACAGGATCTCTTTCGTGAATTAACTGCGCTTTGGTAAAAACTTCCCAACAAATTGAAGCCTTCTGCTTACCTCACCTTCTACGAGGGCACTCTGAAAAGAAATGCTTCCGAATTTTTTATGTGAAAATTCTTCAATCTTTTTAGATAAAAGAAACTTTATTAACATTATACATCTTTATTCTTCATGTCTACATATTTATTTCTGGTCATAGTAACCCTGGCGACGAACACACTTCTTCTAACGAGAGATCAGTTTGATGGTATCGTGTCTCTAGAATGTTTGACTTTGTTGATGGAGCCACAATCTCACCTCCGCTCAAACCGCTTCATCACTATCAAACTGAAGTTCGCGAGGGTGTTCCATTTCTCGAGTGATAATATCCTACACACCTTCTTAGAGCACCTCCGGTAGTAATGTCCGGAAGTCATAGATGGAAGCATCAGACGCAATGAGAGTTTGACTCAGGCGCTGAAACGAGTTGGGATTGCAACCTAACCCTGAACTATTTCTTCGGGGTATTCCAATCTCTGTCTTCCTCTACAGTTTTTACCCTCTACAGCTCCCCCTAGTACCATGTAAGTTATTCCATGATTCTTAACAGATGAATCATCCTCTCCCTTCTTCTTGTTAGTGTTTTCCACGTGTTCCTTTCCCAGCTGATTCTGCTGAGAACTTCCTCGTTCCTTAACTTCTCAGTTCACCTAATTTTCAACATCCCTCTGTAGCACCACATCTCAAATGCTTCGATTCTCTTCTCTTCCGGTTTTCCCACAGTCCATGTCTCACTACCATACAATTCTGTACTCCAGACGTACATTCTCAGAAATTTCTTCCTCAAATTAAGACCCATGTTTGATACTAGCCGACTTCTGTTGATCAGAAATGCCATTTTCACCAGCACTACTCTGTTTTTTATGTCCTCCTTGCTGTGCCCCTCACGGGTTATTTTTCTGACTATGTGGCAACATTCCTTAACTTCTCTGCTTGGTGACAATCAATTCTGATGTTAAGTTTCTCGCTGTTCTTGGGTTGGGTTGTTTGGGGGAAGAGACCAAACTACGAGGTCATCGGTCTCATCGGATTAGGGAAGGACGGGGCAGGAAGTCGGCCGTGCCCTTTCAAAGGAACCATCCCGGCATTTGCCTGGAGCGATTTAGGGAAATCACGGAAAACCTAAATCTGGATGACGCGGGATTGAACCGTCGTCCTCCCGAATGCGAGTCCAGTGTCTAACCACTGCGCCACCTCGCTCGGTCCTCGCTGTTCTCATTTCTGTTACTTCGCATTACATTACTTTCGTCTTTTTTCGATTTACTCTCAGTCCGTATTCTGTACTCATTTGACTGTTCATTCCATACGATGTAACACTTCACTGATGATAGCAATGTCATCAGCGAATCTTATCACTGATATCATTTACCCTGAATTTTAATCTCACTCTTGCGAGTTTCTTTTATTTCCCTCATTGCTTCTCCGATGACTGAACAGTAGAGTCAAAAGACTGCATCCTTGGCTTAAATCCTTTTAAACCCGAGCTCTTCCTTCTTGGTCCTTCAGTGTTATTGTTCCTGCTTTGTTCTTGTGCCTATTGTATGTTACCCGTATTTTCCTATAGTTTACTCTTATTTTTCGCAGAATTTAGAGCATCTTGCACCATTTTACATTGTCGAACGCTTTTCCAGGTCGATAAATACAATGAACATATCTCAGTTTTTCTTCAGTCTCGCTTCCAGTGAGATTAGGGATATGAAATGTTGTCAAATCGTAAATAATGACTTCGAGTTCATCATCGATATCTAAACATCGATGGCCGATAATAATCGACTGCAAAATATTGGTGTTTTAAGATCGATGCCAAACGATCAATACTTAGACTGGTCTAAAAAGCGACATACAAATACATTTAATACCATACATTATATATTCGAGTACTCTTTGCCTACGGACTGCAATGTTTTTTTTGTTACCTGTTGCTGGTTCCATAAATCATGCGGATACAAACCGATTCTTACGCCTCTCTCTACATTACCACAACGCGGAATTCTTTTTCATTCTTGCAGTAAATTAAAAATATGTACCCACTACTATAATAGCCTGACTACCTACCTGTAGCAGTTTAATGTTAGCACTGGACTCGTTATTTCGAGGCTGGTAGAACTTTGGGGTTGCAAATATCTCAGTAATTCACTAGACAGCGGAGCGGTAAATATCGTTACAAATAGCATTCAATTAAGATCAGAGCATAAAAAACACTTGGATTTGTCTGTGGCGCCAAAAAACCACGTTAATCAGCAAAAATATCGCCCAAACGGCGATGGTTGCATTTCTTTGAAAAATTTGCTCAATATTCTGTAATTAGCAGCGCAAATGGCAAAATATCGTCCAATCTGGTCACCCGGGAGGCACTTAATTATAAAAACCAGTTCCGATAAGGAACGATGGGAAGAGGTTTGTGGGGAGTAGAAGGGGTATGTGCTGCAGCACATTCAATAGTTCGTTTCTAAAAGATTTTTTAAGTGGGCTGCTTGAATTCATCCGAGTCGACTGCGCCCTGCACCCCTCCCCCCCCCCCCCCCCCACCTTTCGTCCAAAATCTCTTTACGCTCTTGTAATGCTATAATAACTAAGGCCAGTAATTCTGTACACAATAAAATGTTAAAATATGCATGCATCCATGCACTATCAAATGACTAAACATGGGCAATTAAAGGAAAAATATGAAATGTCAGAGTTCAAAAAAATATGAAATGTCAGAATTCAATCTTTTGTTGTGATGCATTTTATTTTGTTTTCAGACAATGTATGACAAACAGTTTTTCCAGATTGTCCACCTACTTCGGGTAGCTCTGCATGTTGAGCCGCTGAGCTAGTTCAAAAAATGGCTCTGAGCACTATGGGACTTAACATCTGAGGTCATCAGTCCTCTAGAACTTAGAACTACTTAAACCTAAGTAACCTAAGGACATCACACACATCCCTGCCCGAGGCAGGATTCGAACCTGCGACCGTAGTAGTTGCGCGGTTCCGGACTGAATCACCTAGAACTGCTCATCCACTGCGGCCAGCGCTGAGCTAGTAATACCTGGTTTTGAGAAGCGAGGTCGTTTGAATCCATCCGACAGAAACCTTGAAAATGATTTGCAATGAATTCCCATTTTCGGGTAAGGTAAATAACGATGTTGGTCTTTTACTATAGGCCACAGCCAATACCTTCCGAATACTTTTCTTTCATGGCGGATTCCGGTTCCCTAGAAGATGCAGCCACTCTGCTTAAATGAAAAGGACAGCATCGAAGGCGAGGTGAGCACCGCTCCGGAGAGTCCCGGCATTAAAAGCCACTTGATAAATAAATAATAATCCAAATTATTCTCATTTGGGCTTCTGCATTCGTTTGCCAGGACACTCTTTAATGCAAGAAGTGACAGATGCATACTTAAATGACGAAATTTGGGAAAGTGTAACGTTGAATAATTCTAAATCCTTTGCATTTTCGCCAACAAAAATTGTTCTAGCATCTCTGTCCAACAGAGATCTCTCTGTTCAGAAAGTGCTGACGGTAACAACCACGATGGCACAAAAAATTTGCGCCTGTCCCACAGCTCAAATCCAGACTGAAAGCAGAAGAAGTGTAAAATGACCTTGGAGGGTGAAAGAAGACTGGAGCACGTCCGCTTCTTAGTGGTTTGGCAACACAGCACTTCTCAGTAACTCTGAGTCGTATAAAATTGTTTATCGTTCTTTGTGGAAATTTTCACAATAAATGAAAAACATGAGTCTTCCTAAAGTCTTATTTAACAAATCTGACCCCCCCCCCCCCCTCCCCCCTCCCGAACCGCTTTTTGACAAAATCCTGGCTACGTCTTAGTCCAATCAGATCTTGTGCTCCGTTCAAATAATCTGACGGAACGTTAAACCCTAATCTCCCTGCCTTCCATCGACAGTGAAATGTGAAATTGATCGTATGATATTTTTGACATTTATCTGCCCGTGTTATCGTGTAAGCAGGGTAATTAGCCGTGGCGTACCTGCAGTATTTTTTGAAAGACAGCCAGCTTTGCCCTTTGAGAAGACGTTAACTCTGAAGGCAGCGATAAACCGTGCAGGCGGCTTCCCATTATCGGTCAGCAAGTCTGATAAACAAAACCGCCGGAAACGAGGACTCTTCAGCCGCCCACTATCAGTGGAGTTTTCTGCGAATTCGTTCCCCAGAAAAGCTTCTGTGGGCGCTTTATCCTCGCTTCGACCAGCTCTGTTATCGCATTTGTCATTTCTTCCACGTCACTCAGATAATAAGCTTATTGCATAAGTGGCAGGGTTCTTTGCGACTAAGATAAAAGTAAACTGCAAAGACTCGGTGGTGTGTAAGCATTCTTCTTGGCTTCTGATACTCGCAAGAGTAGTAAATAGTATTAAGGCTACAGCGTATACAGAATCATCTCTGTAAACTATGTGATCGCTAGAGCCCGGATTTTCATGCACTATCAAATCCTAAAGCAAGCATGCATTCATGCAATATGATACCACTACACATGCACAACGAGGCAGCAAAACAATGAAAATATACGACATCATAATACAGTTCTATAATTGTTTCTGTTTTCTTCTAAAACAATAGACAACAACCAATTTATCCACATTTGCTTCACTTAGTTTCATGCGCTTGCCAGACAGAACATTTTTGTACATAGAAATTGATCTCTCTACGCTACAAGAAGTTAGAGATGCATACTTAAGTGAAGAAATCTCGGGCCAGATCAGTTCAAGTTGAAAATCTTCTACATTTTCGTCAACTTCATAAACTTGAAATCAGGATTTGATCCGATAACTTTGTTCATCTTATCGTTGGCTGTCACATCCACTTCTCCATAGAACGATTCCAAGGATTTGTCAATCTCTTAAATAATTGTCAGAGATTCCGTCAGTTAACTGTTACTTCCAGTTCCGTTACTGCGGCAGGCAAATGCGCAAAATTTGATTCGATGTATATTAGATCTTGCTTAAAATCTGTTATCTTGAATGCCACTTCCGCGTCTTTAATGCAAGCTATATTAGTGACGTTGAAAATATCTACGACCCAAAACGCAAAAAAAGCAAGTAGGAGGCAGTAACTTAAGGATTTTCAATAGATGAAGCAATGTATATTTGCGAGAATTCATGGTCACTTATTGACTTAACTTCATCAACATTATCACAGTAAAAGACGGCAGCATTTGTCCACGTTCCCCACCCGGTTAAAATTAGTTGTGGTGGCAGAGCTAAATCTAGCAGTATATCTCTAAATGCGGCGACACGGACAGGCGCTTTCAGCAATACATTCAACAGGAAAAAAGTCAGCGTATGTCTTAATTAATGCTGTCCATTGTGTTTTGTGCGTCTATTTATCTTATTTGTGGAGGACATTAGTTTATTCACGTTGTCGAGCTTTAGTCGCACTGTTTCACTACACAATGTAGCGCATGCGCTAAAAATTTAACGTGCTTTAGGTTAGCATAAAAAATATTTTACTTGCTTGTCCGGCCTTCATCATATACGGGAAAGCATCGCTTAGCAACAACAGGGCCCTTTATTATTCACATTTATTGGCATGAAATATACTGCCTTCTACTGGCATCTACCGAGCCCAAATAGGGCGCTTGAGGTTATTGTGATGTCTACAGACTGTAACTGTAAATTCGCGAATTTACTAATGTTCTATACTTCTGATTTAATTCAAATGAAAAAGACATCAATAAAAGGCGCTTTCGTGGACGTTATTACAATACACGCACCGCGGCTAACAAAATTATATAATACATATTATAAATGCCTAAATTCAAGTTGTTGTATCGATGAAATATTTGAAACATGCATTTACTCCTCAAATTGCCAAAACATGCATGCAACATCGATTTTAAAGAAAATACAGGCTCTAGTTATCACAACAGCCAGTCCGATATCGAAACTCGTGGACGAGATAAGAATAGATGCTTCAATATCAGGATGATTTATGTTCTAGTGTCAGAAGTTTGACTGACATTCTCCATTTTGTGCTGCTCTCTTCACTTCTTGATGCTTTTGACTTTTTCTTACCGACAAAATATTTTCTCTTTTCTTCTAACGCGGCCTCATCTTATTTTTTTTTTCATGCAGATTCTCTTAAATAAATTTTATGCCTCAAGATGTAGCCAACATTCTTTGTTCCCTTTACCGAGCAGAACTCATTCGGCTGCTTTATTTCTTTTATACAATATAAAATGTCTTCATTGAATTCCTTTTTTGTACAAGTTATCTTCTTTCTTGAGACATTTAATCCGTTGTAAATGTGTCCTTTCTGCTATCCACATGGTCTTGCTTCCATAACCATATAGCGCTACGTCATAGATCAGTGTCTTAGGAATCCATTTCTTCCTTTCAATGTCAAGTAGCTTGTTTACTTGTAGTTCCTTTCTTTCTGATTAAAGCCAAGTTTTCCTTTAGCAATTCCGTGCAGCTTCTGTTGCGTTTTGTATTTGTCCTATTTAAGGGAACATTCGATTGACTCTAAGTATAAAAAGGGCATAAGGAAAGTTACAGTATAGCAACGAGTTCATACGAACAGAGCTTCAACTCGGATTTGAGGAGGATGAGTTAAACAGTCACTGACGGAATTGTTGAAGGAATCATGATAACTTTTTCTAGAAATGGTTTAGAAAGGCGGCGGAAACCTATTTCAGGATGTCCGGATGGGCTTTGAGCCATGATACTTCTGAATATGACTCCAGTGTGTGTTAAATGCAGTCCAGCCGCACTCGATTAAAACAAGGGCACTGAATGGTACTAGCTGGCTGTTGAAGTGTTGATTAAAGTCTGTTCCAGCAGACAGGCTGCATCTGCTCTCAACTGCGCCACACGACGAGCGAAAGACTATAATGGTGAACAGGGACAGACTTAAGATTTAACTAACAGTACTCATTCACTGTACAGAAGCACTGCAGGTGAAAATTTTACTACAACTCAGTGTTACATAATGGAAAATAATAATTCCCAACATTGCTGGTCAGATGACAGACGCTAAATTTGAAACACGAACAGCTGCTAGCATGAGTTTCTTAAAAGTAGATACCTTAGGGGTTGCGAAGCAACTCAAATCGCTTGATACGGGCAAGTCTTCAGGTCAAGATTGTATGCCGATTAGGTTCCTTTAACATTACGCTGATACAATAGCTCCCTACTTAGCAATCATATGCAACCGCTCGCGCACCGATAGATCTGCACCTACAGATTGGAAAATTGCGCAGATCGCACCAGTGTTTAAGAAGGGTAGTAGGAGTAATCCATCGAACTACAGACCTGTATCATTGACGTCGGTTTGCAGTAGGGTTTTGGAGCATATATTGTATTCAAACATTATGAATCACCTCGAAGGGAAAGATCTATTGATACGTAATCAGCATGGTTTCAGAAAACATCGTTCTTGTGCAACGCAGCTAGCTCTTTATTCGCACGAAGTAATGGCCGCTATCGACAGGGGATCTCAAGTTGATTCCGTATTTCTAGATTTCCGGAAAGCTTTTGACATCGTTCCTCACAAGCGACTTCTAACCAAGCTGCGGGCCTATGGGGTATCGTCTCAGTTGTGCGACTGGATTCGTGATTTCCTGTCAGAAAGGTCGCAGTTCGTAGTAATAGACGGCAAATCATCGAGTAAAATTGAAGTGATATCAGCTGTTCCCCAGGGAAGCGTCCTGGAACCTCTGCTGTTCCTGATCTATATAAATGACCTGGATGACAATCTGAGCAGTTCTCTTAGATTGTTCGCAGATGATGCTGTAATTTACCGTCTAGTAAGGTCATCCGAAGACCAGTATCAGTTGCAAAGCGATTTAGAAAAGATTGCTGTATGGTGTGGCAGATGGCAGTTGACGCTACATAACGAAAAGTGTGAGGTGATCCACATGAGTTCCAAAAGAAATCCGTTGGAATTCGATTACTCGATAAATAGTACAATTGTCAAGGCTGTCAATTCAACTTCAGAACTTCAGTTGGAAAGACCACATAGATAATATTGTGGAGAAGGCGAGCCAAAGGTTGCATTTCATTGGCAGGACACTTAGAAGATGCAACAAGTCCACTAAAGAGACAGCTTACACTACACTCGTTCGTCCTCTGTCAGAATATTGCTGCGCGGTGTGGGATCCTTACCAGGTGGGATTGACGGAGGACATCGAAAGGGTGCAAAAAAGGACAGCTCGTTTTGTATTATCACGTAATAGGGGAGAGAGTGTGGCAGATATGATACGTGAGTTGGGATGGAAGTCATTAAAGCAAAGACGTTTTTCGTCGCGGCGAGATCTATTTACGAAATTTCACTCACCAACTTTCTCTTCCGAATGCGAAAATATTTTGTTGAGCCCAACCGACATAGGTAGAAATGATCATCAAAATAAAATAAGATAAATCAGAGCTCGAACAGAAAGGTTTAGGTGTTCGTTTTTCCCGCGCACTGTTCGGGAGTGGAATGGTAGAGAGATAGTATGATTGTGGTTCGATGAACCCTCTGCCAAGCACTTAAATGTGAATTGCAGAGTAATCATTTAGATGTAGATGTAGATGTAGATCTCGCATCTGACATGTGTAGTCGCGCGGGATTAGCCGAGTGGTCTAGCGGCGCTGCAGTCATAGATTGTACGGCTGGTCCCGGCGGAGGTTCGAGTCCTCCCTCGGGCATGGGTGTGTGTGTTTGTCCTTAGAATAATTTAGGTTAAGTAGTGTGTAAGCTTAGGGACTGATGACCTTAGCAGTTAAGTCCCATAAGATTTCACGCACATTTTATTTTATTTTTCTGACATGTGTATCTTTTAATAAATCAAGCTTAGAAGCAGACAAGTCTAGAGTTCCCATGATGGTTCTACAACCTTGTGACTTTACATCGAATCTGGAAGTAAGTAAATGTAACGTATTGTGCATAAATAGACTGGAAAGACACACTTTTGGCGAAAAGTCACATGAAATAATACCAGAGCTAAAACATCTATGAATATCCGTCTAGAGCGACGTAAAGTGGAAGAATGACACAACATTAATCGTAGGAATGGCTGATGTCAGACCGAGATTCATTGGGAGAACCCTGAAAAATGCAATTACCTCATGAAGGAAGTAGCTTTTCAAAATGCTCGGTTGATCTACATACTTACGAATAGCTCCTCAGTCAGGAATTCGTACCAGATAGGATTGCCGGAGGAAATCGAGAAGGTAATAAGGAGAGAACCAGGTTTCTTCACAGGTTCAGTTAATGAGCATGGGAGAGTCAGGGAGATGCTCATTCAATTCCAGTGGCAGATGCTACAAGAAATGTGTAATGGATCACGATGTGGTTTACTGTTAAAATTACGAGTGTATGCTTTCCCAGAACAGTCATCTAACATATTGCTTCCTCCTGCGCATATTTCGCGAACATATTGTGAGGATAAAGTCAGAGAGGCTTGAGTTGACACTGAGGGTTACTAACAGTCGTTCATCCCCCGGACCATTCGCGGCTGTAAGAGGAAAGGAAAAAATAACAGTGGCACGCACAGTATCTCCGCCACACAACTTATGGTGGCTTGCGGTGCATGGTTGGAGGTGTATAATGAAAACATTTAACAATGAATATGTTTGCATTTTCACTGCGAATACAGCAAAAAGAACTTCGAAGAAATTTCAGCATACTAAGCATAGAGCCTTTCCACAAAGATTTTTCGACTTTATACAGTGTGATTCAGCTGCTCCTACCCGTGGGTTTTATGCAACCCTCAATGCCTTCAAATAACACGTGAGAGATTTTCGTATTTCCTCACTCGCTGCTCGTAAACTATACGTCCTACAGAAAAAATCAACAGAGCCTTTCTGTAGGAAATTTAATGTACTTTAATTTTGTACTGGGATACGTTTTACCTAGAGGCAGTAATTTTTGAATTATTCAACGTACAAAAGTGACCTTCAAATGAGTTTTTCATGAATAACTCGGAAACAATGGCCTCCAGCAACATCGTATCGCAGTACAAAATTTAAGTATATTAAATTTCCTACTAAGAGTCCTGTTCATTTTTTTATTTAGGACTAATAGTTTGTACGTAGCGAGCGTGAGAATATGTAAATCTCACACATGGCTTTTGAGGGCATTATGGATTGCATAGAACCTATCGGCAGGGCAGCTGAATCACCTTGTGTATTAGAACTAGTAACTATAAATAAATTTATGTATACACACACGACTTGGGGATGTAGCTATCCTGGGGCAGCCAGGGCATTGCCCTGAAAAGATCTTACCCCACAGTAAAATAAAGTCAGTTTTGGAAATCATTCTGATGTAAAGACATGCGAATCATTTAATCAACTTTAGCTAGATAACGACATCGAGCTCAGCACATCTTATGTACTCGTAAACTAATGCAGACGTAAGATGCGGAGTTAAAGCTCACAGAAATGTTATATATAATTGAAAATTATATTGTTTAAATTTATTTATAAGTTCGATAGATAGATTCTTCGCACACAATACTGAAAGCTAAGACCGGTAGCCACTGGAAACAAGTCACACAGTCGTTGACTTCTAAATAAACAATTACTCCATCAGCCACAGCTCCGAGAATCTTCTAAGAGCGAAAGATTAATATTTGCTATGTCAGATCAGGTGGGGACTTAAGAAGTCATATACAAATGATACTGCTACAAGTTATTTATCACCGAAATGAAACACATCAGACAATGACAACTCTAATGTGAAGTCCATCACGCACAGTATAGTTTAATCGCCAATGTTGGTAACGAGAAGAATCGACAAATTATAGCAGCTCGAATTCCAGCGACCTCTACCGATTCAGTACTAGAGAGAGGAGAAATGAAAATGAAGTCCCATTCTTCTTAACAGAGCGTAGGGGAACAATGCAGGAGACCCGCACTGCCGTACTAGGCAAGGTCCTAATGGAGGTGGTTCGCCGTTGCCTTCCTCTGACCGTAATGGGGATCAATAATGATGATGAAGACGACACAACAACACCCAGTCGTCTAGGGGCAGGTGAATCCCTGACACCGCCGGGAATCGAACCCGGCACCCCGTGCTCGGGAAGCGAAAAAGAGAGACGAGAAGCCAAGACTGAAGATAGGAACTTCACTGCCACAAAGACGAAAGCTGATTGCTTTATCTAATTACACGTAATCAGGTCGCATTTGATTCCATTAATAGCACATCTATGATCATGAATTAGTTTTCTGATTTAAAAAATTGCTTAAAGTTTGAAATATCTCTATATTCGCCATAAATAGTTAGAAAAATGTGTTATTTCTTATGATCCGTCCATGGAAAATGCGTATTTCAAATCACATGGAGACACACTCGACGTGTATAAACAATGTCCATACGAGCGAATGCAGAGATCACTTAGCATGGAACTTTGTAGGACAATGTGTAATTTATAATATTCCGCTTTTGCGGTAATTCTATTCATAAAATTCATGTTCCTCCTGTAAAAACTACCTCAGATAAATCTTGATAAACGGTTTGAACAACTGACGGGTTTCCAAATCAAGTTTCCCTAAGTATAGCTGCAGTGTCAAGGAACTTCGTGTCCATTAAATAGACATGCCTATGAGAATTTCTATTATGCGTGTGCAGGGCAAGTTCAATCGATCTGCGTTGATGTTCGATCATCGCTTACCTTCTGACGGCTATCGTTGCTCCGTGTTTTTACTGCGTCAGATGGTATTCGTAAGGTTTAGCTGACGGGATGAACACGTTAATGCTGCTCGCCAATCGACTGGCCTCAGACTGCTGCTAAGCAACGACGTGGGCCGCTACAGAGGCCCCTGGATTGTTGAGAAGTGCGGCACGCCGCGATTTGCTGCTTACTCCCAGATGATATGCGGGAAATAATCATCCAACAATCAAGGGAACTATCCAGCGATAATAGCAGTGGTGCAGCTAGGCTGGGACTACCAGGATAATACCCTCGAGAATAAGGCGGCTCTGGAATTTAAAAAAATAATTGGAAAAGAAGGATAAAATTGAGTGGGAAGGAAAAGTTGAAAATTTATTAAAGTCACCCAGTCAAGAGAAGTCTTCTGCTACGTTAAAATAACAAAAGATTGTTTTGGAAATCATTCTGCCGTAAAGATACGCGAGTCATTTACCTCCTTTGTCCAGATCAACCTGTATTAGATAAAACATCGTCAGTTAATTGAATATAAGGAGCGAAATGGGCTATATGTAAGCAAGTGATTCGGCCAAAACTATGACAGAGGATCCGTCCTAAGTGGCATGTACAATGGCGTGCCAGAAAAAAAGTCACATTTAAATGTAGTCGTTAATGGTGTTGTAGGGCTACGAGGCTCATAAAAAACAGCACTGTATCTCTAACCGTTGAGAGCATCTACAAATTTTGTGCTGGTGGCATATTAAAGTGGTAGGATTTGAAACCTTGTTGCATGAATACTTTTAATGTAACGCCAAAGACACCAAATCCAGCTTCGTTGCCGGCCGTTGTGGCCGAGCGGTTCTCGGCGCTTCAGTCCGGGACCGCGCTGCTGCTACGGTCGCAGGTCCGAATCCTGCTTCGGGCATTTATGTGTATGATGTCGTTAGGTTTAAGTAGTTCTAAGTCTAGGGGACTGATGACCTCAGATGTTAAGTCCTATAGTGCTTAGAGCCATTTGAACCAACTTTTTTTTTTTTCCAGCTTCGTTGGGTTAGTAGGAAGTAAATCATCTACACACTGAGGGATTCCCTGATATTCTTAAGGTTCTGAGAAACATAATTCGTAAGAGAAACAAATGCAACGAACAAAGTGTATCAATAGTTCTTGAAAACAAAATCTCACTGTTTCAGGGTTCAGTATAAACCATCAAAAAGAATTAATAGTCTCAGAGCACGGCATTGCTATTGCATATGACTTCTTAGGAAGAGCGCTGTCAGAAACAAAGGTGAAAGATCAGAGTTTAACGCGCCGTCGATGACGAGGTCATAAGAGAAGGTGCGTCAACTCGGGTAGCAGTATGATGGATAAGGAGATACGCTCTGTCCTTTTCAAAGGAAGCATATCGGCATTTGCCTCAAGTGATTTTTGAGGAAATCAAGGAAAACCTCAATGAGGATGGACGGATGGACATGTCGCTCGGTTGCTCTCAGAAATAGCCGGCATCAGACGATCATGCGGCAAACTGCTTAATGAAATTTTTACCATCCGTGAAGTATGGGCCTTTGAGTGTAAACTCTGTAAGCACTGTGAGAACCAGAGGCTGCCAGAGCCCGTAACAAGGATTAATGTGACGCTTTTTAAGCCAATGACTGACAACATTTGTTCGCAATTTAAATACTCGCTTCAAGGAATGAAATATATTATAGAAGCATAATGTATTTGCCGCCTGTGACGAAGGTTTTAAAAATGAAGCACTTACGTTTCTCAAAGACATGTTTTCATTACATTTCTCCTCTGTTTCCAGCGCAGCTCACGGAGATACGAACATTATTTAAAGCCGTCCTGATGTATCTAACAGAAGCCACGCCTGTAGCAAAAGCTGAGCGCTCTTTTTCCAAGCCACAAATGTTTTAAAAAAATATTTACATACTACAATAGGTCAGAAATAATTACGTGGTTTGGAAGTACTATAAAAAGGAGTAAGGTGTCGTGAATTGTCGCAGGGTTATTTGACAGGCGAGAGAGTGCATCAGAAACGTTGCAAAATTATGACTGACAGAACGCCGTACATCTTTCGACGAGTGCTTGGAAAACGCCAAGACTCATTAGCGTAGAAATCACGAATGTCCTTCAGCACTACGTGTCTATCCCGCAGAGGTCGTGCAGGTAAAATTATGACGATAATGGCTCGCATAGAGATGCAAAAGCATGCATTCTTCCTACCCTCCTTCTGCGAATGGAAGAGGAAAAGATTTAAACGTACAGCTCAGTAAAATGTATTCTCTGCTATTCGGCTTAGAGTTATTAGCCGTGTACAGATGAAGATATAGATGTACAGGGTGTTCGGAAATTCCCGTAACAAACTTCTAGGATTTGGAAAGGCGAGTGAGTACATAATCTTTTGAATAGGAACCCATATCCGAAAACGTACCGTTTCCGTTCTACAAGCTTTCAATTCGAAGGTTTAACTCATACACTTCTGCTTGAAGAATTGAATTAGGCGCGACGCTGCAAAATTATTAGGTAACATTTAGAAAGAAACATAATGAAGCATCCAATTATCACTTAAGCATATTTGTCTGTATTAACACTTTAACATTACGTTCTGTACGTACAGTATGCTGCGTTCTTTTTTGTTTTAAAGCAATGTAAACACATAATAATTGTGTTAATACAAACAAATGTGCTTAGATGACAAATGGCTGTTTCGTTAGGTTTCCTTTCGAATTGTTGGGTAATAATGAATTAATCATCTGAATTGGAACCGTCGTAGAACGGAAACTTTACGTTTCAGGACATGGATTCCTATTCAAAATATTATGTACCCACTCCTCTCTACAAACCTTAGGAGTATTAACGGAATTTCCGTACACTCTGTTTAAGTTACGAAGAAAATAAAAGAGCACGAAATGTTGATTTTTCAAAAGTAATGCATATAAAAAGAGGAGAAAGTAAGTCAAAAATGTAAGTCACAAAGAATATACATTTCTTTCGCAGTTTATTTTTTTTTTTTTACATGGATAGTCAAAGTTAAGGACTTCTTTGAAATTATCTATTCATTCTTATTTTGTTTTGCAGAACAGTATTAGATATTATTTTTTGTTAGAATATTCAGTTATCTAGTCGGCCTTTTATGTTTTTATTCTGAATGCAAGAAGATGGTCCTATTAGCTAAATGAAGATTTTGATAGAAAAGAGTTTGGTCTTGTATTCAATTAAAATGTACTTTGGGTGGCGTGCATTACTTGTTATGTGCAATGATGCACTGATAAACAGATTTCTCATTTATGGATAAATCGTGGAGAAACTGTATGAATTAGGGGAAGGCGGGGCAAGACGGGGAGGTGGGGTAAGACGGGGAAGGGCTATAAGCTACAGTTAGAGTATTGGCATCTGTGGATAGCTACGTCAACATCATCAATACACAGGCCCCAGTGTGTTGACATTGCTGAACCTTAGTTTCGCGGCGGTTTCTGTGAGCTTTTCAAGGTACGTACAATTGTTATATTGATTTGCAATGTTTTACACCCTTCGAGGTCCTAAAACATGTGTTTCGTGAACAGTTGTCCAGACTGTATATATAGCACTGAATAGTACGTCTTATTAACAGTAAACTGCTGTGTCAGTGGTCAATGTTCACTGCATAGTGTTCATGTAGGCGTAATATAACCTGACAGAATGGCAGAGGGCAATAGGGGTGGGGCAAGATGGGGAGCTTCACCGTCTACCCCATACTATTTGTCCAACCATTACGTTCTTATCGTCTCATGTGTTTACCCCGCTGCGGGTTTTGAACACGTACATTATACGTTGAATACAATTGTCAATAGAATGGTATTCGTTATTCCAACACTTTCCTAATTAATTACAAAGTATGCCTTAGGCTATATGGTGAATAAAAATACACAAAACGTGCAAAGTCAATATTCTTGCCATGCTTTAACGACTGACTATTGGAAATTTGGTATTTACTGTATAATATAGATTACCAGGAATGATCTGACTCAATAGTACGTTCCACGTGTTTTATTTCAGATGGTTCGCAAGAATCGGCGACAAACGTCTAGGCAAGATTGGTCATTGGAGTCAATGGAAGGCGCTGTAAATGCTGTAATGGAAGGTCATATGGGTTCTTTCAGGGCTGCTCGACAGTTCAACGTGCCACAGAAATCTGTGTTTCAGCGTCGGGGTGCCCACCACACTTGTGCAGGGACAGAAAGTGATGATGACGAGGCTGTCCACACTTGTGAACTATGTGAGGCCTAAATAAAACGTAATACCTGATTCTACAATTCGCAGAACCATGTTTCGAAACCTTATCGTCACATGATTTCGTTATTCCAGTCCTTATTTAAGCTTCAGAGATGAATTCATGCTAGTTCCCCATCTTACCCCGCATATGGGGCAAGATGGGGAATTGGTAGTTTATGTTTCAAATCGTGATATTTCTAACTAAATGTAACAAGTTTGCAGGTTTCTTTGCATGCTATTGTAATTCAATGGTTAAATAAACAAATGATAATCAAACCTACTTGAATTTGTTTGTTTTTGTCCCTTTTGTAAGGGTTTAAAGTTAGCTTCCCCATCTTGCCCCGCCTTCCCCTATGTTTAACTCAACCAAGGCATTTAAAATAAAATTTTGTTATTTAGGATTCCGAAACTCAACAGGTACAAGCGGAATCCTTACAGGACAACTTTGTTGCCCATCAGTCTCTCAGGAACGGGCATAGGTATCAAGTTGAAATTTGTGTCAAATACTAAGATCAATAGTGTCTTGGTGATGCAAAACATTTAAGCTTCTAATTCATTAAAATCAAAAGATACGGCGACGTATGTCACATTTGATTGTACTCGCAAACTCACTCACCAAAATCTATAGACGAACAATCAAAACAAGTTTTAGGCTTGGTGATGTAGCGGCTAAGTGCGTGCCTCCAAACTGTGAAATCGCTGGATCGAATTCCAGTCGGACAACGGATTTTTCAGTCTTCATCTGTCAACGACTTGAGGAGTCGCCAGAAACAACTCGTGGTTTGGATTCTACTTTAAAATGTGGGTCCGCTTCCCCTGGTTGGACAAACAGGGTAGGTTAGGAATACACAAGTCACCGCAGTGACGACAAATAGAAAGAACTGAGCCACACGCAATTACACGTAGCTAAGATTGTCCGGAAACCTCAGTCTGACTCGCACTTGTACGGTTTGATTTTAGTTTTTTTTAATTGTTTCACTTTTTTACTCATGTGGTAGCAGAGCACGGGGTAATGTTGTAATGTAGTGTCTATGTATATGATGGGAATGGTGGAGGCGGGGGGAGGGGGAGGGACTATGAAAGACTATGTTTGGGCGACGTTTTGTTGAATTAGGAATAGGATGGGATGAGGGTAGGCCTGAAGGAAGGAGCCCCACTTTATATACTGCGGGTAGGCATAATAATGTGAACATCTGTACGTACTTGAAAATGGTTTATTAATAAGGGGTTGGACACCCCATTTGGACACCCATAATACAGCTGCGATTCTTCTTGGTATACTGGCATATAACGATTGTATAGTCTCTAGTGGAATGTTATGCCACTCTTCGGTCAGAATCTCTTCTAACTCCGAAGGAGGCGGAAATCTGCTCCGGAGTCTGCGCTGCAATACAGTCCACAAGTGTTCGATAATGTTCAAGTCCGAGGACTATGCTGGCCAGGGAAGACGCTGCAGTTCAGCTGCATGCTCCTCATACCACGATTGTACTGTCCTGGCTGTGTGAATGGGTGCGTTATCGTCCTGAAATATGGCATTGTTGAGGAACAACATTTGAATCATGGGGTGGACCTGATCACCTAAAATGTTCACATAATCGTTGGCTTTAACACGGCCGTTAAGAGTAATGTTGGTAGCAGCAGAATACCATGATATGACTGCACACACCATCACGCTTCCACTTCCATGATTAACCGTTAGAAGCATGCAATCATGATTGTAGCTTCTTTTGGCGTTCTCCAGACGTACATCCGGACCGATGTTGGAAATAACGAAAACGTTGACTCGTCGGACCACATGACGTGTTTCCACTGTTCAGCCGTCCGGGATTTATCCTCCTGACACCATGTTTTACGCTTCTTTGCGTTAGTTGCCGTCGCTAATGGTTTTGGTGTAGCTGCCTGTCCACGAATAGAGTTCTCGGTGGACATTATCGACAGATAAGGGGTCTCGAAGATGGCTGTTGAGCTCTGGAGTCACTTCAGCCGCCATAGTTTTGTGTTGTTTTGACACAACTCGTGTTAGCGTACGACGATCTCTGTGATTTAGTTTTGATTTGTCACCACTATTACGTTTACACGATGTTGTCTTTCCACGTTTTGTGTAGGCTGTCATGACTGTCGAAACAGTTGCTCTCGAAACATTCAATAAGTTGGCTGTCTTGGTGACTGATGCTCCAGCTTATCGAGGCCCCACAATCTGCCCCATTTTGGAACTCTGTTAGGTCATCCACTGCACGTGGACCTTGGCCTCTGAATGCAAATACGAAGAGTGCATTGCTCGCAAACAACCTGCACTGATGCGCAGTCCGTAGTGAACACGCACAGCCCAGCGTGACACGTGCTTTACCTGCGTTGTTGACTGTCAAACACAACCATCCCATTACTACAGCTGTTCACATTATTTTTCCTATCCCCTGAACTTCCCCAGGGCCTCCATGACTCTACGTATGCCCTTGGCCGTACACCACATCCGACAACTGCTTCTTGGTCACATTAACTGGCAATACTCATCATTCGTCCCATAGTCTATAACTCGTACCATTGCGGTTGAGTCGCTGGACGTTAATGGTGCAGATATCAGTAGGTAGCAAGTTGCAATCGCTTGGCTGAGGCCAGGACTGCGTCGTGTGCGTTTCTGAAAGGAGGTGTGCGAACGCAGCGCTTCCGTCGCCCACGTGGGCTGCACGGAAGGCGTGGGCGGCGGCGGTGCGTGGTGCGTGCCGAGAGCCGCGTCTCGCCTTTCCTAAAGCAGCCAGGTCCGTACGTGGGAAGTCGTCCTGACCCACATCCCGCTCGTCTGCCACACAACTCGACGTTGGCTTCTCCACACAGCACCAAGTCTCCCACCAGATGTCCGGAAGGTAGAGACCAGTCGACTTCACACGAATTCGTCGCTGCTACAGCGTAACACTAACAGTAGACCGCAAGCCACATTATGGTGTGTCGCGGAAGGTGTTTTTGTACCACAAACAATGTCGGAAGGGTAGAAACTTTTAGTGACTGGGGAGAAATCGCGAAGAGAGTCCCACAGGATTCAATTTTGAGTCTACTCCTTTTCGTTTTATATGTGAATGACCGTCCACTTAACACTCAAAAAGCAGATTTAACAATTTTTTCAAAAAATGACTCTGAGCCCTATGGGACTTAACATCTGAGGTCATCAGTCCCCTAGAACTTAGAACTACTTAAACCTAACTAAGGTCATCAGAAGCATCCATGCCTGAGGCAGGATTCGAACCTGCGACCGTAGCGGTCGCGCGGTTCCAGACTGAAGCGCCTAGAACCGCTCGGCCACAACGGCCGGCCAAGTTTTGCAGACAATACAACTGTTATAATAAATCTCATTAGAGGGAAAGCCACAGAAGAGATATTAAATGACATTTCCCTAGAAATTACATGTGGTTCTCAGAAAATAGTCTCTCCATAAATTTGGGCAAAAATACACTGTGTTCAGATCTGTACAACAAATAGCCATGCCAACAACCGATGTAGCCCATGAGCCAGTGAATAAGGTAAAATGCTCCAAATTTCTGGGAATACGTATTGATGAAAACTTGAATTGGAAGAAGCAAATTAGTGAGTTTCTCAAACAATTCTTTTCGGCTACTTTCGCTCTTCACATAATTGCTGATCTTGGAAACAAACGAATTAACCTCCAGACATATTCTGCGTATTTCAGCAATGTCTTACGGAATAATTTTCTCGTGTAAATCATCACTTAGAAACAAAGTATTGATTGCGCAAAAGCGACCAGTATGAATAATACTTGGTGTTCACCCACGGACGCCATGTAGGTACTGCTTAAAGGAACTAGGCATTATAGCTGCGCCCTCAGAGTACACACACTCACTAATGAAATTTGTCATCAATACTCTGTCACAGTTTGAGAAGAACAGTGACGTACATACCTACTACACTAGAGTGAAAAATGACCTTTAGTACTCATTATTAAAGTTGTCAGTGGCTCAGAAAGGATTTCAATATGTAGCAACAAAAATCTTTGATCATTTGCCAAGTAACATAAAATATCTGACAGGTAGAAAAGCAAGTTTTAAATCTAACTTAAAATTATTTCTCCTAGAAAACTCCTTCCAATCCACTGACGAATCTCTACTTAAAAATTGGTAGCAAAAAAAAAAAAAAAAAGGAAAGAGAATACTTGTTTAAAAGTGTACTTGATGTGAGTAGGACTAAAATAATAATGCGTTAATTAGTGTTAACACTTATCATGTGAACACATCCTGTAAACTGACTCATTCCACATCATTTCGATAAAAGAATCGTTCAAATTATTTATGAAACACGTAACTAACTAGCTATCTAACTAACTAGGCACTGTCAGTTCCCTAATTCCTGTTCCAATCGCGAATGGTGCACCGAAAGAGCGATTGTTGGTAGGCATCTGTGTAAGCTCGAATCTCTCTGATTTTACCTTCATCGTCTGCGTGATAAACGTATGAGGAAGCAATACAGGGTGGGTATAACGTCTTTCCTTGATTGTCAAAATTTGTTTCTAGGGAACTACACTAAATACAGTTATGCGAGATTTTGCAAGTGGCAGCTAGCTCATAAAGTTTTTTATGGGTACGTTTCCACTGAGATCCGTTTGCTGTCCGTAGAACTTGTAGGCCACAGTTTCTCAACTGCCTTGTCGTGACACATTGGTGTGCAGTGAATACACGTCAGATGTGTTGCGAGAGTGTTAACTTTTTTAATCTTCCGCGGGTAAAATATTTAGAACACACAAAATTTATCGCCAAACCGTTTCTTGGAGTTATAACTTTGTCAAGTTTGTATCTTAATAGACGTTCCATACTAAAAATGTGTACGGTATGCACTTTATGTGTTTGCTTTTTTGTACTTAGGAAGAATATCACCGGTAAGGGTGTAGCGGAAGTTTGAAACTTACTTTGGATTGCTCCGAAGGAAGAAAGGTTGAAAAACGCGGGTGATACTCAATTTCTGTCCACATCTTTGGCAACATATACATACATCACCGCCTTTACAACGTACATGCCATCAGAGTTTGCACTTAAGGAACTTGGGAAGTGTCCATTTTATCCTTAACTCAACAAGAAAAGTCAAGAGGAGCTATGTATGGTGAACGTGATGGCCACGATGTTGGACCATCTCTACCGAAACATCTCTCGGGGAAGATTTCATTCAAGAATTGGCGAATAAATAGCGCCGATTGTTGCGGTGCACCACCTTGTCGAGACACTGCCCACGGCTGAAATTTCTGTAACTGGGGTGCAACATAAAATTCCCACACGTCTATAATAGCTGTTGCCTTAGTGATGTGCTCATCAAACAGAACGCTCCAATAATTCTGCATTAAGCCACACAACAGTTTCACTTTCGGCCTTCCCCGTACCTGTTGTACCACGATACTTGGGCTCTCCGATCTCCAGATTCGGTCATTATACCTGTTTACTTTCCCGGAGATGCGAAAAGTCACTTCATCGAAATACGAACATAATTTAGGTAGCATGTTCCTAGCAAACTCAGAACGTCTGGGCCTCTGATCTGGCTGCAAAGGTTGCAGAAGTTGCCCTTTGTATGCGCGGAAATGGTGTAGCTTCAACACATTACTCTATGGTATGCCTGCTTCCCTGGCAACACGATGTGTAGATTCCCCCGGACTGTGCTGAAATGCAGTAAGCACGGCATCAACAGCAACGTCACTCACTCCAGGTCTAGCGCTTCTTGCCACGTCAGCAGTAATGCCAGACTCTTCAAATATCACCCACTGATGCTCTTCACGACTGGTGGATCTCGACCATAGTCGCTTGGGAACTGTCTCTGAACTGTAACTCGCGATCGTGTTTCGTGAAACCATGAAACTCGTTGCGCTTTCTCCTGTGTAGACCCCAAAGTGACAGCACCACTCCTGAATTACGCTACCTGTAATAACAGAGACAGAAACGAAATCAGATGCTGTCAGAGCACATGTAGACGCAAGGGCGGCCATATGGTACCGGTAGTTTCTGTGGAGGGGAGGGGGCGCGGGGGGGGGGGGGGCGTGCTGGACTTGAGGTGTGGAGTATTTTTAATATTTTGAAAGAAGAATGGCGGTTTGTCTCTCAAGCCATAAACATTTTCCTGTTCCTACCCTGTTAAAAAACTGCGTAATAACCAATTTTGAAATTATTTTCTCGAAAGAAAAACACATGAGTAAACTATATTTTTTTTCTTTCTCTAAGAGCTTGGGGAGGCAGGGCGATCCCCCTTGACCCCGAGTATGGGACTCTTTTGCAGAAGTGTATCCAGAAAAATTCCATGGGTTAAGCTACAGTTTGGAAAAAACCGGGTAGGTGTACCTACCATAGTTACCTAGAAATAATTTTTTGTAATCAGTGAAAGACTTTATGCTCGTCCTGTATATTGGGTGACTATTATAGGCACGAACGCTCTCGGAATCATAATAACAAACTACACCGTGACGCACAACGGCTCTCTTGTAGCGTCTGCCACTGTCCTTGGATGAGCTTCTCCGAGACGCTTTCGCTCTTACTAGGCAAACTTGTAACGAAACACGTTGCTCTTCTTTGCTTTCTCTACTCTACTCTATCGGTCCTTTATGCTACTGATACCTGAATGACGAGCAGTGTTCAACTAGTGGACGAACCAGAGATTAGAAAGCTACCTTTTTTGTGCGCGGTTTTCACTTCCTGAGGAATTCTTCCAGCGAGGGCTGTTACCTCCCTCCCCTGCGGCTAGCGTCATGTGATCGTTCCATTTCAAATCGCTCCGTACGCATACTCCCAGATATTTAATGCATTTACTGTTTTCAGTGACTGTTCGGCAATCGTTTGATCATACCAGAATATTTCATTCCCCCTATTTACGTGCAGATGGTTAGCATCGAGTCCCTTTGCCAACATTCGAACCCTCTGCTTTTCACCACAAATGCGCTTCTCTGTGTACAACAGCAGTATCCGCAAACAGACTCATGTAGCTTCCCGGGCCATTTATATAGACTGTCAAGTCCCATTAATTTGACCACCTGTTACAAGCTTGAATGACCACCTTTTGCAGCAAGGACAGCTGCGAAACGTACACGAAGAGTGTCACTGAGGTTCTGTAAGGTATCGACAGGGATGTTGAGCCACGCCGATTCCAGTTCAGAGGCGAGGTAAACCAGGTTTCTGGGTTGAGGATCCATGGAGAGAACAGACCAATCGAGGTGGTCCCACAGACATTCAACTGGACTTAAGTCCTGTGAGTTTGACAGCTAGAGGAATACAGCAAACTCATTCTGATGCTCTTCGAACCACACATGTACACTCCAAGCTGTGTGAGCGTTGCATAGTCCTGCTGTCAGATACCATTTTGCCGAACAAAAACAGATGTATGTAGAGTTGGATATGGCCCCAAGGTTAGGTGCAGACTTGTTCATTGATCCACTGTGCCTTCCAGAATGACGAGGACCCAGGGAATGCCCTCCGGCCTGGACCCCTAGCAGATTGTAGCAGGGTGGTGGCTGCTTTCACACGTTTCACCCCGTACACGCCAAAGGCCATCTGCCCGCTGTCCGATGGAACATAAAAAGTGATTCATCTGAAAACGCCACCTGTCGCCACTCAGCAGACTTCCAGTTGTGGTACTGGCGTGCAAATTTTAGCCCGCGTCGACGATAAACAACAGTCAGCATGGTTGCATGAACCAGGCCCCTGCCACGGAGGGTAGTAAGCGGCAACGTTCGCTGAACGGTTGTTGAGAAGACCCTTGGTTCGTCTGGGTGGTCAGTTGGTCAACATTTGCACGTCTATCCGCCCGTACACTTCTCTGCAGCCATCGTTTATCCCTGTCATCTGTGGGCCCATGGTTCAACACAGTTGCCTCGGAGCGAGTTTTCACTAGCGCCATTTTGCCATGCACGGTATTACTTTAACCATAGCGGCAAACGAACAGTTTACAGACTTAGCTGTTTCGGAAATGCTTCCACCCTCGACCCGAAAGCCAATGACCACGACCTTTCCGACGTCATGTATGGCTCTAGGGGGTTGGGTTGGGTTGTTTGGGGGAAGAGACCAAACAGCGAGGTCATCGGTCTCGTCGGATTAGGGAAGGAAGTCGGCCGTACCCTTTCAAAGGAACTATCCCGGCATTTGCCTGGAGCGATTTTAGGGAAATCACGGAAAACCTAAATCAGGATGGCCGGACGCGGGATTGAACGGTCGTCCTCCCGAATGCGAGTCCAGTGTGCTAACCACTGCGCCACCTCGCTCGGTCCCGACGTCATGTAAATCGCTCCGTTTCCACATTACGACAACGACTGCACTGTTTTCCGCGTTCACCTGACATGTGTTGTATACCCTTCATTCCTAGTGCTCCCACCTGCTGTCTCTGAATGATTATTCCTCGCTGACGTCGAACATAGGCTGTGGTCACATTTATGTGACTATATGGATATGATGTCTGTTCTTTCGGAGATGTCCGAAAGAACAGACTCCATATCCATTTAAGTTATAGTTCTGGCAATACCGGCCATGACCTTCTTCTTCTGTGCGGATGCACACATATTCCCCGAACTCTTACGGGACTTGGTAAGAATGTCTCCCACGAGTAATGAGTGTGTTGGGATGAGACACTACGAATGTAGTGTGTGGACATACAAAGTGAGAATGTGGGTCTCGCGGGAGGCGTCCGCGAGATTGTCCCTGCAGTCGCACTATCCTCTGTCCCCTTGGTGGCTCAGATGGATAGAGCGTCTGCCATGTAAGCAGGAGATCCCGGGTTCGAGTCCCGGTCAGGGCACACATTTTCAGCTTCCCCCGTTGATATATATCAACGCCCGTCACCAGCTGAAGACAGTGCCGCCCATCTTCATATTCGTAGTTACACAGTGACCCATCATACAAAAACTCTATCAGTTTCACTGTCATGATGACTCTTCTGGAGACTAAATAACTCCCTTGTAGGAGTCAACATGGTTTCCACAAGCACCGACCATGTGAAGTCTGGCTTACTCTGTTCGTTTATGGGATGGTAACAGACTGCAGAGCTAGGTTTGAAACTCACGGAACTTCTAACGTTATTCACTAGGCCATTTATCTATATTGTGAATTGCGATTGTCCTGTAACACTCAGAGCCGGCCAGTGTGGCCGAACGGTTCTAGGCGCTTCAGTCTGGAACCGCGCGACCGCTGCGGTCGCAGGTTCGAATCCTGCCTCGGTCATGGATGTGTGTCATAATTAATCGCCATAATTGTACCTTCTGGGGTGCTGTAAATCCCCATGTTACACTTGAACATCATTTAAACTTACCAGGTGCGCAATATCAGCTTTTGGCATCATAGGTCTGGCATTTTTTTCATTGAGGAGAGGTCTAGTGATGACGGGATTTAGTTTCAGAAAGATGGAGGACCTCCCCACTATCCTTGCAACGTAAGAGCTCACCTCGATGCAGTTTCTTCAGTCACATGGATTGAAGGAAGACGTAGCACTGAATACCCTGCGCGTTCCCCAGACGTCACGCAAATTGACTTCTTTTTATGGGGATATCTCACGGACAGAGTTTATTGGACAAAACCCAGAACAACTGATGCACTGGAGTCAGAAACTGAACGACGATGTCGAGAAATTCCAAAAGAACATTGTGGTAACGTAGGTGAATCCATTGGTTCGCGTTATCAGCTTTGTCTGGACAATGACCATCATCAATTTGAACATTTGTGAACGTGATTCTTTAAGTACATTCTTCTTCTGTAATTCAAGCCCTTAAACTTGTCTCTACGTTCGTAAATAAAGTTTTTATATTCATTCAGAGTGCTAGGACATTTTTTGAGACATCCTGTACTTTATGGTGCGCTCTAAATTACTTTTACGGCTAAGATTTTCTCTCTTTTAGGAATGAAATGCTGTGGGACCACCAAAACGATCATGCTCGACTCTGCTGGATGTGCCTCCATATGGCGAGACGCGTGAACATATAATGCACGCAGGAACGCTGACGAACATGATCGTTTTGGTGGTCCACATTTTATGGTGTCGGGAGGCATACCGTTCTATAGGCGTCTGATTTCCAAGTTTTTGGACACGTACGCCCATCAGTCAACGGAATTGTCACTGTACTCTTTCCCCATGCGCGTCTTTTCAGGTGCGCCTTCGGCCCTGACTTCATTATCCTGGATGACAATGCGCGACCACATCGAAGAACGCAAGTGGAGGAGTTCTTCAACCTCAATAAGCATTTGAGAGATGCGTTGGGGAGACGTATTCCACCAAGTCCACAAGCATCTACGACCTTCCGACAGTTGTCAAACGCACTGGTGGAGCAATGGAAAGCCCCAACATAAGAACCTCTTATCAACCTCGTGGCCAGCGTGGGAGCACGTTGCAGGTCAATCACAGTCGTCCACGTTATTGAAAGAACCATGTCCCGCTTTTTGTAATGTCCAGAGGACCATCATTAACTGCGGTGGCTTCAGTGTAATACACTACTGGCCATTAAAATTGCTACACCAAGAAGAAATGCAGATGATACACGGGTATTCATTGGACAATATATTATACTAGAACTGACATGTGATTACATTTTCACGCAATTTGGGTGCATAGATCCTGAGAAATCAGTACCCAGAACAACCATCTCTGGCCGTAGTAACGGCCTTGATACGACTGGGCATTGAGTCAAACGGAGCTTGGATGGCGTGTACAGGTACAGCTGCCCGTGAAGCTTCAACACGATACCACAGTTCATCAGGAGTAGTGACTGGCGTATCGTGACAAGCCAGTTGCTCGGCCACCATTGACCAGACGTTTTCAATTGGTGAGACATCTGGAGAATGTGCTGGCCAGGGCAGCATTCGAACATTTTCTGTATCCAGAAAGGCCTGTACAGGACCTGCAACATGCGGTCGGGCATTATCCTGCTGAAATGTAGGGTTTCGCAAGGATCGAATGAAGGGTAGAGGCACGGGTCGTAACACATCTGAAATGTAACGTCCATTGTTCAGAGTGCCGTCAATGCGAACAAGAGGTGACCGGGACGTGTAACCAGTGGCACCCCATACCATCATGCCAGGTGATACGCCAGTAAGGCGATGACGAATACACACTTCCACTGTGCGTTACCCGTGATGTCGCCAAACACGGATGCGACCATCATGATGCTGTAAACAGAACCTAGGTTACTCCGAAAAAATGACGTTTTGCCATTCGTGCACCCAGGTTCGTCGTTGAGTACACCATCGCAGGCGCTCCTGTCTGTGCTGCAGCGTCAAGGGTAACCGCAGCCATGGTCTCCGAGCTGTTAGTCCATGTTGCTGCGAACGTCGTCGAACTGTTCGTGCAGATGGCTGTTGTCTTGCAAACGTCCCCATCTGTTGACTCAGAGATCGAGACGTTGCTGCACGATCCGTCACAGCCATGCGGATAAGATGCCTGTCATCTCGACCGCTAGTGATACGAGGTCGCTGGGATCCAGCACGGCGTTCGGTATTACCCTCCTGAACCCACCAATTCCATATTCTGCTAACAGTCATTGGATCTCGACCAACGCCAGCAGCAATGTCGCGATACGATAAACCGCAATCGCGATAGGCTACAATCCGACCTTTATCAAAGTCGGAAACGTGATGGTGCGGATTTTTCCTCCTTACACGAGGCATCACATAACGTTTCACCAGGCAACGCCGGTCAACTGCTGTTTGTGTATGAGAAATCAGTTGGAAACTTCCCTCATGTCGTCACGTTGTAGGTGTCGCCACCGGCGAGGACCTTGAGTGAATGCTCTGAAAAGCTAATCATTTGCTTATCACAGCATCTTCTTCCTGTCGGTTAAATTTCGCGTCTGTAGCACGTCATCTTCGTGGTGTAGCAATTGTAATGGCCAGTAATATAAAAATGTCATTTCTGTTCGGCTTATTGTGCATTTCTTTCAGTTACCTTCTGTACCTACACTGTACCAGTTCTTTCTATGTGTGGTCCAAGTTTCATCGAGCTATGATACGTGGCAACACATTATCGAAGATTACTTTCTCCTGAAGTTGTCAGACTAGGGTTATGTGGGGCCTGTGAAAGAGCACACATGGGAAACGTGTCGAAACCAGTAACTGTATCTGGTTGTGAATTTGAGAAGACGAGCAGTTTAAATAGCTGGGATCGACCGTCACGAAAAACAACGATATCTCGCCCAAAATTAAACAACGGCTAGTGTTATCCAGTAGAGCGCATTTTGATCTAATAAAGCTACTTCCTTCGAGGTTCGCATCCCGCCTCACTAAATTAATGATCTACAAAAAAATTATGAGACCAGTACTCACATACGACTCTGAAACGTGGCCACTGACGGTAAGGAACATCAGCATGAAGGGTCCCTTTGACAGAAAGTTATTCAGCGGAATAATACACATCCGCTGCCAAGGAGGTAGGTTGTGCAACCGTGTGTTATGCAATATGTAATGAACTATCAGAAATAGTAATGTCAGCAATATTGAGGTGGGGAGGTATATGGAACGGGTAGGTTATACAGAGGGCCAAAGAAATTCCGAATGGCAAAGAGGGCGTTATCAGCCGAAAAGCAGGTGGATAGACGGAGTAAAAAGGACCTAAAGAGAATGGGATACAGGAAATGGAAACCACTAGCGCAGAATCCAGACTTGTGGCGGAAAATCTTTGAAGAGGCAAAATATCACTACGAAGTATAGAGCCACTGAAGAAGAATGGTCCTAAAACAGCCCCTTGAGGTACTTCCGAAGATAGTTTTACGACGGAGGATTTCTCTCCGTTATTAATGAGATGCTCTGTTCCATTTGCTAGGATCTCTTCAGTCCAATCAGAGAGATGCGTAACTTTAAAGAAGAAGAAGCAGAGGAGAAGTCTGTCTGGGCAAAAGTTCTCGTGTAGTGTCAACCGAGGAATCACACTACTTAATTTGGGATATAAAATACTCTCGAATATACTATTCGACGGAATACTGCCGATCACAGAGAGGGAGACGGGGCCATACCAATGCGGATTCCTTCCTGAGGAGTCAACTATAGATCAAATATTCACCTTGAGACAAATCGTGGAAAAAACAAACGAATGCGGAGTTGGCACGCATCACCTCTTTATAGATTTTAAAGCAGCTTATGATAGCACAAATAGAGAGCAGTTATATCAACCTCTACATGAACTGGGAATCTCGAGAAAGTTGGTAATGCTGGTGAGAATAACAATGAGCGAAACACAAGGTAGTGTAAGAATATGAGGAACGATGTCCAACACATTGAGTATTAAAAATGAAGTGGGACAAGGGGATGCATTGGCATGCCGCCCTGGAGAAGGTGATCAGAAACGCAAATCTTCTGAATAGGGGAACGATCCTCTACAGCCGGCCGCGGTGGTCTCGCGGTTAAGGCGCTCAGTCCGGAACCGCGGGACTGCTACGGTCGCAGGTTCGAATCCTGCCTCGGGCATGGATGTGTGTGATGTCCTTAGGTTAGTTAGGTTTAAGTAGTTCTAAGTTCTAGGGGACTGATGACCACAGAAGTTAAGTCCCATAGTGCTCAGAGCCATTTTTTTTTTTTGATCCTCTACAAATCAGTGCAGATACTGGCCTACGCAGATGACTTAGATATATTAGCAAGAACCCAAAAAGCAATGGAAGAGACATTTACAGCTCTTGAACAGGCCAGTAGGAACATGGGGTTAATTATTAATGAACAAAAAACAAAATACATGACAGGTGGAAAAGCACATAGAGAAAATATGCCAAATGCAATAACAATGGGCAATTATACATTTGAGAGAGTTGAACATTTCAAGTATCTAGGCTCGACAGTTACACATCTAAATGATATCTCCTATGAAATTAAGCAGAGATTAATAGTAGCCAACAGAGCCTATTTTACCCTAACAAGAATTCTATCCTCAAGGCTCCTGACTCGTACCAAAAAATTAACTATGTATAAATCACTTATATGTCCAGTGCTTACATATGCCTCTGAAGCGTGGGCATTAACAACTAAAGATATAGAAACACTGGATGCATTTAAAAGAAAGTTACTTAGACGAATTATCGCCCCAATCTGTGAAAGAGGAAGATGGAGGAGGAGATACAACCTTGAGCTGTATAACATATACAAAGACCAACCCATCAGAAGGATTGTGAAATCATCCAGACTGAGGTGGGCGGGACATGTGCCTCGCATGAATGATACAGAACTACCAAAAAGAATATTACAAGGAAATCCAGGAGGGCAGAGAGGACGTGGCCGACCAAGAGCCAGATGGGACGATGGAGTAATCGAAGATCTTAGGAAGATGGGCTATAGAAACTGGAGAGTATTGGCAAAGAACCGAGGGAAATGGAAGGAAGTTGTAGAATAGGCCAAGGCTCATCATGAGCTGTAGAGCCAAGAAAGAAGAAGAAGTGTCAACCGAGGCAAGAAACTCCAAGATAAACAGCAGCTGTGTGAGCGGCCCTAAAGTCTTCGATGGTTGTCTCAGGGTCAGCTCGGGACTCCCAAACATTCGTGACGTAATTCACAGGACCTGTGGCGGTGCCCGCGCGAGGAGTACATCGCGGGCTCGGTGAGTCAGTTGAGCGCACGATGACGTAGCCGTGGCGGCGGTGGAAGGCAGCGGTGGGGAGCGAGGAGCGCGCCAGCGCTGCGGCCAGTCAGTTGCCTGCTGGAAGCCGTGCGGAGCAGTACGTTTGCTGACGCGCTCCTCTGTCCACAGACTAGTAGGCAGTCCGCGCGACACGCACTCGGCGCGGCGCGGTGCTTCAGGGAACTGCCACTTCGGCGCTGCTATCATCCTCAGCTTGTGACAAGGTTAAAGGTAGGTTAGCCACGGACTTCCCCGTTCTGCGGCGCTGTCAGGATGTGCCAGCGAGGAAGCGACTGGGTGTGTGTCGTGCTGCGTGCATATTGTATGAAACGAAACGAGACAAAACATCGTTAAAAAAAGTCAGTGTTGCCGAAACAAAGATTTTAGTGACACTTCGAATGTGTGTGTGGTGTGAACCTCCAATAAAATTCGAAACGAAAAAGAAAAGAAAAAACCAAATAAGTGGTTTACCTCGAGAACAAGAAAGTGTTGCTACTTGGAATTAGAGGGAATGTGCTTTCGTAACATAATAAAGAAAAGGGAGACGGAGTATGCCGCTAGTGCTACGCCGGAAGACGGAATATACGAAGCACAGTGACGGAGAGTTTCATCTACAGCTATACTTTGCCAACCACTCTGATATGCAAAGTAAAGGGTACGTTATTAGGGTTTTCACCTTTCCATTCACCCATGGATCGCAGAAAGAACCATTTTTTAAATGTCTCCGTGCACTTTGTAATTAATATATTCTTGTCCTGACGATCTCTACGGGAGCGATACGTAGGGGTTGTACTATATTCCTGAAGTCATCTTTCAAGGTTGATTTTCCGAAACTTTGTAAGTAGGCTTTCTCGGGGTAGCTTACGTCTCGCAATCCGTCATATACTTCTGAAGGCTATACAGTACCTTATCGTGAAACAACTTCTCAGTTCTGCACTAATCCTCTTCATTTATTGATTATTTTGACACTTTATCATTTCTAAGAGAGTTTCTACCATTTTCTTGCTTGGTTTACTTTCCCAAATTTTTTACTACCAATATATTTGTTAAAACTCAGTTTCATTTAAATAAGCGTCGAAAAGGTTTCCTTGTCATTTCTTGGATAGTTGCTGTGAGGCTCCTCTGTTCATCTACCCAAAAAATCTTTCCGTTCCGCCCAGCACGTCTTCGTTTGCCTTCTCCATAGCAACGTTTCCATGGCTACTTAGCGCTTCGTGTCCATCTGCCCTGTGTTCAGCCTCCACAGCCATACAGCTACATATTATAAAGGAACGTCGTAACAGATTGTTCTCTTTTCTAATATTCTTCACATGTAGTAAGGTAGGACTTTGATGAAGAGTTGCATAAAATTCTCAATGCCAAGAGCGTCAGTACGCGACGATTTTGCTGCAGCAAACCAAATTATTTACACGATTTGGTTAGAATGTAGTAGTGGCTCCTGCAGAAAAGTTGGCGGCCAACTTATTTCTAGGATAACCCGAGGTCTTGGGTTAGGTTGGAAGGTGCGATATGATTCTAAGCTGTCGAAGTCGACGAATGTGAATTAATACGAAGCAAAGGTTGTGGAAACAGATTAACCAGTAGCGAAGCCTGATGTCAAATGTTCGACCCATATGTATGGGCTCTTTTCGTTATAAGAATTCAAAATTACAAGACAAATTCAGAAATCCTTTATTAGAAATTAGACTAGTTTGGACGAGTGTTCTTATGCATATTACATACATATTTGGTAAATAATCTCTGAAAAATTAAATGTGGTCAACTAGGTAACTTTTACATAAGATTGTTAGAAATAACAGTAGTGAGCGTATTGTGAAGACATAATTAATGCTCCCTAAGGTGAAATTTTACGAACTGTTTTCAAAAACATCGCGCATTACTTACAGATACTGTGGCTAATCACTAAAAACCTCGTTCAATCACTAATGTGAAAAAGTGATACAATAAACTAACATGTTATGTTGTCGGCATGAGATAATGAAATGGGATCCATTGATTGTATTATCTGTTGTATGTAGGTGGCGACTAGACAGGTGAAAAAGCGTTATTTGTTCTTTATGTACAGTGAATAGATCACATAATTGTTTAAAATGCTTTTGATTCGTCGTAATTTACGCAACTTCTGAAAATGTTCTTACTGCTTATGTTCTTGAATTAGGACGCTCCGTACTAGCCACCGTGTATTGTTTACTATATAATGCAATTCGAAGGTTGTTTCGAACAACTCAATGCCCTACGAAGCATGGTCCTATTGCCATTATCTTATTCCAGTCTTCGAATTGACTCAATCAGCCAGTTATGGTCGGGACCTACAGTTTAACAGAACCCACGAATGACAGTGCAACTCGGCATTTTTTGCATACGGAAATCCTTGCCAGAAGTGGACAAATGGTGACTGGGGTTTGAACCCTAAATCAAAGGACTTGTAGACACAGTCTCATCCATGGAACTACCGAGACACACGTATTCTTCGGCTGACCTGATACATTGATGACAATGACACTGAAAACAGTGGCTATGTACTTCTAAACTGATGTTTCGACTTATCAGCCTGAGACAGGCAATGGAGCCACCGATTGGCTCGTTTTTGAAAGTAGGCGATAACACGGCAAGAGAAAAAGCTCCGTTAATGCTAACTAGTTTTGATCCACGATTTACTTCCCCTTGACAGGCTGAAGTGCTTGTACTGACATCATCCAGTGGGAGAGGTTGTATTATGAGTCACTGTCAGTTCCAGCGTCCTGTTCGGAAGAGACTGAGAAACCAGTTGATGACCAGTCATGTCCGGTTTCGTGCGGCTCTTAGGCCAATGAAAGATGCTTCTCGTTTTGCATGTTTCCTTTAGATTGGCTAATATTTCAGGGAGGCTACTGATGCGACTTGTCTTCGTTGGGACGCAACTTAGCTCATCTGGAGGGCAGCCTCTGAACATCTGGCCTGTTTATCTGTGGCACTGTTGAAGGCTTTTGGTGTTATCCGTCTGAAACGAAATAGGAAGTCTACAGAAACTGTGCATACAGCAGACGCCCTTCACGGTTTAGGGAAAAAAAAACAGCGAAAAATAAGTATTTTTAGGTACTAATCATTTCATTGTTTCTCTACATATTCGTCTTTAAACTTCGTACTTTTGTACGCGTTCGAACCAATTCTGAAAATACCAATAATCTACCCTCCCCCAATTGCTTAAGGAATGGAACCCCCGTGTATAAAACATCTGCTTCACGCATCTCAATGTTTATGACGCCAAATCTCTTTAACTCTATGTAGTGCAATGCTATAATTTTGCAGTGTAATGCAGCGCTATAATTTTGCAGGTACATGCAATGGTATATGTGGATACTATCTGTGAAATGTGTTGCGAATAGATTAAGAATTTAAGAAGTGATAAATTAAAACATCATGCCTGAAACTGATGTTTTACTGCATGAACAACGAAGATGTAGTTAGCAGTAAACTTTTTCCTTTCATTACTGCCCCTTGTGAAGGATGTCAGCCAGAAAAAATTCGAATAGGTTTGAAATTGTGTGTGAAGTTTGTTGTAAATCGTTAAGGGTTCTTCTTTTCAAATACTGGATCAAAATAAGTCCGGGTAATTGCGCGCCGTGAGTTAAGACTGCCTCAAGACACATAAACGGTGTGTAATGTAATACTTGCTTTACGTTGTTGAACCTTTAACGTAAGATTATATCTCTTAATACGCAGGTTATGACAGCAGTTTAAATTCGGTCGATAATTATATGAAATACTGAAAATCATATTTTTGTTGCCCCTGAAAGCCATTGGATAGACAACCTGCAGTTGCAATACTGCGCCGTGAGCGGGGTTAGCTAATTAGTATACATCATAGAGGTCGCGATATGACCTGTGAAATTAAAGAAACAAGCGATCATTTTCGTGAGTGCTCCGCAAACGAATCACTTTTGCTGGTCTCCGGTTCGTCTATTAGCACCTAGACACTTGGTACCTTCTTAATTCCAGCTCGTATGAATAAGAATCAAAATTCGTCTCCCATTACGGTATTGTATACGGATGTTGTATTTTCTCAGTCGTTGTATATTCTCAGTCGTTGTCGACACGAGCGTGTTTTTGATCTTCCATTAAACTGTACGATACCCTTCGTGAACAGACCCTTGTCACAGTTAAATCCTTATGCAAAATTGGACGTACTACGGTCTGTTCTGAAGCAGATTGATTATCACGTGTTGAACGGGGTGGTTTCAGGCACTGAAAAAAGACATCCAACAGAAACTTTCGTACGATGTTTGCATTTTCTCACAAATGCTTGGTTTATTAAAGGCTCATTGTAAATGAACTGTTCAGCCGGTTTTCGAGCTGCTGTTGCTTTAACAACAACAAATGGACAAATTTTAAAACAACTTAAAAGCTGATCCTTGTACGAATATTGACCGACACTCTGCTTTCAGTGTTTATTAATATCTGTAGACTGGTTTTATACAGATCACTATCAGCTACAATTCTTTGTTGTCCTCCTTAAATTATTTTATTCTGCAACATGATCCGGCGTAGTAAATATGACAAGACAGTAAAATTTAACGTACAGAAATTGTAAATCAAGGAGCCACATAAGAACCTGAACACGGCTGTTGCTATAACGACTCACTGTTTATTTTTTTCTACGAGCAGTCGTTGTAAAAAGAGAAGCTGTTGGTACGGATAACGATTGTCATACTCTGTGCCTATTACAGCCTCACAATTTCTTTGCTGCATTCTTCAGAAAATGACGATAATGTACATCCAAGCAAATTAAATCCATTGCGTTAACTGAAACTGGTGCACGTCGCTGCGTTGCCCAAACCTCGCACAGTGTCTGGTTGTCTGTAGTTAGACGGGTTTAGAGTTTCTGAGTGAGGTCCAAGTTTATTTGGGTACTGTTCTCTTGTTTTAGAGAATGTAGAGCGCAAATCAAAACAATGTCATTCTGAGGAGCTAAGGAGAAACTTAGAACCATAATTCATCTTCGTAAGAGCGGAAAAAATCGGATTAACCAACGTGCCTTAGCTAGATGTTTTCAAGGTCGTCTGATCAAAAGCATGAGGTACGGGACTCGTATTAGGGAGTAATGGAGTTCACATCACGGCAAGTCTGACGTACACCAGGAAAAGGCAAGATATTTCCCTCGACAAGGATACAGCCCAATTCCTACATCTGTGCTCGTTCTGCCTCTACAATCATCTCGACATCGATGGATCATTTTATGACAGTCGTACTTACGTAGATTAAGGGACTCGTTATTTCTGCTCTAGCGATATTAAGCAACATAAAGCTGTTCCAAATTGATGATATACATGGCGGTTAATCAGTTCGAACATAGACATAAATAACTTGATTTCAATCGGAAAGTTACTCAGTAACTTTATTACGTACTATCGTATTCCTTTAGAACTTTATGCCATAATGTAGCTAAAATATATTGCTCATTGCCTTACTGGTATAATATTAAACAGTAGAAATTTTAAGCCCACAGCATCTCGGCTATTTCCACATTGCTCAGCAATGAAAAAAATGGATGATCAGTTGATATTCTACTTCCAATTAATAATACATATCGTTGGATAACATTGTCACTTGCTGCATGTAACATCAAAAAGCGCCGTGTGAATATAATGTATCATTTCCGGTTACACTGGCTTTGCATTTTTCCTGTATTTTGTCGGAATGCTATCGGCAATAATCGGTCGATATCGTCAGCCCTGCCCCGTTATGCATTATATGTAGAACTACGCACTTTCTGATTCGTTGGGGCTTTCCCACATTCGCAGTTTACAAAATATAGACTTAACGCAAGATAACACTGCAGAAAATGCATTTCAGCGTGTAGCGTGTGAACTCAAAATATTCCCCGCGCTTTATCTTCGTCTCGACGAACTTGTTTATCTAAGATAAGCTTGCAAATATTTGCCGTGTAAAGACGTGGCAACGAAGCTCCTGGTTATCACGTTATACACAATCTGTCTTTTTTTTGTGATAACCAGTTGCTGTGACAGTCACCGTAATTCAGTAACGTGCAGTCAAATGCAGACGAGGTGGATGGAAAAAAGTAATTAAACTGTTCATTATTTCAAAAGTAGTCGTCATAACTGTTAACTTATTTATAACACTGTGAGACAAGACAACCAGTTCCGTCTTGGAAAAATGGTCGCGATTGTCTACGGAAATATGATTGAACACAGGCGTGCATCTCTTAGTCCGAAGAAAAATCAATAGCCACGAATAAATATGGAAATGGCGTGGCGTTAGATTGGGACTACATAGAGCATGGGTAACCATCCTTTTTTACCAACCATCTACTTTTGTGTCTCTGTTAGTACTAAAATTTTCGAACCGCCCACCGGCTCCGCAGTAGTACAGATTTTTAAAGTACGTAAGCAATTTTACTTTATAATGTTCGTAAATCAGAGTTACAGAAAGTTAAAGCACATAAATATAAGTACTTACAAAATAGTTTGTGTCAATTTTTTATGAAAATTGAATGAAATATTTTTAAAACTTTTGCCTCCTACATTTCACCAAGAAAGCTGGAGCGCAGACTAGTGGGCGGTAGGGACCAGCTTGACTACCACTGGCACAGAGGATGTGGGCGGGCCCACGTGTCGCCAAGATCGTTTCGACTAAGCTGCAGAAGTTTCTCTGGGAAGCCCTTACGCATCATGCAGAGCCCTGACCTCTATCCATATGATTTCCATATTTTTGGAGTCCTGGAGAAAGATATTCGTGGCTGTCAGTTTGCTTCGAACGCAGAGGTGCACGTCTTTTTACAATCCTGATCCAGAAGGCAACGGCAAACATTTTTGCATGAGGGCATTGACCGTCTTGTCTTACAGTGGGATAAATGTATTATCAGTTACGGTGATTCCTTTTGAAATAATGAACAGTTTACTTAGTCTCCATGTGCCCCGTTTTCATTTAACTGCCCCTTACACATCTATACTCCGCAGGTTACCTCACTGTGTGTGGCGGAGGGTAATTCTGCTTCCATTGTTATTCCCCTCCTCCGCCATCCTTTTTCTATTCCATTCACGAATGGTGTGTAGGAAGAATGACTGTAAGCTGATAGGCTAGGCGTTGAGCGCCCTTAAGCTCCTCCTCCAAGAATGATCGTCGGTAATGCTCCGTGTCAAGGTGTCTCGTTTTTCTGTTGATCGTTTCGTGAGACGTATGTGAGAGAAAGTAGTACGATGCCTGTCTCTTTTCGGGAGTACACTCTCGGAATTTCGTCAGGAACCCTCTCTGTGATGCACAACACCTCTCTTGGGGTGTCTGCCACTTGAGTTTGTTGAGGATCTCCGTAAGTCTCTCGCATCGAGTAAACGATCCCTCTTTTCCATGGAGCTTCTTCATCTCTTCTATTAATTCTACTTGGCAATGGCCCCAGACGGCATTAACGGCATTCAAGAATCGGTCGAACGAATGTTTTGTAAGACTCTTCTTCCTTACAGTTCTCCCAACGAATCTCAATTCGGCACCTGTTTTTCTACAGTTTGTTTTCTGCAGTCATTTCACTTTCGCTTGCTCCGGATAGTTACTTCTACGTATTTTTCGGTGGTTTTTCTAAGGACTTTTCTACAATAGTGTAATGGAACAGTAGTGGATTCCTTCGTCCATTTATACGCAATAGGTTACATTTATTTACGTTCACAGTGAAACTTCAGATCCTGCACCAATAGTCGCTCCTATGCAGGTCTTCGTATATTTCATTAATAATAATAATAATAAATAGTAACATCAATAGTAATGATGAACTAACGGAGGCATCGTGAATGATCTTGATCTCAATAATAATAACTTGCATTATTAGGAAAAATAATAACTGGTAATAATTATAACAGTAATAATAGTAATACTAATACTAATAATAATAATAAATAGTGGTGGCATTAACAATGATGCTGAGTAGTTTAGCACATTTGAAGCTTTGTCTTGTATTGTAAGAAATAGAAGGGATAATGAAGGGGGAGAAAATAGAAATGAAAGTGACTCGGCTGTTAGGAAAGGAGATGGTTCATTGGTTGATTGGGAGGGGTGGGGAGAGGGAGGGGGTAACAACAGTCACCAGTCCTTCGATAGTACACAGGTGCATCCATAAGTAGAGGCGTCCACCGAGAATTTTTCTGATCTACCAGCGAGATTCATCACAGCAGAAGCGAGAGAGCTGAAAACGTTATGGACATCTTTTGTACCGTCAATAATAAGAGCAAGATGAAGGAAATACTGAAGTGAGCAGGTGGGCGTCCCCGGGGCAACACGTGCGATAGGAAACGTCCGACCCGCAGCTATCCCACCCCTGGTCCATTACAGTCAAGAACGTCCACTACTCAACAGAGCGCGACACAGAAAACTTGTTGCGGTAGATAGGAGGCAAATCGAATCTAAAAGCTATTATAACATTGTAAAAGAGGGGTACAAGAGTAGCCTGATCAAGGAGGTAAGATTGGGGATCACCTAGACGTAGCATACAGCGGAAGACCCCCCCCCCCATCCCGGACCACTCTGCCCCTGCTTTGGAGCTAGATTAAAATCTTCTTAAATGAGAACAAAAACCACTTTCGATGAATAAACTGAGATCAACCTCCTTGAATCGTCCGCCAATATTAGAGGAAATGAGTCTGGAAGTCCATACTTAGTAAGGAGGGCCAAAAGGATGGGCATTTCACCAGGATATGAGCTACTGTCTGGCAGGTCCCACAATCACAATCTGGGGTTGGCTCGTTACACAAAATAGAGAGATCATAGAAGATTTGATTTGTGTAGTGGTACAGAGAGGATTTTACTTTGTCGAGAATTAGTGTTTCTGCTGAGCTGCTCAAGTACTAGATTTTGATCCGTTAAGAAGGACGTGTTGAATTCTGTCTGCAAGGCGGCCCTGTGTCCACTCACAAATCTGATCCGATACGCGGCTAAGTTCGTCTTTTGTTCAGTAAACAGCAGTGCGGAACTGGAACCAGAAGTTGCGTGAGTGTATTTAAAGACATATGCTAGGGGTACAAACATGAGTTTGAATTAAGATACTGGAAGTGCTTCCTACCGCGAAAGCATAGTGCCGGGCCGCAGGGAATACGTCCAGAATCTTTGTAACTGTGTAGTTCTGATACCGCCACTCATGTTTTACGTTCCAGAACGTGAGAGAGTGCGAGTCGTTCTGTGTTGTGAGCGAGATAATAGTGAGCTGTGTATGTAAGCAAGCAAGGCAGTGGAAGAGGTGTGCTGCTGTGTAGACAGGATGACGAGGTTTACAGATACAGCACTAGATATGTTTCCAGCCGAACCGTTAATTGTGGTTTATGCAGGAAGTAACGTTGTCGTCTGGAGTACGCAAGAGTAGCAATAAACTACAAACCCACTCACCACAGCTCGAGGAGTGGGTCAGTATGAATTTAAGTAGTCTCATTTGCAGACTGTCTGTGCGCCCTTTTTCACTATAGTGACCTTGTAGAGCTACAACTTTCCTACTATATTATTTGTAATAGTACCTCTCCCCCATAAAATCTTTGTATGGTTAAGTCTGTGACGAGTAGTTTGGTACAAATAATTTGCATATATCGCACGTAAACTACGAAAACAGTAAGGTGACTTAGCTATGAAACTTTTACCAATATTCTTATTGTTGTTGTAGTCTGTCAGTCCGAAGACTGGTTTGATGCAGTTCTTCATGCTACTCGGTATTGTGCAAGCCTCTTCATCACTGCATAACTTCTGAAAACCTGCATTGGTTTGAATCTGCTTACTGAAACGTGGTCTTCCCAATTTTTAATCTTCACCCTTCCTTCCAGTACAAAATTGACGATTCCTTGATGCCTCAGAAGATATCTTATCAAACGATCCCGTAGTCAAGTTGTGCCACTAATTTCTTTTTCCCCCGATTTGATTACACTCCATACAAAAGAGTCCAGAAAATACTTAAGAAGTTCTCTTTTTTCAGAAACGTTTCCTTTCCTACTGCCATTCTGGGTTTTATATCCTCTTCAGTCAGACCATCGCCAGTTATCTTGCTGCCCACACAATAAAATTCATTGACTAAGTGTCTCATTACCTAATGTCATTGCATCAGCAATATAGCTTAGTTTTACTTTTGTTGATATACATCTTTAAAAAAAATAAGTTCTTTAAATGAGTCTGCGATATTACGATACCCTTTTTTTGTTTTGTTTTGCCTACAATGCCGCCTAGATCACTTAATCGGGGTGGCGACTTCGTCTCTTGGAAAGATTTCTCTGCGATTTCCAGATTTTTGCAGGTTGAAATTCCAAATTTACCTAAACAAATATTTGTTAAATGATGTGAGGGAAGGAAGATTAAGGTTTAACTTCCCGTCGACGTCGAGTTCATTAGAGACGAAGTACAAGCTCGAACGTTTCAAGGATGGAGTGCCAATTCGGCTGGCCCATTCAAAGTAACCAACCATGCATTTGCCTGGAGTGGTGTAGGAAAATCACAGAAAACCAAAATCTGGATGGTCCGACGCGGATTTGAACCGTCGTCCTTCTCGAATACGAGTCCATTTTGCTAACAACTATGCCAACTCTCGTCTATTTATATGGGAGGGTAAGTTCTAGTTTTCTTTAATTTTTATGACCATAAATCAGTATTTTGTGTTGCCAATAGTTCTGTTAAATATAAGCCCCTGCCGCCCCTGAAAACTAGTTCGTTATATCTGGGATGGTTGCCATTCGTATTCTTAAAACCAATGCGGGGCGTTTATAAATATAAGAGTTCGCGGACAGTTATGTATTTTAAAATTCAAATATGAAGGTGATTTCCAGAAGAATGCACGTAGAACCCATTAACCAGTTGTTATGATTTTAATTTCGTGAAGTGCAGGACTGTAATAAAAATTGACGGTTTGGCTGAATGTATGTTATACAGCCAGAGGCTTTATGTCAGAACCCTACTTTATATAGCCGATGTTTTACGCTTATGGCTGCCAGCAGGAATGTGGAGGAGAAGGTAGGATGCTGTAACCGCCTCTTTATGTCATAATAAGCGTTGCCCGTTACAGGACTGCAGCTACTGATGTACTAATGGCACCTGTTAAGCAGGCCATAAAAGAGCGCATTACAAGCAGTTTAATAGCCTGTGGGCACTGCGTACTGGTCAGTTACATCACATTTCATTCTATAAGAAGACGATTTTAAGGATACATAAAGGCAAACTCAGCAACAATTATTTTTTCTCTTTTCCTTGAGTTCAACTGCACATCGATAATACAGCTACATGTGGATTTGGCTACTCAGAATCTCCGTCAGTCGGGCGATCATCGTTTGCGAGATGTCTCAGTTTTCACATGAAACGATAGAGAGACTGAAATCGTTCTGAGACTAGAACCGCGGTCCATCCTGCCAAACCAGAAGTTACCTGCAAGGCCGCCCCCCCTTCCCCCCTCCCCCTCGCCGCGGCTCTTCAGAGAATCGAACTTTCAATCGAATAACTTCAAATGTCTGATTACTATAGAAATGAGTTCATGTGTTAAATATTTGACGTTAGGCATGCAAAACCTTTGTGGTTGAAGACGCAAAACCCTAATTGTGTAGGTTTCAGTTTTGGTTAGATGTAGGTAAAACCTTAATTTTCATATCACGTGAACGTCGAATTCTTTGAGAATGTAACACAAAGTTGACCATTCTCGAAAACTAATTCTGGCAGTAATATTTCCGTTCTGTCCTTTGCTTGACCTTGGAACTTGTTGATGCTCATGGAAAAAGCAACCTTAACGAGAAATTCGATGTCGGAACTTGTCAAACTAAAAATTGAGAAGTAATGTCTGATGCTGAAGTTTTATTGCATAAACAGCGAAAACGTAGAAAACGATAAACTTCTTTCTTTTAATTATTTCTTGGGGGCTTTCAGTGATAAAAAGTTTCGAAAGGGTTGAAATTACTTGTAAAGTTTGTTTGAAGTCACGAAGTGTAGTCATTCTCAAACACTACTTGACTTGTTGTGTAAAATCTTTACCTTAGGATTTTCTCTTAATGAATTGATTATGACAGCAATTTAAATTTATAAATTCGCCGAATAGTTAAACGAAATACAGAAAATCAAATTTCTGTGGCCCTGGAATCCTTTAGACAGGCAACCTGTAACTCGGCTAGAGGACTGTTTCAGGTGTTTGCTGATGTAGGCGCCGTTACTTTCTGCATCAGAGCGCTACATTCGACTAAATCCTGTTTAATTTCTTGAATGCGGTTTCCATTCCCTCTTAAGTAAACAATAAGATTTAGTTTGAAATTCTACATCAACTGTTGCGTTTGCAGAAAACTTCGGAACGCTAGTCCTTGAACGGTCAGCTGGCTTAAAATGCGACGGGCAAGCCTACCCATCAGGCTAACATTTTAAGCGGTGTTAGGCACCCGTAAACGAGCAAACAATTCATCAAATTTTACTATGTTTGCCAAATATTTTTGATTGCTGTTTGACGACTTTATCAAACATATAGCGTCTTGCACGTGTCCGCCAGAAATTTTGTTGCCAGAAAATTTGATAAGAAGGCGAACGTTGTTTGCCACTTTTCGTGAATAGCAGAGTAATCACGTAGATGAATTCTACATATTTTTAAAAAAATTGATAAAAGAAGCTCACTACATGCAAAGAAATTAAATAGAGATAATTTTGTAGAACTCTCACGAATAGTTTCTGAAACAAAGGTATTTATATTTTTAAATTTCATAAAAAAAGTTTAAAGCAACTTAACAGTAAATGTTTTAATTTCATGCCAAGTATGGCACAAAATTTCGTTGTCGCATCTTCAAAATTGTAAATCTGATGCGTCTATTAAATAATGACCCCCTTAAGTTTGTGTGAATATCGCCATTTGAAATGCATTGCGAAATGTTTAGATGTTCCATCCCTTTGCGTTCCTTGACGGCCGGCGTGAATCGACTGGAGGCAGTGATCTCAGTCTTCAGTCTAGCCCGTAAGTTTGTAGCTGAAATGTCGCATCTCGTAGCCACGAAGAGCGATGGAGCAGCAACCTGCGATAAGACATCAGCAAGCGCATCAAGTTCGCTCGTTACTCGCGACCTTGGCAGCTGTTCCAAATGGGGCAGAGAGCAACTTGGGGCTCCAGAACCGGAGTTCATGAGCGTGACGACTCGCGCACATTCGTAGCGGAAGGAAAACCGGCTAAGTGTCACAATGAGTGACCTGCAATGAAAACTGCACAACACACTTTGATCTTTGCGTTTTCTTTCACTCTTGCTTACGGACATCGTAGAATCAAAAATAGCGGCAACTTTCATTACTTAAGCATCTGTCCCTGAGTAAAATCTTTGCCTGGTACACTCAATCAATGAAGTTAGTTCGTGACTGCTTAGTACAGGAAATCATACGAGGGCTATTCGGAAATTAAGGTCCAATGGATCGCGAAATGGAAATGGCATAGAAAATTTCACAGATGTGTTGGGCAGTGTCTCTAGTATGACTGTCGATCGATTCACGTCGCTATTTTCAGTTCTGAACCCACAGTGAGCACGTAAAGATGCTTAGAACAGTAATGTCTCCCGCCAAGTATGGGTGAACGCTGCGAGGTTTCGCCTAATTTCATGCAACCCCACATAACGTACTTTTCATGCATTTCCTTCACCATTGCAATTCTCGGCCGCACACGGCAGGGGCAAGGAGGATATCCACACAGGATTACAAATATTGTTTTCAGCCACTATCTGAAATTAAAAATAGTATCAACAAACATGTTTTCCGTCGAATACAGCCTGCTATCTCATCCTCCTACCACTTCGAAATAATGAAGCAACTTTTCCTGGATTAAATAGGAGGAAACGATCAAATACTAAAAGATTATGAGGATTATTCTCATAACGGTCGCATGCTAAAACTTGGTGGAAGATTGCTTGAAATATTATTCAGATTTATCGATTAAACAAAAGAATATATTTTTCTAAATCTGTTATCAAAATTTATTTGATGTTCCATCTTGCAATTTAAACTTTTTCTTTCGCGACATCTGACGATATGTCCGGACCTTCACCCGTAAATGAGCTGTTTACATATTTATATGGAACCGATACAGCTTAAATGAGACAATGAGAGAAAGAAATGCATCAGCTTTTCATAATTTTAGCACGCCGCTGTTCAGAAACTAGAAGAGGTGTAAAAATAAACTTGCAAGTCAAAACGTTGCAAGAGTGGACATGGAAAACGTCAGGAAAATCCTATAACATTATCTTCGACACCCCGTCCATCTGACATTAATTGATGCAAATTCCTAATAAAATTAAACAACTAGTAGCTTGAAATGACAACAGCTCAACTACCACGGCTAATTCCAGGTCTGCTAAGTTTCCCAGGGCTTCCTCCTTCGCCGTCATGGCGTTGTGACAAACAGCACTCAAATTTCAACGGGTTATGGGCTGCGATCACAGTGGCACCGAAAAAAAATGGTTCAAATGGCTCTGAGCACTATGGGACTTAACTTCTGACGTCATCAGTCCCCTAGAACTTAGAACTACTTAAACCTAACTAACCTAAGGACATCACACACATCCATGCCCGAGGCAGGATTCGAACCTGCGACCGTCGCGGTTGCTCAGTAACATCGGGCGACAGCAGTTTAGTCACGGTGCATCCGATCTCCTTCGTCAGCATTTGGCGGGATCAAGATGATTAGAATCTATTCTAATGCAAGTGAAAGAGATTTATCTGCGTAGAAAAGAACATGGCGAGCACTGGACATTTTTTATCAGTCACTGGCTAATCAGACACGTTTTACGGGAATATGAGATGAAGAGAGAAACTTTGTATTACATACTCGAGGTGATTCTTGGTGACACTGGAAAATACGAATACAAACAGCCTGCATTACTGCAATAAACTCAGCAAAGCAATTAACTTTCTATGCCTATCATTCAGCATATGTTTGAGAAACGAACATAAAATTTAGAATAAGATAGTGTGATCACCTAAAGCACTGAAAAGTCGAACACATACGCCATATTTGCAAACCACCTCTTGTAACAGAATCACCGTCACAGCATTAAGTAGTAATAATAATTCGTCGCAGCAAATGCCCACCTAGCACAGCACAAGAAAGATCTACAATAACTTTAAGCATCAAAATTGACATACGACATTTCTCACATGAACACATACTTTTTTGAGCCTACAATGTAAGCCCAAAATTTCCGAAACAGATTTAGCTTGTGTTGCAGAGGACATGCTGCGTAACTATAGACACGAGGATGAAATTTTAGACATAACATGTCTGATGTAATATAAGGTAACGTTCAATTAATCCAAAAATGTGTGTGTATGTGTGCGTGAGAGAGAGATTTTCATTGTATGCTATGAATCCAATCTTTAGCTCCTACGGTGAAATCAGCGTTTGTGTGGGGAACCACCACGAAACTAGCATCTGACAAAAATTATGACGCATGCCGCATCGAAGTGATTGAAATCCAGACATGCCATAAAAATGTATGTACGTACGTGCGTGTGTTCCACATCACTAGACCGATTTCAGCCAAACTTGGGAAGCATATCGCTTACTGTCAGGCAACAATAGCCGCCGGGGTAACAACCACCTGTCTATCACAGTTCAGGAGATCTAAAGTCATAAATAATGAGATGCGTGAAAAATGCAGTATCATGCATGACATTTAAATTTATTACTTCTGTGCTATTAACAGTATTCGCAATAAATTTCGCACGCGATATCCATATATGCTGTTAAATGCACCTGCAAAAGTATATCATGGTACCACACATAGTTAAAGAAATATGACGTCATAAACTCAGAGATGCGTGAAAACCGCCACCTTGTGCACAACGTTCAAATTCTTGATTCTTTTGTACAGCACCATTCGCAACACAATTTGTAGACAGTACCTGTATACCGCAGACTGTACCTGCACAAATATATCATTGCACGACACATAGTCATCCGATATGAAGTCATAAACACCGAGACGAGTGAAAAATGCCGCATCATGTATGCACTTTTAATACATTTTTTCTTTACTGCTAAGCACTCCTACTGTCGAGTACACATAAGGAAATCTCTGACACCTGGTAGCACTAATGGCTGTAGGCGAAAACAATAGCCGTCTTTACAGCTGTGAAGAGTCGTTGCCATAGACACGTTTACAAAATCGCGTTGTTGACACCCGAGGTAGCTGCGTGCAGTATACAAAAACTGTTCGAGATAGTGCACTTATACATTCGTTGTACGACTGTTTCGTAATTTCAAGGGTGTTTTAACGAATACATCGAAATGAAAGGTTTTCAGTATAACTTTACAAATACAGTTTTTTGTTTTGTTTTCGTTTCCAATAGAAAAGTGGCAAAATGGAGACCCAGACAATGCCGAGTTTGTTAGCTAGTTACACTACTGGCCATTAAAATTGCTACATCAAGAAGAAATGCAGATGATAAACGGGTATTCATTGGACGAATATATTATACTAGAACTTACATGTGATTACATTTTCACGCAATTTGGGTGCATAGATCCTGAGAAATCAATACCCAGAACAATCACCTCTGGCCGTAATAACGGGCTTGATACGCCTGGGCATTGTGTCAAACAGAGCTTGGATGGCGTGTACGGGTACAGCTCCCATGCAGCCTCAACACGATACCACAGTTCACCAAGAGAAGTGACTGGCGTATTGCGACGAGCCAGTTGCTCGGCCACCATTGACCAGACGTTTTCAATTGGTCAGAGATCTGGAGAATGTGCTGGTCAGGGCAGCAGTCGAACATTTTCTGTTTCCAGAAAGACCCGTATAGGACCTGCAGCATGCGGCGTGCATTATCCTGCTGAAATGTAGGGATTCGCAGGGATCGAATGAAGGGTAGAGCCATGGGTCGTAACACATCTGAAATGTAACGTCCACTGTTCAAAGTGCCGTAAATGCGAACAAGAGGTGACCGAGAAGTGTAACCAATGGTACCCCATACCATCATGCCGGGTGATACGCCAGTATGGCGATGACGAATACACGCTTCCCATGTGCGTTCACCGCGATGTCGCCATACACGGATGCGACCATCATGATGCTGTAAACAGAACCTGGATTGATCCGAAAAAATGACGTTTTGCCATTCGTGCACCCAGGTTCGTCGTCGAGTACACCATCGCAGGCGCTCCTGTCTGTGATGCAGCGTCAAGGGTAACCGCAGCCATGGTCTCCGAGCTGATAGTCCATGCCGCTGCAAACGTCGTCGAACTGTTCGTGCAGATGGTTGTTTTCTTGCAAACGTCCCCATCTGTTGACCCAGGGATCGAGACGTGGCTGCGCAATCGTTACAGCCATGCGGATAAGATGCCTTTCATCTCGACTGCTAGTGATACGAGGCCTTTGGGATCCAGCACGGCGTTCCGTATTACCGTCCTGAACCCACCGATTCCATATTCTGCTAACAGTCATTGGATCTCGACCAAAACGAGCAGCAATGTCGCGATACGATAAACCGCAATCGCGATCGGCTACAGCATGACCTTTATCAAAGACGGAAACGTGATGGTACTCATTTATCCTCCTTACACCAGGCATCACAACAACGTTTCACCAGGCAACGCCGGTCAACTGCTGTATTTGTATGAGAAATCCGTTGGGAACTTTCCTCATGTCAGCGCGTTGTAGGTGTCGCCACCGGCGCCACCCTTGTGTGAATGCTCTGAAAAGCTAATCATTTGCATATCACAGCATCTTCTTCCTGTCGGTTAAATTTCGCGTCTGTAGCACGTCATCTTGGTGGTGTAGCAATTTTATAGGCCAGTAGTGTATTATTAAATTTTTAATTTGGTCGAAACTTCTGGTTTTCAGTAAAGTAGCGATTCCAGTTCACAGATTCCGAGATATATTCGTGCTTTTATTTGTTTCATTATTAGGACGCCTCAAACTCCATTATTATACTAAACTTAAAAGTGTATGCATTCCTGTTTTGCATGTATGTCGCCCGATTCGAGAGAAAAAACAAACTGATTTGAATTCCGCCGACCGTCGTCCGAAGTCTGTATGTTCGGGCGCTGCCGGCCTAAGTGGCCGAGCGGTTCTAGGCGCTACAGTCTGGAACCGCGTGACCGCTACGGTCGCAGGTTCGACTCCTGCCCCGGGCATGCATGTGTGTGATGTCCTTAGGTTAGTTAGGTTTAAGTCGTTCTAAGTTCTAGGGGACTGATGACTTTGGAAGTTAAGTCCCGTAGTGCTCAGAGCCATTTGAACCATTTTTGTTCGGGCGCTGAGATGAGTTGGACCGAGGCTGCGCACGTACTGGCTGCTGGTGTGAAAAGATCGGTCGTCTTCGGCCAATGTCGGTAGTCGGTGAAACGTCCCGATGTCGGCAGCCCTGTGACCGCAGCTTTACGAGCACACTGGGAACTCCACGGGCTCGCTGCTCCAGATGTCTATCGTTGGCTCCTTGCCCATTACTTCTCGTGGCGGCAAGTGTGCGAGAAGGCAGCGACGGGAGAGCGAGAGCGAATGTGAAAGCTGTGATGACCGGCTGTGCGCGAGGTGCAGTGGGGAGACACGTAGCACGCAGCGTGCGTCACCCGCTCCCGATGACCTCCCGGACAGTGGACAGGAAGATGGTACGCAGCGAGCTCCTGGCTACTGCGTGACGCCTGCGGTGCGTGACTCACGCATAGCGCAGCGCTGCGTACGGGAGGAACGGGTTGCCGGCTTCGGTGACAGCAAGACCGGAGGGGCCGCGCCGTCTGCTCCGCTCCGAATGCAGGCCGGAGCTGACCAGCGGAAGCGGTGCGGTTTCCGCCAGTGCGATGTTTACCGGAAAAACACTGCGTGCGCCTGTTCCGGTCGGAGTCGTCCTCAGACGCGATACTCCAGCTGTTTCTCGCGTTCAACATCCGTTGTTGTTATTGTTTTGACAGACACGAATAATTTACAGAAGTGTTGGAAAACCTGTGAAACATCCCCTTAGAAAAATTTACGAATTACTGTGCTGATAAACCTCTTAGGTTATTTGATTTTCAAACAGCTGAGCAGAACTGAACGTACTCAGACATTTCTCTCTTTACTTATTCTGATCAACACTAAACTGACACACAATATTTTTATGGCAATGCAATCTGACTTTCAATAATCCCTACAAAAGAATGGCCCTGACTAACAATAAGCTATACCTTTCATGAATCACTTACCTCACAAAAATCTTCGTTACTCAAACTACTGCAATACAGCGAGCGCCAATACTGCCAGCTAAATAAAAGATTCTAACTACTGAACGCACTAACTACTGATAGGCATAGTTAGCAAATGAGAGATTTTGATAGAGAACAAACAATGTATTTACCTTAATAATATTCAAAAGTAATCATATATATATCAGTTCATGATATCCAGTATTACAAATTTGTCTGATGGAAACACGTGCAGATCGTCCGCTCTCAAAATTCTGCCATCTCTCTTCCCACATCCACCACTGGTGGCGGCTCACCGACTGCGCAACGCTACTCGCTGTTCACGTCCAACTGCCCAACACTACAATGGCAAAAATTCCAACAATGCATACCAGCCACAGACTGCACACAGCACAGTCAGTGATTTTCATACAGAGCGCTACGTGGCGTTACCAACATAAAAACGTAAACAGCCTACTTACACCTGGTTAAAGACGACATGTGGAAGATCTGTTAGTGTTCCGGAGAAATTTAAGAACACGCGAAGCAGTACTGGCCCTACGACTTATGTTAGAACATAAGTTCAAGAAAGCAAACGTATGTTTGTAGCATTTGTAGATTTATAGCAAGTCTTTGACAATATGTGCGGAAATAGACATTTTTAATTTCGAAAGTATAAGCGATAAAATGCACGGAACGAAAGGTTATTTACCATTTGTATTGATGATGCTGTCATTTACCGTCTAATAGAGTCATCGCGACATCAAAAGACACGATATCTGCATGATGAGAAAAGTGGCAGTTGTCTGTGAATAAGAAAACTTGTGAGGTCATCCACATGAGTACGTAAAGAAATAGTTTAAATTTCTGTTACACGATACATCGCACAAATTTCAAGACTATAAATACTAGAAACTATAATTAGGAACAACTTAAACTGGAACGATTACATTGATAATGTTGAGGGAAAGGAAAATAAGAGACTGCGTTTTATTCGCAGGACACGTAGAACATGCAACAGGTCTGCTAAAGATACTGCATACAGTACGCTTGATCGTCCTTTGCTAGAGTATTGCTGTGCGTATGGGATCCTCACCATATGGGACTGACGGAGAACATCGAAAAATCCCAAAGAACGGCAGCTCGTTTTGTATTATAGCGAAATACGGGAGAAAGTGCACGGATAAATACGCGAGGTGGAGTGGCAATCATTAAAACAAACGCATTTTGCGTTGCGACGAGATATTTTGATGACATTTCAACCACCAACTCGGAATGTGAAAATATTTTACTGCCGCCATCCTTCATAGGGAGGAATGATCGTTGTAATGAAATCAGAGCTCGTACAGAAAGATGTAAGCGTTCATTTTGCCCACGCGCTCTTAAAGATTGGAGCTGTAGAGAAATAGTCTGGAGGTAGTTCGAAGAACCCTCTGCCAGTCACTTAAGTGTTAATTGCAGAGTAGTCATTTAGATGTAGGTAGATGTAGATGTACAGAAACCAGAGTGCACTTATAAGAGTCGAAGGACGTGAAAGGGACGCAGTGGCGGGGAAGGGAGTGAGGCAGGACTGTAGCCTACCCACAATGTTATCCAGTCTGCATGTTGAGCAACAAGAAGGGCAACGAAGAAGAAATTTGGAAACGAAATTAAAGTTCAGACTCGCGTTCAGTTGACTGTCTGTCACCGTTCACGCCACAAACAGGAAAGTATGTTCAGCATAGTGAATATCGATTTTTTGTACCCTGTAAGAGATGTACTGTACCCTTATGATTGACTGGTATCCCACAGATGGTGTAGGACTAAGATTACATCGAAATCGTTTGCATTAAAAATAAGACCTATAAATATAGTTGAAGGTGCATCCCTACTACACAAAGGAACGAGTAGTTCAAATGGTTCAAATGGCTCTGAGCACTATGGGACTCAACTGCTGAGGTCATTAGTCCCCGAGAACTTAGAACTAGTTAAACCTAACTAACCTAAGGACATCACAAATATCCATGCCCGAGGCAGGATTCGAACCTGCGACCGTAGCGGTCTTGCGGTTCCAGACTGCAGCGCCTTTAACCGCACGGCCACTTCGGCCGGCGGAATGAGTAGTGTCTTGAAAACAAATTATAAGATGAACATCAAGAAAAAAAATGGCCAGATGTGAATAAGACTCGTGCACTGAGGGTTCTGTACACAATTATGTATATAGACAGCCCGTCCAGTCCTGGAGTCGAGAATCACGACTATTTATGCCTGTTATTGACATTGATACTGGCAAGATATCGGTTCCAGGGAGTCCAAGATTTTCGAGAATATTTAAATTTCAATTCTGACGTCGGGTAACAAATGTCAAAAGAAATATTACAGATTTACAATTTTCGGACTTTTTTTCCTTTGGTTGTACTGTAAAACTTTGCAATACGTCATGATTCTAGGCCAACGGGAAATACCCTATAGGTTTTGATATGTGAGATTGCGAGCATCAAAATATGTGACTTAATGGCCGCAACTGTTGGTGGCATTGACTTAGAAGCTTCAATTTTTTACACTGCCTAGGAACCATAGACCTTAGTATGTGCCCGCAGCTCGTGGTCGTGCGGTAGCGTTCTCGCTTCCCACGCCCGGGTTCCCGGGTTCGATTCCCGGCGGGGTCAGGGATTTTCTCTGCCTCGTGATGGCTGGGTGTTGTGTGATGTCGTTAGGTTAGTTAGGTTTAAGTAGTTCTAAGTTCTAGGGGACTGATGACCATAGATGTTAAGTCCCATAGTGCTCAGAGCCATTTGAACCATTTTTGAATCTTAGTATGTGACATAAATTTCAGCTTGATTATGTCAACCCATTCCTGAAAAAAAGGGGTCTTAACAGACGGAAAGACGAACAGACAGCAAAGTTACCCTGTTAGGCTTCCGTCTTTACCGATTGACGTACGGAATTCTGATGACCGATTAGTCGAATTAAATTAGACAGTTCTGAGGAAATTAAATTTGAAAATGAGGCGCTAAAAATAGTAGATGAGTATTGGTTGCCGATGTACATAGGATATGAAATGCAAACAGGCAATAGCAAGAAAAGCATTTGCGTATGAGAGAAATCAATTAACATTTAAAATAAATTTAAGTTTTAGGGAGTCTTCTTTTGAAAGTATTTGTCTGGACTGTTGACCTCTACGGAAGTAAAAAATGGACGACAAGCAGTTCAGACAAGGAGAGACTAGAATTTCTTGAAATGTAGCGCCTCAGGAGAATGATGAAGATCAGACTGTTGATATCGAATAACTAATGAGGAGTTACCGAATCTAACTGGGGAAATGAAGGGATCGGTTGACAGGAACCATCCTGAAACACCAATGAATTGTAAATTTGGTAATGGATGGAAATATGGGGCGTAAAAATTGTAGAGCGAGACCTAGGCGGGACTACAGCTAACAGGTTGAAATGAATGCAGGTTGCGACAGTTACGCCGAAGTGAAGACGCTTGCACAGGATAGGCTAGCGTGAAGGGCTGCATCAAACCTGTCGTCGAACGGAAGACCACAAAAACAAAGTCGATTCTCACAGAGGATCAAGGAATGGAAGGGATGTTTTACCTTAATTACTCTCGGTAAAGTTTTGTAGGGCCTTCAATTATTGGTTGATTTCGCGGGATAAATGTATAATTATTTATGTGTATATCTTCATAATCCGAACTGTTTCAATTTTTTTCGTATGATAACTGATGAAAATACGAGTTTTGAAAGGACTGGAAGCACAGCGATCTGTTTTACATCATTTGGGTAATGGCGCATAACGCCTGTGATAAGCCGTCTGACTCATTCGTTTATCTGACGATAATTTCCACGAGGCGCTAAAACATCCGGTGTGATGTATTCGGCGATAACGGGCTTCGTTTGCAGGCAGCTGGCACCTGCACGTCGACTGTGTGGCGTGTGTGACTCACTGTTTGCCCGGAGAACATGACACCTGCCCATCTATACACTTACCACCCCTGTGCTATACGACACTGGCAGTCAATTCTGCCAACTCTTCCGCTCTAGTTGCCTGGCCGCTACCAAGCACTCTACATGCAGCGCTGCATCAGGAAAAACCACTTGCCTAAAACATAACTTGCTTTAGTCATACACGATTTCTTGCAAAGAAGAGATACAGGTAGACGAATTGTTAGCTCAGTGAATGCGATTGGCTCGATGAACGTATCACTAATATAGCCACGTACACGATACAGGACGGCCAGTGTTCAACATAAATGAAAGTAATATCGGGTGTGTGTCCTAGGGAAGCGTAATAGGAACTTTGGATGTCAATACAGCTTGCCCCAGGTGGAACGGTCAATATTCAGGTTTATGACAGGAATGATCATTCGAAGCAAAAAAGTCTAGTAAACATCGACTCTAAAACGCGTAACCCCCCCCCCCCCCACCCCCCACCCTCATGACAGTGGTTCCCAACCCGGGGCAATTACTCCTTGAGCGGTGAAAGGTAATTTTCCGACTTGTAAAACCAAAAGGGTTCGATTGCGTTTCGCTCACGAATCTAAATTATTTTTAAGAAATTATTCCTGTCATCACTATTTCGAACGGCTATAATTCTGATAACATAAGGTAGGAATTTTAATGCTAACATTAACGTTCGGCACAACGTGATGCAGATTACAGCTTGTGAAAAGATTGTATGAATATCATCTTCTTCACATAGTCCACCCACTGCACACCTGCTTGCGTACTTCGTATCACTCATCTGTGACTGTAAATTATAGACATATACATCACTTATGTTTAAATATCTCATGTAAGGTGCCTTCTCAGAGTTGTAGATAGTTCCCACAGTGGACCAGATATTGCTTCATTATTCACTTTGCAACAAGTAAACGAACTTCTGGACAGAAGAACCAGTGTTTACCACGCTGTTGTAGGAGCTACTTATCATTATCATTATTTCTATTATTATGAATAGTGGCAGTGGTCACACACAAACCATTGGGAGCCTGAAGTCTTTCAATTTCTACCAGTTAAGAAGTAAGAAGCGTAAGAAGTCCAGAAATTATTAGATGCACTGAGAATTGCTGCATCATTCTAGAAAAACAAGGTTGTTAGAAACAAACAGAACCAAATGACTCACCGACTCATTAGTTCGTAGGTTAATAAAAAACCTGCAAAAACTAAATATCATATATCTTTCGTCATTTTAAAAATTAAAATTTTTGGGTAACATTCTTTCTCACTCTGAAGTTCAGTAGGAGGTAATGTTGATGATGCTGGGTGTACCCCTGATATCTCATTGCATTCAGGTGTAATGGTCACGTGGAGGTTGTGAAACACTGCTTTAAGAACTCTGAGCACTTTTTCAGTAGAAGAGACATGCCTCACAGAGCCGAAGATGAAGGGCTCATACTTCTTAAGATATGCATTTAAAAGTGTGTCTTTACTAGACTGTCTTGCTTCGAATGATCGTTACCGTTATATCCTCGAATATTGAACATTCCTCCTGCGACAGCCGGTGTATCTAAAAACGTCTGTTAGATTATTCGTTGACGCTGGTGTTGTCTACAGGAAATTGTCGTTGCTGGACGTTCGGCAAGGAAATGCACAAAGGCTTGCAAAAAGTTTTCATCATTGGGAGGCACAGGATCCAGTCACATTTATGCGACCACCACCTATGTTCCACAACAACGTGCAATAACTATTCGCAGAAAACAGGTGGCAGCACTAACAGTGGAGGGAAGGAAGGCGGGGGGGGGGGGGGGAGGCGAGACGCGGGAAACAATGCAGTCGACGTCGTAATACGGTAAAAAAGCGGTGTATCTGACGTCCAAAAGGATATCATCAATTTCTTTAAAATGATGATGACGTCCTCTTGGGTAAAATATTCCGAAGGTAAAATAACCCCATTCGGATCTCTGGGCGGGGAGTACCCTGGAGGACGTCGTTATCAGGAGAGACAAAACTGGCATTCTACGGATCGGAACATGGAATGTCAGACCCCTTAATCGGGTAGATAGGGTAAAAAGGGAAATGGATAGGTTAAAGTTAGATATAGTGGGAATTAGTGAAGTTCGGTGGCAGGAGGAACAAGACTTCTGGTCAGGTGAATACAGGGTTATAAATACAAAATCAAATAGGGGTAATGCACAAGTAGGTTTAATACTAACAATGAGCAGAAAAATAGGAGCGCGGATAAGCTACTAGGAACAGCATAGTGAACGCATTGTTGTAGCCAAAGTAGACACGAAGCCCACGCTACGACAGTAGTATAAGTACATTTGCCAACTAGCTCCGCAGATGACGAAGCGATTGAAGAAATGTATCATGAGATAAAAGAAATTATTCAGATAGTGAAGGGAGACGAAAAATTAACAGCCATGGGGGACTGGAATTCGATAGTAGGAAAAGCAAGAAAAGGAAAAGTAGTAAGTGAATATGGAATGGGGGTAAGGAATGAAAGAGGAAGCCGCCTGGTAGAATTTTGCACAGAGCATAACTTAACAATAGTTAACATTTGGTTTAAGAATCATAAAAGAAGGTTGTATACGTGGAAGAGGCCTGGAGACACTAGAAGATTTAAGATAGATTATATAATGGTACGAGAGTACTAGGTTTTAAATTGAAAGACATTTCCAGGGGCAGATATGGACTCTGACCACAATTTATTGGTTGTGAACTGTAGACTAAAACTGAAGAAACTGCAAAAAGGTAGGAATGTAAGGAGACGGGAACTGGATAAACTGAAGGAACCAGAGGTTGTAAAGAGTTTCGGAGAGATTATTAAGGAACGATTGACAAGAACGGGGGAAAAAATACAGAAGAAGAAGAAGAATAGGTATCTTTGAAAGATGAAATAGTGAGGGCGGCAGAGGATCAAGTAGGTAAGAAGACGAGGGCTAGTAGAAATCCTTCTTTCGGCTCAGTTTGTAAACTCTTCACTTGCGCCGTGATTAAACTATACCGTCCATGGAAAAATGTCACCCCTCAACGACCGTTCAGCAAACGTTGCTGTGTATGGGCCTCCGCAGCAGGTTCACGCACCCATGCTGACTGCTGTTCATCGGCGTCGAAGGCTGGAATTCTCACGCCAGTACGATAACAGCGTCCACTGAGTGGTGGCAGGTGGTCTTTTCAGATAATAATAATAATAGCGTGTGACGAGGGCCTCCCGTCGGGTAGACCGCTCGCCTGGTGCAAGTCTTTCGATTTGACGCCACTTTGGCGACTTGCGCGTCGATGGGGATGAAATGATGATGATTAGGACAACACAACATCCGGTCCCTGAGCGGAGAAAATCTCCGACCCAGCCGGGAATCGAACCCGCGCCCTAAGGATTAACAGACTGTAGTGCTGAGCACTTTTTTTTTTTTTTTAATCTCGTTTTGTTCGCTTTAGTTCGTTGCATCTCCTCGGGGCGGACGTCGTAAGACATCCGTTATGTTCGTTGTTGATCGATTAACTCAGTTTTTTTTATTACAGAGCGCAGTTAATCCTCTGACCGAACACGCTGAGCTACCGAGCCAGCTAAAATCTCATTTTGTTCGCTTTTGTTCGTTGCATCTGCTCGGGGCGGACGACGTAAGACATCCGCTTATGTTCGTTGTTGATCGATTAACTCAGTTTTTTTTTATTACAGAGGGCAGCTAACCCTCTGACCGAACACGCTGAGCTACCGTGCCGGCAACCACTCAGCTACCGGGGCCTTTTTAGGTGAATCACGTTTTCTGCTTCATGGCTGTTGTCGTGTACGGCGTGAAACATCTGAAAGCAAACACTGCGTGCGTTATCGTCTGGGGAATGTTTTCGTGTCATTCCCTGTGTAATCTCGTTATTCTGGAAGGCACACTGGGCCATCACAAGTATGCATCTGTCCATCAGGGACCATGCCCACCTCGACATGCAGTTTATTCTTCCTCAGCTCGATAGCATCTACCAGCAGTATAATGCACCGTGTCACGCACGTAACAATGTACGTACAAGCTTCGAAGGTCACCAGGATGATTTCACCGTAATCCTATGGCCACCAAACTCCCTAGATTTAAACCCAACAGAGAATCTGTGGTATCGCCCTGTCCGGGCTGCTTGCATGACCCACCCCAACCCATGTTGGAAAACTAAGTAGTGGAAAAAGGACGGTGTTTCGCGTTTTCTGTTGTTATCGACGAGCGAGCGCGTACATTTGAACACTGCTGCACACCTACGAATAATGTGCTGCATTCTGTGCAGTTCTGTGCTGCTTTGTGCCGCGCAATTGTGCACAGCGCGGTGCGGTGTCGAGTTGTAAAACTGTCGTTGGCTGTGTAGACTTTTTTATAAGTAAGTGCAGACTACTACAATTTTCCTACAAGTCCTGATCGGTTAAGATCTCAAACGTGTTACCGGTACGTTAGGTATGTTGCATGCCTTTCGGGCACTACCTCATTTCGATCACTTTGTTTCCGTATGCGATCAGACTCTTACTAGATTCCCCTACAAACCGTCTAGATCTAGAAAAAATGGCTCTGAGCACTGTGGAACTTAGCATCTAAGGTCTTCATTCCCCTAGAACTTAGTTTAAACCTAAATAACCTAAGGACATCACACAACACCCAGTCATCACGAGGCAGAGAAAATCCCTGACCCCGCCGGGAATCGAACCCGGGCGTGGTAAGCGAGAACGCTATCGCACGACCACGAGCTGCGGACAGATCTAGAAACTGGGTGAGGATATACAATGGGCCATGTCACTTACGGAACATTTTTGTTTTATGTAGTTATGCCTCCGGAACATTTTTGTTTTACATAGTTATCCCTCTGTCTTTTACTTAAAAGTAAACTGTATTTATAGCGAACTCGATGTTTAGTTCATGTTTTATTCGCAGAGTGTTGCAGTAGAAAACTGTTTCCTAAGAAAAGAACGCAAAACATTAACATATCAAACATCACTCCAGTACTTTGTCAAGCTTACATAGGACATGCTTCTGTTATTCATAAACAACTTTCGCACCTATCAAGAATCACGGGGAAACTCTTGCCTTTGATTACAATGAAGATCGTGAGCACGAAATGACTACAGTAATTATATAGATTTTTTTTTATGTTTGTGCATCTAAACTGTACTTTCATCAAATGTAAAAGCTTTGGTTACGAGTAAGTGAGAAGTTACGCAATCGTCTAATTTTTATTAATTATAAAACGTAATTTATATTCTGTAAGGATATAAAATACACAGCTGTCTGACAGAGAATGATGTGCAGTTCTAATTATGTTCAGAACAAACAAGCAAAGGAACAGAACGCAAAGAGAAGTCGTCAACTCCCGGTTTCTCCTTCGCACAATCATTTATGTTTCTTTTCCTAGTAATGTTACCAGTACTAAAGTCTACTACATCATACATGTAATGTACCAAAACTACCGAACCGTAGTTTTGATAGAGCACAACTCGAGTGCGGAGCTTCCAGTGTGGAAGCGGCGCAGTGTTTACGTGCCTTCCTTGCCGCGTAGCGTACTTGCAGCTCCTTAAGGCGACATTGAATCTCTCTGTGGGCAGCGGTCATAATGTTTTGCCTCTCCATTCTATTTTGTTCAACTGTCCTTAACAATATTTTGAAAGCGCAGTTAGTAATTGGTGTGATAATCTGTGGTGCCACAAGGAAAACTACGAGGAAATGCGGGGGATCCCACGCGGCCAGGGAGCAGGAAAACGCCGCTCGCTGTTGAGCACAGAGTGGCGGGGGAAAGTCCCCCGTGTGCGGCGTCAGGGCTGGCAACGTTGCGTGATGTGAGGAGGCGAGCTGAGAGCTCCGGTCCGCCCACAGCTCCGCGCCGGCGATTATCGATACTCGCCGCGACCGTCACGACAGCGCCGACGCACGTGCGCCTCACAGGCGGCGCGCCAGTGATACCGCGGCTAACGACAGTCCTTTGTTCTTAATTACAGTTCTGACCGCTCCGCAGGATGGCAACTTCATCTGGTCGCGCGGCAGTCACGATCGCCTTTACCTGCCTATCTGCCCTTTTTTCCAAAAACTCATCATGAGCTCAAATTAAATGAGATATTTCGAAAAAAATGCCCTTCTGCATGCCGACCAGCTTGGTTTCCAACAAATAAATAAATAATAAAAATACAAAATGCGAAACCCAACTTGTGTTTCTCTCGCACGAACTTCCAGAAATTAACACAGGTAGCTGCAGTACTTCCTGACCTCAGGAAGGCGTTTGGCTCAGTATGAACTAGGAGGTCATATTTCTGGACAGTTGTATGTGAATACGTGTCTCAGTGGGTAAGTGGTCGCTTAGTCATATCAGGTCACCGGTTTGGTCAACAGTCGGTCCAAGGATTTTTTCCCATGTATTGCTTCTCTCATCTCTGGCAATAATTTGTTGGTGGTAAAAATAAGTTGGACAGTTGTTTGGGACCCACGCCAAACTGTGAATCGTTCTGTAACCGGTCGCATACTTCAGTTCAAACGTCAGATGATAATTCAGTTCGAAGGTCAGAGAACGGTAAGGGGATATCACCTACAATAGGACTGTGCCTAGAAAAAGATTGTGGTATTCAAACAGACTTATAAACTGAGGACACCGTTACCTACGTCTGTTAATTTGTTTTGCCCTCAAGTATTATGCTCTGTCCATTTTTTCTTTTGTCGAACCATCTTACTTTTAGCTTTACAGTTCAAATGTGACTTTGTTGTTCCTCTTTCTTTTATTCTTGTTGCATGGAGTTTTCCTTTTGTTCCTCACTATTTCTCAGTTCAGATTAAATACGTTTAATTTTTTCCTCGTACCTATCTGGTAACGTGTAGCTAGCTACTGCTCCTAGAAATCTCCCCTCTGCGTTTTCTATCGCTTTGAATTGTCTAGTAAGTGTCTTAACATTTACGTCCATTTAACAACGTTGGTCTTGCCATTAGTCATACAGTTTAAGCAATGTATCTCTTCTGGTAACTTTTAAAATGTCATTTGATTGTGCCGCATAGATACAGGAATTTCTGTAGCTTTCTATTCAAATTATTCGATATACAAGTATCACAGCTAGTATTCAGGAATTTGTTAATCGGCTGTATTGTTTGGTAATTAATGACTGTTTTCGCCCTAACTGGTTCACATCCTCTAAATGCCATCATTTTTGCATTTCCTACTTTCACAAGCAGGCACAGTCCACACTGCAGATCATCTTCAATTCCAACTAAAATAATTTGGTCGTTTGCAAAGATCATTGTGTATAGGGTAGCGTTATTTATTTTAATTTATTTGTAACAGCTTATGTTTTGTACAGGTCCGATCACAGTAGGAGCAATTTTACTTATTTAGTATACAAATGTGGGCTTCTAATCTTCCTTGTACAGTGATTATTGTTCATCAAGAAGTGATTCATTATAGTCATAGTGAGTCAGCAAGTGACAAGAAAAGTGCCTCAGCGGACGTTACATCTCTTTGATGAGCTCAGGAATGTGGACGAAGACACCGGAAACCGTGCTGTCGCAGCACGCGTGGTCTCGACCCGAAACGTTTCCACTTAGCAAGAGTCGCTTCCAACCGGATCCGCCGCGTCTCCACAGACAAGTAATTGCAAGCCCTACCACTACAGTGGCGTTAGAAGGCAGGAAGGCACATCAGGCGCTATATGTAGTGCCAGAACGTTTAAAGACCTGACCTTAACACTGTCCCTAACGTACAGGTTGCAACAAATTCGATACAGTATACTTGCCGAAGGCATTGTAATTCTGTGAGACACAGTAAAGGATCTGGAAGATCAGCTAAACGGAATTCAGTGCGTCTAGAAAAAATGTTGTAAAATGAATATCGATAAAATTAAAACAACTGTAGTGGAATGTAGTCCAACTAATTCAATAATGAGGGAAACAGACTGGAAAATGAGACACTCAATATAGTAGAGGAATTTTGTTATTTGGGCAGCAAAACAACTGACAACGGCAGAAGTGGAAGGATATAGAATGTAGACTGGCGATAGCAAGAAAAGTGTTCCTGAGAAAGATAATTATGTTAATATCTGTACATGTTGTAAATTAAAAGTCCCATGCTCCTGCTTCTGTCTGTATTCGAAGGCTAATCTCAGAATCTGCTGCAGGGATTTCCATAAGACTGATTCACGAGCAACGTTTATGTAAATAATGTATTACCTCTGAGTAAAGATCAGTGTGTAATACATGTATTTCTATGTGTTCCATATTGAATTGGCGTTTGGAGTGACACCTCGTGGCAATGGTTGCAGCTATGAGCCGATCAGCTGCAGAGGAGGTGGTGTCTGGCAAGAAAAACAGTAAAGCATCAGCCGCCACAACTCCAGAGAGCAGTGAAGCTTCACCAGAATCTATATTAGGCCTGGTGGTCTCAGGGTAAAATGCTGACTTGGAAACAGAAATTCGGATGATCGAGTCCACTGAGACGACGGATTTTTCAGTCTGCCATTTAACGTAGCATTCAACTATCAGTAGAGTTGTAAGACTACCGTAGGATATCATAAGTAAGGGTAGATGGCGGTGGACGAGAGTAGTATCTAGATTCCGCCAGAAACGGGAAGCGGTGAACCGTCTAGAATCTGAATGAGGATACACTAAGAGTCGAACAACCTAAGGACTATTTTTGCTCTGCATAGTCATACTCCAACCGGTTACTTAAAAATAAACAGTATTTATAGCAAAATTGAAATCGTCAATGCTTAATTCGGCTTTAATTCGAACAGTGTTAATATGGCCGGCTAAAGAGGCCGTGGTCGATGTACGAAATTTCCACCTAACGTTTCGTCTTCATCTGCGGGAGACGAAACGTTGGGTGGAAATTTTATACATCGACCACGGCCTGTCAGCCCGGAAGTTTCGACTGAAAACAAACAAACAAATCGAAGAGAAGTCGTTGGCTCCCTGTTTTTCTCCCGCACGTTCATTTATGCTTCTTCCACTACTAATGCTACCAATACTACCGGTAATTCATGACATTCTTGGGCCGCGGGATCGCTCTGGAAGATCTCATTTCTGCCAACGATTACGTGACCATTTTAGCTGATAAGTTTCTGCCAGCCGCAGTGGCCGAGCAGTTCTAGGCGCTTCAGTCCGGAACTACGCGACTGCTACGGTCGCAGGTTCGAATCCTGCCTCGGGCATGGATGTGTGTGATGACCTTAGGTTAGTTAGGTTTAAGTAGTTCTAAGTTCTAGGGGACTGATGACCTCAGATGTTAAGTCCCATAGTGCTCAGAGCCATTTGAAGCCAAGCTGATAAGTTTGATCTCATGGTACAGTGTTCGTTCCCAATAGTGATGCTGTGTTCCAAGACACTATAGCTCCGCATCACCCAGGACTAGTTTTGTCAGGACGAAAATGAACTGAGCATCTGTCCTGGCCACCACATCCACCGGTTATCAATATGATTAAGCCTAATTGCGTGATCGCTATCCACCTCCATCATCGGTACCACCATTTTGCAGGAAGAATGATATAACATCAATCCCTTGATAATCATACAGGACATGTATTTATCCACTCCGAGATGACTGGAAGCTGATTTGAATGCGAAAGTTTTTCCTGTATCCTGTTAGGCGTGGTAATGCGTCGTGTTTGTGGCGTTTCCATATTTTTATCCGCCCCTTTAGTTCCCTTTATTTGAGAACTAAGTCCAGTTGCGGCTGTCTGGAGTTCTATTCTTTTGGCCGCACATGGCTGGTTTAAGGCGGCTTTCGGCAGGTGGTCTCAAGACGAAGAAGAAACGTGCGGTTGGCGCTCTGCCTCGAAACAAACACGATGACATCACCGTGCGCATGTGCTAGGCAGGGCGCGACTGTTTGTCGGGAGAAGAGAAACGAGGAAAAGCTGACGTCTGCTTTTCTGGGAAGAAGTGCCGGTCTGAACATCTGCGTCGCAATTACCGCCGTGCTCACCCACGTCCTTCAGCCGCCACCCATACTTAATTCTTCTGTAAAGGCGGAGGAACGTGATTTCACTCACCTTCGGAAATGAACGAAAACTGGTCGGGAATAAAGAAGGCTGTACTTGGCTGAATCGGCGTTGCGGGTGCCATCTGTTTGTCTGCAACAGAACTATTACCCCTAGGGTAACCCTATAGGGTTGAAAGTTGTTAAATGTTAAGCTGACGTAGAGATCCGTCGCAAAGACTCTGACGTAGCCAATTAGAATTGGGTTGCGGAAGGATGTTTCATCACTGTTTAACGAACATGGAAAAAATTACTGACCACCAGGTTCACGCTGGCGTCCCTGCCATAAACTCCAAACGTCACCGCAGGGAGTGAGGGGGATGTGTTTGTGGGTGATATGTCCTTGAACTGGGGCCGTTAAACTCAGCGCCCCAGCGGTTCTATTCGAGAGATGTACGTTATGTTTCAGCACTGGGCTTTGTCCTCTGTTTTCCCACCCATAACAACAGACACAATAAGCACGTATCACAGTGATCAATACGTAACAGATAAATGCCTGGTACTTCATAACAGCTCGGACAAGAAAACAGAAAAACAGTTTCACAAGTACCTTGTCCTGGATGGCAGCGTGGGATTCCCACATTGCCTCTCACACTCTTTTCATCAATATAAGACTAACGTTCACGCGATGAGCATTCGATCTGAAACAAACAGTTGAGAATCACACTAAACAGTTAAGACGCTGTCAAGTTTTCACTTAACTTCACTAAAGATGTTCACGTGCTGCCGTGGTTAAAGTATGCGGTGCATGGCAAAATGGCGTTATCCAAGACCGCATCAAGGCAACTGTGATGCACCACGGGTCACTGACAAGTTGGGTGAACATCGACTACGGAGATGTGTACGGACGAATAGACGCGCAACTGTTGAGCAACTGACCGACCAGATGAACCAAGGGACTGCCAAGAGCAACTCCTCAGCGATCGTTCAGCGAACGTTGTTGCGTATGGGCCTCCGCAGCAGTCGCCTGTTTCGTGCACCCAGGCTGACTAACCAAGGGACTGTCAACAGTAACTCCTCAACGATCGTTCAGCGAACATTGTTGCGTATGGGCCCGCAGCAGTCGCCTGTTTCATGCACCCAGGCTGACTGCTGTCCATCGGTGGCGAAGCCTGAAATCTGCTCACGAAAACCGCAACTGGATGTCCACCGAGTGGCGACAGGTAGTTTTTTTTCAGATGACAGATGGCCGTTGGCGTGCACGGCATGAAACGTCTGAAGGGAAACTGACGATGGCCAATATATTTGACAGAACATTGGTTGCCAACGCATTGGCGTTTGGCCTGTCATCCTCTCCAAAGCAAGGGATACGGACCAAGGGATTCGGCCACATGGAATAGCAGTTGGCTGTGATAATTTTTGCTCTAGTTTTGTTGTTTTCTTATAATGTAGCATTATAATAACATTTTCATCAGCCGGTATTTTGAGGGAAGAAGTCGCATGTGGAGCATTTATTTTACTGCAAGAAACTGATCATCAGGAAAAGAAACAGAAAAGAAACGACCGTGGTGGACGACCTCTTTTTTAAAAAGTAGGGAGCAGAATGATGGGACAAAATTAGTGCATTACCCTAAAGCTGAATTGAAGTATAGGCTACTTCATAATTTTTTTGCGAATGAGAGCTACAAATTTCGAATTGTTATTGAAATTTGTAGGCCCTAAAATTTCCAAAGATGACACCTATTTAGGGAGAGTGAAAACATACCCATATACATTCCATTTTCTTTTCCATGCTGTGCACATTGCCGGCCGGAGTGGCCGAGCGGTTCTAGGCGCTACAGTCTGGAACCGCGCGACCGCTACGGTCGCAGGTTCGAATCCTGCCTCGGGTATGGATGTGTGTGATGTCCTTAGGTTAGTTAGGTTTAAGTAGTTCTAAGTTCTAGGGGACTGATGACCTCAGATGTTAAGACCCATAGTGCCCAGAGCCATTTGAACCGTTTGTTTTTACGATCGCAGTTCGTAGGATCTCATAAATATTTACGTCCACCATAAAACTATCAGCTTTATGCTGTCTCTGTATTCTACTCAATACTCCAATGTTTTTAGACTCAATAGATACATACCCGTCCAATAACCGCAACTCGCTACTGAACTAACGAACTTTCGACCCTGCCTTCGAACTAGGGTATGGAAGCCCAACTCAATGATAACGTTTTGATGTTTGCGCCGGCAGTCCGAACCACAACCAAGGCCAACCGCTTTGTTGGCTTCACTTTGCTGCCAGTTCACACCAAGCAAATTTCGGTCAGAGAAGCGGTCGATTGTCGTTCGTTGGTCTAGTGTGAACGCGACTTGAAAGCAAACACCCTGGAACAATTGTCGGAAGGTTCGAGGCTGGAAGAGAGAGCGTTAGGGTCTGGAGAATACTTTCTTGACGTTCCCTGGGTGATATCGTCTTCTGGAAGGCACAATGGATGAAAACAAGTATTCATCTATCCTTGAGGGACCATGTCGACCCCGTACATGCAGTTCATTTTTCCTCGACGCTCTGGCATCTACCAGTAAGACAAAGCAAAATGTCGCACAGATGGCAGTGCACGCCGAGAGATTCTAGGCGCTTCAGACTGGAACCGCGCGACCGCTACGGTCGCAGGTTCGAATCCTGCATCGGGCATGGATGTGTGTGATGTCCTTAGGTTAGTTAGGTTTAAATAGTTATAAGTTCTAGAGGACTGATGACCTCAGATGTTAAGTCCCATAGTGCTCAGAGCCATTTGAACCATTTGGCAGTGTACTAGTGTGGTTCAGATAGGACCAGGATGAGTCGTACCCCCGTGGCCACCAAACTCCCCGGATGTAAACCCAACTGAGAAAATGTGAGACCACTCGATGGAGCTGTTCGCGCCAGAACCGAGAAACCTAGCGGAGCTGACCACGGCACTGGAGTGGGCGTGGCGCTACACCCCTATTGGTACCATTCAGAACCTCACTGACTTTATCTGCACGCCTCGCGGTAGTCTGTGCTGCAAACGGTCGTTTTCAGGCCTTTGAGAAGTGGTCACATTAATTGACACGACAGTGGAATATTTTCTTTGTTTAAAGTTGATTTCTCTACGTTGTTGATGTTGCCAGCTAAAGTGACATCATAAATAGTACAACCTATCCCTCGACCTGAATGTAAAGTCTCGATATTGTGTAGTGGTTGCACTCTCTTAATAAGACAGCCGTAGCAGTACTCGGTACAGATGCTATGTTCGACATTATTTTAGAACCAGTTGTTGATAGAATGAAAATAGTAATCTGTAACGTAAATGTGTCAGCTTCTGAGTCACAATCGAAATGTCGTACAGATGCAAATTTCGAAGTTAGGTTTTTATTATATTAATATTCAGAGTGAGTGTTTTATAAGTTTGAGAGAAGTTCAGTAATGCTGACTAAAGGACCGTAGTCTCAATCCATCTCCATCGAGTTTCAGGCTGGTATTCTTTCCGTGAGCCTCAGTACTGACACCTTTGGAGTCCTTTTTCTTGTCTTTCTTCAGTTGTGTAGTGACATTTGGCTGCATTCAGTTTTGTACGCCGTCCGCCGGTCGAGAATATCTCGATAGGTGGAGGCATCGGAGGGTCTCGACCGACATCACAACCCGTCTGTTCTTCAGCCGCTTCTCGTGTCTGCGTCGCAGATGTATTTTTCTGAACAGGGAATCTGCTTCCGCTTTTCCTGTCGTTTTCCGCTTGTTTGTTGTGACTAAGTCTTTCGCCGGAGCTACGGAGGCGGCTCACGCCTCGGTAGGGACCTGGTCCTGTTCTGGGTTCTGGGGGGGGGGGGGGGGAGCACATGGCGAGGAGTTTTTTCCTCCGCCGATCGACGACAGAGAGGCGCGTGGGACGTGCGTGGCTGAGGTGGGTTTGGGCTGTCCAAGGTGAAGCACGCTCCCGGGGACTGTTCTGTGGGCCTGTGCCTCCCAGTCTCGTCGCGTTCCTTTTGGGCCCGCTGCAACAGGGGGGATCGACCTGGCCCCGGACGGCAAACACGAGCAATGAGACCGGCCGCTGGGAAGGGGGAGGGAGGGGGGAGGGGCACCACCGGCCGCTGTGCTCCACGGCTTGCACTTCCGCGCTCTCTTAACAGCGGCGCTTTACTTACGTACGCTGACGAGCCCAGCCATTAGGGCCACTGCCCACTGGAGACCACCAGAAACGAGCTCTGTAGTCTCCTTTTACGCGCCAGCGGGTCCTGCGTCGTCATATCCGAACTCGCCTTCGTCGTACCTATATTTACACACACCCCGTAAGCCAAACGTACAGTGCGTGCTGGAGGGTAACCTGTACCACTACTACGCACTTCCCTTCTTGTTCCACTCGCAAAAAAATGGTTCAAATGGCTCTGAGCACTACGCGACTTCTGAGGTCATCAGTCGCCTAGAACTTAGAACTAATTAAACCTAACTAACCTAAGGACATCACACACATCCATGCCCGAGGCAGGATTCGAACCTGCGACCGTAGCGGTCGCTCGGTTCCAGACTGCAGCGGCTAGAACCGCATGGCCACTCCGGCCGGCCCCACTCGCAAAGAGAGCGAAGGAAAGAAGACTGTCTATATGCCTCCGTACAAACCCAATTTCTTTTGTTCAATTCCCCACTGCAGCTAAATGTCGGATATCTCTTTCGACATGTACTGAATACAGCTCCTGATCGAATCAGTGTTGCCTGTTCTTTCGGACATGTATCTACGAAAGAACATGTAGCCATATAGAATTGTATTTACTTTTCTCACACATAAATGATAACTAAATACAGTACCATATCCAAACGTGCTGTGTAGAGTTCGCGCGGAAATGCAGAACGAGTGCGACAAAACTTCTACGTGGCATAATGAATAGGAACTCCCTTTGAATGGCGATAAATGCAACATGCTTTGCACTAGAAAAAAAAGACCCATGAGAACAGAGTGCAATCACAAAATCAGCAGTAAATTCACGTTCTCGGGCGCAACGATAAAATATTTAGAGATAACACTAAGAAGTGATATAAAATGGGTGTTTTACGCAAAATCGGAGGAAGAATTAGATTCGTTGGAAGGCTTCTGGGAAAAATAAATGCATCTGAAAAGGAAAAGTCAAACATTGGAAAACCCAGGATGGCTTCAGCTGCCAGAGACTGTGATCATGTGCGTGTGATTTTCGTTTGCGTGTGTATGTGTATGTATGTGTCTATTTTCGACGAAAGCCTTGTTGGCCGAAAGCTCAGTTTCTGACGGTCTTGTTGTTGTGCCTATCTGCGACTCAGAATCTCCGCTATGTGATGAGTAGCAACTACCCTTTTCACAAGGAAATCGCGTATGATGCGCCCTTTCGACTCCTTCTAGGATAGTACCCTAGCTTCTGGAATTTTTATTAAGAATGCGTGACACAGACATGATAACAAATTGAGAGGTACGCAGCTAGGTTCATAATACCATAAAGGAAAGTTTAACAAAGATGCTGGGGAGACTTAAATACAGATCTGTCAAACGAAAATGAGTTTGTTATTGCGAATCCCTGTTGTATAAATTTGGAGAGAAGAATGTGCGACACTGATGTTTCCATTATCTTATACGTCATGTTCGTATTACGAGGATAAGATAATAGAGATATGCGCGTATAAGGACAGCCTTTCTAACCTCGCTCTATACCAAATGGAATAGGACAGAAAACCTGCAATGTCGGTCTGAAGTACAAACGGCCATCCACTGTACAGTGGCGTGAGGAGTTTATCTTCGGGATCCTTACGCGAAATGTAAGTTGGTGGCAGGAGAATCGTTCTAAAGTAAGCTTCAAATCCAGGATTTCTAAATTTTCTCAACAGTAAAAATCTCTTATACCTTATCCTCCGCCGGCCGGAGTGGCCGAGCGGTTCTAGGCGCTACAGTCTGGAACCGCGCGACCGCTACGGTCACAGGTTCGAATCCTGCCTCGAGCATGGATGTGTGTGATGTCCTTAGGTTAGTTAGGTTTCAGTAGTTCTAAGTTCTAGGGGACTGATGACCTCAGAAGTTAAGTCCCATAGTGCTCAGAGCCATTTTTGAACCTTATGCTCCGCAGCTTTAAGAAACTTATTAAAGGACATCTTCTGTACACCATGAGCTGCACTAGAAATATTTATTTGTCAAAACCGGTTATAACCAGAGGAATCTGATATAGAGGAGCAAGCAACCTTATGTACATCGATTGCTAGAAAATGAAAACTGTGTATACAGGGTGGTCCATTGATAGTTACCGGGCCAAATATCTCACGAAGTAAGCATCATACGAAAAAACTACAAATAACGAAACTCGTCTAGCTTGAAGGGAGAAACCAGATGGCGCTATGGTTGGCCCGCTAGATGGCGCTGCCATAGGTCAAACTGATATCAACTGGGTTTTTTAAAATAGGAACCCCCATTTTTATCACATATTCGTGTAGTACGTAAAGAAATATGGACGTTTTAGTTGGAACACATTTTTCACTTTGTGATAGATGGCGCTGTAGTAGTCACAAACGTATAAGTACGTGGTATCACGTAACATCCCGCCAGAGCGGACGGTATTTGCTTCGTGATACATTACCCGTGTTAAAATGGACCGTTTACCAATTGCAGGAAAGGTCGATATCGTATTGTTGTATGACTATTGTGGTCAAAATGCCCAACGGGCGTGTGCTATGTATGCTGCTCGGTATCCTGGACGACATCATCTAAGTGTCCGGACCGTTCGCCGGATAGTACATTATTTGAGGAAACAGGAAGTGTTCAGCCACATGTGAAATGCCAACCACTACCTGCAACAATTGATGATGCCCAGGTAGGTGTTTTAGCTGCTGTCGCAGCTAATCCGCACATCAGTAGCAGACAAATTGCGCGAGAATCGGGAATCTCAAAAACGTTGGTGTTAAGAAAGCTACATCAACATCGACTGCACCCGTACCATATTTCTATGCACCAGGAATCGCATGGCGACGACTTTGAACGACGTGTACAGTTCTGCCACTGGGCACAAGAGAAATTACGGGACGATGACAGATTTTTTGCACGCGTTCTATTTAGCAACGAAGCGTCATTCATCAACAGCGGTAACTTAAACTGGCATAATATGCACTATTGGGCAACGGAAAACCCACTATGGCAGCGACCTTGGCGGGTTGATGTATGGTGCGGCATTATGGAAGGAAGAATATTTGGCCCCCATTTTAGCGATGGCAATCTAAATGGTGCAATGTATGCTGGTTTCCTACGTAATGTTCTACCGATGTTACTACAAGATGTTTCACTGCATGACAGAATGGCGATGTACTTCCAACATGATGGATGTCCGGCACATAGCTTGCGTGCGGTTGAAGCGGTATTGAGTAGCATATTTTATGACAGGTGGATTGGCCCGCACGTTCACCGGATCTGACGTCCCCGGATTTTTTTCTGCGGGGGAAAGTTGAAGGATATTTGCCATCGTGATCCACCGACAACGCCTGACAACATGCGTCAGCGCATTGTCAATGCATGTACGAACAGTACTGAAGGTGAACTAATCGCTGTTGAGAGTAATGTCGTTACACGTATTTCCAAATGCATTGAGGTTGACGGACATCATTTTGAGCATTTATTGCATTAATGTGGTATTTACAGGTAATCACGCTGTAACAGCAGGCGTTCTCAGACATGATAAGTTCACAAAGGTACATGTATCACATTGGAACAACCAAAATAAAATGTTCATACGTACCTACGTTTTGTATTTTAATTTAAAAAACCTACCTGTTACCAACTGTTCGTCTAAAATTGTGAGCCATATGTTTGTGACTATTACAGTGCCATCTATCACAAAGCGAAAAAAGTGGTCCAACTAAAACATTCATATTTCTTTACGTACTGCACGAATATGTAATAAAAATGGGGGTTCCTGTTTTTAAAAAAACGCAGTTAATATCCGTTTGACCTATGGCAGCGCCATCTAGCGGGCCAACCACAGCGCCATCTGGTTTCCCCCTTTAAGCTAGACAAGTTTCGTTCTTTGTAGTTTTTTCGTTTGACGCTTATTTCGTGAGATATTTGGCCCGGTCACGATCAATGGACCACCCTGTATAGTAGCAAAATATAAGTAAAATTACATTTTGGACCTCAGTAGTAATGACATCATGTCAGTGAAACGACAGGAAATGGAATCTGTGTTGTCACATAGTATACATGTTGTCCTGTGTACATAACCTGTCATGTTAACTGATATTCCTGCACATCTTATTAAGAGTACGAGTCGACGAGTAGGAAGCAATCGCAGCGCCATCGTAACAGCAGCGCCTTGGTATCTGTACATGCAACCCTCAACACTGGACTCGTACTCGCTATGTTTCTGATATTTACTGGTCACCACAAGGCTGAATCCCCCCTGCTGGATTGCAGTCCTATGACGCAGTAAGAAAAGAGTATCATGAAAGCAATGATGAATGGAAAATCATTCTAGCGTCTGTGTGACTGCAAATGAGGTGAATCCACTGACATAAGAGACTCTTGAAAACGGCATATTATTTTGGTCGTATACCTGAGAACGTCCGCAGCTCCTGGTTTTGTGGTAGCGTTCTCGCTTCCTGCGCACGGGGTCCCGGGTTCGATTCCTCGAGGGGTCAGGGATTTTCCCTGCCTCGAAATGACTGGGTGTTGTTGTGTTGTCTTCATCATCATCATCATTCATCCCCATTGCGGTCGGAGGAAGGCAATGGCAAACCACTTCCGCTACGACCTTGCCAAGTCGGCGGTGTGGGTCTCTTGCATCGTTCCCTACGCTCCTCGATGTATGGGACCTCATCACCATATCTGAGAACTTGCATCTCGACAACGACGAAGTTGGTCAGCTGTTCGCATGCTTCTGCCGTGAGCGTCTATGGAAAGTGGCTAAAGGTCGGTGAAACCATGAGTAGGCGACAAAGTGCTGGATGTCTACACTTCATCATGGAACATGGCGGTTGGAGGCTTGCCCTCTCTGTAAAGCAGGACAAGTGGCAATATGGGGCGCAAAATGGTTGGACGTCCACGACTCTTCACAGAACGTAGGGTTCGGAGGCTTGTCTGCTCCGTAAAGTAGGACAGTGATCTGTGGCATCTCTGTGACGAAAAAACACAATGTTGCTGCGCGCACAAATTTTTCAGAGCACACCATACAGTGCACATTGTGGAACATGGGGTTCTGTAGCAGACGACCTCTTAAACCTCCTCAAGTTGACCCAATCACATGGTCAATTACGACCGCAGTGGGCATACGATCACCGACTTGCCTCCTGGTCGGGTAAATCACATTTACTGTTGCACCATGTCGACGATCATTTCCGGGTATGGCGTCATCCAGGCGAACAGTTGCTCTGAACATTCACCACACCACAGTCGCGAGTTTATGGGTGCAGTATTATGCTGTGGGAGACATTCACCTGGCTTCTCGGAACCTTTGGTGGTAAGCGAAGGCACCAAGACATCTGCGCACAACAGGAACATTATTAGGGAACACGTGCATCCTTTCAGGCTTGATGTCTTCTCCGACGACGATGACATCTTCCAATGTGATACCTATCTGTCTCGAAAGGCCAAAATCGTGCCGCATTAGTTTGAGGAGCATGATAGTGAACTCACGATGATGTCTTGGCCACGATATTCGTTTGATGTGAACCCGATGGAACACATCTGGGACATATACAACTGTACGCCAGTTCCACGCGTACAAACCCCTGGCCAGTAATTTGCGAGAAACGCGTGAGTTGCGTGTAAACATTTGGTGCCAAATACCTCCGGAAACCTACCAAGGAGATGTCGACTCGATTCCGTGCAGGATCGCTACTATATTTCGCCCTAATCGTAGACAAACATGCTGTTAATCAGGTGGTCATAATGTTTCAGCTCATCAGTGTAGCAACAAACGGCACAAAAAAATTAATCACCCCGGGAGACGTCACGTTTGGGTCCTTATCGAGCAGGCACAGCTACTGGCACCGAACTAATTCACATACGCCATGCAATGACCGTAACTGATTTGTTGAGCTCATATGAAGATGTAGCAGCAATGCTCAACAATTTTGTAGCGAAACCCAGTTGGGTAAAGTTGTAGAAGTTTTATTCAAAGAAGATTGTGCGACTACTATGCTGCAAGCGCTATTTATCTCGCCTAGGGATCATGAGAACAAGAGGAAGTAGATTAGGTGTCGTACAGAGGCGTATAGACAGTCATTTTTTTCTCGTCCGTTATAAAATGGAATAAACAGGAAAATCAATAGTATCGGTACGATGAACCCTCCGCCATGCACTTTACAGTGGCTTACTGAGTTTATACAGCGTGTCGCAGGAGCAGTGGCCAGTATCCAGATATATGACAGGGACGATCATTCGAAGCAAAAAAATCTGGCAAACGTATGCTCTAAAATGCATAGCTTATGAGCTATCAGCAATTCTTCATCTACGATGCTGTGAAACAAATCTCTTCTGCTGCAAGCTCATTGCTTCCCATATTTTCGGAGGAAGCAGCACGGATCAAAATAAGAACAAATTGTCTAGTAAACAAGGGCTCTAAACTGCATACTTTAAGAGATGTGAGCACTTGTTCAATAAAAGAGAAGTGTTTCACAGTAGTGAAGATGAACAAGCGCTTACAGCACTTTAGAGCCCATGTTTACTGAACATTTTTTCTTGTTTTAATCCATACAACCACCTCTCAGAATATGGAGAACAAAGAGCTTGCAGTAGAAAAGATTTGTTTCACAGTGTCTAAGATGACCAAGTGCTCATATATCTTAAGACACGCATTTTAAGGCCCATGTTTACTGGAAATTTTTGCTACGGGTGATCGTTCCTGTCATATCCCTGAATATTGACTATTCTCTTGAGAGGTGTAGATGTGGATTGTACGTGTAAAAAATTAGGCCAGAGAACGCGTGATGTTGTTTTGTAAACATAGGAAACTGTAGACTACTGGCCGTCAAACTTATTTTGCTGAAGAACCAATACTGGCAGTGTGGGCTGGCACTTTGGGTCGCATATGTGTCGATCTTAATATTATTTGGAAACCTACATAAATTAGTGTGTTATGAGCCCCCAACTGACTAGCTATAGTCATGGCGCGTTAAGTTGGCCGCTGGCCTCCAAGTTCTGATTGTTAAAAGTCGGCACCATTCGGAACACTTCTGGGCGACTATTCTCTGTTGCAGATTCTGCCACCTTCAGCGACCTCAGAGTTGTGACACTGTAATTACCTGACGAAGTGTTGTCTTGTTGGTGAACGTGATCTTCTCTATAAAGCGCATTCACGAATTCAAGTTATTTCCGTTTGGAATTTATACCATAGCAGCTGATCGGTACAAGTCGCGCTCGCCTGAATTGTCAGTTCTAAAGGCAATAAAACATTTCCGCCTCACATTCTCTAATCCAGCAGCACCTACGCTACTTACCCCTCCGCCCTAACATAAGCGACAAACTTTAGTTAGCTTGAATACGCCGAATTCATCAACGTCGGTTAAAATTAAGCGCACCGTAAAATCTACTGACTCTTAAGTATTGTTGTTTGTTACTGGGCAGAAAAACTACAGTCTTGACAACCTACACTGAAGAGCCACAGAAACTGGTAGACCTGCCTAATATCGTGCAGATCCCCGGCGAGCACTCAGAAGTGCCGCAACACGACGTGGCATGGACTCGACTAACGTCTGAAGTAGAGCTGGAGGCAATTGACACCGTGAATCCTGCAGGGCTGTCCATAAATCCGGAAGAGTACGAGGGGGTCGAGATCTCTTCTGAACAGCATGTTGCAAGGCATCACAGATATGCTCAGTAATGTTCATGTCTGGGGAGTATGGTGGCCAGTGGAAGTGTTTAAACTTAAAGAGTTTTCCTGGAGCCATTCAGGACTTATGGGGTGTCGTATGGTCCTGTTGAAATTGCCCAAGTCCGTCGGATGCACAATGAACATGAATAGATCAGGTGACCAGACAGGATGCTTACGTACGTGTCACCTGTCGTATCTAGACATATCAGGGGTCCCATATCACCCCAACTGCACATCTCCCACACCATTACAGAGACTCCACCAGCTTGAACAATCCCCTGCTGACACGCAGGGTCTATGGATTCATGAGATTGTCTCCATACCTGTACACGTCCATCGCTCGATATAACTTGATACGAGACTCGGCCGACCAGGCAACATGTTTCCAAACATCAACAGTTCAATGTCGGTGTTGACGGGCCTAGGCGAGGAGTAAAGCTTTGCGTTGTGCAGTCACCAATTGTACACGAGTGGGCCTTCGGCTCCGAAAGCCCCTGTCGATGATGTTTCGTTGAAAGGTTCGCACACTGACACTTGTTGATGGCCCAGCATTGAAATCTGCAGCAATTTGCGGAAGGGTTGCACTTCTGTCACGTCGAATGATTCTCTTCAGTCGTTGTTGGTCCCGTTCTTGCAATATGTTTTTCCGGCCGCAGAGATGTTTGCTGTTTTACCGGACCTGATATTCACGATACACTCGTGGATTGGTCGCTGGGGAGAACACCACTTATCGCTGCTTCGGAAATGTTTTGTCCCATTGCTCGTGCGCCGACTATAATACCAAGTTCAAATTCACTTAAATCTTGATGACATGCCATTATAGTAGCAGTAGCCGATTTAACAACTGCGCAATACACTTGTTGTGTTATAGAGCCTTTGCCAACCGCAGCACCGTATTCTGCCTTTACGTATCTCTTTATTTGAACATTCTTTGGCGCTTCATTTTAGATGCATATTATTATAAAATACGGCTGAGAACCGCGGGCCACTAGAATACTTGAACAGGGCCGCAATTTGATGACCATTGTTCGAGACGAAGGGGGCAAAAATGGAGTATCGCGTGAACGTCAATGGTCAGTTCCATGTAATAACAATAAAATTGATAATGAGACGTGCTGTTGTCGGCCGTTGTTGGGGCCTGACGAGGAGTTATACCGACTGCGTATGCAGGGTGTTAATGATTGCGCTCGCGCCGTGTGTCTCCGTCTTCGCCAGTGATCATAAAAGGTTTTCCGCGCAGGAGTGGGTGCTGTAAACGATGAGTCACGCCCTCACGTATACTCAAAGCAGTTTATTTGCACTATCCAGCGTGAGATTCGCTTTAGCACCAACATGGACTTCTGACGTCCGTTCGCGTCAAGGTCGCACATCTGCGTCTCCGCAGCCACAACTTCAATATGGTCGGGTTCTGCCGTGTTTCTAACTTTACCATTGGAGTTCTTGTTTGTGCGAAATATGACCGAAGTGGTTAGGGCGAACACTCTGAATGCCCCAAGCTAATAATCTTCGTCTAATATAGGCTGAATCAAGAGGACAGATACGTGCTCTCAGGGTTGATAGTAGATTCTGGACGAAAAATCTCATTTAGAAATACGCCCTGTTCTGGAAGTTTTCCGAACTAGAACACATTTAATGTAAATTGTTATTTATTTTCTGTATTATTCAAACGTTGACATTGTTTACGACGTACCACAGTAATGTAGAGGAAGTTGAGACGAACAATTTGATACACGACACTTTTCTTCTATGAAGTCGGAAAAGTACCTCAAACTGGCTTGCAGAACCTACCTAAGCTACAACGCATACCCGTCGGTCTAGATTTTCAGTATTCTTGCGCTCTCTTCGCGCAAATTATTAGTGCTGGAAAAAAATGAATGGGATATTTTTTGTAGGAAATTTGCGGTGGTTTAATTTTGTACTACGACACGTTTTCGCTGGAAGTGATATTAAATGTGTTCTATCTCGGAAGCCATTCGGGATAGTGCATATATCCATATGAAGCTTTTTGTTCAAAATCACTATCACCCGTAATAGCATTCACTTGTAAGCATGTACCTTTTCTCATGACTATCCCTGTATTTCCTACGCAAGCCACTCGGAGGGTAAATACCAGTATCATCGATTTTATGTTCTCTTCCATCCAAATACTGAGCGAAGGAAAAATGTCTGTATCTGTAAGTGCATTGATCTCGCTTATCTTATTTGTGGAATATTTCGTCGGTATTACGAGAAACATAAACAATTTAAGAACGTATATGCACAGTACTGACGTTCCACAATAACATTTAATTTATATTTCGTTGTGAACCAGCTTTCTGCTTTTTAGGCGATCCTCATCCAACTGAAGATCAAACAGATAATCCACGCATCAGCGAGAGTTTGTATCTGTACAGAGATTGTTTTTTCAAAGATATGTGACCATTTTACAACTATACGGGGTGAATCCCCTAAAACTCGCATGATAGATAATGCGGAAATGAAAGCGCTATTGATGTACGGTTTTCGCACAATGAATTGGTAGTCAGGGGCTCGTATTGTTAGTAACAAACTAAAATAAGGGTAAATTACAATGTCGGTTGTGTTTGTTGCAGTACTGCAGTGCGTTTCCCCGTAATAGCATTCACTTGTAAGCATGTACCTTTTCTCATGACTATCCCTGTATTTCCTACGCAAGCCACTCGGAGGGTAAATACCAGTATCATCGATTTTATGTTCTCTTCCATCCAAATACTGAGCGAAGGAAAAATGTCTGTATCTGTAAGTGCATTGATCTCGCTTATCTTATTTGTGGAATATTTCGTCGGTATTACGAGAAACATAAACAATTTAAGAACGTATATGCACAGTACTGACGTTCCACAATAACATTTAATTTATATTTCGTTGTGAACCAGCTTTCTGCTTTTTAGGCGATCCTCATCCAACTGAAGATCAAACAGATAATCCACGCATCAGCGAGAGTTTGTATCTGTACAGAGATTGTTTTTCCAAAGATATGTGACCATTTTACAACTATACGGGGTGAATCCCCTAAAACTCGCATGATAGATAATGCGGAAATGAAAGCGCTATTGATGTACGGTTTTCGCACAATGAATTGGTAGTCAGGGGCTCGTATTGTTAGTAACAAACTAAAATAAGGGTAAATTACAATGTCGGTTGTGTTTGTTGCAGTACTGCAGTGCGTTTCGTTTACGAGATATTGTATTTTGAAACGCCCCCACCCCGACACTTGTATAATACCTGTGGTAGAAAACAAGTGCATACTCTAATTATGTAGATTCCTACCAGTAACGAGATGACTGACCATCACAGATTGTATTCAAAATAACCACCGGCAGTGGCAATATACGCTTCTAGTCTAGTATGGAATGACTGCTGCACATGTACTAGCATTTTAGAAGAGATATCCAAGCTGGCTGGAGTAATACGTTGTAGCATTTCTCCAGATGTAGTTCACGTGTCCTTGTACACAGCGTTTTTCAGCTTTTCGCACAAAAAAGAATGTACAGGCGTCAAATCCGGGGAAAGGGCCGGCCAAGGCACAAGTTGTCTGCACCCAATCATACGGTTTAAAAACAAATCGCGAAGACATGCTATAGTACTTCGTGCAGTATAGTTGGACAGTCATCATGTTGGTACCATAGGTTCCTCCCAGTCCGCAAAGAAACGTCTTCTAGCACCCGTGGAAGATGGTCTGTTAGGTGCCTGCCATACTTCTGCGTGTTCAGTGTTCCACCTATCGATAACGGGCCTATGGGCTGATGGTTCACTGTCCCACACCGCGCGTTTACACTCCACGTAATCTGACGTTCCATCAGAAGAAGCCAACGGGAATTATCAACAGACCAACAGTGCATGTTTCGGCGGTTTACCTGACCGTGACTGATAAATGTACCTTCATCAGTAAACAAGATACATCATACATCTGGAGTATCCTATCTTAATACCCATGTACAGAAGTTAACACGATTCTCACAATCGTTACCACGCAGCTCTTGATAGAGGGAGACGTGATACGGTTGGAACCTATGTTGATGGAGAATGCGTAAGAGACTTGTGTGACTCAAGCCTCTTCCTCGTGCGCTTGGTCTTTGACGTCTATTAGGATATCTTGCCGCAGACACCATACAAGACCGAACTACATTCATCTTACACTCTCCATATACCATGAGTATGTCAGATTTTTCTGCACTAGTAAATCCCATCGTCCACTCACGCCCTACTGCTTGGATTGCCAAACAGTAAGTGACTAGCAAGTCACAATGCACTCAAGGAACACACAAGTACACTGTAAACAAATATAACAACATCGTACCTAGCAACTATGCAGGCTGAATGGCACAGACAAGTGTCGGTGTGGAAACTTTTCAAACGGGAGTATCTGCCCCGGGCGGAAATTCCAGGGGGGTGCCAAACTCATATTCTTGAAAAAAGAAACCTTGTTTCACAAAGCGCCTGGCATTCAGCGCATGTTGGTCTGGTGATTATTCATAAGATTTTGAAACGCGTCCCGGTTATATTTTGAGCATTTTTGAACACATTCTAAGTTGATTTTTGAACGAATCATTAGTTGATTTTTTAATGCGTGCATAGCGTACGTGAGATCTCTTCCAGGGGAATCACCGTGGCACTTAGAAATAAAAAGTTTTCCTGTCGACAAAAGGGGGCGGGACTATATGAGCTGAGCAGAGTAATAAAGACGAACGGATGAATGCCAATCAGTGTTTCTTTATATCGTTGATAGGGTATGCGAATGATGAGCGTTGTAATTATTAACCATATCCATATATTCTGACTACCAGAGTGGAAATAAGCGACAAACAGGTAAGAAAGATTAGATACTATCTACTCGGTGCATCGAAGAAAATTTTGACAGGAAATTTTGGCCAGACCGCTGCACTAACAGTTGTACAGGCCCCGATTAGCAGCCGGACTAACGGGGAAAATGCGTTGCACGAACACGTAATGACGCCTAGCCGGAGAATAAGCGCGGGGTAATTGAACCGGTGATTCTCGCAGAATTGGTGATGTTAACTGGAGAATAAATTTTGACAATGGCAGGAACAGTCACAGAGTTAATAATGACAAGATCGTATGTTAGAGCGAGTAAGGAGAAAAACCAGGACGTCACAAAAATTATGTGGAAAAAATATAACTATTCAAATTTATATAAAAATTTCGTACTTTAATTTTCGATCTTATTCTTGAGAAACTGGAGCATATGAATGAAATATGAAACTATTTCCTAACACAAAACTTTTTGCTTGTAGTAGGCCTAATAAGCATTTGATATTGGTACTTCATGAATTATTGTGTTATTTATGTAAACGAGGTACATAAAAATGACCATTTGTGCTGAAACAGTCTCGCTTATTGGACACGTGTTAGAATTGGTGTAACATTAGAAAGACATATTTCGTTTTATGAAGCAGACAGTGACAAAATAGACGTATTCAAACCGAGAAACCACACCACTCTTGGGTACTATTCGTATTAACAGCATATTCACTACTAGACAACGACATTTTGATCTTTCGTGTAGCAAACCGTTTGAGGTGATAGATTTTTTCGCAGGAAGGAAAGAACACCCTGTAAAGCTGTAGCAAAATTAGAGAGAAAAAAATGCTGGACGGAAGGACTGAAGAAATGTGTACCGTCTTTGTTTGTCTCTTGTCTTTACTGGTTTTATGCTTCATATACTTTAAATAATCACACAAAAGGGAAAGTTGTCAAGTAATAGGCAACAAAGAATGCAAATATTCTGAAGAGTTATTATTCCGTAGTCACATATAATCCTACACAGTATTACTTGTGATTTTTTTTAACGTGAAGAACTGTCGAATGGGAGCAAAATAGGCACCACAGGACGCCAGGTCCGGTGGCCCCCATTACAAGGGCGCAGTGCCCCACCCTGGGGCACACGAGAACAGAACACACAATTCCAATATAACAAACCCTTCAGAAAACATATTTATGAACAGTCGATCCCCTGTTTTAATTTTTGATGCTCCGTCTCAAACGCTCGAGGAAGGAGGGGGGGGGGCATAATAGTAAAGAACTGTCAAAATATTTGACAAAAACGTACTTTTACGCTTCATAACTAGAAGAACTGTTACAGTTACTGAGACGTGTAAGAAAGACTTTATGGTAGTCTTGTACTGCAAGGAAGCAAGGGAGAGGATGTTGCTATGGTTGGCCAGTATCCTCCTTCCACATCACAAATGCACACGTGGATTAACACAGTTCTTTATTTACTTGTACAGCATACTTAACTTCGGTAGAGTCCATGTCTTGCAGCACAAGCTCATCAGTAATAGTCCTCTTGCAGACAATATCGGCAATCTTGCTATCACAAACTTTAATCTCGCTATAGTCAGTAATGTGGTCGCTATATGCTGTCGTAACCTGCGATGTAAACTGAGCCAGCTCAGCAAATATTCTGACAAACGCCGAACTGGAAGAGTGAGTCAGTGAGGTCCTCTGGTCAGCGGAGACGGCCTAAATACTTGCTGTCGAGAGGGCACTGGCGGTGCGTTGCTTGCAGGTGTGTCTCTGGTCTCTCTCGTGATAGGCGCGCTTGATCCAACGCCTACTATCAATCTTCGCACTACATCTTTGTTGACCAGTGTGCTTGCAACAGCTTAAGCCAGCACAAATATAGATGCAATATTGCCATCACTTCCAACTGGTTGTTGTTGTTGTGGTCTTCAGTCCAGAGATGAAGCTCTCCATGCTACTCTATCCTGTGCAAGCTTCTTCATGTCCCAGTACCTACTGCAACCTACATCCTTCTGTATCCGTTTAGTGTATTCATCTCTTGGTCTCCCTCTACGATTTTTACCCTCCACACTGCCCTCCAATACTAAATTGGTGATTCCTTGATGCCTCAGAACATGTCCTACCAACCGATCCCTTCTTCTAGTCAAGTTGTACCACAAATTTCATTCCTCCTCAATTCTATTGAATACCTCCTCATTAGTTATGTGATCTACCCATCTAATCTTCAGCATTCCTCTATAGCACCACATTTCGAAAGCTTCTATTCTCTTCTTGTCCAAATTATTTTATCGTCCACGTTTCACTTCCATACATGGCTACCATACATGGCTACACTCCATACAAATACTTTCAGAAATGACTTCCTGACACTTAAATCTATGCTCGATGTTAACAAATTTCTCTTCTTCAGAAAAGCGTTCCTTGCCATTGCCAGCCTAGATTTTATATGCTCTCTGCTTCGACCATCATTAGTTATTTTGCTCCCCAAACAGCAAAACTCATTTATTACTTTAAGTGTCTCATTTCGTTATCTAATTCATTCAGCATCACCCAAGTTAACTCCGCTACATTCCATTATCCTCGTTTTGCTCTTGTTGATGTTCGTCTTATATCCTCCTTTCAAGACACTGTCCATTCCATTCAACAGCTCTTCCAGGTCCTTTGCTTTCTCTGACAGAATCGGTGAACCTCAAAGTTTTTATTTCTTCTCCATGGATTTTAATTCCTACTCCGAATTCTTCTTTTGTTTCCTTTACTGCTTGCTCAATATACAGGTTGAATAACATCGGGGAGAGGGTACAACCCTGTCTCACTCCCTTCCCAACCACTGCTTCCCTTTCATGTCCCTCGACTCTTATAACTGCCATCTGGTTTCTGTACAAATTGTAAATAGCCTTTCGCTCCCTGTATTTTACCCTGGCCACCTTCAGAATTTGAAGGAGAGTATTCCAGTCAACATTGTCAAAAGCTTTCTCTAAGTCTTCAAATGCTAGAAACGTAGGTTTGCCTTTTATTAAACTATCTTCTAAGATAAGTCGTAGGGTCAGTATTTCCTCACGTGTTCCAGCATTTCGCGCCCCTGGTGTTCTAGCATTTCTAGATGGCACTTGATATTGGCAATAAACCGAAATAGGACTGTCGTTTACAATATTGGCTCTGAGCACTATGGGACTTAACTTCTGAGGTCATCAGTCCCCTAGAACTACTTAAACCTAACTAACCTAAAGACATCACACACATCCATGCCCGAGGCAGGATTCGAACCTGCGACCGTAGCGGTAGCGCGGCTCCAGACTGTAGCGCCTAGAACCGACGGCCACTCCGGTCGGCTTTAAAATATTAAAAATATATTACGTTATTGTAGCTGGTTCGGAGCGTTCATTTCCATAACGCGTCGGTGGTGTGTGCTGTGCAGGATGCGGAGCTCGCTGGCTGACGCTGGCAGCGGGCAGTACGGGTCGTGCCCGCAGCTGGAGGGCCGCGACCGGCGGCTGCAGCGGCGCTCGCGCAAGGACTCCGTGGCGGGCAGCGAGGCCGCCTCCTCCAGCGGCGCCAGCAGCGCCGACACCGACGACGGCCAGCACGACTCCTCCTCCTCCGTCAGCGAGCAGGAGCGCCTCCAGGTCGAGGCCGCCTTCCGCAGCCTCAAGACCCAGGTGCGTCACCTCGCGAGACTCGAAACGATCGACTTCCTCGTCTCGACTGACTACTCGAGAGAAGTGAGCCTACTGCAGCGCCCCTGGTGTTTTATTCCTGAACTAGTCTCGTCTGTTAAAGCCCATTTTACACGGCTGACTTCCTTGCCTCAGTTGACTGCTCGAGAGAAAACGACCTACATAAACAACTTAGGCTGGCCAAGGCGCCGCCATATTTGAAGCCAACTGAAAACTCAGCCGCAGTGTTTTACGTCGTCACGTTAAACGAGATAGTCGTCTGCTAGCAAGGGATCGTGTGGTTTTGTTTGCCGTACAGTGACATTTACTACTCCTAGCCGCGATTTTTTTCAGTGGCCGGACGAGCGTTTCGGGAAATAATTTCCAAATATGAAGTGAGTTTTTGTGTATTATGCCATATCAAGCGTGATGTTTGCGATGTGCGAGCTGCTGCATTGTTGTGGTGACTAATGTAAACACTCACATTTCTGTCATTACTGATATATCTTACCCCACAGATATTGGCGAATTTCTGTACAACAGCTATTGCACCTTTGACTTGGATGACGTTTAGCGAGTTTCACGCTTACGTGCAGGGTGAAAATTATTGAACTCTATGAAAAAAAAAACTTAAATTAGTTACAAACTATGGCGTGCACGCGCTTTGTTCAATATCTAAACGTCACTACAGACATGCAGATTTAGCGTATGACATGTTGCTTGCTTGTTAGCACTGACAACTCTAAACAAACAACGCTGCTCTCGGTCATTAAGGAAGACCACTGGGCAATGCATTGTCTGCGGTGAGAGGTAATGTCTGAAATATGGTATTCTCAGCACACTCTTGACACTGTGGATCTCAGAATAATGAATTCTCTAACAATTTCGGAAATGGAATGTCTCATCCCTCTATTTCCGACTACCATTCACATTCAGACTGTTAATTTCTATTGTGGGGCCATAATCACGTTAGAAACCTTTTCACATGAATCACCTGAGTACAAATGACAGCTCTGCCAGTGCACTGTCCTTCCATACCGTGTGCATGTGACTCTCCCTGCCATCTGTATATGTGCATATCGCTATCTCATATCTTTTGTCAGTTGAGTGTATTTTGGCTACTCCATAGTCTTCAATTTTGATGTAAGTTTTTCGTCTCTCTTCATTCTACTTTCAATGCGCATTAGACTGGTTTGTCCCATTCAACAGTTCCTGCCTATCTTCTTCAATCTCACTGACAATAGCGATGCCAACAGCAAATCTTATCATTGCTATCCTTTCACCCTGAGTGTTAATCCTACTCCATCATTGCTTCATCGATGCACCGACTGAACAGTTGGGATGAAAGACTACATCATCATGACATTAATATTTCCACAGTTCTATGTGAATCTTGTCTGCAGCTCGTGGTCTTGTAGCGGCGTTCTCACTTCCCGCGCATGGGGTCCCAGGTTCGATTCCCGGCGGGGTCAGGGATTTTTCCTGCCTCAAGATGACTGAGTGTTGTCGTGTCATCTTCATCATCATCATTCATCCCCATTCGGTTGGAGGAAGGCAATGTCAAACCACCTCCATTAGGACCTTGCCTAGTACAGTGGTGCGGGTCCCCTCATTGTCCCATACGCTCCTCGGAGTATGGGACCTCATCATCATCATCATCATGTGAATCTTGGTGCAGTGGCCAATAGGACTATCATATATAAAATCAAAAGACATTGACCGGTATTGATTCTTTTCTGATTGTAGCCAATGTTAACTTTCAGACAACTCGGTGTTTAGGATGTCTACAACAGTGAGAGCAAAAGTACCATGCAGAATTGCTGAAATGACTGTAAATGAGTTTGAAATCATCTTTTTACTGGCATGTTATTCTCAATAAACATGTTGTTGCCTGTTAGCTAAAGTTTGTAACTACTGGAGAGCATTTCACTATCCCTCACCGAAAGTATTCATGGCATGCGTGAATGGTTTCTGTAGGAAGATACATGGTGGCATAATATAACTCTGTAAAATATGATATAGTGTAAGCACAATTAAAGTTAAGCTGCACTGGTCGTTACATATTCCAAATCAAATCATATGCTAAGCAGCACTTGATAAAATCTCCCTGCATATCATGCTTGCTGCATTGACACTGACAGGGGAAAAAAAAAAAAAAAAAAAAAAAAAAAAAAAAAAAAAAAAAAAAAAAAACGCAGCACCAAAAAAGAGTTTTGCTACATAAACAAAAGTTGGTAGATGTGTTTGTGAGATGATGTCTCCTCAGATTACATGCCAGTCGCGTTAGTGGCATAAGTAGTGCTGCTACAAGGATGCAAATCAGGTTTGCCTTAAATACACGCTGTTGTGATCCTAAGCATTAGGTACCTTTGGGATTGGATGTGGTGAGTTGATGTTAGTCAAGAACGTCTTTAAGATGACAAAGACACCATTATGAACACCTCACTGTGTTTGAATGAGGTCATGCAATAGAGCTATGAGAAGCTGGATGTTCCTTCTGTGATGTTGCAGAATTGCTGGGCAGGAATGTAGCCATTGCATATGACTGCTTGCATGTGCGGTCACAAGACAACCAGTCTCTGGACAACTATGTGGCACTACCGGGAGGAAAGACAGTTGTGTTCGACATATGTCTCTGGCGCATTGTACTGCAATGCAGCAGCAATATGAGCAGCATTTGGCACCACAGTGACACAACAAATGGTTAGAAATTGTTTACTTCGAGGGCAGATCCGAGCCAGACACCATGTAGCGTGCATTCCAATGACCCCAAAACCACCGCCATTTTAAACTTATGTGGTGTCAAGCAAAAGGTCATTGGAGGACAGGGTGCCAGTCTGTTGTGTTTCCTGATGAAAGGTGGTTCTGACTCAGTGGCAGTGATGGCCATCATGTTGGTTAGAAGAGGGCCAGTTGAGGGCCTGAAACCCACCTGTCTGCAAACTAGACACACTGGACTGACACCTGGAGTTATGGTTTGGGGTGGGAGTTTGCATGATAGCAGGAGCACTTTCAGGGTTATTCCATGCACCTTGATTGCAAATTTGTATGTCAGTCTGGTACTTCGACATGTTCTGCCCCCATTTATGAACAGTATTCCAGGGGATGTTTCCCAACAGGATAATGCTGTCTCCAGTCGAGCACATATGGAACATCATCAGACGATAACTCCAGCATCATCCACAGGCATCATTAATCTCCCTTGTGCAAGACACATGGAACTCCATCCCACAAACTGACATACAGCACCTGCAAAACACAATGCATGCACATTTGCATGCTTGCGTGGTTACACCTGTTATTAATGTACCAGCATTTCCTATTTGCAATGGATTACCTCACCTGTGGTCGTAAAATGTTAATCTCTCTCTCTCTCTCTCTCTCTCTCTCTCTCTCTCTCTCACACACACACACACACACACACACACACACACACACACACATACATACATACATATATATATATATCTCCCGGGATTGGAATGACTCGTTACCCCTCTCCCTTAAAACCCACATCCTTTCGTCTTTCCCTCTTCTTTCCTCTTTCCTGATGAAGCAGCCGTGCTTTGCAAAAGCTTGAATTTTGTGTGTGTGTTTATATTTGTTAGTGTCCCTATCAACATACCAACGCTTTCGTTTGGTGTAATATATATATATATATATATATATATATATATATATATATATATATATATATATATATATTCCCATCAGTGTAGTTCATATGTTTCCTGCATGAGCCATCATGTCTGCAGAGGTTGGAAACTAGTGTGTATACAACCCAATAAAGGTGCTACTTTGTTTATCTTTGTCAACTTTCCTTCCATTGGCACTTATACTGGAGGTTAGCGGAGCTTGTCATGTGACCGTGTGGACTGGTGTCGGTTGCAGGTGTACGTGTGCGGTTCGCTAGCAAACCTATACCTGGGCTCTACCAGTGGTGACGAGTGGCGACTCGAGAGCACAGGTGTGCCTGTGCTGCTGCTGGACCTGGGGGCAGCACGCGCACGCACTCAGCGCCGCATCCAACTCGTACTGGCTGAACGCGGCACATGCTTTGCGCTGTGGCGCGACACCATCGACAACCTCACCAACTACCGAGTGGCTGGGCGTGCCTTCCACACCATGCACCTTTCGTCTGACCACACCACACTCGTCGGCCTCAGTTTCGACTCGGAGCGTGCTGCCGATGAAATGGCGGGCCGCGTCGAACGCCTCACCTCCTCGCCGGAGAACATCAGCCTGTCTGCACCAGGTGCGATGCCTCAACCTTTCGATGCACACATACATAACTCCCACATTAATGCAGATCAGAGACTGCACAGATAACCAAAAAGACATGAATAATGTAGAATCTACAATTTTTTCCAAAAATTGCTGAACTAATCGTGCATGATCTGCAAGCTGGATAATCCACAAGCAGGTTTATTAGGAGTTTGTTGAAGAAGCATAATTAGTGTCAAATTTCATGGACAATACAACCAAGTTAAACACCAGATGTGGAACAACAAAACGTAAATAGCTTTAAATGTCTGGGCAAATGGATTACAGAAGGAATATATAAAGAAAGATTGAAAGCAAGAATCAGAAAACTGGAAATAGCTTTCCAAGCACAACAAAAAGTGTTTCTTCCTAATACCACAATCTGTAGTTACAACATTGTCATAAAACCAATGTATGTCTCACCCTCTCTGATGGAGGGAGAAGGAGATAAGTGTCAGTATCATGTCAACAATGAGGTATATTGGGTCCAGATTATAAAAATTGTATCTAAAAATGGTATCTATCTAAATCAAAACAGGAAATATATTACAGTTGAAAAAATTATGGACAAAATGTGCTAATGCAGAGTTTAGTTTTATGGTCAAGTAAGAGTAATTTCTATCTTACAACTCCCTGAAACATAATATCTTGCCCTAGTTGTTTGTGACTGAAGTGTAATTTGTAACTTTACTGTGCTATGGTTGTGATTATTTGTTTTCAAATGTTGTTGGTCAGTAACCTACCAGCAGTCCATTGTACATTTTTAAGCAATAGCTAATAATTACAGTAATAAATAAAAGGTAGCATTTCACACCCTTCTGTTATGTGAGATGCTAATGAAAGCAAATGATTTGGCTACTCATCTTGCATTGTGTATTTGGTGTAATTTAGTACCTTTGTTATATGACTTTACATGATACTTGGTTCCAGGTCGCAGTAAAACATCACGAGGGCGTCGGTCTGCACAGCCACCCCCTCCTCCGCTGCCGACAAAGTCACACATCTCACAGCCCTGCTGTTTCCAGCACATCACAAGTGTGGAGGTGGGCGATCGCAGTCGGTACTTCTCTCTGCAAACTCTCGTCCCCATGCTGTCTTCTGAGCAAGAAGAGCCACGCTCAGAATTGTAACTGAATTGCTTGATACATTACATGTGTCTAGAGATGAACAATTGGCATCTCTGCCTCTTTTTTTGTGAGAAATGTTCACTGGCTACTGAAGACTGTCCTTACATAACTGTAATGGTATCCATTGTGGACCATGTTTTAAAGGATGCCCATTTAAGCCAGATGAATATTTTGTACTAATTGTTGCTACTCATCATAATACATTCAGTTACATGGTGATTGTGCCTTGTATGTGCCGATTTTCATTTGTGTATAATGGTGCACTCAGCCTGGCATGCATATAAAGACTGCTTTGTTCCCAGTGTAATAGCAATTGTTTGATGTGTGAATAAGTAGACATGGAACATTACATGAGTGAATTTTTACTAAAGCTTGTCACTTTTTAGAATGTTGTGCTGAACCAGTATTGGAAGTTACAGATAGGTGCATTGCGCTGTTTCTGTGATTATTATTGTTGTGGGAATGTGCAAAGTAGTGCTTCACGATCATCGCAGATACTTTCAGCATATTGTGCTGCTGCTGTTCGTCAAGGTTCTGGTGCCTTGTCCTCAGCCAGAATAATTTGTGCAAAATGCACGCTGTTGCATATACATGAGTGAAATGTATTTTTGTGAATGTGTGTTTTGTTAAAATTTGTTCACTGGACATGTATTTGAATCATTTTCATGTATTGCATTCTTTTCTGTTGTTATATGGACACAGTATGATGCTTTCTGTGATAATGTGCATCGGTTTTCAGACATGACCATTCATGTTCCAAAAGATTGTTTTTGTGTGAGCTTCCATAATTATTTTTCAGTTTGCAGCTATCCTTGTTCATTAACACACTACATCTCATTGGTAAATTCATTGTGCTTTGTTTGTAGTTATTATCTCAGTGCACAACTGATTGACAGAACTGTGTATGTGCCATGATTAGCATGTACTTTTAAAACTGATAATATGTCATGACACATTAGACAGTACGTAGAAAGGTTTGGACATGCCAAATTCACTGAAAGACATCTGACATGAAACCAGTGAGGCTGTAGTTTCCTACCTATTCTATTATCATTGACCTTCCTATTTGATTCAGTGAGCACAATAAAACATAATGAGATTTTTTTTTAAAATCAAGATTTTTTTCCATACCTTTAGTATCTTCCTGCTATTTGTCTACAGTCAAGATTGAAATAAATTTATGATAAAGGGAAATTCAAAAGTATTATTGCTGAGTACTGGGCATGAAAAGACTTGGAAGTGTAAATTTCTCTTTTGCTGTATAATTTTCTAATAAAAATTTGGGGTTTGAAGGAAGGGGAGGGGAAGAATCTTACCCTAGTCATTATTTAATTGTATTTTTCCAAACAACCCGTATTAATATGCTCTGTACTGTTACAAAGTGCATTACTCTTTCTAAGCCAACACCGTTCTGAAATATAGCTTTCTTTCAACATTTGCCATCCTTGGATGTTCTAGTTTACTCATTTCTCTGTACTCTTTCATTGAAATTATAAGACAAAGGCAATTGTATATGCAGAATTATTGTTTAAACAAACAGTTACAGTTAATTTCAGTATTTGATTTACAGACTGAACTTTCCCAATCACTTCTGTTGTCCAATGTGGAAGTGTTTCAAGACTCATTATTCAGTTTGTAAATAAAATCTTGTTTTATTATACATTATATTTATTACAGTTGTTTATGCTGATGTATTGAAAGAATTGTATGTACTGCTGTCAAATGCAGAAGCTGTGCTCTTTGTTGATGACTTTATTGAAAGGTTCATGTACCTAGTGTTTCAAGACTGGGATAATGAAGATGTTTAGAAGAGTTTTATCATGTATGTTAAATATACCCCCAAACCACCTCAGTACAGCTGTGGCAATGGGAGTTAACTTCTAGAGAACTATATTTAAACCAAACAGTTTTAGCTAGCTTGTTGATAGATTGTTGTGCTTGTAAAATATATATGATTACGTGGATTTCAAATTTTGTGTCATATTTTGAGATATGTTCTTTCAATAAATGTAAATTAAAATCTTTAGGAATGAGAGTTGCAAGTATTATAGAAGTGTAACATGATGTGTGCTTGGATCAGTTCAGCTGCAGTACCACTGTATTCTACACAAAGAGGATGTGTTATGATGTGCCTTTTATATTTGTCTTGAATTTATACATCTGGTTCATCACAGTGTGTTAAGATGTGTAGTGACATTGCTAAAGACAAATTAAATGTTTTTGTACACAAAACAAACAGACTAATACTTAATATTAGTGCTTAGTCATGGCCATTGATCATAAGAAATAAAGAATAAATTTCCTTATCGAAATGTAGGCTAAGAAGAGAGACTAGAACAATCTGCACATTTCATTCCTCTGATTTGCTCTTTCTATACTTCTACAAAACAGTATATTATTACTGATATTTGGTCTGTACAATGATTCTAAAATCTTACTCAGTGAATGGGGAATCACTGTCCAACATGCACCGATTTTAAAGGTGAGTACCAAATACACAATTTTTCATCATATGCCCTTTGTGCTGTCTTGTTTTTTATTTTCTATTTCCAGTAGTGACATAGTATCATAACAAAATTTGGTCTCCATTCAATAAAGTAACAGCAAAGATTCATACAAATCAGGGCTAAGAGGAAGCTGCTAAGTCTACATGTGCTTTGCAAACCACCATGAAGTGTGTGGCAGAAGGTACTTAGCATGATATCAGATTTTAGGTTTTCTTCACATTGCAATCACATAAGTAGTGCAGGAAGGATGACTGCTTAAAATCCTTTGTGCAAGCTGCAATTAATATAATCTTCTCTTTACAGTTCCTGCAGGAAAGATACATAGGGAGATGAGGAATATCTCTAGATCGTTCACCGAATTCTGGTTCTCAGAACTGTGTATGTAGGCTTTGGTGGCATAACTAGTGTCTTCTATTCAAGTATCTGATATTTCAAGTTTTTCAACAAGTCCGTAATGCTCTCCCAGGAGTCAGAAAACCTGTGACCCCTCATGCCATCCTTTTTTGTATACTTTAATATGTGCTGTTAGTTGTAATTGGGATGGGGTCCTACACACCTGAGCACTATCATAAGTTGCAACACACAAGTGATATGTAAGCAGTTCCTATCATAGGATGACTGCATTTTCCCAGTATCCTGCCAATGAAATGAAGCCTGACAACTCCCTTATCTATTACTGAGCTTATATGATCATTATGTTTATATCCTTACAAATTGTTACATCCAGGTATTTGTATGGAATTCCAGTTGTGACTTACGGATATTGTAGTTGTAAAATACTACTTTTCTATGTTTTGTGAAGTGCACAGTTTTACATTTCTGAACAGGTGAAGGAAGTTGACCCTCTCTGAAATCAACATCTGAAAACATTTGTGGAACTTTTTCAGGTAGTACTTGATTATGGATAACAGTATCATCTGCAAAAGTGTGTGATTACTGTTAAGAGTGTCTGCCAGGTCATTAACATACAATATTGACAACACAGGTCCCAACATATTTGCCTGGGGCATGCCTAAATTTACTTCTACTTCAACAATGTAAGAAAAGACAGATTGCTACTTACTGTAAATAAGATACACAAGGTTGCAGAAAGGCAAAATTAAAAGTTAAAAGACACTCACATAAAGTTTTTTGCCATAGCCCTTGTCAGTAAAACACACACACACACATACGTGATGACCAGTTCCAGCATCTCGGAGCAGAATTGAACTATCTGTGATGTGAGGTGTCTTCTTTACAGTAAGTAGCAATCTGTCTTTTCCTATACTGGTGATATTTCTACTTGGGAGTTTCCATTGTTTGACTCTTACTTCTACTTTTATTGATGAGTCTCCATCCAAAATAATACATCATGTGTTCCCTACCGAGAAACTCCCAATCCAGCCACATTTTGTTTATATGCCATACAATCATGCTTTACTAATAAATGGCAATGTGATATGAAGTGAAATACTTTTTGCAAGTCACAAAATATTGCATTCACCTGGTTGCCTTGATCCATCAGTTTCAGGATGATGTAATTTCAGAAAAGCACAAGTTGAGTTATGTCTTCACTGATTCATCCATAGGAGGCTGCATGGTTTCATCTATGATGCAACAAATTAACACTCATCAAACTAACTTAGGGAAACATGCCAGTCAGTCAGGTGGCAGGTACACTAGTCATATTAGCAAAGGTAAAGATGGCTCAATGACCACCATACACAGCACTTCTCTGCAGAAAGAAGTATACCAATGGCCAGTTCACATTTTAACTCACTCACTTTATACTGCTGTTAACTACATCAACTTTTACTTGTCAGTTTCAGTCACAATTGTATATCAAGTCTGTCACCACCTGTTTCAAAATTTACTGTCAATATCAGTTCACATTTTTACCACTGCCGTATTCCACAGATGTAGTTTCACACATAAAATTATTCAAACAAAAAGTGTTTCATATAACATGTTTCTAAAAGTACTGAAGACTATAAAATAATCTCTTCCAGCTCCATACAGTTTCCTAAACCCATGAAGATGGTCCTGAAAGTCTGTGCTTACACATGCAAAAGGTAACTGATGCATGAGTAATTCACACAAGTCACCAACAATTTTTTATACAGCAAATGATTTGAACTTCTGTGTGATTTTTCTCAAAAATAGCTACTCTCTACCCTCCTTACTATTATGTATTGCATGTGCCTCACATATTTCATTTTGAATTTTAACAGTATTGTCATAGCTATTTTCAAGACTATCCATAAGGGTTTAGGTATCTGTATGGGATTTATCCATTTTAAAAACATGTTATATCAAAAAAATTTTATTTAAATAATTATTTACCCCTTTTTAGTGTCATGAATGTGAAATTTTTTAGCTGATATCAGACATTTTGATGAGATTATGACACACATGTGCTAAATTTCATGTTTATTTCACTTTCTCTTCACCTAGGTTAATCAATATGTTGCTTCCTGCTATATATATTTTGCAAAAATACCATGAAGATAAAAATCAGGTAGGATTGAGCTCACATGGAGGCTTACCAGCAATCATTCTTACAGCAAAACATTCTGAATGGATCAGGAAAAGGGAAAAATTGGCAGTGGCACACAAAGTATTCTCTACCACATATCATACAAGAAAGGGAGTTAATATTGCATTGTCTTTCAGTTCTGATCTGTGTTAAAAGTTCCAAGTTTCTAGCCAATTGGGAAGTTAGTGTAAAATCAACTGCAAAATCTGTACCAAACAGACAGGGTGACAAGAAAGCAACCTAAAGAAAACCTTTTAAAATATGAAGTTGCCAAATGGCTACTAATAATCATGAAATTAAGTGAGTTAGAAAAAGCCTTTTGATAATCATTAAAACTAATAGTGGCAGTGTTGTATGTGGAAGGAAGTTACTAATAAATAAAAGTAAAAACATTTAACAAGTGAAAAGTGCTGGCGCTCTGGCTATGCAATAAAAAAAATAAGTATTATATCTCTGTATTTTCTGATGACCTGCTTTTTCTGTTGGATGTTATAAGGACAAATGTGATGAAAACTGGTTTGTATCAGGAGTTTCTCCAAACTTCAAAACAGGTTTTAAAATATTAATATATTGTTTTTCTCTCATTATATTCAGGTCTTGTTTCACATTAAATTTCTCCTATGTCTGTAACTTACATTTTACAGCCTCCTGTTTGCTCTTTGTATGAAATCTTCAGAACTTCACTATCTTTGTAGCCTGGTTTAAGGTTGCACAGGGCTCATAGCACGGATGAACTGTAGAGGCCCTATTCGGGAATACATACTCACATTTTTAATGTTATTTTACTTTGATATGATGAAGGAAATATATAATAAACTTTTATTTCTTGTACTGGAAGTTCTGAGCAATTATCTGAGCAACATAATGAATGTTACTCAAAACAATGTAACAACTCATCACAATTAATTCTACTTCCATCTGTAGAAAATAAGGAAAAATCTCTGTTTAGGAATAATAAGTCTCTGTCCTACAACTGAAATAAGGGCATGAGACCTGAGTGTTCTTACTTAACTTTTCATGAAGTAGGAAGATTAAGGTAATCAGTCTTCTACATATGAAACTTCCTGGCAGATTAAAACTGTGTGCCGAACCGAGACTCAAATTTGGGACCTTTGCCTTTTGCGGGCAAGTGCTCTACCAACTCAGCTACCCAAGCACAACTCATGCCCCGTCCTCACAGCTTTACTACTGCCAGTACCTCGTCTCCTACCTTTCAAACTTTACAGAAGCTCTCCTGCGAACCTTGCAGAACTAGCACTCCTGAAAGAAAGGATATTACGGAGACATGGCTTAGCCACAGCCTGGGGGATGTTTCCAGAATGAGATTTAGTCTCCTACATTTTTACCATCACCTGAATACAAGCAGACGGAACTGACAGTTTCTGTCTGTTGCTGACAGTGACTTCTGTCTTGAAATTAAATATAAATTATTACAGTTCATCTAAAAAAAGTAAGAAGTGTCATATTGCAGACTTATCAAATTTATACATCTCGACCGAACAAAATTTTGCAACACAGTGCCATAAACTAATATGTCCAGCACAGCACTCCTAAAAGTATAATCTATGTTGTGCTTTGTTTAGGAAGCTAGAAAACTAACACTGCCAATTAGTGGGAGAAAATGAGCACACTGGGGTATCTGAATATGTTAAATATTACGGCACAAATAGAAACTTTACAGAAATGTGTTGAAACATGGTACACAAACACACAGTAAAGGCACACTGTGAGTAAACTCAAAATTAGTGGACGAAATGTAAAAGATAGCTGCAAAACGTACCTAGGTGAGTTATGTTATCTCCAACCTTAATTCATACAGATAGATATCAGAGCTTTCCAGCTATTTCACTGAGCAACGTATGTCAGATATCAAATATTAGGTGAGGTTTGTTAACAGCATAAAATAAATAATCACAGTCGACAGTACTGAGGCACAAGCTCATAACAATTCATAGCAGACCAAAGTGAAACATAACCTGTAAGTAAAACTTGTGCCAATGTTTAATACCTAAAATGTAATTTAATGAAACCTAATTACGTAGAATGTATACATCAAACATTCTGAAATACACATATTGCAATGTCAATGATTATTTTGAGCACTTTGAAAATGCTGCTCAATCGTGCACACGCAATCCTTAGCACAGGGATTATTTCCAGTTAAAAATTGCTAACATTTAAGTTTCCCCAGATGACATAGGCTGTAATGTGCAGGGCTTCTGACAATGTGGGATGCATAGCATTTGCTACAGTACTGCTCAAAAGTATTTTGTAGTTGCGGTATTATGCCGTCAGTACTGTTTGCATGTAATCACAATGGACGAGGCATATAACAATGTCACTCCACCAAGAGCTTCGTGCTGCTGTGGTTACATATCTAGCAAACAAGCAAGGTCATAGAATAACAATGTAAGTATATATACCCTTAGCTCAAAAGGACTTTTTAATTTGCTTTGATGGTACAGTATTCATTAACTATTGTTACTTAGGCATTCAGACAGTGTCCGTTTACTTGTAAACACAACTGGAAGCATAGCAGAACACATAGAATACTTGACTGATGTGAGACAAGCTGTTTTGTGTGCTGTGAAGAAGTTGCAGTCAAGCATTGCTAGAGACTGTGGCGTATCACAGTGTCTAATAATTGTGCAGTCAATGGCTAAAACAGCAATGAACAGCAGCCAAAAGCCATTGTGAGGTTATCATTTAAAAACAACCAACAAGGAGGGAGGATAGAATGATTTGTGAGCAGTCAGCTGCTAATCCAAGAAAATCAAATTGACAAATTATGGATGATTTGGAGGAGCATCATGGAATGAACCTACATGTATCTACTGAGAAATGTAGCCTAGTAGCAAGTGATTTAAATGGCAAATGACCATCATGTAAACCACTCACAAATTCAAAAAAACAGGGAGGTCCGGTCAGAGTTTGCAAAGAAACATCAACATGGTCTGTTATAGATTGGTGTAAGGTTTTACGGGATGATGAAATTAAATTTAACGTATTTCTTCTGATGCTGTGCAGTATATATGTCAACCAAAAACCAATGGGACAGCAAAAAGTACCAGATATTGACCATCAAGCTCAGTGATGCCAGTGCCATGGCATAGTGATTTTTATTAGACATGAGGTTAGTCCTCTAATCCAAAAAAAAAAAAAAAAAAAAAAAAAAAAAAAAATGGTTCATGGGAGAAAGAATACGCCACATAATTGAATATTTCAGTAGGACAATGATTCAAAACACACCTTTGGCCATTTTGAAAAAGTTCTTTTCACATAAAAAAATCAAACTTTTGGAGTAGCCAAGCTAGATCCCAAATCTAAATCCCAGTGAACACCTCTGGGGTGCACTGGCTCAACATTTCATCCTCATTCCATGATGAGGAAGTTCCATTTCATTACATCTTCAGTGCCAAATCCTGTATGTGGCTCAAGGCTGTACATACTGAACACAGCATCATTCACCATGTGGAGCTGTATAACACAACTGCTGCTTGACGTAAGAGGGAGGGTTGAGGGTGTGGAACTCATGTCAAGCCAGCATCAGTGAGATAATATTGTTGGGAAGAATGGTTGAGGATGTAAATTCTGCTGCCATTTTGTGGCAGCAGCTGGCTTAATGTTGTATGAGATGAGGCATGTTGAAAAGCCTCCACAGCCAGGTGCACCTATCGCAGACCACGCGACTGTTTTCGGTAATTACAAGGTGGATGAGAGTTATGCACAGTGGTGCCAAATTGTGTGCAAGTTCAATATAGTTACATGGTGGAGATAGGGGTGTGATTTTCAGGTGTGTGGGAGGTGGTTGTGTTTGCATGAAGGTCGCTGTCCGTGCAGGGGCCATGATATCACAGTCTGTGGAGATTGGCCATTGTCAGCAGGGCTAGGCTGCAGTGAGGATATGAGCGCATTGAGGCTGGTGCTGTGGTCCACATGCAGTGTGTTATTGTCAACAGTGTTGATTTATTGTTGGTGTCTGAGTATGGTGAATATTCTTTCTAATTTGAACCCGTAATCCTACAATTCATCTTCATGGACGATCATGGCGAGTTGCTCTTAAAATGGAAGTTAGAACACTCGCAAAGTGCAAAACAACTTGTGTTGACCAGTTGTTCACTATAAATCACTTGCTGTAGCTGTTCTTCTGGCATCGGTGACGGGTGTTGAAGAAGAGCCAATTTTGCTGCACTGTTCGTGTTATCTGTGGGATGAGGGGGAGGGGGGGGGGGGGGCAGGGGGATGGGATAATGTCACTTATAACATCCACATGTTCGCCTAAAAAACTAAGCAGTGTAATAAATTTAGCACCATAATTAGTGATGTCATATGTGGTGAGGACTATCATGAACCAGACAGTGGATTGGTCTGGGTGAAATGGTGGCTGTTTAGGATGTGTATTAAATTGGATGGAGATGACATTGGTGGATAATCATGCCAATTGCCAGGGTGACATCCATAGAGGTACAGCAGACAGATACTTCATTGCTGTTTAAAGCACAGTGGGGAGCATGGTAGGAGTGTCCGAAGACTGTGCAGCCGGCTGCACCAGCACCAGATCAAACAATTTCACATATGGCCCAGAAGGCATCAGCCAGAGCAGGTGATCATGAAAATGACTGACTGGACTGCTGTAGCTCAGTAAGTGCCAGAAATTGTGCAAAGCGGGAGTGACAACAAAGTCATATAGTAAGTCTTCTGTAGTATACCACTTTTGACATTATTGTCTACTGGTGGAGCACTGCACTGATGAGTGTCACTTTCATGTATGATGACTGTGGGTTGCTTAAGAGTCAGTTGCGGAGTACTGTACACTGACACTGATTTCAGTGTGTTGTCTAGAGAATTGCACCACACAGTGGTGGCTTTGTCAATGCATAGTATACAAATGGACATCAAAATTAATCAGGTCACAGTCATTGTGGGTCACTGATGTAGTACCCTACACCAGGATTGCATCGGGGTGATAGATAATACTTCCTGAAATGAGATAGCACTTTCTCTATTCCTTGAATAATCACAATACATGACCATGCCAGTTCAGGAGCCGACCTTAGTTTGAACTAAAGCATGCTCCCAGTCCCTGAAGATCCTATGCATGAAAAACCACAATCAATAGGCAGCAAGATTAACGTATCACAGCATCCCCAAAAGTTACAGAACATGACATTACTTCTGCTAAAGAGAAAGGGAGCATTGTAAAAAGACAGTTTAGGTGCAGCAGATATTTTTAATAATTACTTTTAAAAATAGGTAAGAAAATTGGTGCAAATAGGTCAGAAGAGAAAAGAACAGCACACTGAAGGAGCAATATGGAGGAAAGTTAGTGAAATAAATATTAATCTCATATCCCCATCTGGAATAAGGAAGATCACCATGACTCAAAAATAAAAGTTCCTATAGAGTGAATAAAATCTCCAATACAACACTAAAAAGTTTTGGTCTTGTAATATGTAATGGTGTACAAGACCTGCTCTGCAGTGAATAGACTTCATTTAGTTTCCAGGATTGCAACTAGAAATCCATTGTATGCTTTCATACCACTGCCTTCCCAAACTCAATCCATATTACTCCCTTCCCCTTCTACTTGGCATACTTTATTTCTATTTTGCTTTAAAACTTCTTACTCTTGTCCCTATCATTCTCTTTAAACTGAAGATGGCACATTGCCTACCGATATGCAAGTTGATTTTTTTCACCATGTACAAACTCTAAGAGGATACAGAACAAAAAAGGTCTTATGATCTTATGTCTGAAAATCCATGGTTGCCATGCTAAAGACCATTCATTCAATCACAAATAGTTACAAAGACTGTGGTCTAATACGCACTGTACCGTGCAGCCACAGTTACAGTACGTGTTGAAAATCATTTCCATGTGCCACAACATATGGGTGTATGTGCTGTAGCATGTTCTGTTATCACACATTCACTTTGGCCAGGCTGCATCCAAACAGTGTTAAAGGCACCCTGAGTATGCTGCTTCAGTGTCTCCACATCTAAAACGGGCTCTACGTACATGATACTTTTGAGGTGCCCGATAACCAGAAATCGCACGGGTTGAGATCCAGTGATGAGCAGGTCATGCAAATGGACCCCCTCATCCAATCCATCGACCAGGGAAGACACAACTGAGATGCATCTGGACATTAATGGTGAAGTGGGCTGGATCACCATCATGTAGCAGCCAAGAAACCCTTTGAATCATCAATGGAACTTCTTTCAGCAGGGGAGGCAAAGCCACTCACAAGAAACGCTGATAGTTCCAGCCTGTTGCGCAATGTGGAAGGAAGACTGATCCCAAAATACAGTCACCAGTTACACCAGACACACATTCTGGATGCACTGATGCTGATTATTTGCTGTCACCATACCACGGGGGTTCTGCATGCTATCCCACAGATGATTAAAGTTGACTATACCACTCCACATAAAGCTGCCCTCAACTGTTAATAGGATGGGTGACACAAATTCTGGAATCATGGTTGCCTTGTGAAGAAACCAGTGAAAAAACTGTTCCTGACATGGAAAGTCTGTTGCTAGTAAGTCCTACACATGCTGCAAGTGATAAGGGTAATAACAATCACTATAGAGAATGTTCCACAGAGTCATCTGGCTTACCCTGTACTGGTGAGCCAACTGCCTGATATTGACATAGTGGTTGACTTCCACAGTGTCAATCACATTTGCCTCACAAGTCTGGTGTCCGAACATTTGATGTACGTCCTTCACGATTTCCTGCTTCCTGAAACGACCCTGTCTCAGACAAACAGCAGAACACTGTTGCAAACATTGAATGCTGTGGTTGTTGTCAGTGGATATAGGACTCCTGCTACAACCTTATTGCCCGCCGCCCACTGCCATTTGCCTTTCCAAAAGTAAACACCATGCCGGCAAGATCTTGATTCAAATACAGAACCATTGTGTACAACGCTACAAGAGAAGTGAATCAGACACAACATTACCAATTATTATCACAGGAGAGGGCACTAGGGTGTGATTTATAAGGAACAGTACCACCCTCTAGGAGGAAACCACGCATACTGTAACTGTGTCTGCATGGCACAGTGCATATTAAACTGCAGTCTCTGTAACATTGTATGACTGAATAAATGGTCTCTTGCATGGAAACCATATAAGTTCATTAGGCATTTTTTTTTTTTTTGTATCCTCTCATTGGTCAATCCCTAGTGTTTGTGACAGTGGAAAGAATCACCCTGGATAATCGCCCGGTCTCTCTGCTATCGTCACCACCACCTCCCTTCCTTGTAGTACTTCACGCTTACTCATAGTTTTGGATCTGAGAGACCTGTACCCTATTTCCCTTTTCTTATTTCCCTCAACTTTTCTTTCCCTGAAGAAGTAAAAACTTCCTTGAAAAAGTAAAAATTAGCAAAAGCAAACTGTGCAATATCCTGTGGTGTGTGAGATTTAGAAACTTACCAGACTAATGGACCTACCCAGATTCCACCACACTCCCCTTAAGACTCCATGTTAACTGTTAATAATGCAACAGAATCAGTATCTTTAAATGCCCTAACATCAAATCATAAGGTGGGATATTGCAATAATTCTACCATATCTATCAATTCAGTCAGTAGAATAAATCATTGACTTGAAGGCAACTACCTGCACCTTCAAATAAGAAATGCAAATGAAACATAAACTGATTATTTATTACATTAATCAATTACAAAGTATTTGTTTCAACAGGCTAAAAAAAATGTTAATCACTGATGACAATTAACAAGATAGGCAAACAGAGGGATGGCTACTATATCCTAGCTCCGCATTAAATCATTAATCTATTACAACCTAACAATTAATTTAGAAACTCCAATGGTTGATTGAACACCACACCAAAAAATGCTAAGGCACGAATCAGTTTTAACTGGAGCTGTTGCAGTGTTATGCTTCCTATATAAGCATCATCTCCCATCTAGTGAACTGTGCTGCTGTAGACACTCACCACAATCTGCTGTTGAGGATAGCGGTCATAGTGGAGAATCAGCATCTCACTTGTCAAGACACTGACACGTCCAAGCATCACGACATCTTGAATCAGCTACTTGTCTCCTTCCACAATTAAACCAAGAGTTTTCGGTTTTCTTCTACCAGCTCCTGAGTCAGAAATTTTCACTAACCAAGCCACAGATGCCAGTCAGGAAAAATGTTACTGTTTTCTGCCAATAGCATTCAATGCCACATTTTAGAAATTCCCAACCTGGAATGTCAACAGTCACAAGTCAATCAGAGCACATCTTCCTCACTAGTTTGTCCTAGAAATTCTTATCTGATGTCAGCCAGCAAAGGGCAAGTCAGAGCATTGTGCAACACTTCTGAATTTCCCGAGGTCCCTGTTCTCACCATGGTTTGCTCCAACATTCCCATACTTGTACATTTCTGCCATAAATTGTGGTTTGTAGTGTCCCAGCAAGCACATGGAACTGTTTCCCTCAGCCATCTCAAGAGGTGAGTCATGCCACAAGCCACTAACCCTGAATTTGTGAAAAGGACCAGTAGACTCTGTAAGCTTCCATTGATGGCCACTTGACACATGCAATCCAGTATGAGTCTCTGAGCGCCCATGACAAGCCTGTCACATCTAGAGCAATGTAAGCTGTACATTTATCATGTACTCACAGACTGAAACTATCAGCCCCATTACTGACTGCCACTGAAATTTTTATAAAATGTATTTACCTGTAATAAATCAATATAATGAGTCTTTAAGTAGATGCATCCAAGTGTCCTGTCTGGTGCCAGTCTTTAAAAGGGACAGAGAAATTTAGTATAAATGGAAGGTGGCAAACCAGATGGCTTGTAACCTTGGAAATTTGCGCCAATCTAACCACAAATGCCAGTCAGGAAAAATGTTACTGTTTTCTGCCAACAGCATGTCAGTGCCATGTTTTACAAATTGCCAACCTGGAATGTCATCAGTCACAGGTCAATAAGCACGGAAGGTGGCAAGTCAGATGGCTTGTAATCTTCTATAACCTTCTCCTTTTAATAGAATTTTGGGCAGGAGTTGACCTATTGAAGCATGGTAGTGGGGCAACACCAAGCAACATTTCTAAAAGAAAAAAGGAAAACTGTCACCTACCAAGAGTTGTCATGGCAGCCACACAAAACACTGGAATGTGCAGCATGGAATGGTGTAAAAGGGATGGAATCAGAATAAACACTCCACGTTCAACCTCAGGATGGGCCTCTCCTGCACACAATTGGAATAAATATAAGCTGGCCTAATTTTGATGGCACACAGTAGCTGCACCAGCAGACTTAACTGTTACTACAAGACCAATGCAATTAGTAATTGCTTAGCACTACAGTTGTACAACACAACATAATAGTTAGGACTCTGCCCTCATTGTATGTTTATTGTTTTGTAAATATGTGTATAGTACACGAAGGTGGCAGAAGATCTATTCACAGGACTTCATAATCCAAGCAATTCTTTCTTTAATTAAGTTACAATTTCTGTCTCTTTCAAGTAGAAAAATGACTGGAAAATTTTCTGATAAGCTGTCAGATCTATTGCTTACTAAAGGATGTGATCTGCCACTGGAATGATAAGCATAAAGAATGAGCTGGCTATTGGACTGGTTACACAAACATGATGAACAATAATTCTTGGAAAATTAAGTGAGAGGTGAACAAAATGGGTTTGTGTTAAGTGCATTATTGAGAAAAATGTGATACCAGTTACATCAAAGAGTGTTAAGTTGTGGGCATAAAATGATGTTAGGCAAATTATCTAGTATGTAACACAAAAATATCACAGGTGTGACTGTGATGATTGTTGTTGTGCACATGATTTGATTTAGATAAATAAGACATTATTAAACTAATATTATAAAGACATCTTAGGTTACATCAAAACATACGGAGATCAGCACCATACTAAAGCAAATTTTGTTTTACAGTATGGATATGATATGCTCACATTGTATCGATCATGACCATTGGTTAGAGTTGATTTTAGCAAGATTCTTGTTATAGACATTGTGACGAAGCAAGCTGGGATATTTATACTTCCCCTCTTGTTCTGCCATCTGTCTCCTTAAATTCATTTCTTCACTTTTAACTAATTAACATCAACAAATATAAGTGTAATTTGCATTTTCATGAAAGAGAAATATTGGCCCTCTGTTTTAAATTATATAACACCAGATCTAATTTTGTGCTTATTTTACGTATGTAATTGATTTTATAATTTAGTTTGACTATTCGTAGTTAATACTTTCATTATAGAGAGAAATCAGTAATTATTTCGTAACTTCAATTCTATTGTTGACCTATAAAGAAATATTAATTCTATACTAATTATTAACATTTGGAAGACAAATTACTAGCAATCTTAAAGTATCTATTTGGCTCTATTCAAAAACATGTTAGCAAAGCCAGCCCTTCATTAATTCCAAAGTATTTCACAGTTTTGTCAAAAGTATTGTTTACGTAACTATATATGTTAATTCCATCATTTCAACAAATAATTTGGCTTAACCTTTGCAGTGGAAGAAACTGATAAAAAGAACCAATTTTTCGATGTATTCAGTTAATTTAAAGAGTTGAGTTTCAAATGTAATTTCTGTAAATTTAACATTGAACAATGTGTAGTTTCAGTACCTAGTATTGTGAGGATATACAGGGTGAGTTACCTAACATTACCACTGGATATATTTCGTAAACCACATCAAATACTGACGAATTGATTCCACAGACCGAACGTGAACAGAGGGGCTAGTGTAATTGGTTAGTACAAACCATAAAAAAATGCACGGAAGTATGTTTTTTAACACAAACCTACATTTTTTTTTTAAATGGAACCCCGTTAGTTTTGTTAGCACATCTGAACATATAAACAAATATGTAATCAGTGCCGTTTGTTGCATTGTAAAATGTTAATTACATCCAGAGATATTGTAACCTAAAGTTGACGCTTGAGTACCACTCCCCCACTGTTCGATCGTGTGAATCAGAGAGCACCGAATTATGTGGGGATCCAAAGGGAACGGTGATGGACCTTAGGTACAGAAGAGACTGGAACAGCACATTACGTCCACATGCTAACACCTTTTTATTGGTCTTTTTCACTGACGCACATGTACATTACCATGAGGGGTGAGGTACACGTACACACATGGTTTCCGTTTTCAATTACGGAGTGGAATAGAGTGTGTCCCGACATGTCAGGCCAATAGATGTTCAATATGGTGGCCATCATTTGCTGCACACAATTGCAATCTCTGGTGTAATGAATGTCGTACACGCTGCAGTACATCTGGTGTAATGTCGCCGCAGGCTGCCACAATACGTTGTTTCATATCCTCTGGGGTTGTAGGCACATCACAGTACACATTATCCTTTAACGTACCCCACAGAAAGAAGTCCAGAGGTGTAAGATCAGGAGAACAGGTTGGCCAATTTATGCGTCCTCCACGTCCTACGAAACGACCATCGAACATCCTGTCAAGGCTCAGCCTAGTGTTAATTGCGGAATGTGCAGGTGCACCATCATGCTGATACCACAAACGTCGAAGCCTTTCCAGTGGGACATTTTCGAGCAACGTTGGCAGATCATTCTGTAGAAACGCGATGTATGTTGCAGCTGTTTGGGCCCCTGCAATGAAGTGAGGACCAATGAGGTGGTCACCAATGATTCCGCACCATACATTTACAGTCCATGGTCACTGTCGCTCTACCTGTCTGAGCCAGCGAGGATTGTCCACGGACCAGTAATGCATGTTCCGTAGATTCATTGCCCCATGGTTAGTGAAACCCGCTTCATTGGTAAACAGGTAGAACTGCAATGCATTCTCTGTTAATGCCCATTGACAGAATTGCACTCGATTTAAGTTATCACCATGTAATTGCTGATGTAGCGACACATAAATGGGTGAAAGTGGTGACGATGCAATATGCGCAAGACATTACTTTGACTCAGACCACCGGCTCTCGCAATGTCCCGTGTACTCATGTGTGGGTTCATGGCAATAGCAGCTAACACACCAACTGCACCCGCTCCTCCTGTGACGGGCCTGTTACGGACCCGTTTGCATGCTACGACCATACCTGTTGCATACAGTTGGTGGTAGATGTTTTGCAATGTGCGGCATGTTGGATGCTCTCTGTCCGGGTACCATTCTGCATACACTCTGCAGCCTTCAGCTGCATTTCGTCCACACTCGCCATAGATGAGTATCATCTCTGCCATGGTCACAGTTCCTACAACACTACACTATCACAGATGTCTGGTAACACGGTGTACTACAGTTGGTCTGTGTGTGGAGACGAATGCAGAATAACAATAGCAGCAAGCGCTACATGCGGACACTGCGACAGCTAGACCAAACCACAACAGTGCACTCGTAAACATGGTCGTCATCGTAAACATGTCCCTGCAGATGCTGCTCGCCGACCGTGGCCCGTGTTTGTTACAACACTCAACTGAACGTCGGAGGTTTCAGGCGTCAACTTTAGGTTACAATATCTCCGGATGTAATTAACATTTTACAATGCAACAAACGGCACTGATTACGTATTTGTTTATATGTTCAGATGTGCTAACAAAAATAATGTGGTTCCATTTAAAAAAACGTAGGTTTGTGTTAAAAACATACTTCCGTGCATTTTTGTATGGTTTGTATTAAACGATTACACTAGCCCCTATCCTCACGTTCGGTCTGTGGAATCGGTTCGTCAGTATTTGATGTGGTTTATGAAATATATCCAGAGGTAACGTTAGGTGACTCACCCTGTATAAGGGCCCGATCTTTGGTCCTGAGACAGTCAGTCCACAGCGAGTTTCAGACAGGAACCTGTGTTGGTCAGAACAACAACAATGTATCAACTTACCTGTGAAATAAGTGTAACACAATTGGGCTGTGTGTTAAAACAATGACAGTGTCTGTTCAATATGTACCATAATATTTGAAAGACTGTGAAATGTGTGGTTAAGTTTTTACTGCTCATAGATATTCAACAATAAACTATTGTAGCAGTATGTGGATGTTTGCCTGCGAACTGTTACTGAGGCTTATCAAAAGTTAAACAATAGTGCACTGGCCACATAATTGTATATTATTAGGGGGTTGTGAACAGTGAAAGTAAAGAACTGTGAAACGCAACTCTGTCCCTGTTGTCTACATTATTGACAGTAGACAGTGTCGAAATTACAAACACCATTTTTCAGCCAGTGCAGCAACGCAGTACATTGACACTGAGAGCAAACAAAGAAATAAAGTAGGAGAACATCACATTTGGTGGCCCGTGTTAGGAATATTGTATGTAGGCACAATAAACTAGAACTCTCGAACTTCTAACAGTGCACTTGAGTGGTTTACAGTACAGTTTTAAATGGAGGAGATGCAACAGCCAATCAGATCTTGGGTTTCATGGCCACAGTAGGACAGTAGCCAATCAGTGAACAGGTTCTATGGAACCCGCCATTCAGTACATGAACAACCAAGCAGTATGCAGGTGGACACAGCTGACTGGGATAAACAAAATGCATCACTGAGAGTAAAAACTTGCAACAGCCATGCAGATGACAAGTCAAGATGACAACAGCAGCAGCAGGAGACAAGTGATTAAAAATAAGGTTATTTCATAGCAAAAGCATTTTGTATTGATACATAATGAGTGACCTTAATGAACAAGACAGTGTGACTTCGAACAAAGCTGTAGAGGTTAAGTTGTTAAATGAACATAAAGACCTAAGTGGGACTGGTCCTGTAGATGACAGTTGTTATAAATCAAACATGAATGTAACTTTGAATGATGGAGACAAAAGTCCTATTGTAGATGAATTGATTAAATTGTCATCTACATTGTGTGGTGATGTGGGCAAAATGGACGAAAACATTACTGAACTGGATGAAATCATTAAGGTTAAGGAGGAGGAACCTAGTAGCAAAAATCAGCAAGGGCAAAAGAATATGGCAGATGGAAAAGCAGAAACGATGTTAATGCAAATTATGAGTTGTTTGAGTAGTATGTCTATGAAAGTAGACATTTGTAGTAGGAAAGAAGACATTAGAAGGGTGGAAAGCAGTATGAAAAAAGACATTAGCAGGGTGGAAAAGAAAACTGAAAGCAATAGAACTGACATGGTTAACTTAAAGGATGAACCGAAGAAAGAAATTAAAAAAGAGATTAAGGTAGTCAGTTATAATATTTTAGAATTGCGTAAGAAGGTTGAAGTGGTAGTTCAAGATTGTGACAAAAAGATAAAGAAAGTAAAACAGAATACTAATGAGAAATTAACATTAATGAGTAGGAAATGTGTAGAAGAGAGAAAGGAGCTTTGTGATGACTGTAGTAGGAGGGTACAGGCTTCTGAAAAACAGTGTAAAGATGGAGTCAAAGCTGCCAGGAAATTTTGTGCTGAAAACAGGGTTAAACTTAAGAACCAAATTGATTAGATTAAAAATTATTTAAAAACTGGGATATAAACCAAGTGTGCAGTAGTGGTAGAGGAAAAACTGGTAAAAGTAAATGAAAATGTAGATTCAAAATTGACTGAAATGGAGAAAAAGGTGGAAGAGGTACAAAATCTAAAGCATAGAGAAAGTGAAAGTGGGTCTGATTCTGACAGCAGTTGTAATTACGATAGCAATGATGAATCCAGTAGTGATGAGGATGAGGTATTTGAATTTATAATTGATACTGATGGAAATGTGTTAAGCAAAGAAAGAATAAAGGAGGATAAGGTTAGGCCTAATGAAAAGTTAGAGTATGAGAGTGGTAATGAGGATGAGGACCATGCTATCTGTTATTTGACTGTCTGATAATCATTTTGGTAAGCAGGATGATAGTTTTTCCAGGGAAAGGATTAATGAGGATTTGTTGTATGAAGATCATATGGTAAGTAAAACAGAAGTGTAACACCCCATAATAGCAGCAAGGCTACAAGGGATACATGTTAAGTGTTTACTGGACAGTGGTAATGACTTGAATGGCATTTCACAGGCATTTTTTGAATCTATTAAGAACACAGAGGGTTTAGTAGTGATGCATGTTTCTGAAATAAAAATTATTAGTGTGTGGCGACTATCGACCAAGTCGCGGGTAATATCTTTGTTTTTGGCAAGCTCTTTGCCCCAGTCTGTGGTCGCGCGTGAAAGTGTACGGACGTGTACCGAGAATTCAGAATGTAAACAACTGTATATGTGTGCTTACGAGAAATAAAAATAGTGTTTATTACATGGGTGTAGCGTGCATCATTGGAATCGGCAACCCTACCACGCTAAACCCATACTGGTGACCCCGAATTTTGTTCGCGAGTGCTACAACGAAATCTTATACCATCGAGCAGTACACAATGGATCGCTTGCCGCCTGCTACACCGAACACGTGCCAACTAAGTGTTCCAACGGACGCTTCGGAATGGTTTTACAATTATCCACCGGGCGTCCGCAATAGTTCTACGCAGGTTCCGAACACATCGACTAGCTGTACTCAACAGGACAGTGTTTATACAATTCCACAGCCACGTGTTCCGAGTGCTCAACAGCCGACGCAATGTGCTCAAACCCCAGTGACTATGTTTACAGGTTTCCCAAGTGCAAGTGTGAATTTTCCACCCGAATCAGTGACTGTACAAATCGAGCCGGACGCTCAAGAGAGGAGAGTTCATATTTCTGCCGGAACTCCGGATTTTGCACCAACCCCCCCTACACCACCAGCGTCCGCTTTAATAGTGTTTCCGATGGCACACGCCGTTCCTGCCATGTGTGTTCCACAAACATTAGGTGATTTTAACTATTTTAATGCACCTGTAGGGGAGGGGCCCGGAAACTGTATTCCGTCGTTCGCCGCACATCGGTCGACTACGGTCGATTCTACCGCGCCGGTCCATTCTACGCCCGTCGGTGTTACTCCGTCGACCGCTCGATTCGTTGATTTCTCGACCAAGGTCGAGCCAGCCGTGCCTACCGTGCCGCGTGCCACTGACAGTGGCGGAAGCTGGTGCACCGCTACTGCACCCGAGACAATTACGTTGCAGAACTATGGACAGGGAGAGACAGTTTCTGATAAACATTTAAGTCAAGACTTTCCCACCCGTTGGCCAAAGCTACCACCCCTTCGCAAGGATCACCCACGCACATGGTTTGCCTTGGTCGACCACGTCCTGCAGCTACACGGCGTCGCCGACGACAATTCGAAGTTCCTATGCTTACTGTGTCACCTCCATGACGAACTGGATCTGATCTGCGACATTGTGGCTTCGCCCCCCGCTATGGACAAATATGCGTTCGCCCGACGCACCATCCTCGAGCGACTATCCACATCGACAGAGCAAGCTATCCGCCTCATCAGTCAGGAATCGCTGGGATCCAGGTCCCCGTCGCAACTCTGGCGTCATCTCCGCGCTATGATTGACACGCATCACATGCCGGACATTACACTTTGGACCATCTGGTTGCTGAAACTTCCCCCGCAAGTTCAACTTCACCTTCTACATGTAACTTCGGCCCCACTAGATGCCAAACTGAAGATCGCAGACCAGGTTTACAACATTCTGCCCCCCCCCGCATACCCCCCCCAGGGTGCCCTCAGGCCTCAGGGGTTGGCACACCTGCGCGGCAGTTCCCATCCTGCAGTACAGAGTGCGCACGACTCGCTCCACGCATGCGCGCGGAGCCAACGCCGCCTGGCAACCGCCGCAGTAACTCCTCTCCTACCAGCACTACTGCAGCGTCGCCATCGGAGGGAACTACAAACAAGTCCCCCTCCACTGCCGCTTCGACCTCAACCAGCGCGACGGGCGATGCCACGCACCGCCCCGCTTGGTGTTATTTCCACTCCCGCTTTGGCGACGCGGCTAAGAAATGTCGTTCTCCATGCGCGTTCCCAAACTAATAACGCGACCCAATTCAGGCGCTATGGGCCGCGTTGCACCGCACAGACGCCTATCACTAAATACTTCTTCTCCTCACGCGCCAGGACGCTTGTACATGAGAGATGCAGTGTCTTGCCTTTCATTTCTAGTCGACACGGGGGCCGAGGTTAGTGTGATACCTTTGTCCGCAGGTACTAAATTTGAGCTTCAGCCTTGCCCCCCGCTTCGAGCCGCCAATAATTCCCTGATCCGCTCTCATGGAATAACGAATTTAAGCCTTAAACTGCAGGACATTAATACGCCCTTACAGTGGACTTTCGTTATCGCGGATGTGGATGAACCCGTGCTTGGAGTAGATTTTCTCTTAGCCCACGCACTGTCACCCAACCTACAACGAGGTACACTAATCTTTAACTCGGGAGACCGTACCACCGGTTCAGATATCTTACCCCTCTCATCCGAAAGCGCCATTCTGCTGTGTGAGCTAGCGGAAACTGCTGTTGCAGTGCTTTCTCTTAGATCACACAACGACGAACTTCGGGACAGCAATGGGGCCCTCCGCTTACGCATCGCCGCCGTGCAAGCCAAGCTCACGGACGCGCGTAAGCAGACCGCCCAGCTGTCGCACACGGCCACGCCCCCAACCCCCGCACCACTTCCTCGCACCTGCAGCCGACGCCGCGTGACATTTCTACTGCCGGACGGAAGCTGTACCCGCGACGCTACCAGGTACCCCACCGAGCTCTTCGACAAGGACTACCAGTGGATCACCGCCACTGCTGCTGAACTGCCGGCCTTGGACACACACACGTGTGCATTACAGGTTAGTCACAGTGCAACGGGTGCTGGTCCAGCATCCCCATCGGTGTTCGCGATCAATAACGGTACTGTCCACAGAATAAATACCACAGAAGGCCCACCGGTACGTGCAAAGGCTAGGCGTTTAAATCCGGAAAAACTTAAACACGCTAAAGCTATTGTTCAGGAACTTTTAGATAATAAGACTATCCGCCCTTCTTCTAGTTGTTGGTCGTCACCCATTCATTTGGTGCCCAAGAAAGATGACACTTTCCGCCTCTGCGGTGACTATCGGGCGCTTAACGCCAGAACAATTTTAGATAATTATCCCGTCCCAAATATTCAAGACTTTGCTTCCCAGCTGCATGGGGCACAAATTTTCAGTGTAGTCGACTGTCATAAGGCGTACCACCAACTGCCAATGGCACCTGAGGACGTTGAAAAGACTGCTATCATCACCCCGTTTGGGTTGTTCGAGTATTTGTTTATGCCATTCGGCCTTAAAAATGCTGCACAGACGTGGCAACGGTTCATCGACTCGCTGGTTGGAAAACTGGACTTTGCATATGCGTACCTGGACGACTTGTTAATTTTTTCTTCCTCCCTCGAGGAACATGAACAACATTTAAATACAGTGTTCCAACTATTAAAAGCAAACGGTATCGCAGTGAACAATACTAAGTCACAACTCCGCCGCACCAGTGTCACTTTTCTGGGCCACAGAGTTTCTGGCGACGGCATCCGCCCCCTAACTGAACGGGTGGAGGCCATTAGTACGGTGCCTTTGCCCAAAGATTTTCAGGGCCTCCGCCGCTTCCTTGGAATGGTAAATTACTACCGTAAACATATTCCCCGCGCCGCCGACATACAAGCCCCACTGACGGATGCCCTCGCAGGAAAAAACACATCAGGGTCTCGGGCGGTCACGTGGACTCCAGATATGCGTCGCGCATTTGATAATCTAAAGTCAGCCTTACAGACAGCTGTTACGCTTGTTCACCCCATTCCAGATGCTCCCATCTCACTTACTACAGACGCAAGTGATACAGCAGTGGGGGCAGTACTTCAGCAATCCGTGGGTTCTGTTGTACAGCCGCTCAGATTTTTCTCCCACAAACTGACCGCTTCCCAACATAAATGGTCGACCTTCGACCGGGAACTGTTTGCTATTTACGCTGCTATCAAATATTTCCAAGACGATTTCGAAGGTCGCCATCTCGTGGTATTTACCGACCACGAGCCATTGGTTTACGCTTTCCGTAACCCAGGTAAGGACTCATCCCCGAGACGTTTTAGGCATATGGACCTTATATGTCAGTTTATGAATGACATACGTTACGTCAGAGGCGCAGACAACGTCGTCGCTGATTTTCTGTCTCGGGTGTCGGTTTTATCTTCACAACTGGACCTCAGTGAGCTCCCTAAATTGCAGACAGAGGATACTGAACTCGCAGCATTGCGTTCCGATATCAAAACAGGACTCAAACTAGAGTTACGGACACTTCCTGGGTTTTCATCACCCATCTGGTGCGACATTTCAACAGGACGCATACGCCCGGTGATTCCTGCACCTCTCCGCCGGGACATATTTAATAGTATCCACGACTTGGCACACCCTGGCATTCACGCCTCCGCACGTCTGGTATCTGAACGTTTTGTTTGGCCCGGGGTGATAAAACAGTGTCGCAGTTGGGCACGAGCATGTGTGGCTTGTCAGCGCGCAAAAGTAGGACGTCATGCACAGCCCCCCATGGGTACGTTCGATGTGGCAAAAAGAAGATTCCAGCACATACACATCGATATCGTCGGGCCCTTACCCCCCTCAGGCCCCTTCCGTTACATACTGTCCGCAATTGACAGGTTTACCCGCTGGGTAGAGGTAATTCCTCTCACTACTATCACAGCCGATGCAGTGGCCCGAGCCCTGCTGTTAATGTGGATCTCGCACTTCGGCTGCCCAGTCTCTGTCACCACCGACCAGGGCCGCCAGTTCGAGTCTGCCCTCTTCCGACAGCTTTGTGAACTGTGTGGGGTGAAACGATTTAGGACTACAGCATACCACCCCCAGAGCAATGGGCTTGTGGAACGCTGGCACCGAACGCTTAAAGCTTCCCTGATGTGCCACGGAGGTGAGTGGGCCGATGCCTTACCATGGGTAATGTTAGGCGTTCGGGCCGCGTACAAAGAGGACCTTGGCGCATCCCTGGCAGAGGTACTGTATGGAGAACCCCTCACACTCCCAGCAGAGTTAGTCGAGCCTTCACTTCCTCCAGATCAAATCTGCGACTCGACATTCGTCGGGCAGGTCAAGGAGCTAATTGCTAACATCCGCGTGCCGCCTCCTCGACCACACACGCCCCCTCCCGTATTTCTGCATAAGGACTTGACGTCGTGCACTCATGTCATGGTGCGTGATGACACCATCCGACCGGCACTCAGACCTCCATATACGGGCCCGCACAGAGTCATATCACGGCATACCAACACGTTCGAAGTGCTCATTAACAGCACGCCTCAAACGGTATCCGTCTGCCGCCTCAAACCTGCATGGACTCTGGGAGAACTGCCCGATACCCCACCCAGTCAGACCCCATCCCCTGCTGCACCCACCTCGCATGAGGCATCTATCGACAGTCCATGGATGAGCGACGCCCATTCCCACACGTGTGACGTTCCTCACTCCCAGTCGTGTGACAGTGCTACAGGTGCGTGTGACATTCCTATGCAGAGTGATGTGTGTGATGACTTACCCTCCTACAGGCAGCCCCTCGCCTCTCCCCTGTTAGGATTCAGTGATGTATCAGGGACCAGCCTCAGAGCGTGTGATGTCACCGATGACGACTCGTGTGGAGATTCTGTCAACGCGTATAAGGAAGTGGTAGTGAATGTCAACACAGATCTTATTTGCAGCTCTAATGTGTTTTTTGTTATGCAGCCGGGTAATGTGTACATCTTCTACGAACAAGCCAGCTTCCCCAGTGACAACTTAACTCACATTCATCTCCTCCAGTCTGTCCCCTTGCCTGTTGGTACTGACCCATCAACGGTCAAAGTCCTACGTACCGCCACAGGCATTCAGATCCGCTATCCTGGCCCCTCACAACCCACAATCCCCTCCCCAGATCCCTCAACTGCTGTACGAGGATTCACCCAGTCAGGCAGGACCATCCGCCCCCCTCGCTGGCTCGAAGACTTCAATTACTAATGTAATGTAATGTAAGGTATGGTTTCTGATGAAACACCCTCTCCCTCCCCCCTGGGTGTTCCCTTTACATGTATGCCCCAATATTTATGTTTGTGCTCCACACTCTAGGGGGGTGGCTAATGTGGCGACTATCGACCATGTCGCGGGTAATATCTTTGTTTTTGGCAAGCTCTTTGCCCCAGTCTGTGGTCGCGCGTGAAAGTGTACGGACGTGTACCGAGAATTCAGAATGTAAACAACTGTATATGTGTGCTTACGAGAAATAAAAATAGTGTTTATTACATGGGCGTAGCGTGCATCATTGGAATCGGCAACCCTACCACGCTAAACCCATAAGTGCTACTGGTAAGCTATCAAAGAGTGTGAAACAAGAGGTACTATTGACATCTTGGGTTGTTGGGTGTTCTGCGGGATATCAGCACCATTCTTGCACAATATTTCAGTAATGTAGCTCGTAACCTTCATCAGGTGCAACCTGAGACTGCTCCTCGAGTGGACCTGGTCCAGTACTTATGTCTGTGGCCTTCCCCCTCCACTGGCAGTTGCAGGCATTCCCTCTACAGTCTGTGCCCACTCCTTGTGACCTGCCATTCTGTTTTCTGTTTTCCATCCGCTGCAGTTCTGGGCATTCCCTCTGCAGTCTGCACCCACCAGACCTGCTCCTGGGTGTTCCATCTTCGGCCTGGTGCATTTGGAGTTCTGTCTGGGTTGCCAGGGGTTCTCCCTGTGGTCCTCTCCTGCTCACTCAAATCTTCTGGAGTGTTGCCATTCCATTTTTGGTCTGCTGCAATTCTGGGTGTTCCCTCTGCAGTCCGCACCAATCAGACCTGCTCCCAGATGTACCATCTTTGGTCCGCAGAGCGTGGCACTCTGTCTGGGGATCGTTTTCTATATCCACGCCTTCAGTAGTTCTATTCATGGAGTGCTGCAGCTGTTTCCATTGCTCCTTTAACAATGCCAGAGCACGATCCCAGGCTCTGCTTAGATGGTACCCCTCATCGTGGTTCATGAGATTGTCAGCCTCCTTAACACAGGAAGACTGGAACTGGGCAGACCGTGCCCCCTGGTCTTTAGTGGAGTGTGCCAGAAGGAATCTACAAAGTTTGACCACTTGAGCAGGAAAGTACAGCAGATGGAGAAGAGTCGCTCTGTGATGAAACAACCTTAAAGATACTCAGCAAGGGTCTCAACTTCACAACACACCCTAGAAATGTGCCCATTTCAGGTTTCATCAGTGCAATAGAGCTAGGTGCAGCCACACTTCCACCTAATATGGCAGAGGAAGTCCACCAAGATACTTGCAGGGCTCTCGCCAATGACAAGCCACCAAAATCAAACATGACAACTGAAGAGAGGCATGCACTCAAGAAGCTCCAGGAAGACAACAGTATGTAATACTGCCAGCAGACAAAGCGAATTCTACAGTCATTCTGCAGTGGGTGGATTATGATGAGAAAATATGCCAACTTCTGAGGGACCCTGCATATAGAGCCTTGGATCTGACCCCACTGACAAGGTGGACAAGAAGACCAGGGCTCTTCTGAAGGAGATGGGGATGCCTGATAAGATCATCAGACAACTCCGGGCAACTCCTAAAATACACAGTAATATTCGGGCACCTATGTATGCAACAGCCAAGTACTCAAAAGATCTGCTGTCTCCGTAAGTGGGGAAATGTGTTCACCACATCTGAAACTTGGAAGACTTCCTGTAATGTCTCAAGCAACTACGCATCACAGATTTGGACATAATGGTTAGTTTTGATGTGGCATCACTGTTCACTAAGGTCTCACTGAAAGACTCACTAGAATTTATTGCAGACAAATTTGCAGTGCTCTGTTGGACCTGTTCAGGCATACACTGACATCCATGTATTTCCTGTATGGGAACCAATATTACAAGCAAACTGAAGATGTAGCTATGGGCAGCCCACTGTCTCCTGTGGTTGCCAACATATTTATGGAGAGATTTGAGGAGAGGGCATTAGAGACAGCCAGATATACACCCACATGCTTCTTCAGGTATGTGGACGACCTTCGTGATCTGGCCTCATGGGAAGGACAGGCTGAATGAGTTTCTTGAACATCTTAACTCCTGCCACCCAAATATCAAGTTCACCATAGAACTGGAAAAGAATGCCCAGCTGCTGTTTCTGGATTTACTAGTTAAAAGGAAAGCAGATGGTTTAATTGGCCACAGTGTGTATCAAAAACCCACACATACTTAGTTATATATGCAGGCCAGCAGCTATCACTGCCCTGTGCAGAAGAATGGGGTTCTTAAGACATTGGTCCATAAAGCATGTATCCTGTCAGACCAAGAGAGTCTACCAACGGAAATAGGGCATCTTAAAACAGTGTTCTGCAAAAAATAGATATACCATCAACCAGTCACTACTATGCAGGTTCCAGAAACAGAGCAAGATGAAGCAAAGAGGGTGGCCATTCTGCCCTATGCTGGTCTATTTCTGCCAGAATCAGTAGGATTCTCCTTCAACATAACATCAAGTGCTTTCTCTGTCCACTCAACAATATCAAGGGACTGGTGCAAAATGTTAAAGATGACCTAGGGTTACAGAAACCAGGCATTTACAATATACCTTGTCAGTGTGGCATGTCCTACATTGGCCAGACAACAAGAACAGTGGATATCAGGTGCAAGGAAAATCAAAGGCACACCTGATAAAGACAGGTGATGGAATCAGCCATTGCTGCACACTGTCTAGAACTAGATCATGCCATGAATTATGATGAAATCAAGATTCTAGCACAGACACCCAGATTTTGGGACAGTATCATAAAGGAGTCACTAGAGAGAAAAGTAACTGACTATCTCATGAACCGCGACATGGGGTACCAGCTTAGTAGAGCATGGGATCTTTAATGCAGTTCTGTCTGTTTTAATTATTTGGGAGTTGACCATCTGGTTTCAAACTTTCTTTGCTTTTTGTGTTTAATTTGATTGGGAAACCATTGAGATTGAACTTAACATATACACGTATGAAATATTCTGTTGCAGATTAATAAAAATAAATTTCTTTGAATATCCCAAAACAATGATTCAAGTTTTACTTTTATTCAAGAACTAAAGCTGGTTGTGCAAGAATTAAAATATTATTGTCCATCGAACTTAGCAAACATTTTCATGTTGCAGTGGATTTTTGTTTAACTGGATATACCCCGACTAGCTTTGAAGCATAAGACTATCTTTACTATTTGAAAATGTTTTCCTTTTTTATATCACTAAGCTCTCATGAAAATTATTCACTTTTAAATACACTTTATGATATGTCCAGAATTTATCACTTTTTCGAATGAAAATTTACAAACGCTGCAGCTTGTATCCACCTGTGAACGCACAAGATAAAATCTATTATCTCTTTTTATTCTGCGTCTGGAATGCTGTGAAATGAAACACTTTATTATTTTCCTTCACCTCTACCTGTACCCTTTTTAGGATATGGTCGTTATTGCGATTGTATATTTAAACCTGCCGCTGCTGCAAACTGCTCGCTCAAGGCGTAGTTCCGCACTGCCAGCGATATCCAATAAAATGCTGAAATTTCTTAAATAAAAGGGTAATGTCCAGTATGAACTTTGCAGTAATTGTGACAAACAGATTTCACTAAATAAATATATTTTAACAGAAACAATTAAAATCTTTACACAGCTTTTACAATCCCAGCTACAAATGGCATCAATCATTGACTTATGACAAATGAAGATTAGCTAATGTCATGGGTTCCTCTCCCATTCAGTCCATGCAGAAGATGAGAGATTCTATTACAATATATTGCCTGTTTATATCTTACCTAATTCTTGTACAGTCTTTGCCATTTTTAATTACATATTGTTTCTTCTGTGGTGGTTTTCACATCCTCCGCCACAGGTAGTATTTCACACTCTTTGAATAATCATTTATAATAGCATTCATAATTATCTTTTTCCTCACAAAATTAAGTCTCCTTTTGAAATTCAGTTAACAGAAATATATGTAAATTATTTGTCACAGTGAGCATTATACATCAAAATATTCTTTTAACTTTCACTTTGGATGCGTGCTGCCAGAAAATGTTACAGATCCTGCTCTGGAATTGTTAAAGGAGCAATGGGGACAGCTGCAGCACTCCATGAATAGAAGAACTGAAGGTGTGGATATAGAAAACAATCCCCAGACAGAGTGCCATAATAACCCACTTGTCATTGTAAAGAAGAAGAATGGTGGTGTCAGGTTAGTTCTGAATGCCAGGAAGTTGAATGAAATTGTAATAGGAGAGGGTGACAGACCTGCTAACATAGATGAAATTTTGCAAAAGTTCCATGGATGTACATTTCTGACTTCTTTTGATGGGACATGTGGCTATTAGAATATCAGTTTGGCCAAGGAATCTAGGCCGTATACAGCATTTTTACTTGAAGGTAAGTGTTACAAATACTGTGTGGTGCCATTTGGTCTGAGTTTGTCTGCATGTGCATTTAGAAGAGCTATTGACAAGGTGCTAGGTGAGATATTAACCAATGAAGTAACAGTCTATGTAGATGATATCCTAGTAGCAAGTGCAGAATGGTTCAAGCACTGTAAGATTCTGAATGGAGTACTGAGAGTTATGTGTAGAGGAGATATGAAACTAAAATTAAGTAAATCTGAATTTGTAAAGAAGGAAATTTCATTTTTGGGTCACAGGATTAACGAGGAAGGTATACAGCCTGATCCAGAAAAGCTTGCTGCTATTGCGGATTTCCCATCCCCAAAGAACAAGAAGGATCTTAAAGCTATATTTAGCTTGTTTGGCTTCTACCAAAATTTTGTATTAGATAAGGCATTTAACTGTCCTTGCCTTGGTAATTTGTTGAAGAAGAATGTGGTGAGGAGTTGGACAGAGGAGTGTGAAGAGGCATTTCAGAGTTTGAGAAAAGAATTAGTAAATAGTAAGATGTTAGGACATACAAATTTTTCACTGCCTTTCTGTATGAGTACTGATGCAAGTTTTTGTGGTTTGGGGGTAGATATTTTCCAATTAGTACCTACTGAGATGGGGGTTGAACACAAAACTATTGCTTTTGCTAGTAGAATATTACAGCCACATGAAAAGAACTATTACATTTCATAATTAGAGGCTTTGGCAATTATTTTTGGATTTCAAAAGTTCAAGTACCATTTGCTTGGACATAAGACCATAGTGTATACAGATCATAAGGCTTTGAATTACCTTCAGAAGTTCAGGCTGAAACACACCAGGTTAACTAGGTGGGCTTTGTATTTGCAACAATTTGAGTTGAAGATATAGGTATGTACAAGGAAAAGACAATATTGTGGCTGACGCATTATCTAGGATGCCAGCAGGGAAGAAGGATACTGACAGTACTGAAAACTGTGAAGAACAAGTAAGGTTGTTTTATTTGCAGGGAGTGAAGGATGAGAAGCTTATTAGGTAGATTTGCAAGAAAATGAGAATGGAGCAGAATGAGGATCCAAATTTAAGGTTAGTTAATCAGTATTACAATTCAGACAACATACCAAAGGTTGTTGTTTAGGAGGAAAAATTCGAATGGTCAGGACTGGAAGTTATGCTTTCCTGATCAACATGCTGATAAATTTATTGACCTCTTGCATGACAGTTACGGACACTATGGGACCAGGACAATAGTAGATAAGATACAGGAGACAGTAATATTTAACAACTTGTGGAGAAGGGTCAAGCAGAGACTGGAAAGGTGTGATAAACGTTAGCCAGTAAAGACAACTGGTGTGCCATCAAAAGGCTTAATGCATTCTGTCCTTCCTAGCAAACCTAAAGAGCCTAGAGCAGTGGACCTTCTAGGAGCTTTGCCTGCATCTACAGGAGGCTATAAATATATTTTTGTTGGTTTGGACACATTCTCAAAATATGTAAAACTGTATCCAGTTAAGAAGGCAAATACTAGTATGTACCTCAACTGAGAAGTTGACATTTGATTACTTTTTCAATAAAGGGGTACCAAAATCACTTTTGTCTGACAATGGTCCACAGTTCATTTCAGAGAGGTTTGAACACTGTATGGCAATACACAAGATAAAACACACAAAGATTTCTACCTATTTTCCACAAGGTAACATAAGTGAAACGGATATGAAGTAGATTAATCAACTGTGCAGAACTTATTGTAGTAAGAAACACACTGCTTGGGTGGCTCATATTAAGCATTTTGAAAACATTATCGACAACTTATGGAACAAATCAACAGGATATGCCCCATGTGAGCTTATGTTCAATGAGAGACCCATCAACATCATCAGAGAAGAAGTGGATTTCCCTCAAAAGTGAAGTAGCACAGGACAAAAAGATCAGATTGGCAAAAGAGATGATGAAAAAGAAAGCAGCAGGAATGAATCTGACTAGTTTAAAAATAGGTGACCCTGTCCTCATTAAAACCAAAGAAAAATCTAGCAAAGTAAATGATGAGAAAGAAATTTTTGCATGTGTATCATGGTCCTTTCAGAGTAATACGCATTGCACATGACAACTCTTATGAATTAGCTTACACAAAAACTAACAGCATTTTTGGGTTAAAGAACATTATTGACCTGAAACCCAATGTATCACCAATTAGATGTTTGAATATTGATCCACAGCAATTTAAAATGTTTGTAAGCTTGGGTAGTATTGATTTTGTTAGGAGAATGGAGTGTGCATTGAACCAGAAGTAAGACCGGCAAGCAAGTAGGGGGTTCAACATTCAGTGTTGGATTCATTATATGGCAATAATGCTTACCCCAGCTCTCTGTCTCAATTTTCATGTTTCCTGACACAGTCAAACTCTTGTCCTATCCTATCTGTAGTTTATAAGTGAATCAGAAACATTCTATCTTTGACTTTCATGTGATTTTGTACAGTAGGATTCTTTAGTATAAGAATATTTTAGAAAATGTTTCTCCCTGGAAGAAAGCAAATTGGTATCATGATTCAAGAATTTCTGTGAAACAAAGAGGTAAGGTAAACAGAAAGTGAAAGGTATCAGCATATGTGGAGGATAATTAACATATGAAGTAATTAACATATGAAGTAATCAGCTCATGGAGGTAGCAGCAGAGGTAATATGCAGTATATACCATCTCAAAATTGTGGTATAATAGAAGTGTTTGTGTTCAGTGCAGTCAGTATATTGAGATAACTATTTACCCATAGAAGTGTCATGGTACAGCCTCTTCTAACATTAAAGAAATAGAACTCTAAACATAGTTGTATGGAGTTATATGTGTGGAAAGAAAAAGCAAGATTGGTATGTATATCACCCTTCAGTCTAGAATATCAAGCAATTTGATGGAATACAGTGAAATAATAGTTTGTCTAAGTGATAATTTTGTCTGGTCAGTAATGAGAGTTAAGTTTACCTTCGCATTAAGATCTGTTTCTGTGGAGAGTTTTTCAGTACAACCAATTTTGAATTGGATAAGCAGAGCAGGTGGTTATTTATTACTTAATGAAGCAATAATGAAATAATAAATTAATGAATAAAGTTAAGGTCTTAATGGTTAGGGAGCCTGTCTCTGCAATAGGGATATTTTTTGAGTATGCACTCCACTAGCCAACAAGGTCAGGAATGTAAGTAAAATGATGAAGCTGACAGACATGGCTGAGTAATGGAGAAGATAACTGTATTCAAGCAAATGTGGTGTAACTATATTGATGATCTATTTGTGAACTAGGCAACATTGGGTACTGTTTATATTGTGTAGTTCATGACACTGCAGCTGGGAATGAGAGCTTAACAAAAAGAGCAATATTTTAGTGAGGTACAAGTCATATAATGCTGCATCATTGGATTGATAGGTTATCTCAAAACTTCTATTTGTGTTGGTAATAATGGGATGAAGAACAGTAATTTTGCTGATGAACTGACAACTGTGGTGCTAGACAGATGTGAATATTTCTGACAGGTCAACTATTTGGTAATATTTTTTGGTTTTGTGAGGATTTAATTTTCTGGTTGAATGAGAGTAGTGCTCAGAGTTGAGTAGAGAAGTAGGTCTAGGATTTGGCACAACTTCCATCCCCTTAATTTTGATTTGAGTAGTAATTAAGTTATGTAATGGTGACTCTATTCTTTTTTCATAACGTAATGATTAGTAAATCTATGCTACTGCACATCTTGAGTTTTTGCAATTTTGGAAATGGGAAAGAAACAAAAGTCTTTCAGGTTTAACCAGTTTCAGACAGTTATGACTTAGAGTAATGTATTGTAGTGTAATGAAGTTGATTTTAAATATTTTCTAGTCACCACTCTTCATACTATAGTCAATTTTAGTGCTAATTATTGTAACACTATGAGAACTATGTAATGTATTTATTTATTATGTAAAGTCTATCATTTACCATTAGTGTTGTACAATGTTTTTAGGCTTAAGTTAGAAGTAGAAGTAAATGTACTAAGGTAGGGTATTTTGTCTAATATTTTCATTTAATGTGGTGGAGGAGAACCACCTCCAAGGGAATTGATAGCAGTGCATCTCCTTACTAGCTGCAACTTGGACCTATTGAAGGCAAGGACAACATGGTGAGAGAATGTGTAAAAGCTCGTTAAATGTGTAAAATTGCTTGTGAAAAATAGTAAACATTGAGCAAGTGAAATTTTCTGTCAAAAAAGTGAACTGCAGTGCGCAGTGTAATTTAACTTTCTTCAACCCATGAGGATTTATTTTTTTAAAGCAAGACAGGACTTGTATAAAATGTATGTATCTTTAAATGTCATTCTTGTTTACCCAAAAAGGCCATCACTTATGATGCAGATGCATAATTTTTGTTAAAAGTATAACTTGTGAATATTTTGTGACATTGTACAATACACTGTATGTAAATATTTTGTATGGGGATTTTCATGTGGCTAGTTCGTGTAAGTGTAAATTTGAAAAAAATATATGTACTGTAGATTTGGTAAGATTTCTTAGGTAATATTTTTTTGTGTCTGTCTGAGGTCACTTGCGGTCGTTGTATTGCCCAGTTAGCTATTTGCAATATCTATCTGCTCAGTCCCATGAGGGAGTGATGTTATGCAGCAAGCTGGGATATTTTTACTTCCCCTCTTGTTTTCCCATCTGCCTCCTTAAATTCATTTTTTAACTTTTAACTAATTAAAATTAACAAACATGAGTATAATTTGCATTTTCATAAAAGAGAAAGGTTGGCTCTCGTTTAAAATAATATAACACCAGATATAATTTGGTGCTTAGTTCATGTATGTAATGGATTTTGAAATTTAGTTTGATTATTCCTAGTTAATACTTTCATTATAGAGTGAAATCAGTAATTGTTTGGTAACATAAATTCTATTGTTGACTTATAAATAAATATTAATTCTATATTAATTATAAACATTTGGAAGATGAATTACTAGTAATCTTAAAGTATCTATTTGGCTCTATTCGAAAACATGTTAGCAAAGCCAGCCCTTCATTAATTCCAAAGTATTTCACAGTTTTGTCAAAGTATTGTTTACGTAACTATATATGTTAATTCCATCATTGAAACAAATAATTTGGCTTAACCCTTGCAATGGAAGAAAGTGTTAAAAACAACCAATTTTTCAATGTATTCAGTTCATTCAAAGAGTTAAGTTTCAATTGTAATTTCTGTAAATTTAACATTGAACAATGTGTAGTTTCAGTACCTATTATTGTGAGGATATATAAGAGTCCAATTTTTGGTCCTGAGACAATCAGTCCATGGCCGAGTTTCAGACAAGAACCTGTGTTGGTTAGAACAACAACAATGTATCAACTTAACTGTGAAATAAGTGTAACAAAATTAAGCTCTGCGTTAAAAACAATGACAGTGTCTGTACAATATGTACCGAAATATTTGAAAGACTGAAATTTGTGGTTAGGTTTTCACTGCTCATAGATGTTCAACAGTAAATTATTGTAGTAGTATGTGGATGTTTGCCTGCAAACTATTACTGAGGCTTATCGAAAGTTAAACGCAACTCTGCACCTGTCGGCTACATTATTTACAGTAGTCAGTGTCGAAATTACAAACCCCATTTTTCAGTCAGTGTAGCAACACAGTTCGCCAACACCTAGGACAATCAATGAAGAAATAAAGCAGGCGAACGTCACAACATGAGCATTCTCACTTCCTAATGTGCTACATTTATGAACAATGTGTCAAAGCAATTATAGTACTCTAGATAAAAGGGACACTGTACAGTTTGCAGAGTCTATTGTAAAGAAAACAATGAAAGTACGAGGATTTCCCAGAAAGTAATGCACTGCATTTTTTTTCTGAACCAAAAACAATTCTAAAAATGCAAAACATTAAGTATGTATTATCTGAAGACTCCTGAGTGAGTGTGCCATGTTTCCGTCACTTCCAACAGATAGCATAGCTGCAGGACAGTTCCAAAATAGCATCTGTATGTGATGTAAGTTACAAGCAGTGAGTTGAATTTCTCACTACAGAGAAAAAACTGGTGGGGAATATTCACAAACACTTGTGCAAAGTCTATGGAGCATCTGCTGTCAACAGAAATACAGTTACTTGCTGGGCACAGAGGGTGAGATCATCAGAAGGCGACTCAGCGAAGCTCCACGATTTGCAGCAGTCATCCATGACTGTCACACCTGACATGTTGTAGTGAGCTAATGCTGTCATTCATTAAAGGACGCCATTCATGGAAGACATTATGAGGGAAATGAGGAGATGATTTGCACAGTGAAGCACTGGCTCCGCTATCTGGACAAGGGTTGGTACTGACAGGGCATACACACACCCTCGTTTTGCACTGGAGAAAGGTCATAGAATGGGATGGAGATTATGTGGAAAAATCGGCTGTGTAGATAAAACACCATTCTTTCTTGTGGTAATTCTCATTATTTTCAGTAAAGAATTGTTGAGGGAAAAAAATGCAAAGCATTACTTTCTGAGCAATCCTCATACTAATGTGCACTGAGGCATTTGTCAAGTGTATCAAGGAGATTAGAGCTGTGTGTCACTGTCACCCCGAACACACCTAAGGACATGGTTCACTACACTTAGGTTGGTGTGTCTTCCACACCATTTGATGCGTCAGAGGGTTATGCACTGCTGTATGTAGTAACGGAGCGAGTAAGCAAGTCCCATAGTCTCTACTATGTTGCACTACAGGCAAAGGGCTGGACAGCCATGGGAACATCCTAGGCCAGCACCATCACAGGCAGCAGAGCACCTGCGTAGCTGCATCTGTCAGTCGTGGCAGCCGGCATGGACACCAGGATAATTCTCTGGTCAGGCTGGCAACACCTATGGGGTTACATCATCTGTACTGAGACATAGAACTGCTGAGAGATCATGAGCAATAACAAATGAAATGAAGTAGAGTAGGGTAAACATACACTCCTGCAAATGGAAAAAAGAACACATTGACACCGGTGTGTCAGACCCACCATACTTGCTCCGGACACTGCGAGAGGGCTGTACAAGCAATGATCACATGCACGGCACAGCGGACACACCAGGAACCGCGGTGTTGGCAGTCGAATGGCGCTAGCTGCGCAGCATTTGTGCACCGCCGCCGTCAGTGTCAGCCAGTTTGCCGTGGCATACGGAGCTCCATCGCAGTCTTTAACACTGGTAGCATGCCACGACAGCGTGGACGTGAACCGTATGTGCAGTTGACGGACTTTGAGCGAGGGCGTATAGTGGGCATGCGGGAGACCGGGTGGACGTACCGCCGAATTGCTCAACACGTGGGGCGTGAGGTCTCCACAGTACATCGATGTTGTCGCCAGTGGTCAGCGGAAGGTGCACGTGCCCGTCGACCTGGGACCGGACCGCAGCGACGCACGGATGCACGCCAAGACCGTAGGATCCTATGCAGTGCCGTAGGGGACCGCACCGCCACTTCCCAGCAAATTAGGGACACTGTTGCTCCTGGGGTATCGGCGAGGACCATTCGCAACCGTCTCCATGAAGCTGGGCTACGGTCCCGCACACCGTTAGGCCGTCTTCCGCTCACGCCACAACATCGTGCAGCCCGCCTCCAGTGGTGTCGCGACAGGCGTGAATGGAGGGACAAATGGAGACGTGTCATCTTCAGCGATGAGAGTCGCTTCTGCCTTGGTGCCAATGATGGTCGTATGCGTGTTTGGCGCCGTGCAGGTGAGTGCCACAATCAGGACTGCATACGACCGAGGCACACAGGGCCAACACCCGGCATCATGGTGTGGGGAGCGATCTCCTACACTGGCCGTACACCACTGGTGATCATCGAGGGGAGACTGAATAGTGCACGGTACATCCAAACCATCATCGAACCCATCGTTCTACCATTCCTAGACCGGCAAGGGAACTTGCTGTTCCAACAGGACAATGCACGTCCGCATGTATCCCGTGCCACCCAACGTGCTCTAGAAGGTGTAAGTCAACTACCCTGGCCAGCAAGATCTCCGGATCTGTCCCCCATTGAGCATGTTTGGGACTGGATGAAGCGTCGTCTCACGCGGTCTGCACGTCCAGCACGAACGCTGGTCCAACTGAGGCACCAGGTGGAAATGGCATGGCAAGCCGTTCCACAGGACTACATCCAGCATCTCTACGATCGTCTCCATGGGAGAATAGCAGCCTGCATTGCTGCGAAAGGTGGATATACACTGTACTAGTGCCGACATTGTGCATGCTCTGTTGCCTGTGTCTATGTGCCTGTGGTTCTGTCAGTGTGATCATGTGATGCATCTGACCCCAGGAATGTGTCAATAAAGTTTCCCCTTCCTGGGACAATGAATTCACGGTGTTCTTATTTCAATTTCCAGGAGTGTATGTGCATCCCATTTAAGGAACTGTTATTGGAAATAACCATTGTAGAGGTCTCGGACAGACAAATAAGTGGATTCCCTGGAAAGCCCAAAGTTGCAGAGCCACAACTTGGCTATTACGATGCTCTCCAAAGGGAGAAAGACAACAGCACAATCCCAGCATCACGCCTCAGCACCTGCAATAGACACACACTGCCCTTGACACAGCGAGCAGCATGTCAGGTGACCTAGATTAGTTGGCCGCCGAAAGCATTTGTCCTTTCTGCCAGTCGTGTTTATGCCAGTGCAGTATCAGCATGCATTGAGGCTTCTGTCCATTGTCTGGACACCACCAGTGTGTAAAACCCGGATTAGCGCACCTTTCAGATTACTGCCCTCATCGCAGTGCTGTCCGGCAAAACCTGCATAATACTACAGCTATGCATTCCGATTCTGCATGGGTGAACAACAACATGACACAAGACACAAGAACCAACAGAAACAAAATCGTCATTACTAATTCTACCACTACATCCTTAATTACGCCATGACTACCTAACACATCTTCATGTCTACGCATGCAACACATTCACACCATTAGGATACTTAACGAAACTGTAACACTACCTATTTACCAGTCAAATTAAAATAGTAAAGTGGCCCTGTAAATGAGAATTATATGGTTACAGACAGAAAAATGCACTTCTTCTTCTTCTTCAACCTTGTTGGTGTCTTGTCTTTAGTTCAGACTTTATTGCAGAGGAACCTAAGTAGAATGTGTGTTAAAAATCTTGCTAGTAAATGTCTTAACCTAAGCTATTGTACAAAAGGATGAACTGTTCCTGGAATTGAAGGAGATGTAAGCATTGGTGTATCATTTCTACTTTTAGGCCTTGTCTCCTTACTTACAATTCTGCATACTCTGTGCACCTACAATAGACATAAAAACCAGTTCTAATACATGTGGTAAGTGCAAATGTTCCCTGGTATCATACTTCACAAAATAAAATAAAATCTCCACTCTCCAAATATGGGTTCATGCAACAGTGGCATGGATTTGTCACAAATCAAAGTGGCATCCTGAGAATGCTCAACTGCCACAGACAACCACAACAAATAACAATAACAAAAAACAACAAACAAACAAAAAATACTTCCATTAATGGGACCTGTTATCCACAGTAGACACAAACGTTTCTTCAGTATTCTCCCGGGATCAGGTGGTTCACCCTCCATCACAGCCAACTCAATGTTAGGCACATGGACAGATGAATTATGTACCCACATTTTTTTCTGTTTCCACACAACTGTATTTACATGGATTACCTAATAATAATCCAATAATGCAAAGCTATATAAAACAATGCAAAATCATTAAATAAACCTCTTAGCCTAATTATGCTATACTACATACTCCTACAATCCAATGCTGTACTACTTGATGAACGGTTTCAGGTGGCTGGTGTGGTGAATTCCCATGGATTTCCCAGTCTTCAGTGTCTCCACTTTATACACATTTGGATGTACAACCCATCTATGAATAACACAACACTGTATTCCTGGAAAAATTTGTGGCATCATGTTCTTGTCGATCGAAAAGGCAGAAGGATTTCAGCAAAACTTTCTCCCCCATTTGATACAGCTGAATCCTTGCTTTCTTGTCAGCATGCTCCTTTCTTTCGAGGGATGCTTCCTGGATTCTGCACTATACTTGGTCCACTATCAGCATACCACTGTCATGCTCTGGGTGACTAACACACAATCTATCTCAGTTTATTCAGTGGATGTTGATTCTTGAGCTCAGCAATGGCAGACAACAGTGTCATGCAATGTGGTGACTCGCTCATCACATCTTGTAATTCCTTAAGAAAGATGTCCCAAGATGTGTGCTGTTTCACACAGTAGAGCCGGCGTAGTTTCCCAGTACCTTCTTGATCCATTCCATGCAATGTGACGATGGATAATGGACTAATATGGAGACTTGATTGATTTTATGGAGTTGTAAGGTCTCCTTCCACTTCTAGGGACGGAATTGTGGGCCATTATCAGATATGAGCAATGTGTTGGAGGAAGTCTTTGCATAATGCTTCAGAGACAGTGTGTCCTGTCACCTTTGCATACAGCTAATACCTTCTTGATGCACCTCTCCATATTTTTGAAGTGGCACAATGTGTTTAATTTGACAAGGCATTTCCATGGACCAAAATGCACACAGCTGTCATGCATGTACCAAATTATCTTTTTTATTAGATTGTCAGGGATACACTGTACATACATAGAGTCCACCATTTTCCTGTGGTAAAACAAATACGCTTTCTCAGGAGGTAAAACTGCCTGACGTGCTCTTTGCTCCTGTCTTTTCACATGTTCTTCAAATTTACAGGAGGTAGACCTTTGTCCTATTGTCTTGCAATGCCTCTCATTTTTAGGATAATTTCACTTTCCAATACAAACCTTACGCATGTAAAAGACACTGAAATGATTTTCTTCCAATCACCATGAACCTAACCCACCAGACTGTCAGAGAGTGCTACAGTGCGTTGGAAATTATGTTGGTCTTTCTTGGCACATAAATAATTTTGATATTGAACTCCTGTAACGCTAACACCAATCTAATTAGCCTTTCACACTTAACTTGGCAGTCAAGAGAAATTCCAGGGCGCTACGATCAGTGAAGATACATGTCTTGTGACCGTACATGAAGTATCGAAACTGCTTAAAGCCCCAGACGAGGGCTAGAGCCTCCAATTCTGTGATTGAGTGGTTTCTCTCACATTTGGTAAGAACTCGACTACCGATAACAATGGTTTAGTGCACTAGTACACCATTCTCCTCAATCTGTTGAACGATCAAACTCACACGACTGATTTGGAGCTACCAGTCGCCATACAGCACTCTTGTGAAAAGTCGGGGTGTGACAATAAAGGAGCGTCTTTCAAAAGATAAGAACTCACTCTCTGCAGCGTATTCCACACCCAAAGTGTCTTTCTGCCAGTAAATTCTTATAGCCATGGGTTTTCTAGTGACCTAACCATTATGAACTTTTTATAAAAGTTAATGAGGCCAAGAGACAATCTTAACTGATTTCTCATCACTGGCATTGGAAATTTGGATATTACATCTACTTTGTCTGGGCAAGGAGCAATACCTTCCCCAGAGACGATGTGACTGAGGAATTCTACCCAGATGTCTGGAATCGTGATTTCTCCATGTTGAAAGTAACACCATGGGTCCTTATTGTGGAGAGTATTTCATTCAGGACCTTGTTACACTCCCCCCACATGTTTTCAGTGACCAAAATATCGTTTACGTAGCTTGTACTTCTCTCTTTCAGTGTGTGAGTACTGATCCCATCAAGTTCTCATACGAAAGAAGACGAAGAAATGTTCGGGCAAATGTTTGAACTGATAGCAGTGTCTGAAAACAAGAAATTCCTTGAACTGCGTACATGCAGGATGCAAGTTCACCTGCCAAAAACTTGAGCGGAGGCCAATGGAGGAGCAGACTTTTATCCCATGAAATTTTTGCATTAACTCTGAGTTTCTGTGGTCGATCTGTCTCTGGCGCGATAATCATATTGCTTTGTCATAAATCAAGTACCACTCGTATCGACCCCTCTTTCTTCTCGACTATCCACCTGCTTAGCTGAGTGGTAACGTGCTTGCCTCCCATGCATGGGGCCCAGGTTTGATTCCCAGCTGGGTTGGAGATTTTCTCCGCTTGGGGACTGGGTGTTGTGTTGTGTTGTCCTCATCATCATTTCATTCTCATCATCAGCCCCAAGTTGCCCAATGTGGTGCCGACTGAAATAAGACTTGCGTTTGGCGGCCAAACCCGAATCGGACCTCACAGCCAACAATACCATACAATCATTCCCTACCCCCTACCCCCCCCCGGCTATATGGAGAGGGCTGTTACATGTTGACACAGTTTGTTCAATTACTCCATCATTGAGCATCTGTCGTATTCCAAGTTTTACTTTCTTCTTATACACCAGCGGTATCAGAGGTAGCATGACAAAGAACTCCTGTTCTTTAACTTTAAATGCACATCGTAAATCCTTAATGACTCCCAGTTTCAGTGCAAATGCCTCCATGTGGGAGAGCAGTATCACACAGCTGTTCCTTATAGTGGCGATAGACCTGGTTTATGTGCTCGATTCTTTTGTCAATTTGACATACAATCTTTTGTATAATCTTGTCATCCTGTGCTTGTTGTTAACGGTAATCATAAAGGTCCTTTCTAGTTTTTGCAGAGTGTTCGTGCATATAGTCAAGTTTCAGGTAGCTTGCAGGGATTTGGGTGCTTAAAGCTTGTTCTTCGAAGTGCAACTGGATCTCCTTGCCCTCTTTTAATGTCAACACACCTCTCCCAAGACTGAGTACAGCCTTCTGTTATTTTAAGTCATCTACCCTGATTATGAGGTCAGATGGCAATTTTGGCACCACCACTGCCTCCCATTATCATTATGGTGCTAGAACTGGTTATTCCACCATCGAGTTTGGCGAGGATGGTTGCAGTTGTGTCCTCTATCACCTGTGGTTCTATCACCATTAGCATGCCCTTCTTCATAATGTTGCAGACGTTTATTGTCTCTAGAATCAGGCCTGTGCCAGCATTCCCCCTGTGTGAATTTCAGACTCAGGGTATCTTTGAATGATTCGATATCATTACCACACTTGCCAATCAATATTTGTTGGAGGTGTGGTGGGAGCTTCATATGGCAGAAGTGGATTATTATGGAATCGTTGCATGGGTCATTGAAGAACCTGTTCTTTTTGACTAGCGCCTTGAATTTCACAGGACTCTTAAATCCTGAGGCGACTAGATCCTTCCTAAACATAATTTCATGCTTAATGCATTCCTGCATCTTTGTCGACCAATAGTTTGCCAAGAATGCATCCCTGAACTCTTTGTATGATGAGCATGTTGCCACAATCATATGCATTCTTTCTGTGATACTTCCCTTGAGGTACCCACATACAGTATCTAATTTGCACTCGAAAGCCCACCGTGGAAGTAGCGAGAGGTCAAACTGAGAAATGAAGATCTTCAGGTGTAGGTTATTTCCATTGTCTCTGTAGTTCTGAAATTTTCTGATGGACACAAAGCTTCTGAAATCAAAGTTGTCGTCCTTATGTCTGCATAATGATGTTCCTGAAAGGCTGTCTGGTATTGACTCTGAACTCATAATGCCTGCATTGCTTAGTATAGGACTCACCACATTGCTGATGTACTCTCAGTTCTGTGTAGTGGTACGCAGTTGTTTATACCACTTGTCTTTCTATGGTCTCATAATACTTGTCGGTCGGTTGGTTGGTTGTTTGGTTGGTTGGTTCAAGGGGAAAGGGAAAGGAACCAAACTACTTGGTCGTCTGTCCCTTGTTCCTATAAAGCAAGTCCACGAGGGAAACAATAAAACAAACGAGACTTACTGTACAAAACCGAGAGAAAAGAAAGACCACAAGAATGGCAGAAGGGCAATAAACACTGCAATGGACAAAATAGGACAAGAAACAGGTAGAAGGGATTAAAACATGAGAGCAGATGACCGTGACTGGCTGATCACGAGAATAAAAAAGGATAAGCCAACCACTCTGCAACACTTTAAAACCTCTAACCTAAAAGCACTAGGGTAGAAAACACAGAGTGACAAAGGGCATGTGCTAATACTTAGATAGCACAATAAAACCCTAACTCACGTATAAAATGTAAAACCAAATCAGCCAATGAGGTGTTGTCAGCAAAAATTGACAGTAACACGTCCAGTAACTGAAGATTATGTCACAGGGCAGCCAAAGTAGGACAGCGTAACAGAATGTGGGCCACCATCAACTGACTGCTGCACCAACACTGAGGTGGATCGTTGTGGCGCAGAAGATAGCCATGGGTCACCCAAGTGTGGGTGTTGCAGTGCTGGCAGAGAACCACAAAGTCCTTGTGAGAAGCCAGCACAGAAGACTTCCACACATTCATAGTCTCCTTTATGGCACACAGTTTATTGTGCATACCACGGTTATGCCATTCCATATCCCAGGGCCTAAAAACCTTGTGGCATAATACCAAGCACAGATCAGTTGCAGAGATGCTGATCTCCAGAAGTGGTTTTCAAGTAGCCTGTTTCGCCAGCCTGTCATCAAGTTCACTGCCTGGGATTATAACATGTCTTGGGATCCAGACAAACAAAACTGAAAGACCAAACCTTTACAGGGGGTAGATGGACTCCTGGATGGTCGCTACCAAAGGATGGTGAGGGTAGCACTGGTCAATAGCTTGAAAGCTGCTCAAGGAGTCACTACGTACATGAAAGGACGCGCCAGAGCATGACTGGATATGCGCAAGAGCATGAGATATGAACACCAGCTCTGCAGTGAAAACATAGCACCCATCTGGCAAGGAGTGCTGTTCAGTATGTCCTGTGTGAGCAAAGGAGAAGTCAATGTGACCATCAGCCATTGAGCCGTCAGTGTAAACTACTTCAGAACCCCAGGACACATCAAGAATTGAGAGGAAGTGATAGCAGAGAGCCTCAGGAGGAACTGAGTCCTTAGGGCAATGTGAAACGTCCAGACAAAGCTGCAGTCTAGGTATACAGCATGAAGGTATACGCAAATGGACCCAGAGGAGAGACGGTAAAGGAAACGCCTCTAGTTCTGACAGAAGGGATCGGACATGAACCTTGATCTTAATCCCTGACCTGGGTTGCCGATGCAGAATATGAATTGCCATGGTTGGGGAAGGAGACGCCAATTTGGATGTTCAGGAGAGCTACGAGTGTGCACACAACATAATTGGCAAGCAGTTGTCGGCATCTGATCTGCAATGGAAGGATCCAAGCCTCCACCAGTACACTGATCACCGGACTCGTCCTAAAAACTTCCATCACTAGTCAAACTCCACAGTGGTACACTGGGTCTAGTAACCGCAACACTGAGGGCGTCACCGAACCGTAAACCAGACTCCCATAGTCAAGGCAGGATTGAACAAGGGCTTTGTAGCAGTGTAGAGCAATCTGCACCCAAGTTGGTGTTGCTCAGGCAGTGGAGGACATTGAGGTGCTGTCAGCACTTCTGCTTAAGCTGATGAAGATGAGGAAACCAAGTTAATCAAGTCTCAAAAATCAGTCCTAACAATTGACATGTCCCTACTACAGTCAGTGGATCGTTATCAAGGTAAAGTTCTGGTTCCAGATGAATGGTATGATGCTGAAGTGCGTGACACACAACTTCATGGCGGAAAACTGGAAGCCATGGATGGCTCCCTGTAGCTGCCACTCAGCAACACCAGTACTGGAGGAGCAGTAGGAAATGCAAAAGTTGTCTGCATACAGCGAAGATGTGACACACAGCCCCATAGCTGCTGCTAGACCGTTAATGCCCACTAAAAATAGAGAACACTCAATACTGAGCTCTGCGGGACCCCATTCTCCTGGGTATGGGAGGAACTATGGGAGACACCAACTTGGATACAGAAAGTAGGGAGCAAAAGGAAGTTTTCGATTAAAATCGGGAGTGGGCCCCAGAGACCCCACTCATATAATGTGGCTAGGATATGGTGTCACCAGGTCGTGTCGTGAGCTTTTCTTAAATCAAGAAAGACGACAACCAGGTGGTGAAGTCTTGAAAAGGCTGTTCAGATGGCAGACTCGAGGGACACTAAATTTTCAGCGGTACAGAAACCCTGGCAGAAACCTCCCTGGCATGGAACCAGTAGGTCCCATGACTACAGCAGTCAATACAACTGCCAACTCACCATACCTTCTAGCAACTTACAAAGAACGTTAGCAAGGCTGATGGGCCGATAGCTATACACATCAAGCAGGTTTTTCCCAGGTTAGAGGACTAAAACGATAGTGCTCTCCTACCATTGCAATGGGAATATGCCATTGCTCCAGATGCAGTTGAAGATAATGAGTACATGTCACTGGTAGTGAGAGATGTTTAATCATCTGAGCGTGGATCCGATTTGGCCTAGGAGCTGTGTCGGGGCAATGAGCTAGGGCGCTGAGGAGCTCCCATTCAGTAAATGGAGTGCTATATGGTTCACTGTGGAGTTTCCCTTCCACCCGCTGTTTTAGGAAACGATGGGCTGACACAGAGGCCTGAGCATAGTGCTCAGTAAAGTGCTCGTCAATTGAATTTGCCTCGGTAGATAACACTCCATTGATATTAATGCCAGGGGTTCATGTCAGGGTCTGGTACCCAAAGACACATCTGATCTTCTTCCAGACTTGTGAAGGCGACATATGGTACCCAATGTTCAAGTCATACCTCTCCCAAGACTTCTGTTTCCATCTTTCTATGAGCTGGAGAACACAGGAATGGAACTGTTAGAAAGCTCTTAGTGCACCAGGGATGGATGCTGCTTATGTGGCTGTAGAGCCCGCCTATGCTCTTTAATGGCCCCGGCGATTTCTGGCGACCACTAAGGCACTGTCTTGCACTGGGGGCACCCTAAGAAACAAGGGATCACGTTTTCTGCAGCAGAAACAATCGTTCTCGTGACTTGCTAACAACCACATCATTGTTACTGTGTGGGGGAGATTCAACAGTGACAGCAGAGGTGAAAGCTTCCTAATCTGCCTTGTTTAAACCCCATCTGGGTAGGCGTCCAGAGGAATGATGCTGGGGGAGTGACAGGAAGATGGGAAAGTGGTCGCTACCACACAAGTCATTGTGGGCTCTCTAGTGGAGAAGTCCTGGGCTGCAGATTGATAAATCAATGGCCGATTGAATTCCCTGAGCCACATTGAAATGTGTGTGTGTTGGGGGGGGGGGGGGGGGGGCGGTAGTATTTAAGAGGCAGAGGTCGAGTTGGGAAAGTAAATTTTCTACATCTCTACCATGGCCAGTAAGCTTGGTGCCACCAAACAAGGGGTTATGAGCGTTAAACTCTCCCAGAAGTAAGAAAGGTCTAGAGAGTTGATTAATCAATACCGCCAATATGTTCAGGGGTACTGCACCATCTGGAGGAAGATACACGTTGCAGATGGTTATTTCCTATATTGTCCTTATCTTGGCAGCCACAGCTTCAAGAGGAGTTTGAAGGGACACCGGTTCACTACATACTGAGTACAGGACATAAACACATACTACTCCTGACACACTATTATATTCGATATGGTTTTTGCAAAATCCTCGATAGCTGCAAAGAGCAGGGGTTCATATTTCTGGGAACCAGGTTTCCTGGAGGGCAATGCAGAAAGCAGGTGTAAAGCTTAAGAGTTCTCGTAGCTCAGCCAGATAGTGGAAACAACCACACCAATTCCACTGGAGGAGGACTTTATCTTGAGGCTGGGAAGGCATGAAGCTCTCAAGGAGGCAGTTTACACCTTAGTGTCACCTGCTGCCACCAGTTGGGTACCTTTGCGATCTATGTCCATTGTGTCTAAGGGTCTGGCGAGATCTAGGTTCTCAAGGGGTCGCCAGAATCTCCACCTCATCCTCAGATGCAGAGCTTGTAGGGAGCGATGGTGAGGGTGCCACTGCAATGTATTTGTTCTTGGAAGTCTTTTTCTTTTTAGGTTTCTCTGGCTTGGAGGGCTTCACTGACTCATTCTCAGGCACTGAGGAGGATCTTGAAACTCTGTGACCAACTGCCTGTGGGCGCTTCAGTGACTGGGTGTATGTCCTCTTTCCCACTAGTAGGAACCTGGGAAGGGAGGGACCCAACGGACCCCTTACAAGCCAGAAAAGTCGAAGGAGACTGATGCCTTCTCTGGCCGAGAAGTGGGGACTGATGTCCCTGATGGTTGGGGGGGGGGGGGGGGGGGGCAGGCATTGCTCCCAAAGTAGGTGGTGTGGGAGCAAGTGGGATAGGAGTGCCCCTGACCATCAAAGGAGCGGATGTAGTCTTGCAGCCCTGAGAGCCAACTATAAATGGTGGAACTGATGGAGCTGTGTGTCATGCACACATGATGTAACTTTTCAACTTTCCTCTTAGCCGCAGTGTAGGTCAGTCGGTGCAGGGTCTTGTACTCCATGATTTTCCTTTCTTTCTGGAGAATCCAGCTGTCTAGCGAGCAAAGGGAATGGTGCTTGCCCCAGTTGACACAGATGGGAGGCAGGGCACATGGAGTATTGGGATGTGAAGGACAACTGCAATCGGCACATATCATGTTGGAAATGTAGCAGGAAGACATATGCCTGAACTTCCAACACTTAAAGCACCACATTGGGGAGGGAAATATGGTTTACATCACAGCAGTACACCATCACCTTCTTGAGTAATGCGTCACCTTCAAGGGCCAAGATGCAGGCACTGGTGGCAATCTGATTATACTTCTGGACCCTATGGGCACACCTGACAAAATGGACACCGTGTCATTCTAAGTTGGCGCGCAACTCACCAGACTGCAAAAGAAGGTCCCTGTGGAATATAAACCCTGGACCATATTTAAGTTCGTATGGGCCGTGATGGAAACAGAAACATCTCCCAGCTTGTTACAGGTGAGTAATGCCTGTGACTGGGCAGAGGATGCTGTTTTTATCAGAACTGACCCAGAGCATATTTTGAACAATCGCTCCACCTCCCAAAACTTGTCCTCTAAATGCTTAACAAAAAACTGAGGCGTCATCAACATGGAGGATTCCCAATCAGCTCTTGTAAATATGAGGTACTGGGGCGAATAAGGTTCACTTCCATCCTTAGCCTGGCATTCCCCCCCCCCCCCCCCAACCCCCCGCCATGACATGGCCAGGGAGGGGATCAATTTGGGGTCATACTCCCTTGCATTAAAGTGAGACCCCAAATGTTTTGAGACTGCTGGTGTCTGACCATCAGCAAGAAATGATAGTTCACAACATGGCATGCCATCTGCCATTATGCCACCCACTCTGATCAAGGGCCCTCCCCACAGGCACCACTCAGCTTCAGCAAAGGCCACCTGGCAGGATGGCCATTGCCAGGAGTCCCACTGCCGCAGACAGATGGGCATCTACTCGTTCTCATACATGGGGAGTTAACAGTGGGAGCATAAGCAGAGGCATACCTGTGTAGTCAGGGGGCTACAGCCAGTAGGGTACATGGCGACCCCACTACAATGGACTGGCTACCATGCTGTATGATGTTGTTGTTGTTGTTGTTGTTGCTGTTGTGGTCTTCAGTCCTGAGACTGGTTTGATGCAGCTCTCCATACTACTCTATCTTGTGCAAGCTTCTTCATCTCCCAGTACTTACTGCAACCTACATCCTTCTGAATCTGCTTAGTGTATTCATCTCTTGGTCTCCCTCTACGATTTTTATCCTCCACACTGCCCTCCAATGCTAAATTTGTGATCCCTTGATGCCTCAGAACATGCCCTACCAACAGGTCCCTTCTTCTTGTCAAGTTGTGCCACAAACTCCTCTTCTCCCCTGTTCTAGTTACGTAATCTACCCATCTAATCTTCAGCATTCTTCTGTAGCACCACATTTCGAATGCTTCTATTCTTTTCTTGTCTAAAATATTTATCGTCCATGTTTCACTTCTATACATGGCTACACTACATACAAATACTTTCAGAAATGATTTCCTGTCACTTAAATCTATACTTGATGTTAACAAGTTTCTCTTCTTCAGAAACACGTTCCTTGCCATTGCCAGCCTACATTTTATATCCTCTCTACTTTGACCATCATCAGTTATTTTGCTCCCCAAATAGCAAAACTCCTTTACTACTTCAGGTGTCTCATTTCCTAATCTAATTCCCTCAGCATCACCCGACTTAATTCGACTAAATTCCATTATCCTCGTTTTGCTTTTGTTGATGTTCATCTTATATCCTCCTTTCAAGACACTGTCCATTCCGTTCAACTGCTCTTCCAAGTCCTTTGCTGTCTCTGACAGAATTACAATGTCATTGGCGAACCTCGAAGTTTTTATTACTTCTCCATGGATTTTAATACCTATTCTGAATTTTTCTTTCGTTTCCTTTACTGCTTGCTCAATATACAGATACAATAACATCGGGGAGAGGCTACAACCCTGTCTCACTCCCTTCCCAACCACTGCTTGTATATCAGGTGCAAACAAGTCCATGATCATTGTCAGTGCAGAATACAACACCGCACAGTGGATAGAGGAAAACGCACCCAGGAAGGTGTCCTCGCCCAACAGCTGGAGAATGAGCGGAATTGTAAATCAACGACAATAAAGTACACTCAAGATCTCAGTGCACGATAGACACTATGCGCCATGTAAGGCACCCTACCCCAACTGGCTCCCTGTTTGGACAAATTTTGTAGAATGGAGGTCAAACCCTACATGGGAACATTACAGAAAAGTCAAAACTGTTGAGACTCCTTTTCGTCGCCTCTTACAACAGGCAGGAATACCTCAGGCCGATTCTAATCCCCAGACCAGAAGTGGGTCGTGATACTTGTTCCATGTGCTCCCACAATTTGGCAAAATCATACGCAATTTCGTCATAACAGAAGATACATTTCATTTCCGCCTTATCTAGTTCTTGCTTTATATCGCGACCTTGATCTCTTAACATCTTGAACGCTGTGTGAGCCTTCTTCCCCTCTCTGACTACTGTAATTACTCACTGTTTAGCTCCTTGTACCTCCTTCAAGGTACGCACAGTGTTTGGGTCTTTTTGCCTTCCAATTTAATCTTCTCGATCACTACTTGTGCCCTCTGTTGTTCTCTTCACTGCCCTGTCCTCTGCTTCTTTTCCCTATGTTTTGCCCTTTTGTCTGATTCTTTTACCTCGTTTTATTTTTTGTAGTATTTCCTAAATTCTCGTTCACTCCCTACTGCCCTTGCTTCCCTTTTTTTAAAAAAAAGTAAGCGACTTGAACAAATCATCCCCGCTCTGTTCGTTTGTGACCCTACTGTTGAGTGAGAATGTGCATGAATTTGGCCATGATGCGACCTCATCATTGTGCACTCTTACGCCAACGCCACAGTGGTGGATATCGGCCTCAACTTGGATCTGATTCCACTGAACCGCGTGATAGAACCCCTATATGGGACTGGCTGTACCGTAGGAATGACAGCCCGATTTTCCTCCATGTTGGCGACACTCTCAGCCTGAGTGTCCTCTACATCTGCCATTGCATCCACTTATATTACAGTAATTTTTTCCCATGACTTACCACACGTAATTATGCACACAGAATGTACACGTTTACCAAATATGAAGCATAAAACACACACACACACACACACACACACACACACACACACACACACACACACACACACACACTGTTAAACGACACAGAACCCACAGATCCACAGCACATGTAAAACTGAAGCGATAAAGGAATAGGCGCCAGCAAACGAATACTAATCTAATACTAACGTGGAACTAGTAAAGGTTGGCATGAATCGTGAAATCGGATAACAAAATGAAACGAACCTTAGATCAGCTCACTGATGGCGTAAGAGCAAAAGAAAAAGTTAGAATGATCACAGAATCTCCCAAAGAATGAACAATGAGCAGAGGTCACCAAATTATGCAATATCCTACGGTTTGTGAGACTGTAAGACCTATCAGAGTAATGGACCTATCCAGTCTCTGTCACACTCCCCTTAAGACTCCATGTTAGCTGTTAATAACACACAGAACCGCCATCTTGAAAAGCCCTAACACAGATTGATAAGGTGGGAAACTGTGATAATCCTATTATATCTATCCATTCAATAAATAGAATAAATCATTGACTTGAAAGGAACTACAAGCACCTTCAAATAAAAAACACAAATGAAACATAAACCAAATAGTTACTATATTAATCAACTACAAAGTATTTGTCTCAGCATTCCACAAAAAAAAAAAAGAAAAGGAGTTCATTGTTGACGAGAACTAACAAGCTAGGCAAGCAGAAGGATGGCTACTGTATCCTTGCTGCACAGCGTTACAACCCAACGCTTAATTTAAAAACTCCCGTGGTCAATTGGACACCACACCAAATGATACTAATGCATGAATCGGGTTTAGCTGAGCTGTGGAAACAGTATGCTTCCTATATAGCATGAACCGCCATCTAGTGAGCCATGCTGCTATATACTGTTGCAGTAAGTCGGAGGACAGTGGTCATAGTAGAGAATCAGAATCTCGCTCGTCAGGACTCTGACACCTCCAAGCACCACAACGTCTCGAACCAGGATGAACGTCTTATCCACAATTACACCAGGAGTTTTCCTTTTTCTGCCATTAGTTCTCGACTCGGCAATTTGCGCCAATCTGGTCGCAAATGCCTGTCACGAAAAATGTTGCAATGCCACGCTTTACAAATTCCCACCCCGGAATGTCATCAGTCATGGGCCAATCAGAGCACATCTTCCTTGCTAGTTTGTCACAGAAATTCTCATCTGACGTCAGCCAGTGATGGGCAAATCAGAGCGTTGTTTTACACTTCTGAATTTCCCAAGGTCCCTGATCTCACAATGGTTTGCTCCAACATTTCAAGACCTGTACATTTCCGCCATAAATTGTGGTTTGTAGGGTTCCAGCAAGCACTTGAAACTGTTGCCCTCGGCCATCTAAAGAGGCAACTTGGGCCACAGGCCGCTAATCCTGACTTAGTGAAAAGGACCAGTAGGTTCCGTAAGCTTCCGTCAGTGACTGCTTGACACGTGCAAGCCAGCACAAAGCTCTGCGTGTCCACAACACACATGCTGCATTCCGAGCAGTGTGCGAGCTGTGCATTTCTCGTGTATTCACAGATTAACTATTAGCCCCTTTACTGACTACCAGTGACATTTTTATATAACATATTTTCCTATAATAAATCAACGCAATGAGACTAAATGGAAGCAACCAAGTGTCCTGCCTATCGCCAGTTGTGACAAGGGGAAAATAAATTTAGTTTAAATGGAAGGAGGCAAGCCAGACGGCTTGTAACATTCCAACTGAAGTACTAAACCAGATTGAAAAGATAGATGTGTATGTAGTTACACTCAGCAAAATGAAGAAAAAGGAAACATGGGTAGAAATATTAAACAACGATATTCATTTTTGGGGTGGTACACCACAACATCTTAGAGCAAAAAGTGGGCTGTCAGTACTGATTGAATCGAAATGGCCTAGCAAGTGATAAGGGTAAAATATATAAATGATCAATTTTTAAAGCTGGACTTCTTAAACGTTGGAGGACCTACAGCTATAACTGCAGTAATATGATGAAAAGGACATGTTGCTATTCCAGGATATGGGCAGAGAGAGAAAGGTGCTGTCGGGTGGAGTGTGTGGGGGATATATGGCGGCATGACAAGGTTATCAGATTTATAATTGTAAGGCTGTAGAGCAGGGAGGGGAGGGGGAATCGGGATTGGGAAAGGAGAGGTGCAGGGAAGCAGAAAAGACTGGTGGGTGGATCGGCACTATTATAAATATGTAGAGAATACGAATGTATAGTTGCAGATACCTTATTTCAACACAAGAAAATACACATGCACACTTGGGAGAACCTGATGCGACATACTGGCTTGATGATAGTCTGCAGAACATTCAGGGTGAGAGGTAAGGGTTTTTACGCAACCTGGAAGAGCAGGTAAGCACTGTATGGTAACAGGCAAAATCATCCCTCAAAAGAAACACACTGAAGACCCAAAGAAACTGGTACAGCTACCCAATATTATGTAGGATCCCCGCAAGCACACACAAGTGCCGCAACACAACGTGGCAATGTCTGAAGTAGTGTTGAAGGGAACTGACACCATGGAACCTGCAGGGCTGTTCATAAATCCATAAGAGTACTTGGGGGTGGAGATCTCTTCTGAACAGTATGTTGCAAGGTATCCCAGATATGCTCAATAATGTTCATGTCTGGGGAGTTTGGTGGCCAGCAGAAGTGTTTAAACTCAGAAAACGGATCCTGGAGCCACTCTGTAACAATTGTGGGCATGTGAGGTGTCGCATTGTCCTGCTGGAACTGCCCAAGTCCATTGGAATGCACAATAGACATAAATGGATGCAGGTGATCAGACAGGATGCTTACATGTGTGTCACCTGTCAGAGTCATGTCCAAACGTATCAGGGGTTTCATATCACTGCAACTGCACATGCCCCACACCATTACAGAGTCTCCATCAGCTTGAACAGTCACCTGCTAACATGCAGGGTCCATGGATTCATGAGGTTGTCTCCATACCTATACACGTTCATCTGATTGATACAATTTGAAACGTGACTTGTCCAACTAGGCAACATGTTTCCAGTCATCAACAGTCCAATGTCTATGTTGATGGGCCCAGGCGAGGCATAAAGCTTTGTGTCAGGCAGTCATCGAGGGTACACGTGTGGCCTTCAGCTCCGAAAGCCCATATCGATGATATTTTGTTGAATGGTTTGCATGCCGACACTTGTTGATGGCCCAGCATTGAAATCTGCAGCAAATTGGGGAAGGGTTGCACTTGAGTCACGTACCACAATTCTCTTCAGTCATCATTGGTCCCATTCTTGCAGGATCTTTTACCGGCCGCAGAAATGTCAGAAATTTGACATTTTACTGGATTCCTGATATTCATGGCACACCCATGAAATGTTCGTACAGGAAAATCCCCACTTCACCACTACCTCAGAGATGCTATGTCCCATCGCTCTTGTGACGACTATAACAACAAATTCAAACTCACTTAAATCTTGATAACCTGCCATTGTTGCAGCAGTAACTTATCTAACAACTGCACCAGACGCTTACTGTGTTATGTAGGCGTTGCCGACCGCAGTGCCGTATTCTGCCCATTTACACCTCTCTATATTTGAATATGCATACCTAAACCAGCTGTGATGGGTTATCTATGATAAATTATGAAAACACCAAAAGTAAACAAAGTGCTCTTGCATCATCAAGAAGTAGTGTGTTTAGTAACTCCTGTAAAATAAATAATGACAGCTACAAGAAAGTTTTAAGGGAGCATGAACTTTTGATCAAACCTTATCTACAGAATGGTGATACAGGCTCTAAGTTCAGAATTAAGGCAAACAGTGACGGTGAGAAGTTGAACATGCCATCTCTTGGACAAAGTAATGGAACGAATGAGACAGACAAAAATTTAGAACAGTGCAAACACGAAAGTAGTGTTTATTTTTAACGGACAGTCACTGGAAAAACATGAGACTTTTCAAAGAAAACAAAAAATATGATGCAACAAGTATTGTGAAGCCAGGAGCACCAACGAAAAACATTATTGGTGTCGACTTACAGTATAAATGACTACGTCGTGTGTATAGCAGGTGCAAATGATATTGCAAAAAACGAAGCAAATAACTGCCTAATGGAACTAAAAAAGTTCCTGGAATGCAATAAACAACAAAATACAATAGTTGCTATGTATCACACAGATATGATCCAATGTATCACTCGTGTGTCAACAAAGAAATACGAAAAACTAACATTAAAATGAAACAAATGTGTTCTTTGTTTGGTTAATGTAGCGTCCTTGATATAGGCAAATTGGACAGATGTCGGGATACAAAACACGGAATGCATCTAAATTAAGAAAGGAAAAAACTTCATGTGTAAAATGATAAATGAAATCACTGTGAACAGAGAGAGAGAGAGAGTGAACAGCAAAATTCCATATACCAGTCTCAGCAGCGGGAGAAACAGCATCTTCAAAAGCGCAGAATCATCAGGGGCAGGACCAACAGCTGAAACATCAACACATGCAGCAGAAATTGTTGTCTGTCCTACACGCAACAGAAAGCAAATCCAACGTTTTTTATGTTCAGCCACTCATCCCCTTAACAAGACAAGAACTTCACCACCATGCCATCTGAAGGAGCAATCAACATTGGAAAACCCATCAAATGGTTGTATACTAAATGGTTCAAATGGCTCTAAGCACTATGGGACTTAACATCTGAGGCCATCAGTCCCCTAGACTTAGAACTACTTAAACCTAACTAACCTAAGGACATCACACACATCCATGCCTGAGGCAGGATTCGAACCTGTGACCGTAGCAGCAGCACAGTTCCGGACAGAAGTGCCTAGAATCGCTCGGCCACAGTGGTCGTATACTGAGGAAGAGGAAAGAAGGAGTTCCATCCCATCTCAATGATTTTTTGCTGAAGGGCTACAGCAAAATGACAGTAAGATAAGTGCAATGTTCTTACATATTAATGTGCAGTCTCTTAAGAACAAACTTAATGAATTTCAGTATTGGCTGGAAAACTTAAACTGCACTGTTATTTCAATAAATGAACACTGGCTTAGCAATGAGGAACTAAAATTAAGTGTACCATTTGGATATGAATTGGCAACCAGCTACTGTAGAACAAGTATTAAACATGGTGGTGTATCCGTATATGTTAAAAATAGTGTGAACCTAATCTATGAAGTTGTAGATGTAAGAGGACTGTGCATAGAAGTAAAATTTGAAGCTGCAGCCCTAATGTTGCCAAACCAGGAAATTATAACTGCTCAGTATACAGCCCCCCAAAACACAATGAAGACATGTTTGTGGAGCTTCTGGAGAAACTGATACTCTTGCTACTCAAATATAAAAACTAGAGAGTACTAATATTTGGTGATATCAGTATAGACATTAGGTTCAAGAATAGACAGGTTGATCACTTGCTAAATACATTAAGATCCCTTTAGTTGCATAAATGACAAACCCACAAGACAGGAAGCATGTCTAGATAAGATAATTTGTAATTTTCATCAAACAAACAAATATATATATATATATATATATATATATATATATCAAAGCAAAATTGTTACACCAAACCACAAAATCTAAAAACTTCGAAGACCCCCAACATCTAAGTAGAATAAGAATCATAATGCTACTCTATTGTGCTAGGTCCAAGCACAATAATGCCGACAAGGAAATGTACATGAAAGTGAAAAAGATTTACAGGTCTGAAATCAAGGCAGCTAAGTACAAAGATCTGAAATCAAGGCAGCTAAGTACACAGCAAATGATACATATACACTGAACTCAGTAAATAAATGCAAAGCTGCATGGGAAATTATTAAAACAGAAACTAACTGTGATGATAAAGTATACCAGACACCAATTCCACCTGATTATTCTAAATGCGCATCTTGTCAGTCCTCAATCATATAACAGCATAATGGAGAACGTGAGTAAAGCAGAGGCACTGCTGCCAGAAATGAACAGGAAGCAGACAGACAGCTCTCACAAGACTTGGGTAACTGAGAAAATGGTCAATGAATCAATAGCTAAGCTCAGTAATTCTAGAGCAGAGGAATACTGTGGTCTCTCAAATTATGTTACTAAATGTATCAGAAATCAAATTGTAATGCCACTGACTAAAATAATCAAGCACATTTTAAATGAAGGTAATTATCCAGAATGTTTAAAAATATTTTTAATTAAACCAGTACATAATAAAGGAGATATTGCATCACCAGATAACTATCAACCAATATCACTTATACCCATAATATCAAAAATAATAGAATACTGCATGCATAAACAGATGTGTCAATATTTTGAACATAATGATATACTTATCTCCTCACAGTATGGCTTGCAAAACACATAACAGCTACAAATATCTTGGTCCTGTCTACTTCAACAAATTACCTGAAAATGCCTACACAGTGCCAGTAAATAAATTTAAAACTAGTCTTTCGAGGTGGATCAAAAGTAAAGTAATTTACTCTGCTCAAGAGTTCCTTGAGTATGCGACAAATGACCCACTTTCCTTATGACAATCAACTATAAACTAACTGCAAACTATACATATGCAACACTGTGCAACTATTTTATTACTGTTTCATGTACTTATTGTTAATTATCTGTTTGATTAATTATCTGTCATTCACTGAACTATGTAGCTCATTTATCTTGTAATTGATCTATTAGGAAAGTTCTTGTTGTTATTGACATGCACAAATATGTATTGTATCCATCCTGGATTATTATATTGTAGTTAATAACATTTGTCATGTCAAAGTTTATATTATTGTTATTGTTGTTATTATTATTTATTATTATTATTATTATGTAAACACTGATGACACCAATTGCATGTAAATATGCTCAATGGTGGAATAAAACATTTGTATTCATTCTTTGGCATTTTAGTGTAATATCTACTGTAAGAAAACAAATAAATGAAACAACACACACTTAAAAGAGACCTGCTGAGACAGCGTGGTGTTAAGACAGTACACCAAAATAGGCTGGAAATAAGTTATTTCTCTGTGGGATGGTTACATCAGAACAGTTCTATGATCACTTTAAGAGCAATGTCTCACATGTGGCCACAGAAGCTTTATGGACTGAGACAAGAAGGGACAAATATATCGAAAAACTGAGTGAAGATTTGGACATTTGATTAGGGAGAAGAAACAAAGCCTTCCTCAAATAGTTACCAGATAAAGCTGTTCAATTTAGAAAAAAAGAGTACATTGTTTTAAGGAATAGGGTTAAGGCAATGTTCAAAAAGGAGAAACAACACCACTGGGAAAATGTGAGGCAATGTTCAAAAAGGAGAAACACCACCACTGGGAAAATGTGTGAACATGAAGTGATAGTACCACCGGCTACAACAAATCCAGTAAGCATGGACGATCATACAGAACTGAGCAGTAGTCAGGGGCGGCTTGCTCGTAATGGCCAGAAGGGTCCGGCCCCACCACAAATTTTGTGGTATAATTTTATTCTCAGTATTTTTTCAGTAGCATATCAAACAGTTTAACTATGTTTAAAGCTTTCCCGGCATACTGCCGGCAGTTCTCCTGTGTTTTTATGGAACAGTTTAAGTATGACTTGATATTGGTGTAGCATAAGTTAGAGAGAGACCAGAGGTAATCAGACCCAGTTTCCACTGATCCGTTGCATAGACATGATGTCCCTCTGAGTCCTCAGTAGCTGGGCTAGGCCTTGCTGCTACCCCTCCCTCATCTTCCCCACAGCATTTCCGTTCACAGTGATGAACCTTTTTCCTTTCCTCACCCCATACACCCAATTCTGTGCTCCCTCCATGCCCTGATCCAAAAAGCTTCAGTGATAGTGATGTGACCAAGATGTTTCCTTCTCTCCACTTCACCCTAGCATAGCTTAGGACCACATCAGGAGGTTTCAGTGAATGGACCAGGTCACACATACTCTCCTGCCCCCCACCCCTCTTTCCTCACGCCTGAGTGAACATTGCTGTAACTCTCCCCTCTGTATGCACCTGTCAGTACGTCTACTCTGTTTGGGCCTAGCAGGCTTGGGCATGTAGCCAGAGCTACACTGAGCTGACTCTGTATGCCTGGCAGAGCTGTATAAGTTGTGCGCCCTCTCCTCCCCCATGCCGCTAATCCGCTATCCTTAATCCCTCCACACCTGGCTTCAGAAAACCTACTATTCTGCAATGAAGTGTTGTTGTTGTTGTTGTTGTTGTTGTTGTTATTGTTGTGGTCTTCAGTCCTGAGACTGGTTTGATGCAGCTCTCCATGCTACTCTATCCTGTGCAAGCTTCTTCATCTCCCAGTACCTACTGCAACCTACATCCTGTTGCGGATTGGCAAGAGAGCCAACCCACTATGAGAGGAAGCTGAAAGGCATGCGTTTTAGCTCACGCAGGCTGGCGTGAGGTCTGGAACAGGACAAGGAAGTTAGACTTTAGCAAGAAAGGACGTAGCTGTTGGAATACTTAACTGTAATCCGTAAATGGTGAACATCGCTCTTGACGGTACATGTTTTACAACACCAATAGTAACTGGTAATGGCAAGTTGCTAGGTCGTAGCAAATCACGTAGCTGAAGGCTATGCTAACTATCGTCTCGGCAAATGAGAGCGTAATTTGTCAGTTAACCATCGCTAGCAAAGTCGGCTGTACAACTGGGGCGAGTGCTAGGAAGTCTCTCTAGACCTGCCGTGTGGCGGCGCTCGGTCTGAAATCTCAGATAGTGGCGACACGCGGGTCCGACGTATACTAACGGACCGCGGTCGATTTAAAGGCTACCACCTAGCAAGTGTGGTGTCTGGTGGTGACACCACATTCCTCCCCCGCAAATTGGCGGACGGTTGTGGCATAAGGCTTCCGCCCGCTGGGGGAAGGATCCCATGTTGACGTATGCGACGAGGTGGGGAGCCTAATAACAGGCGAGGCTGTGCCACCCGCACCCTGCCATTCGGACCGAGGGGAGCTAGGAAACGCCTGAAAACCTGCTCCAGGGTGCACGTCACCATGTGGTGTATGCGCCCGTAGAGAGACAGAAGGGGCCGAAGGGTCGACCTCCATCGGGCCGGGGCACCCGATGAGTGAAGACGACATATGGTCCGGAGCGGGCAAGAGGTCCATGTCGGAGGACAACTGGTCACGGGAAGCGATCGGCGGCGCGTGACCCAGGGAGGCACCCGGCGGTTGCAGCGACGCGTCCACTGCGGGCATCACCGGCGGGAGAACAGGTGGCGGCGGCGGCGCGTCACCATGGGGCAAAATGGAAGGCAGCGTCGGTAACACCTGGGGCTGAGGCGAGCCAGTAGATGGGTCCCCAGGGCGCTGACTGGACAGCACCGTCGCTGAAAGCAGACGGGGAGCGGCAGATCCCATGCGACGACAGAGGCGCAGCTGACTGAGATGCTGACGCACCTCACCAGAGGCCCCCAAAACCAGATACATAGCATGGCCAAGGTAGCGAAGAATGCGCCCTTCGAGCCAACGCCATGAACCTCAATAGTTGCGGTAGTACACAAGATCGCCTGGGGCAAAAGCAGGTGTCTGCTGCTGCACAGGAACCTGATGCGGCAGATGTAGCAAAGACATCAAGGTTTGATGAGGGCGACCATGGAGCAACTCAGCCGGCGAGCGACCATCTCGGGGCTGAGAGCGATACGAGGACAAAAAGAGCAATAACGCATTCTCTCGAGAATGCGACCCTTTCAACTTCAACATCTGTGACTTGAAAATCCTGACCAATCGTTCAGCGGCACCGTTAGACTGTGGCGAAAATGGCGTGGACGTCAGATGTTGAATACCATTGGCCTTGCAGAGTGACTGAAATTCTGCAGACATGAATTGTGGGCCATTGTCGGAAACAATAGTCTGTGGAAGACCTTCAATGCAAAAGATAGCGGATAACGCTTGGATGGTGGCAGATTACGTCGTGGAAGACATCCGGACAACAAAAGGAAAATTACTGAATGAATCTATCACAACCAAACATCGAGCATTCCAGAATGGACCAGCAAAATCAATGTGTAAGCGTTGCCAAGGGGAAGTGGCTTTTGGCCATGCAAAGAATTTCTGTGGTGGTGCTAATTGTTGATCGGCACACACCATGCAAGAAGAGCACATATTCGTAATCGCGGCATCGATTCCAAACCAAGTACAGTGCTGACGAGCAAGTTGTTTCATTCTCACTATACCCCAATGTCCTTGGTGGAGAAGCTGTAGGACAGAGGACTGTAATGAACATGGGACCATGACCCTGGACTGATCATTATCAGAATGCAACAGCAAAACACCACGTCATACAAAAAGTCTCTCCTTGTGAGCAAAAAATCGGCGAACCAACGGATCCCCGATCCGTGACTTTGACAAGGGCCATTGCGTAGCAACAAAACGCAGAACGGTAGCAAGGACAGGGTTGGCAGCTGTGGCTGTAGCTACACGACGAAAATCAATCGGAAACGATTCGACCACGTCATCGGTTTCCGAATCAATGAACATGCAAGCAAGTTCAGAGGAATCAAATGCTCTATCCTCAGCAACAGGCAAATGGGACAACGCATCGGTGTTTCCGTGCTGAGCAGTGGACAAATACAAGACATCGTAGCGGTACTGCAAGAGGAAAATAGACCAGCGAATGAATTTCTGCGCTGTACGTGGAGGTACAGGCTTGGTCGGATGAAAAAGCGATGTCAAAGGTTTGTGGTCTGTGATGATGGTAAAGTGGCGACCATACAAGAAATCATGAAACTTTGTAACACCAAATACGAGAGCTAATGCTTCTTTCTTGATCTGTGAATAATTTAGTTGCGCAGACAAGAGCAATTTGGACGCAAAGGCAATAGGGTGATCGCGCGAACCATCTTTGTGTGCAAGCACAGCACTGATCCCGAAATCCGATGCATCCACCATCAACAAAAGAGGCTTCCGAGGATCGAATGGCGTAAGGAAAGTATTGGAAAGCAACGCCGATTTCAACTGGCGAAAGGCGCGTTCGCATTCCGTCGTCCAGACGAACGGAACACCTTTACGACGTAAGTGATGAAGCGGAGCTGAAATGGAAGAGGCATGGAGAACATATTTGTTATAGTAATTTATTTTTTCCAGCACACTCTGTAGCTGCTTCAAATTCTGCGGCGAAGGCCAGTCTTGTATGGCACGGAGGTGCTCTGGACTGAGATGTATGCTGTGGGCATTGAGTACATGTCCCAGATAGGGTAAGTCACAAGCAAAAAACACACAATTGTCCTTCCGCAAGCGAAGACCATTTTGTCGCAAGACCTGAAATAATGTTCTGAGATTGGCTAAATGTTCTTCTTCCGTCTTTCCAGAGATCACAATATCGTCCAGATAGTTTGCTGCAGTAGGGACCGACGCACAAACAGTTTGCAGATATTGCTGAAACAATGCAGGGGCGGATGCACACCCGAATGGCAGTCGTTTGAATCGATACAAACCAAGATGCGTGTTAACCACCAAAACGCGCTGGGATTCTTCGTCCACCGGTATTTGCAAGTACGCATCTGCTAGGTCCAACTTCGAAAAATATTTACCCGGGCACAGTTTGTCAAAAAGATCTTCCGGGTGGGGTAAAGGAAAAGTTGCAGTCACTAGTTGTGGATTCACTGTTGCCTTGAAGTCCACGCAAAGTCTCAATTTTCCGCAAGGTTTTTGCAAAATTACTAAGGGTGATGCCCAGAGAGAAGCCTGTACACGTGCAATTACACCTTGTGATTCCAAATCGTGTAATGTTTTTGCGACCTCATCACGCAATGTGTGGGGAACATTGCGCGCTCAGAAAAATTTTGGTTGTGCGTTTACTTTCAGTTCCAAATGTGCTTTATAGTTCTTAGCGCAACCAAGGCCCGGTGCAAAAATGTCTGCAAACTCTTCACATAGACGAGAAACACTGTCTGAAGGCACAGTCTGGTTCACTGATAGGACCTGATTTACTATAGACAAGTTAAACAACTGAAATAAATCGAAACCAAACAAGTTCACTGCATAAGAAGAACGAAGGACGTAAAATGACACAAGTTTTGTTTGTCCCTTGTACGTTGCAAGAAGGCTGCACTGTCCTAACACAGAGATTGCTTGTCCTAAATAGCTATTTAACTTAACATTTGCCGCACCCAATGGAGGTGTGCCCAGCTGTTTGTATGTGTCATGATTGATCAGTGAAACTGCAGCTCTGGTATCGAGCTGGAATGGTATCACTTTGCCATTAATGTCCAAGTCTACAAAAAGTTTATCGTCCTGCTGACGACAAGAGCGACTGTCTCGTGCAACGTGAACTGACACTGGTACAAAATCACTTGCGACTTGACGAGAGTGCCGGCGACGTCGACGCACACTATTTGTGGGACGAACACAGTCACTGTTAGAGAGAGTGGCACTGGGCGGAGTGACATGAACTATATGAATTTCCATGGGCGAAGTGTCGCGAGCCTGAGTATCCTTGGTTCGATTCCGATTCCGGCGCGAAGCAAAGGGCCTGGAATGGTTTGAGCTTCCGATCTGAGCTTTTTCTGGCAAACACTTTGAACATGTCCTTTTTTATTACAGTAAAAGCAAATAGCTTGGTGTGACAGGCAATTCTCACACGAATGTCTAGTAGCACACCGCGGGCATGATTTTAGCACTGCATTTGCTTGCCGGCGCGGTACACGTGGCTGAGACCCGGGTGGCAACAGCGCGGTCGGTTAACCTGACACACGGGTGGCGAAGTTTCAAATGATTCCTGAGCAAAGTCAAGTGTGTCCTGCTGATCCAATATGTCCATCACTTATTGAAGGGAGGGATTGACTAGTTTCAAAATCTGTTCCCATATACGAACATAAGAAATGCCTGTGAAATTGCATCACGCACCATAGTATCTGAATAAGGGAGTCCACATTGACACTCAAAAGCACAATCCCTAGTAAGGCCTTGCAAGGTTGCAACCCACTCCCGATTAGTCTGACCTGCCATACGTTTTGTACGAAAGAAGGTATCCCGTTTGGCAACTACATTTACTGATTCTTTGAAATATGCGTCTAATGCAGACAAAATTTCGTCGTAGGACAGAGTTGCTACACCGCGTCGGGGAAATAATTTGACTATCACACGGTACGTTTGCACCCCGACGGATGCTAACAAAAAAGGCTGCCGCTCGTTACCTTGAATTCGGTAGGTGGCAAGATGGAATCCAAATTGGTGTGACCACTCCGTCCAGCTTTCCAGTGCAGCATCAAAAAGTCGAAAAGTTGGTGCAACTGCGTGTTGTGGCTGTGTGAGCGGTGTCGCGGCGGCCGCCGCATCGTTTTGCGTTGCACGTTGACCCAGGACGAGCTGTCCAAGGGCATCCAGCAAGGCCTGCGTCTGCTGGTTCTGTAAGCGATAAAATTCGGACAGTACATCTGGAGATTGTGGCGAAGCCATTACACAAGTAAATCAGGGCAGTATAGTTACGAATGTGATTTGGCCTCATCGCCAAATGTTGTGGATTGGCAATTATACCCACTATGAGAGGAAGCCGAAAGGCACGCATTTTAGCTCACGCAGATTGGCGTGAGGTCTGGAACAGGACAAGGAAGTTAGACTTTAGCAAAAAAGGACGTAGCTGTTGGAATACTTAACTTTAATCCGTAAATGGTGAACATCGCTCTTGACGGTACATGTTTTACAGCATCAATAGTAACTGGTAATGGCGCTTTGCTAGGTCGTAGCAAATGACGTAGCTGAAGGCTACGCTAACTATCGTCTCAGCAAATGAGAGTGTAATTTGTCAGTGAACCATCACTAGCAAAGTCGGCTGTACAACTGGGGCGAGTGCTAGGAAGTCTCTCTAGACCTGCCGTATGGCGGCGCTCGGTCTGCCATCTCTGATAGTGGCGACACGCGGGTCCGACGTATACTAACAGACCGCGGCCGATTTAAAGGCTGCCACCTAGCAAGTGTGGTGTCTGGTGGTGACACCACACATCCTTCTGAATCTGCTTGGTGTATTCATCTCTTGGTCTCCCTCTACAATTTTTACCCTCCACACTGCCCTCCAATACTAAATTGGTGATCCCTTGATGCCTCAGAACATGTCCTACCAACCGATCCCGTCTTCTAGTCAAGTTGTGCCACAAACTTCTCTTCTCCACAATCCTATTCAACACCTCCTCATTAGTTACGTGATCTACCCACCTTATCTTCAGCATTCTTCTGTAGCACCACATTTCGAAAGCTTCTATTCTCTTCTTGTCCAAACTGGTTATCGTCCATGTTTCACTTCCATACATGGCTACACTCCATACAAATACTTTCAGAAACGACTTCCTGACACTTAAATCTATACTCGATGTTAACAAATTTCTCTTCTTCAGAAACGCTTTCCTTCCCATTGCCAGTCTACATTTTATATCCTCTCTACTTCGACCATCATCAGTTATTTTGCTCTCCCCAAATAGCAAAACTCCTTTACTACTTTAAGTGCCTCATTTCCTAATCTAATACCCTCAACATCACCTGACTTAATTCGACTACATTCCATTATCCTTGTTTTGCTTTTGTTGATGTTCATCTTATACCCTCCTTTCAAGACACTATCCATTCCGTTCAACTGCTCTTCCAAGTCCTTTGCTGTCTCTGACAGAATTACAATGTCACCGGCGAACCTCAAAGTTTTTATTACTTCTCCATGGATTTTAATACCTACTCCGAATTTTTCTTTTGTTTCCTTTACTGCTTGCTCAATATACAAAGTGAATAACATTGGGGAGAGGCTACAACCCTGTCTCATTCCCTTCCCAACCACTGCTTCCCTTTCATGCCCCTCAACTCTTATAAATGCCATTTGGTTTCTATACAAATTGTAAATAGCCTTTTGCTCCCTATATTTTAGCCCTGCCACCTTCAGAATTTGAAAGAGAGTATCCCAGTCAACATTGTCAAAAGCTTTCTCTAAGTCTACACTTGCTAGAAATGTAGGTTTGCCTTTCCTTAATCTAGCTTCTAAGATAAGTCATAGGGTCAGCATTGCCTCACGTGTTCCAATATTTCTACGGAATCCAAACTGATCTTCCCCTAGGTCGGCTTCTACTAGTTTTTCCATTTGTCTGTAAAGAATTTGCATAAGTATTTTGCAGCTGTGACTTATTAAACAATGAAGTGTTATTGAAATATATTACTTATGTTAGCTATATAGATGAAAAAATATTGTGCACAAGAAATAAAATGTATCATTGTAGGAAATAAATTACAAATTGTACAAATTTAATGGATATGTCATATTCACAAATTTAATGGCTATGTCATATTCTATCAACAAGACAGCTAAATTTGACAGTCTGCTACCTTAAGTAGTTTTTTTATATCAACTTTAATTTGCTGAAATTACATTGAAATTGTAATAAAATATCCTCATAGCTATTCTGATGTTTTCATAAGCATCTCATAACCCATACTTTGCAGGAAAAAAACTCATATGGGAATTTGTGTCAGCACTTTTTATCGGCTCTTTCTATTGGCATCTGAAAGCAGCTATTTTGTTAACAGGCTATGCTAAATAGAAATTTGTTAGATTTGACACCAAAACCTACTGCGTATCTTCAAAAATGATATACAAAGCTCTCATTTAATGCTTTCCTGTCAGGAAATTAAAGTGAGATGAAATGGTGTGTTACATGTAATATCTGTTTCCCACTTCACTTATTATATTGTCATCTGTTTTGAAATGGTCTGAGTTAAACAGTTTCATTCCAGTCCTCAGATGACAGAAATCGGCAAAAATAGGAAGCCTTTGGTTAAACAATACATTATTTGCATCAAGACCAGGTGGCTAACCTCCAAAATCCTACAATACTGTAGCAAAGAAGCAGCAAAAACACTGTTGTTGAACATGTGCTAGCAGTGTGGGCAGCAGCCACACAAATCAAGTGCACTGTTGACACACAACCTAAGTGACGCCTATTTGATGGCAGTCATTTCTTTATCGGCTAATTGGGTGAAATGACACTGTGAAAACAGCATGCATTTTTAGTGTTGTGCCGAGGGAAAGGCTTCTTCTCACAGGTCAAAAACAGGAACATGTGCCTCTTTCTCATTTGTTTTTTCAACCAGTCAGTTTCTACATCCTTTCCATGCCTGCATGCTTTGCATGGGCCTGTCTCACCACGGCCTTGGTATGGTCCTGTCTATAGCCCGAATTTTCACTCACATCACTTTCAAGCTTCTGGAGCTACGTGGTTGAAACTCAAGTATTCTTGCAGTGATTTTACAATGAATAAAGTAAATTGTTTGCTTTGGTTTATTAAGTATGGAAGAGAAGTAGAAATAAAGTGTTTGTGGTTAGGTGCACATCAATGAACTACAATACAGTATTAAACACACACACACACACACGAATTGTTGAGTTCACTTCTGTAATATACTTATAACTGCATATTCACCATATTTATTACTTTTCAAGCAATATGACATAAATGACAAGAACAAACAATTTGGAACAATTCTGCTGTAAAGATTATTGATTTTTTGCCCGTTCTCCACCAATGAAAATGAGCACTGACAGCCACTGGCACTAGTAAAAGAGAGACTTACAATACACGTAATGTCACCTTATCTGTGGATGACACATTACAATAGACTGTTACAAAAGCACAGAGAGCAGTGTATCACAAAGATGGTTGTGTCAGAATGTGAGAGGACAGAGGAAGTAGTAGTGGAAAATGTGAAGAAAGTTCTAAGGCGGGCATGAAGTGACAACATTCCTGGTCCAGAAAATGTTAGAATGGTACTCTTGAAATATGGAGGTGAAAAGATTTGTGTGCAATTTTCAACAAAACGGAACAGAACAAGGGGAGGATACACCTAAAGAGTGCAACATGTCTTTTTATTTGTAGCATCTATAGAAAGGGGGACAAAAAGTCTTGCTCAAATTACAGGGAAATTAATTTAATATTTTCGGAAGCAAAACTTTTTCTCTAGTATCCTTAAGGAAAGGATTTAACACAATGTGACAAATTTCTCAGAAGAACAAACTGGCTTTAAGGCTGGTAGATCATGTCTAGGTAACATCCACTGTGTGTGGTTAGCAGTAGAAAAGAATAGAGCTAGTAACTGGGAAACACACATGACTTTCATGGATTTGGAAAAAGCATAACAGGATCTGAGATTACACCTGCTATGAAGAGATTAAAAGTATAAGATAAATGGATTAATATAATTAAGGGAATGCACAAAGAGACAGTAGCAAAAGTAAAGTTGGCAAATAGAATAACAGAAAGCTTGAAAGCCAACAAAGGCCTTAAATAAGGTTGCAGTCTGTCCCCATTACTTTTTAACATATATGTAAAACAAGCACTGGAGGGATGGTGCAAATAATCTTCAGGAATGGATATTTAAGATGGGCAGGGCATAATGCATACATTATTTTTTTGCAGGTGATCAAATTATTTTTGCAAACAGTAGACAAAATATGGAACACTTGCTGGATAATTTGCAATGAGAATACACAATCTGGGGTCTAAAAATTAATTTTGAAAAGAGAGAGTACATGTATATTAGTAAACAAGGAACAGATAACAGTTCTTGAAAGGTGAAAAAATTGAAAAATGTGAAAATTTTAAGTATATAGGTTTTATTATACACAGTGATGGCATCTGCAACAAAGATATTGAGACCAGAGTATCAATGAGTGAATGGGTGACGAAGTCACTACATGGACTGATCTGGAACAGTAGTGTTAGTCAACAGATCAAAAGAGGATATTCCATAGTATTATAAAGAATATAGTTGCTTTTGGTGCAGAAATGTGGCTACTTATGAGTAAGACAAGGGAGATGGTCAGGACAGCAGAATTGGATTTTAAGAGAAGATGCCTGCAGGTCATCCACGAAGATAAGATCAAAATGTCAAAACTATGGGAGAAAATGGAAGTGATACAGTCCATAATGAGCAGTTTGGAGAATAAAAGTCTTCAGTGGTTTGGGTATGTCAAAAGAATGAGTAATGACATGACCCAACAAGGTGTTAATGTGGACTTAGAGAAAAACTAGAATGCATGGCCACCTGTGACATGGGAGTCACACATTGACAGAGTAGTGGATGGAAAGGGATTAACAGCTTTGAATGGGAAAACCACAGCTACTGGAAGGAGCAAATGATTAACATCTACTGGGAAAATTTGAAGAAGAAGAAGAAGAAGAAGAAGAAGAAGAAGAAGACGAAGATGACTTAACAGCATATTGCCAGCCTGACAGTTGGGAATGGTAACAGAAACAACATTGCAGGATGTTCCCATGTTCCATTCATTAGTATCTAATGAAAGCTGACACAGACAGTGATACTGTGTAAAGGCAGCAAGACACTACTAGTAGTTTTTCATACTTTATTCAAGAAGATGGAACTTCACACCCAATGAGTTGCACATTTCTTACTGACCCAATGAAAATCAGCTATGGATGTGAAGGATAACTAACTTTGTGATTAAATCAAGTACATGGGATAAATGTGCAGATAGAGTGTTCTTTTTCACTGCGTGATAACTTTTATTATTATGATTGTCACTGACAGTGCTTTAAGAACCTAATTAAAATAATTAGAGACAAATATTCTTAAATGATCTACTACTCCTGCCCTGACAATATAAAAGCCAAGTTAAACTCTCAGTCATTCTTGAGACTCACTCCCTCAAATTCAAACAAGAATGCTTAAAATTTTAATACAAATTCTGTAACAGCACAATAAGAGTATTGGAACAGAAGCTAAAATCAGAAATCACACTTACATATCAAGTAAATCGATTACCACATCATGCTGAAAACATGTTAAAATCCACTACTTGATACGTCAGTCTGAGTTGCCTCAACAGTACATAAAATGAAATACAGAGCAGATCAGTCTATAAACTACTCATATGGAGAGAGACCATCTTCCAGGAAAATGTGTGCTTGCTGACATGACTTATACAAGCTAATGCTAACAATACCACATGTCAGTCAGTCATGGCTCAGTTTCTTGACAAGCGACACGTGTTTATATCTTGACCACCCTGTGGTAGCCAGCAGCCACACACCTGCCATGGCGTGGCCTATTGGAGAAACATCCATAACTATGTGCATTGCTGTCAATGTCTTAAATTCCCTAGCCTCAAAATACACAATATATCAACCACACTGAATCCATTAAGAATGTCACCAAGTACCATCTCAGTTTGCACACATTACTACTTCATAATCTGCAGGATTCCACTACCTGTGCACGGAAATCTATGTTAAACCATACATTCAGGCCCTATAGAACTATTACAATGTCAAATTTCAAGTGATGAACAATGTACTATAAAGTGGATGGATATAACACCCTAGTTGCTCATGTACTTCTCATGTCACTAAGACGGAATTCATTCCAACTCTGCTAAAATTACGGTTACACTCCTCATATACAAAAATGGTGACAGAGAAATGCCAGATAACTATAAATCAATACCAATTGTCCCTATACTGGCCAAAATCATAGAGAGCTGATCACACTCACTAATTTACATGTATTTTGAGAGCAATGAATTACTTAATGACAGCCAGTTTGCATTTAGAACTAATCAGTCAACCACAAAAGCTATTGAAAGCCTGATAACTGAAATCCACAACGCTTTTGAAAGGAAACTGACCAACTGTGCAACACTCATAGACTTAAGCAAAGCATTTGATTCAGTATCACATGAGATAATTGTTTAAAAATTAGAGTATAATGGTATTGCAGACAAACCACTTAATTTGATTAAGTCATACCTAAATAACAGGCAACAGTTAGTGTATGTGAACAATGAAAGGTCAGATCTAATGAAAATTAAGAGAGAAATTCCATAGGGCTTCGTTCTTGGACCCTTCCTCTTTGTTATCAATGTTAACGACTTCTGAAACTATATAGCCTGCAAAAGTGTTTTATATGCTGATGGTATGACCATGATCTCCACCAGTGAGAGTATACAAGAGGTTGTTGTTGTTGTTGTTGTGGTCTTCAGTCCTGAGACTGGTTTGATGCAGCTCTCCATGCTACTCTATCCTGTGCAAGCTTCTTCATCTCCCAGTACCTACTGCAACCTACATCCTTCTGAATCTGCTTAGTGTATTGATCTCTTGGTCTCCCTCTATGATTTTTACCCTCCACGCTGCCCTCCAATGCTAAATTTGTGATCCCTTGATGCCTCAAAACATGTCCTACCAACCGATCCCGTCTTCTAGTCAAGTTGTGCCACAAACTTCTCTTCTCCCCAATCCTATTCAATACCTCCTCATTAGTTACATGATCTACCCACCTTATCTTCAGCATTCTTCTGTAGCACCACATTTCAAAAGCTTCTATTCTCTTCTTGTCCAAACTGGTTATCGTCCATGTTTCACTTCCATACATGGCTACACTCCATACAAATACTTTCAGAAACGACTTCCTGACACTTAAATCTATACTCGATGTTAACAAATTTCTCTTCTTCAGAAACGATTTCCTTGCCATTGCCAGTCTACATTTTATATCCTCTCTACTTTGACCATCAACAGTTATTTTAGTCCCTAAATAGCAAAACTCCTTTACTACTTTAAGTGTCTCATTTCCTAATCTAATCCCCTCAGCATCACCCGATTTAATTTGACTACATTCCATTATCCTCGTTTTTAGTAAACAAAAATAATGAACTTTTTGAAAAATGTAGGGTGTGGTGTATTGCTAACCAGTTATGTATAAACAACACAAAAACAGAGGAAATTTATTTTAATCTGAAGGCACAGAAAGTAGAGAATCACAGTGCCAAACTATTGGGACTAAAAATAGACTAAAGGCTATCATGGGATCACCTTATAAGCTATCTGACAAGCAAACTTGCACACATAATATTCCTGCTATATAAACTAAGATATTCTGACAGTAAAAGCTTATTGATGCTTTGCAACTATGCATTCTTTCAGTCACAGCTACAATACAGGATTCTGTTATGGGGTAATTCGCCAGGCACAAACTGTGTATTCGAATGGCAAAAAAAGGCAATTAGATGTATACAAGGATTGGATCCAAGAGAAACCTGTAAGGAGCACTTCAGTATATCAAACATAATGACACTCCCAAGTCTTTATATGTATAACAACTGCTTAATATACGTAAAAGAAAATATATAACAATTTACACAGAGAATGAATTTACATTTGCACAGCACTCAAAACAACTGCATGTTTGATATACCATATTCTAGGCTGTCACTGACACACAACACTCACAAACAACTAAGTCTAAAGTTATATAATAAACTGCCACAATCTGTCAAAACCCTCACCCTCTTTAAATTTAAGGAGGTATTAGACACATGGCTCAAAAATAAAGCATACTACTGAATTGCAGAATATCTTGGAAGTAATTTGGAAGGAACGTATAAACAATGAATTAATGTATCAATCATTAACTAAATGTGTAAAACCATATAATAATTCTTGAACATAAACTGTATAATGATTATTGCTAAAATTGTCTGATTAGTAAGAAGTTTATGTATTTATATGTATTTATGCATATGTAAAATGATGATGTGAGTAAAATGTACAAATTATTAACTAATAAAAAGATGTATGTATATGTATGCATAATGTATAATGTAAAAATTAGTAACAACTATACTTTTATGAAATATGTAACATGTATTTTGACAAAGTCAATTGCATGGTAAATGTGCTGAATGGCTAATAAATAAACGTATGAAACATATATAAAATATAGCAATTTATATCACTGTTTAGAGTTACATGACATTCATAAATACATGTTTTAATCTGTGATTTCCAAGAGAGAGAGTAAAATTTTCTCCTTGTTTGCCCAGCCCATAGATCAACAGTTCCCCTCAACAACCTAAACCCAGCTGGCTATAAAACTGAATTTTTATTACCATTCACAAATGTCTTTAAAAATCTGTCATTGTGTAAATTACATTTTTCACTGGCCAAATCTTATACAAACCTACGCTTGAAACTTAAGAAAATTTGTAACTTATGTCTGCTTACACTTAAGTTCTTAATGAGAACTATGAAAACTATCATTTGCTGCAGAAAAAAATTCTCAGCTCCGATTCAAGTATACAACAAGGGTAACATAGTAACTGAAGGGGTCTCTGATTTGTGGCAACTTTGGTTCCCAACAGGTACCTGCAACATGTTCTTTGTAGGGTCCTTTCTTCGTGGTGGTTGTTTTATATCCAGCAGTGTCAGGACATGACACCACTTCTCTCTCCTACTTTAATACTGCACTTAAAAAGCAATGTTTCAATGAGTAAATTCATGCTACTTATCTTGGGCCTTCATTCATCTGAGCATGTGTTTTCTTGAGTAATATGAAGTCTCAACTTGTACACTTAAAGATGCCACAGTAAAACTTTCTGCTCAGGTGACATCCACTCAATATTAATACAGAATGTTTTTTTGGCACAGAGCTTGGCCTGTTAGTGGAAAACTCGTAGGATTAACTCCTAACTTTGGAGTTAAAATTATGCCAACTAGTGTAGAGCAGAGTTCATGTAATGTTACACATTGCATCAGTCATAGTCCCATGGTAAGACTCTGTAACCCTCCACATCTCACCACTGTTAAATAGGCTATCTATTGGTTGATGCTTCTCTCACATAGTGTCAGCAACAAATGAATTGAACACAAGCAACTGAAAATTAGCCGTTTTTATCCCTTACAAATAGGCCTATAGTGTGTGGGGATTATTATTATAAATTTGTGGCCTCACTGGACCACTTTAGTCAGTAATTTGCGGATCACCTTCAGGAAGTGCTCATTTCATTTCTTCTGAATTGCTCAATGTCTTATCACCATTCTGTTTTTCCTCATCTGTAAATTCCACTTCCACTGTTTTGTTTGTACATTTGTGGTTTAAACACTATTTTCTTGTTTTTCGGTTTCTTGAGATTTTGTTTCTTTTTCAGGTCATAAAGATTATTTACTTATTCCAAATCCTCTGTAATTTCCTTGATCCATCCTACTTGTTTCAGAGTGCTGAGTTCCTCTATAATTATTGTTAGTCTGTTTTCCAGTGTTCTCATTAGGTGGAAAAAAGAAAGAAATCTTACATACAGAATCTGTAATAGGCCCCAGCTCCATGTACACTCGATGTGGTGCTATCCTCTACTGTCCTTCTGGCTTTTCTTTATTTTTTATTTGTGTATGTTCTAGCTACTTTTAGTTTTGTGGATTGTTTGTCCAACTTTAATAAGAATTACATTCACATGTGTTACCTCTGGCTGGATCACAGTCCTGTAACAAAGCAAAAGCTGTTTGGTCTGTTATAAGAAGCGAAGTTGGCAGTGTGGCAGAGGAAAAAATGCCCTTCTAAAATAGTGATAAATGGTAGAGCCCAGTGCCATTTGTGAATCATTCAATGACTTTTTCATAAACTGTAACAAATTTAGTGACTGTTCACCACCAAAAACAAAGCCCAATGTGACAGACAGCAATTTCTCATGTTTTAAGTTCTCTCATGTTTCCACCTCAGATGTCATCAAAATCATAACGTCCCAAAAAAATTCAAAATCTGTGGGGTGGGATGAGGCCCCACTGAAATAATAAAAATAGTCCATCACAGTATTGCATATCCACTCTCTTTCATAATCAACCAATCTTTTGATGAGGGATGTTTCCCAGATCGATTAAAATATGCAGAAGTTCAGCCCATACATAAAAAAGGCAAACAAGGTGAATTTGGCAACTACAGGCCAATCTCACTGTTTGAAAGAGCTGCATGTGATCAGATTGAAAATCACATTTCATCTAACCGCATTATCTTAGGCAATCAATATGGTTTCAGAAAAGGCCACAGCACAATCCATGCAATAAATGAATTAGTCACAAAAGTCAGCAGATGTCTTGATGATAGAATGTGTGTGTCAGGCATCTTTTGTGACCTGTCCAAAGCCTTCGACACAGTAAATCATGACCTGCTTCTCCAAAAATTGGCACGCTGTGGTTTTCAAGGCAAATCTCTTAGCTGGATGTCGTCATACTTGGCAAACAGAAAGCAAAGAGTACTTATTAAAATCAACGGCAAGAAATTTCTCTCTGGCTGGAAACACACTCAATTAGGTGTTCCACAAGGTTCAATATTAGGGCCACTACTTTTTCTGTGTTGTATTAATGATATGCCATGTCAGGTCCAGTCTGATACTATCCTCTATGCAGATGACTCAACAGCTGTTGTAAAAATGAGGTAGACCTAATTCGTCATATTGAACAAACACTTGGGGAAGTGGAGGCATGGGTCAAAAACAATAACTTGACATTAAATTTTAGAAAAACAGAAATTGTTCATTTCACCACAAAACAATCTGCACAGTCTATAAGTGAAATAAGGTACATGGACAAAAAATTAGAGACTGCAGACTGTGTCAAATTCCTTGGCGTATTAGTCAATGAAAACCTGTTATGGAGACACCATATGGACAACAGACTGGGTCGACTGTATAGCCTTGTATATATTATGAATTTTTTGTATAGTATTACTGATTTAGCTGTAAGAAAAACTGTATATAATGCATATTTTGGTTCAGTCATTAGGTATAGTATAATTTTCTGGGGGTCTGAAAAAACAAATTTACTTAGAGCTTCTAGACTACAAAAATGAATCATCCGTGCAATGGTGGGAGCAAAACCAAAGCAACATTGTAAACCTTCATTTGTAAAACTAGATCTAATTAACATTCCAAGCATATACATCTATGAAACTCTCACTTTCACGAAAAGAAACCCACAACTTTTTGAGGGAAACTTCTTCTTGCATCAATATGATACTAGATATAGAATGAGCTACATGTTACCTACTCACCGTTTAAAATCATATGAAAAAACCCCATACTATATGTGTATGAAATTTGTAAATAAAATATGGAAAGATATGGATGACCCAAATGTAAAAGGTACCAAAAGAGACCTGGAAAAATATCTGAAAGATAAATGTTACTATGGTGTAGAAGATTTCATGAATGGCAACAATGCATTATAATTGTAATTAAAATACCTCTTTGAAGATGTTACACCATATTTATTATTAGTTTATCATCTATTTTTAGTATTATTATATATATTGTAAAACTGACAAGTCACCTATGTCACAATCTTTGATTGTATAAGGCATGTTATGTGATAATAAAAATTGAACTGAATTGAATTGATAGACATTTTATCATACGTAGACTATGTTACATTTTGAGACTATCACTGTGTTAGTTTTGTCTTGCCAAGCAGTTTTTCATTGAAGGTGTATTTTAGAATTTCTCCTAGATGTTTTGATTGTTTCACTATTTTTATTTTTATGTTGTTCAACATTACGTGGTTTATTACTAGTAGGTCTGTTACCATCACCTCAGTCTTTCTGAATGATATCCGGATCCTATTTTTTGTGCTTAGTAATATTAATTCTGCAAATCCTAAGCAATTTAAGTTTGTTTGCTCTCTCTTGGTCCCAATTTTTATTTTATTAGCATTTTCCTTGTACCATTCTCATACGTGTTCCAAAGCATATATAGAGAGTAGAGTGTGGTAGATAGTCACTCTGACTTGTTCCAATTTTAATCATAAACAGTTCAGATAGTTCCCTTCCAAATTTTATTTTGGATTTGGTGTATTACCGCAATCAATGAAGACAAAAAAGGTCAAGAAGGGGGAAAATAGTGGTCCCAAATTTTTGCACAGTGCTCTGCAGGGCTGTTCTGAACAACATACTAAAAGTCCTGACTTAGGATGTAAGCAGTGGGGTGGGGGGCATTTAAAAGCCACTTTTTCCATGTTTCTTTAACCACTCTAAAACTGTGGCTTCTAGCAAAAATGTTTCCCCACACAAAGTTAAACTACATTAGAATTCCTACTAAAAAGGTTTTATTCATTTTTTATCTAGGACTAATAGCTTTTGTATTGCAGTGGATGGAGAAATCACAAGGTACTAAAAATATTGTTTCAATGGTATAAAACTGTTCATCTTTAAATGAAGTGGGTCAAAAACAAATATTATATGTGTGTACCACATTTCAGTGCAGTAGAGCCATATTAAGGGATAAATTGTGTTCCAGGGGTGTATTAGGGTAAAGGGGTGGGATGTGTGTGGTAAAACCACAAGGTAAGGTAGGTTGCTGGACCATGTTCATGCACTTCCCACCTTCATAGGTCTGCAAGGTGCAGATTACGCAGATATTCCCCACTATCTAACCCACTACCTCACAGCAAGCAACTACAGAATGTGTCTCAAAGTTACGTCAACCCTCTGCAATACTCATGAAACACTGGTGTCACAATGTGAAGGCATGCCAAAGGGGGGAGGGAGGGGGAGAGAGTGTTAACTCCCACAAAAGACATTAACACTACCTGGAAAGCAAATATATACTAGTACTGCTAACACAAGTAATACATATGAACAGAATCTGTTAAATCCTTGTACACTGTTCTACACTGTTCTAAGGATAAATAATTTTTAGTCATCCTGTACAGCAGCTGTAGTGTTCCTCCAGGAAAGGTGACTTCCCCCACAACAAGTTTTCAGTTTACAGACAAGACTATGCCTTGCCATCATTTCCTGTCCAATTATCTTGCGCAAGTAGGCAAAATAACTTAACTGAGCTCCTGTTTACATAGTACAGTATTTCATGTTTTAAGTGAGTTTCAGAGACTAGTTGGGAAGAATCACTGGCAAAAAAGTGGGATACATAAGTACTAAGGAATGAAGATGTACACATGAGGTTCTCTGAGGCTATAGGTACTGAGATAAGGAATAGCTCAACAGGCAGTTCAGTGAAGAGGAATGGACACCTCTAAAAAGGGCAATTGCAGACGCTGAGGGGGGGGGGGGGGGGGGGAAGAAACATAGGTACAAAGGAGGTAACTGAAGAATTCATTGGTCACAAAAGGAATACTTCAGTTGATCGATGAAAGAAGGATGTATGAAAATGTTCAGGGAAATTGAGGGATACAGCAATGAAATAAACAGGAAGTGCATGGAAGCAAAGGTGAAATGGTTGTATGAAAAATGTGAAGAAACTGAAAAAGAAATGATTGCCGGAAGGACTGACTCAGCATACAGAAAAGTCAAAATAACCTCCAGTGAAATTTAAAGCAGGGGGAAACTTTAAGAGTGCAATGGGTGGGCATTCCACTGTTAAATGCAGAGGTGACACCAGAGTACACTGGAGACCTGTCTGATGATGTGACAGGAGAAGAAACAGGAGTCGATACAGGAGAGATAGGGGATCCAATATTACAATCAGAGTTTAAAAGAGCTTAGAGCTTTAGAAGACTTAAAATTGAATAATATAGTAGGAATCGATAACATTCCATCGAAATTTCTCGAATCATTGGGGGAAGTGGCAACAAAACGATTATTCATGTTGGTGTATAGAATGTATGAGTCTGGCGATATACCATCTGAGTTTCAGAAAAACATCATCCACACAATCCTGAAGATTGCAAGAACTGACACATGTAATAATTCTTGCACAATCACCTTAACAGCCATTGTATCCAAGATGCTGACACACACAAGGATGGGACAGAAAACTGAGCCCCTCAGATTTAGTGGTAAAATGACCCAGAGAACAGCCCATCAAAAACTGAACACAGGGCAGGCATGAAAATAGGAAGAGTGTGTAATGAACTGCGAAGAAATAAGCAAAATGGGAGCAGCGAACGGTCCAAGTTAAATATATGCAACTTTGGGCGCATTGCAGGAATCATGGTGTCATGGTTGTGTGGTCACGATGTTGGACTCCAAAGCAGGAGATCCATTTGAAATCTCCCTCATGCCCCCCTTCTTTTCCACAAAATTATGAACTTCCCATTCAGTCAATGACATGTCTGTTCCCCTTCTGCAATCTTGGAAACTATCATACTGTACACTGTTTATAGAATATGAGTCAAGTGGTAAGAACATCTTACTTTCGCAAGTTAAAGTGATGAATAGTGAGAGCCGACAAGATGTCACATAACCGCTCACAGAAACGAAAACAACAAATTAGCAGTTGTGAAGTGTGTTACAACTAAGCAATTCAAAAGTCCCAACTTCCAAAATGGTATGCAAGAGTCATAATGAGTGGTATTTGCATAGAACAAACGGAAGGTACGTTGCTGTTGCAAGCAGACATTACACCACGACACAAACACAAATCTGAGTACAGCGAACAGAGATGTCAATGACCAGATAGGCAGTTCATAATTTTGTGGAGAACAAAACCAATAGTGGGCATGAGGGAGATTTGAAGACTGAACTCCCACTTCACAGCCCACCACCATGGCCCTATACATGGTCTGTTCAAAAAATTCCCGAACTTTGTGCACAAAATTTTCCTGTGCTTACCTTTTACTTATTGTGCATGGTCCCCTTCAAAATAGTCTCCTCCACAATTGATACACGGCTTCCACTGCCGTTTCCACTTTTGGAAGCAGTCTTGGTATGCCTCTTGCTGGATCGCACAAAGTGCCATTCATGAATTTTCTTTTCTTTTATCTTGTCTATCATTCAGAATCTTCATCCTTTCAATGGGGTTTTTAAATTTTGGAAATAAAAAAAAAGTCTATATGTGAGGAAGCACAGTGAATTAGTTTCTTATGTAACAGTCACACAATAACAGGGATGATTGTGCGGGTGTATTACTGTGACCCATGGATTGACTTGCCACTTGCCAGGCTGTTTCCTCCTCACATTTTCTTGCAGGCATTGGAACATGTCCCAATAGTACCATCGATTAACAGCTTGTCCCTGTGGCATGAATTCATGACGAAGAAATCCTTCGAAGTCAAAGAAAACGATCAGCATGGCTTTGACATTTGACCTGACTTGATGAGTGTTTTTTGGCCTTTGAGAATCTTTCAAGAACCATTGTGGAGACTGAACCTTGGTCTCAACTTCATACCCACAGACCCACGTCTAACCATTAGTTATGACTGTGGCACAGTGGCTAGCACATTGGACTCGCATTCGGGAGGATGATTGTTCAATCTCACATCCAGCCATTGTGATTTAGGTTTTCGGAGATTTCCCTAAATTGCTTCAGGCAAATGCTGGGATGGTTCCTTTGAAAGGGCACAGCCAATTTCTTTCCCCATCCCTTCCTCATCTGGTGGAATCAACACCTTTGCTGTTTGATCCCCTCCCCCAAATCAGCCAACTAGCCAATGATGATTCTCTTAAGGAACATCTTGTTCTCATTTGCATGAGCCAAAAGCTCCTACAGATTGCAAGGCAAAGGTCTTTCTGGTCTTGACTCATGAGCCATGGGACAAATTTAGCAGCACCATGATGCATTCCAAGATGCTGTGCCAGGATTTCATGACATGATCGAGCTGAAATGTTACATTCTTCTGCATTCTCTAAGTCTTCGATTGGCATGCACAATTTCTTTGGTGTTCCTGACATGAGCATCATCCATAGATGTTGAAGGTTGTCCTGAACAAGGATCATCTTTAGCTTCGGTCTGGCCATTTTTAAACTATGTGAACTACTCATAACATCAAACAGGTTAAGCATTCCTCACCATAAGCTTCCAGTGGTGTTTGGTGTATGTCTATAAAGGTTTCCTTGAGGTTCAAGCAAAATTTAATGCAGACGTTTTTCTCCTCTAACTCTGCCACCTCAAAATTCGCAAAATGTGTGACACAATGTTCTACTCAGTTCAGCACTGAACAATAACACACGTACAACAAGGAAACTTCCAGCAGTTACACATCAAACACAGGCATGTGCAAGGGTGCTAACTGCATTTCACACCAACACACCATTGGTGCAAAATAATGAACGTTAAGAATTTTTTGAACAGACCTTGTAGCCTCAACACCGTAGGTATTCAGATCCGCTCAATGTTGCACGTCTTGAGCTTGTACCACTCACTCTCACAGATATCAACACAATCATTCAAGCCAAATTTTCCAGTCCACCAGAAGATCCAGAATTGTATGATATATTAGTGGAAAATATGATTCATGGACCACATGGGCCATTAAACCACAGTTCGCCCTGTACGAGCGACAAAAAAAAAAAAAAAAAAAAAAAAAAAAAAAAAAAAAAAAACCTAAACCATACTTTAACAACACACAAACCGGAGTTGATGACTATCCCAAATACAAAAGATGATCGACAAAAAAAGGTGTCTTCACAACATAGATACGAATATGAGGCAGCAACGAACTGGAAATAGATAATCAGGGGGTAGTATCATAACGTACTACTTTTCAAAATGTTCCAAGCATATACAAATGTAGAATAATGCATTTCAGTGAAATCCATCAAATACGTCTGCACATATGTGAACAAAGCCAGTGGCATGACAAAATTTCTCATGGCCAAAGACAGCGGGGCGTGGGGGGTGGGGGAAGGGGGGGGGAGAGAGAGAAAACGAGACCCTCATGTAACAAATGGGAAGATACATCAACAGTAATGAAGCAGCATAACGGATTTTCAATTTTCCTATACATGAACACAAACCAGCTGTGCAACATCTAGTAGTACGTTTTTAGAACACAACGCTAACTCCTTTTTGTGAACTGTGCCAAACGGATACATCTGCAAAAGCATTACTGTATGTCGGTGTCACTACCTGTTATACACAGAACACAACAGAAAAATCTTTCAACCGGGGAAAACAAGGAATTCCAGTAGAAGATCATTCAGGAATCATGAAAATTGGCACACTAGGCCGAGTATACACCATAGATCCGAACAGCTCCAAATGTTTCTATCTCCAGATGATGCTGTACAAAATACAGGGACCAACAAGTTTCACAGATCTCAAGGCTGTTGACCGTTTGTATCCCAGACATACAAGAAGCAAGCCAATGCTTACGGCAACCACTGGAAATTAACACTACAAGAAGCCTCACTCACAGCCTCAGCTGAACAAATGAGAGACTTATTCACTATAATTCTAATAATGCGAAATCAATCAAAACCAAAACAGCTATGGGGCTCCTTCAAAGAGAGTGTGAGTGATGACATACTGCACCAAATCCAGCAAGCTCATCATGAAATGCCCATCGAATTCGATGACGACATCTTCAATGAAACACTCATTTGCCTAGAAGATAAATATTTAGCAATAAACAACCTGACCTTAGTACAACTTGGGGTGCAGGCACCACAAGAAGATGCTATCAGTGTGCTAAACTTCAAAATTACAAAGGACAAAAGCTGTAACATCAATGAACTACTTCAATACATTGGTCACAACAAACTGCTCCTCAATGTGAATCAAAAGGAAATCATGGATCTGTTTACTTGAGGCTTTCTTCTTTCTTGTTGAAAGCCTCAACGTAAACAGATTCTGGTGCTGCAGTGAACGACAACTGCAGACAGCAACAGGAAAACAGCACTGGAAATGACTGCAGAGAAGCCCCTGCATGTTAGTGCACAAGGTAAGTATAGTCTGCAGCTGCAATCTCAGCTCCAGTCCACCACCAGCAATGGAGCTTTGGCACTACTGGCCACTTATGCTGGCAAAATGTCAGAAAAATCATCAGATAAATGTCAGCCGAAGAACCAGAGACAGAAGCCAACAAGCAGTTTTTCAACAAGCGGACACAAAAAAGGCTTAACAATTTTGTAAGCTAGAAATTGTTCAGAACATCCAAATGTATGTCACAATCAAAAGTTATGAGTCTCAACTTGACAGGAGGAATATTTTGGTCAAAATCAACATTTTTACAAAAAAACTGAAGGCACTGAATATTAGACTCAGAAAGATGAAAATTCGTATTTAGCCTCAGTTTGATATAAAAACGTTAACTATTTGACCCCATTTAAGCTACCTCTATTACTTTTCAGGTTATTCACTAAAAACTAAATTTGAAACAAAAACATCCTTATTCATAATAGTTTAAGTAGTATTTGTTATAGGATGTTCTAATTACAGCTCTCAGATACATTGATAAAATAAGGCAGCTGCACCAAGTTTCAGGACTTCAGTGTGAATAACAATCATTACAAAGAGTCTTAAAGAGGCACTTCAAAGGTCTTGTTCAACAGTGAGTTCCATTCTAACAATTCGAGCTGGTAAAGTTTAAATGTAGTCGAGTTAAAATTTTTTCAACAACTAAAGCCAACTTAGCTCTGTTTGTATAAAATTAAGAAGACTCTAAATTGCTAAATAACAGAGATATTAATTAATACCTGTCCAATAAAGGGGACATTTAGATGCTGCTATCTGTGCCTACAACTGTTAATGGCTGATAATGTGTTCAGCAGTCCGCTGCGCCCATACATAAATATAGCCCAAGAAGCAGTAAGAAGAGAAACTTTTGACCAAGACACAAATCTTGACCGTGTCAGTCAAATGCCTGCATGTACCATGCCTTGGATGACACCACAGCCAAATTGCTACCAAACATGTTTTCGGTAAAAGTAGGAAGTGAACTCACGAGAACTGTACACTGCCTAGATCACTTAGTTTTCGCGGATGTAACTGTTCGTGCGCCACCCGTGATGTTGACAACACTGCATGGCAAGTGGCTACATTATTTTTCACTTTTAAGGCATAGTTAGAAGTCAGGGTGATAGACCACTTTACATGGAACTTACCACAGAGGTTGCCTCTGAACTGCCAATAGTGCTGCTTCCGATATGTGCATCATTATTATGATCAAGAATATTATTATGTTCGTGTGTGTGAACTTTTACTGAATATATGAATCAGTTATGATTCAAAACTTTTATTTATACTCACAGTTCCTGACCCACTGAGTAAATAGCAATGCGGAGCAATTTTTTCTTTGAGTATGAAGAGTAATTTGTACTTGCAGAATGGAAATTATGGTCAGCGTGTTCTCCATCGCTTTCTATCTGACCGCAGAAATGGTTTTCAGGCCCTTGTAAAATGGTGAAGCCATTTTAAACACCGTCCCACATATGGTTCATTGGCTGGGAAACTGAACAGTGAAAGTGACTGGTAAAAAACAGGGAACTTGATAGGCAATAACAGGAAGTTGTTGTTCTGGTCTTCAGTCCTGAGACTGGTTTGATGCTGCTCTCCATGCTACGCTATCCTGTGCAAGTTTCTTCATTCCAAGTACCTACTGCAACCTACATCCTTCTGAATCTGCTTAGTGTATTCATCTCTTGGTCTCCCTCTACGATTTTTACCCTCCACACTGCCCTCCAATGCTAAATTTGTGATCCCTTGATGCCTCAGAACATGTCCTACCAACCGGTCCCTTCTTCTCATCAAGTTGTGCCACAAACTCCTCCCCAATTCTATTCAATACCTCCTCATTAGTTATACTAACAGGATACCGAAGTGAAATATGGTGAAACCAGTGAGAGAACAGTGTTAAGATTTGTCTGCAAGTGTGAGAACTAAATTTTAAATGTTAGCCACAGTAACTTTGAACATGACGGAAGGACATAAGAAGACAACACTACATCACAGCTACGTCCGGCACTGAGGTTAGAAGAAGAGGGTGCATCATCATGGAACTGCGTGGACCTATTGAGTTACCTGCAAGCCTCTACCAACCTTCTTGGCACTCTTAGGAGTAACAGAAAAGGTAACTCACAAAATGTAATATCTGCAGAAGTGAAAAAATGGCAAACAGTATCTTCACAGAACAACACAAAAATCTCTGTGATCAAATGGAAAGATAAAGACAATGTTTTTATGATTTCTACCAAACATAACAATGATAGAGCGCCTGTAAAAAATAAAATGGTGTGGAAGTTTTGAAACCCAAAGCAGTCATTTATTGATGTATTCGATCAGATGAGCTCATACTCAACGAACCTTTGGCGTATGGTTAAAGGGTACAGAAAGATCTGTTTTGTACATCTTTCTTGGAACATTTGCTGTAAATGCTCAAGTGCTGTACAACTTGGCAAGCAAAGGATCCAAGTCTCACATACAAATAATTCCTTTCAGGGAGCGCTTGACTCTACTGCTATTGAATGCCAAAGATCCACAACCACAAGCAACACTAAAACCGTTCCACAAAGGTAACAGCCTTCGCCTTGTGACAGTAGAGGGACCAAAGCAGAGCAGTCAAAGAAAATGTTCGGCCTGTTATAATCACCTGCAAAGAACACAAGAAAGAAAGGATGCTGCTAAGAAAGTGAAGAGGGTGTACACTAAATGCAATGAAAGTGACAGTTTTATGTGCAATGAGAGTTCAAATGGTTCAAATGGCTCTGAGCACTATGGGACTTAACATCTGAGGTCATCAGTCCCCTAGAACTTAGAACTAGTTAAACCTAACTAACCTAAGGACAGCACACACATCCATGCCCGACACAGAATTCGAACCTCCGACAGTAGGAGTCGCGCGGTTCTGGACTAAGTGCCAGAACTGCTCGGCCACCGCGGCTGGCTGCAATGAGTGTTTTAGTGACATTCATGGTGCCGTGTTGAAAAATTAGAATATTCTAAGATCTTTATTCATGAACATTATTGTCAGATCAAGTAAAAAAATTGTAAATAATAATATTATATGTACTAATATAATCAAATAAACTAAGTGCTTGAATAATTTCTTGCAAAACGATTTTTTATACCTATTGTTATAAATCGTGAGCCACATGTGGTTCGCATGCCCACAGATTATAATTGTGTTAAAGTGTTGTTGGGCCATGTGAGCCATATACAGCTCACACCTGTTATCAGTCAAACTGCCATAATTAACTTCATTCTACATGTTCAAAAGAAGACATCTGATACAAAAAATCAATTTGGCTTCAGAAGTAATATTCATGATTTCAATGTGGCATAGCAACACATGGTCCAAATTTCATCATGGCAGTCAATGTATTAAATATGTACCTGGGAAGAATAATCCAGTAACTGATGGACTATCAAGAAGTGCTGAGTTATGCAGGGAATCAGAAATTCCTTTAGCAGATAGGAATGAAGTGTGCCTCTTGGACGCCCTTGAGCTCAAGAAGTATAGTGCCTTAACAGTATACAAAAATTTAAGGGAACAGAATGATCAGTTGAGATTAGTCAAAAGCCACTTACGGGTCCTTAAATATACAAAAATAGTGCAGTATAAAGGGATTTTACCCCGAAGAAGGAAGTTAGATTCAACAGAATGGAAAATCTGATTTCCTTTGAAACATGTGGATTTGCTGCTAGATTATGTGCATCTACAACATAGCCATTATGGAGCCAAGAAATGCATTGCTAAATTAAATGAGAAGGTGACTTTGACAACATGTAGTAGCAAGAAGTCGTGTATCAGAAAGTGTGTGCAGTAAATAGTATAATGCAGGGAGATATGCACAATGTAGACCCATGTGAATCCATGGAATTATGTACAGCCGATCTCTTTTGAACCCTCACAGCATCCAAAGGAGATGTACCTATGTTTTTGTGGTGACTGACAGTTTTAGCAAGTACGTCAAACTATATCCAATAAAGAGAGGTAGTGACAAAATCCCCCCCATGAACCATAGATCTTGCCGTTGGTGGGGAGGCTTGAGTGCTTCAGCAATACAGATAACCGTACCGTAGGTGCTATCACAACAGAGGGGTATCTGTTGACAGGCCAGGCAAACATGTGGTTCCTGAAGAGGGGCAAGCAACCTTTTCATAGTTGCAGGGCCAACAGTGTGGATTATTAACTGATCTGGCCTTGTAACACTAACCAAAACGGCCTTGCTGTGCTGGTACTGCGAACAGCTGAAAGCAAGGGGAAATTACACCTGTAATTTTTCCTGAGGGCATGCAGCTTTACTGTATGTAAGCATGGAGAGCTGCATCAAAGCAGTCTCAGGACTGAATACCACAACAAGAACAACAACAATGACGAAATACTGGTAGACAAGCTAGAGCAAGCCTAAGAGTCTCTTATTGGATAATGGTCTGCAGTTTTTATCTGGAAAATTTGAAGCATGTCGATAAAAAGCCAAAATTCACTATGTAAAGATCTTGGGGTATTTTCCACAGAGAAATATGAGCAAAATGGTTATGGGTGAGCTAAGCAGATTGTGTAGAAGTTATTGTGCCAGGGAGCATTCACCTTGTCCCAATCATATCAAAAACTTTGAAGAAATCTTCAACAACCTTAAACAGGATGAAACAGGCTTTGCTGCTTGTGAAGTAATGTTTAATCGGGAACCTCATAACATATTCTCAAACATGGCTGATTTTTCAGTCCTGCCTCACAGCTATATAGATGAAAAGAAGACACAGGCTAGAACAAACATACAAGAAAGAGCCTTAAACAGAAAAAGAAGGCATGATGCAAAATCTTCCCCAATAGTTTTAACATTGGTAAACTAGCATTAGTTAAAACTAAAGAAAAATCTAGGAGAATTTCAGTAGAAACAAAGATGTTATGCATGTTTATCAAGGACTATTGAGGACAGTAGGCAAGCCTCATGCAAACCAGTAGCGTTTGGAATACCCAAAAAGTAAGTACGAACTATGTAACAACATAGACCTGAAGCGCTTCAAGACTAACTGGAATTAAATGCTGTAGGAAGTCTGCCACTCTTTAGTAGATAGACAGTTGGGCATACTGTGCAGTCCCAGCTGGATGAAACTATTTCCCTTCCAAGTTTATTCTCTTCTCCTATTCTAAATACAGCAAGTTAGGAATAAATGTCTTCATGTTGTGCATACACTATTAGTTAATATCTTCACAGTAAGTAAGAACTGATTTCAGAAAATGACTAAACCCAAATGTTGACTTACCAGAGAATATGAGAGGTAGTTTGCGGTAGTAAATTCTGAATATTAAAAAGAGAATGGGTGACATTTGAGCACCAATAACAGGAAAATAATGACTGAAGTAAACAGATAATAAATGAGATCCACAAAAAGGATTAGTAGCAGTAGAGTACAGTTACTTTGTGCCAAGAGAAGCACTTGTGGCTGGAATTTCCTAAAATCTGAAACAATAAACTCTACATAAAATAATTTTCAGTTGGAAGAAATATTGTTTGTAGGTCAAAAAGAGTAATAAAATATTGGCACAAGATGCATGCCAAAGCGTCTGGAAATTAAAGGAAACGTGTGGAAACAGTGTACATACAGATCATGCCAAAAAAAAAATTATATATATATATATATTAATAATGATACGAATATAACAGAGGGAAACATAGAGGTCAATAGGATGATGATGAAAGGGAGAAAGAAGCATCAAAATAAATGGATAAGTGAAATTAGAGAGAAATAAGGGCAATGAAGTCAGTAGGCTGACATATAGGGTAAACTGGTGGAAAATTGGCGTGCGATTCTCTCTTGTCCTATACAAAGGGTTGAGAAATACGTAATCTTGTTTAAGACAGATCGTCATTTAACAGATAAACACTGACAGATTAGACAATGATACAGGTAAATGAATGTGTTAAGGAATGCAGATTATAGAATATTGGTGTGGTACAATAAAACAGCTTTTGGATTCTGTGAGTGATGAAGCAAAGTAACTACTGTCAAGCAAAAAATGTCTTCAGCATACTAATCTGTATGATAACTGAGCCATATGAGGATAGGACTTACCAAGGTTACTCAATTTTCTATGTACAGCAACATCTAATGTAATGAAGTAAATTGCCAACCAGCCCAAAATGTGATTGTTTTAAAAACCTATGTTGACTTTCAAAACATACTAGCTATGGCTAAGAAAAAATTGCAAACTTCATGATTCAAGCTTAGTAGTGAAGTAAAGAGATACTGATGTGAGTGAGAGTGTAGGGATTTACCACTGTTCACCACTACTAGCACATCATTGTAATGCACCTGTGCATACCATATGAAGTACTCCGCCATAATCTAAGAATGAAATTGAAAACCAAAATACCTTTTCCAAACTTCGCTGAGAACACAATCAGTCCCATTATTCACACCCCTGTTGGAGCGTATACTGTGATAGGTGGCTCCTCCTCAGTGTGGCCCACTCTACAAATGCCAGCAATTGTTCAATGGAGGAGATTTATGCAACCTATCAGCAACAATTAATGATGAGAGAAGTGTAGTACTTTTCTGGCCTACCAGCAAGTGACAACACAGTCACACAGCTTTAAAATACACTGTCAATAACAGACAGCAGCAAGATGTCACACTTACCACTCCTACCCCCTCCCCATCAAGACTACATAGGTCAGTAATAAAATCAAACTTAGAAATGAAACACTCATCATCCATTGTTTACAGAAATGTACAGGGTGATTCAAAAAGAATACCACAACTTTAGGAATTTAAAACTCTGCAACAACAAAAGGCAGAGCTAAGCACTATCTGTCGGCAAAATAAGGGAGCTATAAAGTTTCATTTAGTTGTACATTTGTTCGCTTGAGGCGCTGTTGACTAGGCGTCAGCGTCAGTTGATGCTAAGATGGTGACCATTCAACAGAAAGCTTTTCGTGTTATTGAGTATGGCAGAAGTGAATCGACGACAGTTGTTCAGAGTGCATTTCGAACGAAGTATGGTGTTAAACCTCCTGATAGGTGGTGTATTAAATGTTGGTATAAACAGTTTACAGAGAATGGGTGTTTGTGCAAAGGGAAAAGTTCTGGACAGCCGAGAACGAGTGATGAAAATGTAGCACGCATCCAGCAAGCATTTGTTCACAGCCCAGGAAAATCGACCCGCAGAGCTAGCAGAGAGCTGCAAATTCCACAATCAACTGTATGGAGAGTCCTACAAAAAAGGTTAGTTATGAAACCTTATCGTCTGAAATTGGTTCAAGCACTGTCTGCAGCTGATAAGATTAAAAGAATCGATTTCTGTGATTTTATCCTTGCTCAAATGGAAACAGATGAATCTTTCGGTTCAAAGATTGTGTTTAGTGATGAAGCAACTTTCCACACTAACGGGAAAGTCAACCGTCACAATGTCTGTATATGGGGCACTGAGAATCCGCGGGAAACAACTCAGTATGAACGTGACTCGCCTAAGGTGAACGTTTTCTGTGCCATTTCAGCCAATAAAGTTTTTGGTCCCTTTTTCTTCGAAGGTGCTACTGTAACTGGACTACAGTATCTGGAGATGTTAGAGAATTGGCTGTTCCCTCAGCTCGAACAAGAAGCACAACAATTCATATTTCAGCAGGATGGAGCGCCACCATCTGTCCGTAACTACCTGAACGTCAACTACCCGAGGCGATGGATCGGCCGCCAGGCAGCCCGTGACAGAGCACTTCATCACTGGCCTCCAAGAAGCCTTGATCTTACCCCCTGCGATTTTTTCTTATGGGGGTATGTTAAGGATATGGTGTTTCGGCCACCTCTCCCAGCCACCATTGATGATTTGAAACGAGAAATAACAGCAGCTATCCAAACTGTTACGCCTGATATGCTACAGAGAGTGTGGAACGAGTTGGAGTATCGGGTTGATATTGCTCGTGTGTCTGGAGGGGGCCATATTGAACATCTGTGAACTTGTTTTTGAGTGAAAAAAAACCTTTTTAAATACTCTTTGTAATGATGTGTAACAGAAGGTTATATTATGTTTCTTTCATTAAATACACATTTTTAAAGTTGTGGTATTCTTTTTGAATCACCCTGTATTTTACCTAGTAGCTCACATAAGACACGAAGAACATATTCATTTAATAACCTGAAAGTAACTCCACAATATAAACACAAGAGCTCACTGAATTTATTTTTTCTACCCACATAAGAGAACTTGGCAGATAATGCTGTAAGATATAGTCTGTCTGTAAAGTGAAAATTGAGCAACACTTGTAGTGGGGGATATTGCCTTTCCTAGAGTAACACTAGAGCTGTCACACAGGATGACTAAGAATCTATTTTCCTTGTAGCAGTGTAGAACAGTGTGCCAGAATTTACAGAGTTTCTGTCCATAAGTATTACTTGTATTAGCATTATTAGTACATACACTGAAGCACCAAAGATACTGGTACAGGCTTGCGCACTCAAATACAGAGATGTGAACAGGGATGTGGATGGTGCTGCAGTCAGCAATGCTGCAGTCAGCAATGCCTATATAAGACAAGTGTCTAGCGCAGTTGTTTGATCGGTTACTGCTGCTAATAGCAAGTTATCAATATTTAAGTGAGTTTGAATGTGGTGTTATAGTCGGTGCAGGGGTGATGGAACACATTATCTCCAAGTTAGCGATGAAGTGGGGATTTTCCCATACGACCATTTCATGAGTGTACTGTGAATATCAGGAATCTGGTAAAACGTCAACTGCAGTCGGAAAAAGATCATGAAAGAACAGGAACAACGACGACTGAAGAGGTTGTTCAATGTGACAGAAGTGCAACCCTTCTGACAAGTGTCAGTGTGTGAACCATTCAATGAAACATCTCAATATGCGCTTTCAGGGCCAAATGCCCATTTGTGTATCTTGATGACTCCATGACACAAACTTTATGTCTCACCTGGACCCATCAACACTGACAGTGGATTATTGTTGACTGGAAACATGTTGCCTCGTCAGACGAGTCTCTTTTCAAATTGTATTGAGCGGGTGTGTAGGTATGGAGACAACCTCATGAATACATGGACCCTGCATATCATCAGAGAACTGTTCAAGATGTTGGAGGCTCTGTAATGGTGTTTCAGTGATATGGGACCCCAGATACATCTAGATATGACTGACAGGTGACACGTGAGCATCCTGTCTGATCATCTGCATCCATTCATGTCCATTGTGCATTCCAACAGACTTGGGCAATTCCAGCAGGACATTGCAACACCCCATACATCCAAATTGCTACAGAGTGGCTACAGGAACTGTCTTCTGAGTTTAAATACTTCTGCTGGCCACCAAACTCCCCAGAGATGAACATTATTGAGCGTACCTGGGATGCCTTGCAACATTAATCGAGTCCATACTATGTCATGTTGTGGCACTTCTGTGCGCTTGCTGGGGCCCTACATGGTATTAGGCAAGTGTACCAATTTCTCTGGCTCTTCAGTGCATTTATGTTCCAGGCAGTGTTAATGCATTTTGTCCACATTGAGTCACCAGTGTTTCAAAAGGCGCACTGTGGAGAGTCGATGTAACTTTGAGAAACAGCCTGAAGTTGCTCTTGTGGAGTAGGGTATCACCAGCTCAATCTTCAATTTGCAGACTTATGTAGGAGCAAGTGCATGAACACAATCCAGCAACAACCTTCCCTGACAGTTCCACTCCACACATCACCCCCTTCATCCTGTTATACCAACAAAATACAATTTATCTCTTAATATGGCTTTATTGCACTTCAGACGTTGGTCACACAATTAATATTTCTTATCAGCTCACTTCATTTAAAGATAAACAATTTTATAACAATGGCAATATTTTTAATAGCCGGCGATTTTTACATCCCCTGCAATGTGCAAAACATTACCCCAGAGAAAAAAAAAATAGGACCTTTTTGTAGGAATCAGGATTTTCAGTATGTTGTTCAGGACACTCCCTTCTAGTACCATGTGAAAATTTGTGACAACACGATTTTACTTTTTTGAGTAGTTTTCCTTCATTGGCCGGACTAATTGTGAGTGTCAGTTTTATCATTTTCATTCATTTGGGGTGAAGTCTCTCTCTCTCTCTCTCTCTCACACACACACACACACACACACACACACACACACACACACACCAAGTTCTGTTGGCAATGTTCTGTTGGCAATCTCTCAAAGAACGGACTACTATTTAAATTAAAATAAGACAATAATTTGAAAGAAGCTCATAAAATATAATTTTCACTCTATATTCAACAAATGATTATGTGTACATGAGTGTTCAAATAATTAAGCACATTTATTGTGATTGCTCTGTTTCACAGAACAAATTAAGGCAGCAGAGAGACATGTCCAATATTGGCAATAGTTACACAGCATAATTACAATTTATAATCTTTATAACTGCTGAAACCAATGCTCAAAATAAATTTCACAAACATTACCAAATTCTGAGAGTACAAGAAGGCACACAAATATGTAATATTCTTAATACATTCTACAATCTATTATAACATTGACATGTAGGAAAACTAATACCTCATTTCACTTTACTGCAAAAACCTTTTGTGAAAGAAGGAATAGCCTAGCCACCATGCAAGAAACCTTGCTCTAAGTATAGTATGTCATCACATTAAAATAACTGTATAACTGAGTCATGTTCATGAAATGGCTTGTTTATATATATAAAATTTACAAAAGTTAGATATATTTTCTTTAACATGAAGTGACAGAATTAAGAAACTCATGCAGATACTTCAGGAACAGCATTATGTAGATATTACAAATGTATTTGTACACGTTGAGGTTTACCCACAGATACTGCAGAAGAGTGCATAATATTAGGACCATTAAATAACTTGGTTCAATTAACTGCACAATACTAAAAGCAGTCTTTCTTTTTTGGTACAAATGTATATACAACTAAATTAAAATTAATTTACAATACATGATTCCAATGAAGAACTTCAGATTGGATTATTCTCCACAGCCTTACAAAGGCTAAGTCATGTGTCTTCGAGAAAGTTTTCACATTTAATTACCGCTATGACACTTTCTCAACATAATATGCAGATCCTAGCCATAACTAACAACAGTTCTGGTAAATATACCCTTCAATCAATGATGATGACAAAATTAACAATAATAGTTTTCTGGAGACATCATGGTATTTTAGGGGTGTTACGGTAGAGTGCGTACGTCTGAATTATTTGTTTTAGATAGTTTATTCTACAACAGCCACATTAACTTGCCACAAGAAATTACCAATTTCAGCCATCATCACTATCTTCAGATCTACATGATAGACAATTCTGCAGACCTCATGGCCAGTGAGGTCAAAACTGTAAAGTTCTTGGACAAATTTTATGTAACTGAGCCTAATAAAAAAAAGCATTTAAAATACTCACAAACAGTTTAAAATACTCACAGACATCATCATCAGGACCAAATGTCATTCTTTCCAGAATTTCTCAGACTCAAGAAATTGGCATTACTAATTCAAAAGTAAGTTAAAATTGAAACAATGGAAACTCCAGGTTGGAATACCAACAAATTAAGGAAAAGGTGGATTGCCACTTACCGTAAAGATGGCACATTAAGTTGCAGATAGGCAGAATTAAAAGACACTTACACATTAGCTTTCAACCACAGCCTTTGTCAGAAAAAGAAAAACATACATTCATCCACAAATGCAAGCACATCGCTCACAAACTTGACCAGCAGCTTGGGTCAGATTCTGAAGATGGCAGTTATATGTGTATGAAGTGTGCTTGCTTTTTGTGAATGTGTGTGTGTGTGTGTGTGTGTGTGTGTGTGTGTGTGTGTGTGTGTTTTCCTCCTCACAAAGACTGTGCCTCAAAACTAATGTATAAGTGTCTTAGTCGTGCCTGTCTGCAACTTTACGTGTACTCTTTACAGTAAGTAGCAATTACCTTTTCCTTGCATTTCTGCAGTTAAAATCAAAAGTCGATTTCAGTCAGTGTGTACATTATCCATTAATTTTATTCCTCAAAGTCGGTTATATCTCCGGCTATTCCATCCACCTCCAGTGGTTTGAATTTTCAGCATTACAACAACAAACAGCTTGCAACTGTGAAGTCCTCAGTCTTAAGTGTAGTGCAGATCAAGTCCTTTTTCATAAGCAGCTTCTCCCAAACCAGCCACTAATGTGACTGAGTCAATTGAGTGTGGACCCTCACGAACTGGACCATCAGCTACATGATTTGCTTCATCATCGCTGCCCCCGTCTGTGGAACAGCCATTGGTTTCTATTGGTGCAAGTCCAATTATCCTGCGGACAGCATCAGGGAGTTCTGTGGCCTCAGACAATTGCAGATAAATACTTTCTGCCTTGCACAGAATGAGCTCCAAGTCAATATGCAGGGACAGATCATTTACATGCTGCAAAAAACATAGAATTTAACACACTTAAATGAGGACAAAAAGCAAGAAAATGGCTTAAGAGAAAACTCTGATGATCTATAGAGTAACAAATTTTACATCAGCTTAATATGGCATATCAGTTTAGTAAAGGACATTTATCAACAGCAGACACATATACAAACAAAATTCCAACAACACATTATTGTCGACATGGACAGCTAACATTTGCTCTGTTCAAACAGTAATTCAAGTTCATCTTTCCAGAATATGTAGCTGTATCGAAATTAATTGCTCTAGTAGAAAGATACAGCTGTCATGAACTCTTACGGTGGGTTTCAACACCACTATGCTTTGCTACAGTCTATTTAAAGTAATTTAGAGTTAACAGCTGTAACAGAAGTAGGGGGATGAAGTCCATGTGGGAACCACAACAAACATTCCAGCAATCTCATGAGACTTTTAGCTGTAGGAAGTAGGAAGCCCCTGGCGGTTATGAAACTGTCAACTGCGCCCCCCTCACCCCAAAAAACAACCCTTCCTGTTTGCACTATGCTTCAGTTTCAGTTTCTGCCACAATGAGGCAGCTTGCTGTCCCATGTGATTGTTGCACCGTGATTTTGTTTGTTTTAATTCTTACTGTTGTAGGAGTTAAGGCTTTATTTGTTATTACTATTTTTGTTGTGTGGTACTGAACAATGTGATGTGGCTCAATGAAATAGAAGTCAATTCTTGACATGACGTCAAGCAGTGCTACACAGACAACTGGAAAAAACAATGGTAATGCTTTCCGTCAAGGGCCCGAACATATTCTTCTGCCTTCACAGAGTTTTCTCTCAAACGATCTCCTGCTTCTCAAATCAATTAAGACACAATATTATGAAGGAGAAATGAAACCTGTCATATTTACCATAAGTTTTATGGACACACTAATATCAAATCTCGGAAATCACCAACAGTTTTTCTAGATCAGGGGCAGCCATTAATTTTTGGTGCACTTAAGACAATTTTTATCTGGTTCACACTATCGGCATAATACAGACAGATGCAGACAATTTCACAGATTTCCGCAGTGAGGTTGAAATGTAATCATAACTTATTTAGTTTCACGATCAAGAAAGATCCTTCTTCACATAAATAGGTCGATAAAATATAGTATTTTTTGCAGCTTCTTTATGGAGACATGAAAACTCTACCTGTGGAAAGCAAAATATATGTCCTGGACAGTGCTGACAAAGGATTTTTCATTAAAACAAGCATTACCTTGCAGGTCAATCAGTTATCTCTCCACATGCACACAGGTTTCAACTGAAATGGCAGATGGTCTTTAAACACAGCTCAAAACAAGTAAGACTGGCAGTGTCCTCAAAATGTTTAGGAAACTATGCTCTTTATTCTTTCATGGCCACAATGAATTCTTTAGATGTCACATTTTCTTTAATGGCAGTAAGCTTAGGAAAAAGACCTGTGTCTGTAAGAATGTGTCCCTTTTACAACTTTATTTTCTTTTTAAATGCATCCCTAGCCAGAAAGAAATTGTTCCTCGCCTTGCAATGTCTTGCTGCAGGCAGTACGCAGTCAAGCCCTCTTAGAATCAGAGGTCTGTAATTCATTCCACATGTTCTAATTTTCGTTATTACACTTCTTTTTCCGTAATAAATTAAACAGCAAGTTTCAAATCAAAAAATAATTCTAGGCATGCCCTTTATCTTAATGAATGTACCTTGTAGTTATATATAGTATTTCCATATTTTTTGTTCAGTTCCATGGAAAACAGTTCCAACTAATAGAAGAATAATGCCTGTGACTTCAGACATTTTGCTTTTCATACCACCAATTTCTTCACGAGCTTGATGCCTGCAAATTTAGCATGAAGTGCTTCCTGATGTACAGAACAATGAATCTTGTCCATTGATCATTGCAGTTTTTTTTGTTCTTTCATCGCCAATTAAATCTTTAAATTCTTCTTGCATGGTACTGTAATTTTTCATAGCAAATTTGTAGTACCCATCAATTATGCAACTGCATAATGGATATTGAGAATTCTAATCCCTCTGTTCCATCATTCCCATTCAGTTCTAAAAACTTGTGATGATGGATCAATAGCCTAGTGATCTATTGTCACAAGCCTGCCTCTTTTTGTACAAACAGCCACTGGACCTGCAAACATCTGTACCAGAACAAATCGCGAAGGATAAACAGTGCTTCCACTGTGATTCTGCAAAACTGAAGAGAAATTTTCCGACTGAAAAATGCCACACTGGAGTACTAAATGAAATGTAGCACTGTACTGACTGCTTGTGAGAAGGAACAAGACAGGCTGATACTTGGCCCACATGTGGCCTGCACACCAGGCCCACGTGAAATCTGGCATGCCATGGAGCAGATTCTGCTGAATGTTTGAAGTATGTAGTTTTCAAGAAGCTCAATAACAAAATAAAATAATAATTTGCTATTTCTGACTTTTCAATAAGAAGGAAATTATTACCAACTGACTCCAAATGCAGATTATTTCAAGACTTCAATCTGTATCACACAAAACATGTCACTGTTTACTATATAAAATTTGCAGCAAAACTGAGTTGCTCTTTTTTGTATCATTTTCATCCTTTCTCCCAACACCAGTTGGCCTATTTAAAATACATTTTGTACCACTGTAAAGATGTGTAAATCTATTTTTTTGTTATGTTAGAAACAAATAGACAAATCAGATAACTTAATACATTAATTGTAGACCCAGCAATCCATTTCTCTTAACAAAACCATGCAGAGGGACTTCTTAATATGTGTGAATGGACCATTATGCTTCATATCTCATTGAAATTATTTCATTTTAGAATACTCTGACAGAATCCTAACTTCGAGTAGGTGAAAATTTGATGTACTCTTACATTTTGTTTGCAAAAAAGTATTCAAGTAGCCTCTACAACCCACTAAGAACATTTAGCAACCTTGTAAAATCATTAGAATGATACAACTATACACAGATGGCTTACAGGCGAAACTGAAGTTCAGAGGATCCATATCCCCAGTCAAACGAGGCTTGGGATAAGGATATGCTCTTTCATTTGTTCTCTTCAACCTTGCGTTGGAGAAAGTTGTTTGAGACAGTAATTTACAGCCATACAATGGTCTCAGATTTGAACACAGTGAAGTAAATAAAACTCCTGGCATTCACAGATGATGTAGTCTTAATCAGTAAAGCAGAAGAGCTGAAGGACATATACAGATCTGTCAGAGACATTGCCAGCAAAAAGAGACTTTTGATAAAGCAAGAGAAAACACAATATACAGAAATAGGTTGAGTCATAAACCCAAATCCACACTTTGAAATTGACCACCATTCTAGATTCAGAATAGTTTATCAGTTTAAATACCTCAGGTCGTGCTTCAGCAATAAAAATATCATAACACTGGATATAAATGAGAGAATTGCCTCAGGATCAAGATGTCTGTACGCAGCCTACTCAAAACTAAAGCTTTGTCAGTCACGACAAAGATGAAGATACAGGCTGACAATTATTGACCTAAATTAAATAAAATTGTCATAACTTCTCAACAGTTTGCATTAGGACATTCAAACGGCATGGTTGGCTGTGGGGTATGATGGTTTGGTTTAGTAACAAAGCCCACTTTCAATAAGCAAAACTGGCACATTTGGGGGACTGAGAATCCGCATTTCTCAATTGAGAAGTCTTTTCACCCTCAACAGCTGACTTTGTGGTGTGCAATGCCCACACAGAATAACCGGTGCAATATTTCTTGATGGCATAGTGACTACCGAATGGTACATGTTGGTCTGGAAGATTTTCATCCTCATTATCCAAAGAGACTCTGATTTTGACAAAATGGAGTTCATACAAGACAGAGCTCTATACCATCGAAGCATGAGTGAGTTTCATGTCCTGGAGGAGCACTCTGGGGATGGCATTCTGCCTCTGGGGTACCCTGAGGCCATTGGAATGGGCCCCAATTAGCCACCATATTCTCCAGATCTGAACACATGTGATTCCTTTTTGTGGGGCTATATTAAACCATTGCTAAGCTGAAAACAGCCATTCAGGAGCTCATCGACAGCATCGATGTTCCGACACTTCAGCGGGTCATGCAGAATTTTGCCATTCATCCGAGCCACATCATAACCAATAATAGCAGGCATATTGAACAGGTCATAACCTAAATCCAAATACCTGTAGGGATGTTTGCATGTTGAATAAAGTGTGCACACCATAGTTTGTAACTAATTAACTTGTTTTTTTCATATAGTTCAATAATTGTTATGCCGTATGTAACACCATCTGCCCAGTAGTACTGTATGGTTTGGAAAGCTGGAGGCTTACCACAAAAGAGAGAGAGAGAAAAACTGAATGTTTTCAAAAGAAAAGTGATGAGAAAAATCTGGGGACCTGTATCGGAGAATGTCATCTGGAGAGCTTGAAAGAAGACTGAAACGTATGGGTTAATAAAACAACCAACTATCGTCTAGAAATTAGAAAGTAGGAGACTGCAATGGGCTGGGCATGTGGCTAGAATGGAAAGCAACAGAATTCCTAAGAAGGCATCTGAGGGCACCCTCCAAGCAACAAGACCACTGGCCCAAACTTACAAACAGTTGAAAGATGACAGAAGGATGTCACAGCATTAGGAATCCCCACACAGTGCAGAGAGATAGCGAGATACAGAAGATGGAAGCAGATCGTTGATACAGCACTTGGTCTACAGGGACTGATCACTGAAAAGACGAATGCATTTAATTCCAGTAAAATAGAAATTAAAAAAAAATTCTTGCTTATAAAATATTTCATAATGTTGGCCGGAAGTGTATTTTCGTAACCTGCTGTCACAATGTCTTAATTTGTCACCACAAATAAAACTAACATTAAAACTTAATGCAGCTCGTCCAGAACACACTGCAGCCAGGTTCATTTGTGCACTGAATAGTTTGCTGAGATGCCAATGAAATAAACGTAAACAGCATGGTCCTACTGGAACTGACATACCATTGCCTTAACTCTAAACGACAGTGCAGAGCGCAATATTTCACATTAACAAATATTGCCAGAGATGAACAAAGTGATTAGTGACAGAAAAAAATCCTGGGACTAAGCAGGAGTCAAATGCCAGATTTTTTAAATTTGTAGTTTGGCACCTAACCAATGAACTACCAAGGGTAATAAACTCCCAAACTGAATCAAGATACAGAAGATTTGTCACCATAGAGTGTCTAGGGATAGGAAATCCCAGCAATAAAGTCAAAGGAGGAATTTCACAAACGAGATGAGATTTGCTTTCACCCCTGAAACAGGCATAGTTTCCAGACTCAGGCATTGCAATTTATGTAACTTCAATGCATTTCAGGTATCATGGCTAAATGGTAAATCATTATGTTGCTCCTTTTCGAACCTAATCATGAACAATGAGGTGAAATTAGCCAAGCCTACCTTCAATATTTCAGTAAAACCATATCTGTTGCCAATAAGGTTGTTTTTCTCCGTGTCCAAAATAGCTACGCAGATAAGAAGATGAAAGTTTGGGCATGGCAAATCTGTCCATAGTACCTGGAAAAGATCATTACAGTGTTTACTTTCTGTGCACTAGTCAGATATCAAGCTACAGAGAAATAAAACTAATGAAAATAGCTCTGAGGTAATGTCAATCTAAAGCAATATCGTCCCAAGTTCCAAAGAGACATTCTCAGCTTACCTCCCAAAGACGCATGACATCATGTAAAGGAAATTCTCTCTTGAAAAGAACAAGTAGCCAACGGAAACAGAAGAACATATTTGCAGAATCATTTTGATCAAGGTATGTTGCTAACTGAGGCTCCGCAGCAGCTAAAAGAGTGTGGAGCTGCTGGAGTTGTAGCTTCATACCAGCCTGGTCCAACTCAAAATTTGAGAACTGAGAGAGGAAAAAACAACCATTACTACACAATACAACAATTACACAAATTAGATATTAATTATAAATAATTAGATATTAATTGCAAATTGAGCTATGACACAGTGTACTCTTGCAAATAGGTATTTCAGACACACAAGATACAATTAGCCCAGTTCATATGTGCTGTATGTTAGGGAGCAGAATTACATTTCTCTGGCCCTTAAATTTTGCACCACAGTTTTCTGCAAAAACATGGGGTGGATATGCAGGTGAAATAACATCTACCATCTTATTCAAGTACAAAAAGTAACTAGTTAAATGAAGTTTGCTCTAGTCTGTATGTTACTAGTACATGAGGGTGTCCTATTGTTGGAGTAGGAAAGCCATGGGTCATTTTAATTTATCCCATGTTATCAAAAAGAAAAGTCTACAACGTTATGAGACAGCTGTTCACCAGACCTTATGTTCAAGAAAAATGTCAGTACTGCCCGAGGGGGAGGGGGGGGGGCGAGACGGGACGGGCGAGGGGGGCGAGGGGGGACGGGCGAGGGGGGCGAGACGGGACGGGCGAGGGGGGCGAGACGGGACGGGCGAGGGGGGCGAGACGGGACGGGCGAGGGGGGGCGAGACGGGACGGGCGAGGGGGGGCGAGACGGGACGGGCGAGGGGGGGCGAGACGGGACGGGCGAGGGGGGGCGAGACGGGACGGGCGAGGGGGGGCGAGACGGGACGGGCGAGGGGGGCGAGACGGGACGGGCGAGGGGGGCGAGACGGGACGGGCGAGGGGGGCGAGACGGGACGGGCGAGGGGGGCGAGACGGGACGGGCGAGGGGGGCGAGACGGGACGGGCGAGGGGGGCGAGACGGGACGGGCGAGGGGGGCGAGACGGGACGGGCGAGGGGGGCGAGACGGGACGGGCGAGGGGGGCGAGACGGGACGGGCGAGGGGGGCGAGACGGGACGGGCGAGGGGGGCGAGACGGGACGGGCGAGGGGGGCGAGACGGGACGGGCGAGGGGGGCGAGACGGGACGGGCGAGGGGGGCGAGACGGGACGGGCGAGGGGGGCGAGACGGGACGGGCGAGGGGGGCGAGACGGGACGGGCGAGGGGGGCGAGACGGGACGGGCGAGGGGGGCGAGACGGGACGGGCGAGGGGGGCGAGACGGGACGGGCGAGACGGGACGGGCGAGACGGGACGGGCGAGGGGGGCGAGACGGGACGGGCGAGGGGGGCGAGACGGGACGTGCGAGGGGGGCGAGACGGGACGGGCGAGGGGGGCGAGACGGGACGGGCGAGGGGGGCGAGACGGGACGTGCGAGGGGGGCGAGACGGGACGGGCGAGGGGGGCGAGACGGGACGGGCGAGGGGGGCGAGACGGGACGTGCGAGGGGGGCGAGACGGGACGGGCGAGGGGGGCGAGACGGGACGGGCGAGGGGGGCGAGACGGGACGTGCGAGGGGGGCGAGACGGGACGTGCGAGGGGGGCGAGACGGGACGTGCGAGGGGGGCGAGACGGGACGTGCGAGGGGCGATGAAACGTCGTACACCTACACATCATGAGCGGGTATGTAAGCGGTTAGAGTTGAAAGTCTCATTCTGGAAACATCCCCCAGGCTGTGGCTAAGCCATGTCTCCGCAATATCCTTTCTTTCAGGAGTGCTAGTTCTGAAAGGTTCGCAGGAGAGCTTCTGTAAAGTTTGGAAGGTAGGAGACGAGATACTGGCAGAAGTAAAGCTGTGAGTACCGGTCGTGAGTCGTGCTTCGGTCGCTCAGATGGTAGAGCACTTGCCCGCGAAAGGCAAAGGTCCCGAGTTCGAGTCTCGGTCGGGCACACAGTTTTAATCTGCCAGGAAGTTTCATATCGGCGCACACTCCGCTGCAGAGTGAAAATCTCATTCTGGAAACATCCCCCAGGCTGTGGCTAAGCCATGTCTCCGCAATATCCTTTCTTTGAGGAGTGCTAGTTCTGCAAGGTTCGCAGGAGAGCTTCTGTAAAGTTTGGAAGGTAGGAGACGAGATACTGGCAGAAGTAAAGCTGTGAGTACCGGGCGTGAGTCGTGCTTCGGTAGCTCAGTTGGTAGAGCACTTGCCCGCGAAAGGCAAAGGTCCCAAGTTCGAGTCTCGGTTGGGCACACAGTTTTAATCTGCCAGGAAGTTTCAACACAGAATACGTTCCTTGCCCTCACCAGACTGGAACCAGAGCCTTTATCACCAACAAAGCAAGTAGGTGCAGGCTACCATGTTTATCTATGGGAAATGCAAAAACCAGCCCCCCCCCCCCTTGCCTAGTGGTCAAGTCTGCCAGAAGCACTAGCCCAGGAAACTATTGAGATATTTAATGGTAAGAGACAGGCCCTTAAGTCGCAGTTTCTGGTGGATACCGGTTTGCATGTGAGTGTATTTCCCATGAGCCTGCTTTGGCAACTGTGACCAAATGCAAATTACGAATTAGCAGCTGCAAATGGTTTGCTCAGAGCTACAGATCGGATTGCGACTTTAAATCTGAACAACAGTTTGTTAGGGTCATTTGAGTTGCAATTTATTACACAGCTCTACAAAATAATTTTTTTTTTTCGTTGCCAGGGAAGTTTGAACAAAAATGGGATATTGTTATGATACTCATTCCGAGTATATTTGTGCTTGTTCCAAAGTGGCTCTGGTTTTTGAGATATAGGTTATTTGTGGAAATGAGAGTTTCATGTGGATAATATCGACTGCAGGGTCCATATATGGTGTAATGTATTTGCTACCTGTTTTTTAATTAGTGATATTGTACTATCTTTATTAAACAATTGTGCTCAGGGAGTGCATCTATGTGGTTGAGGATTACATCATGCAAACATCACACTGTCAGCATGTGTTCAGTCCTGTTGTGCAGTGCGTGTGTTGAAGATATTGAGGGTTGTGCAGATTTGAATTCGGCGGTACTCGACATTCATTTGTTGGCCGAGGTAATCCCCGCAACAGCCGATAGGTAGCGTTCAGTGTAAACAAGAAAAATGGCGATGGTCGAAAGTCACACACATGTGCAGTGCAGCTTCAAGGAGATAGAACCTATTCATCGTGACGTAGCAAATAAGAGGTGAGTATTCATTTCACACAAAACAATTAATGATGTTTGTTGGATGTGATTAACATGCAAATACAAGAAAGTTCTACATAATATGTAGTATTTGTGCAATTTTGTTTTAGGAAAACATGAGTTCTTCACGCCGTCTTTGCGTGAACCATCCAGATGAGTTCTGCTACATTTGTGGTGAATACGTTCTTCAAAAGAACAGGAAGAATATCACTCCTTTTGTGAAGGAAGCGTATCTGGCGTATTTCGGAATTAAACTTTGAGATCAAGACAAGGCGTGGGCACCCCATAAAGTTTGTAAATGCTGTGTGGAGTGCTTACGGCAGTGGACAAAACGATAAAGGAAAAGCTTAAGCTTTGGAGTGCCTATGGTATGGCGAGAGCAGAAGAACCATACAGATGATTGCTATTTTTGCATTGTTAATGTGAAAGGTTTTAATAGGTTCAAAAAACGAAAGTGTGAATATCCCGATTTGGAGTCAGCAAGAAGACCGGTGGTGCACAGCAACGATGTTCCTGTACCAACCTACACAACATTACCCACGCTAACATCATCAGATGACGATGTGCACGGCGAGGAATGTACAAGTAGTGGTTCGGAATACGAAGGACGTGAGACACAACCCCAGCAGTTCGACCAGAAGGAGCTCAGTGACTTGATACGAGAACTCAATCTTTCAAAGCAAGCATCAGAACTCTTAGCATCCAGGCTTAAGGAAAAGAACTGTCTTCATCCAAGTGTTAAAATAACAGCTTACCGGACGAGAGAAGAAAACCTTCTTCCATACTTCAACCAAGAAGAGGTTATAGTGTATTGCAGCAATATACCTGGACTTTTACTTGAATTGGGGCTGCCGGAATATAGACCAGAGGACTGGCGTCTCTTCATAGACAGTTCCACTAGAAGTTTAAAATGTGTTCTCCTACACAATGGCAATCGTTACGCATCTATTCCAATTGCCCACTCAACAAAACTTTGTGAAGCATATTCTAACATAAAGATGGTTCTGCAGAAAATTGAGTATATGCAGCACCAGTGGTTGATTTGTGTTGATTTGAAAATGGTGAACTTCTTGCTTGGACAACAAAGTGGATACACAAAGCACCCATGTTTTATCTGCATGTGGGATAGTAGGGCAAAGCACGAACATTGGAAGCAGAAAACATGGCCTCCAAGGGAACATATGGCTGTTGGTGAAGCAAACATCATTAATGAACCTCTGGTTAGTAGGGACAAGATTGTTCTTCCACCATTACATATTAAGTTAGGACTAATGAAGCAATTCACCAAAGCTTTAGACAGAAATGGTAATTGCTTCACATACATCTGCAATACGTTCCCTGGACTCAGTAGTGAAAAACTTAAGGCAGGAATATTTGATGGTCCTCAAATTCGCAGGCTCATCAACGATACCAATTTTACAAGTGTCATGACTGTCACTGAAGCATCGGCCTGGAACAGTTTTGTCGCTGTTGTAGAATGTTTTTTGGGCAATCATAAAGCTCCCAATTACGAGGAACTGGTCAAAAACATGCTCACTAACTTTCAAAACTTAGGAGCTAACATGAGCATAAAATTGCACTTCCTTCACAGCCACTTTGATTGATTTCCTCGTAATCTAGGTGATTTCAGTGAGGAACAAGGAGAGCGGTTCCATCAAGATATGAAAGGAATAGAGGAAAGATATAAAGGAAGATGGGACAGGCATATGATGGCAGATTATTGCTGGAATCTGCAACGTGACTGTTCTGAGGAGACCTATAAAAGCGTGCAGGAAAATGATATACTTATAGAGAAACTTTTCAATTATGTTTTATACGTGGACAAATGCCTATCAGGTTTTCATAGAAGCTATTTATAAAGATTATTTTCTTTTTTCATTGTAGTTTGTAGCGCTCGAGTTCAGTATTAGTAATTTTTTCTATTTTTTTGAATAAATCATGCATTATCTCAAAAACTAGAGCCAAACTGCATAAATGGTTGCTATATTCGTCCTCAGCACCACTAACCCATCCTAAAGCCACTCAAATATCCTTGGCAAGAAAATGAGTGTTGACCAGTGTTATCACAGATACGGACTGCACTACCATCGAGCTAGACTTTCCTTGCTATAATTTTGGACTGGGTCACATCATTCACACTCCATCCCTTGGCACACTTTCTGATCTCACCATAGCTATAGGTGTGCCTGCTAAATGTTTTCTTAGCACTCACTCAAGATGATAAGGTGCTGTCATTGTTCCAGCACTCAACAATCAATCACATCAGGACCATGCCTTGTCTTCTTACTTCCTCGTGTCCCAGATGGCTGGCCCTCTACAAATTATACACTGCAAAAGCATAATTTGATCCAATGCTCCAAGCAGGCATGGCAAGACCTTTAGAAAACAATTCGGCTTCTCCTCCTCACCTTGTACCAAAGAACCCAGATGGCTGGCACACCTGTGGCAACTAAGAGAACTCTACCAGCTCACTACTGCAGTCTGGTATCTGTGTACCACCACTGCTGGCACCAAAATACCAGGTTCCACGGCTGTTACTTGGACTAATGAAATACAGCGAGCATTTGAAGCCTGCCATACAAGCCACATGCAAGCCATGCTGCTCTTGCATTTGAACACCGTTGGTCCACTAGCGATTTTCTCAGACACCTCATCCTATGCTGTTTGTGCCATGCTACAACAGAATGTAAATGGACACTGGCAGTCTTTGAGTTTCTTCAAGAATACAACAGAAATAGTGACCTTAACAACCATTTTATACAGACGTTTAGCAGTCAAGGAAGCATGGCTGAAGGGCATTCCTTCACTATACATACAGACCATCAACCACTGCCTTTCACATTTTCACACCCAGAAATAACTATCTCCCAGTGCACATTAGCCAACTAAATTTTATTTTGCAGCTAACACTAGAAACTCGGCAGGTACGCGGTTCAAAAAATTTCAACGTCAATGCTTTGTATAGAAAGAAAAGCATTTCCACAACTGCAGATTTCACAAAGCTGGTGACAGCACAAAACGATGACGAGTTAAAGGACCTTCTGAAAGGCAAGATGGCCCTGCACTTGCATCACATGCGACTGCCAGCCACTGAAGAGTCAATTTGCTGCAATGGGTCAGCAGGTCAACAGTGGCTGTATGTACTGCCGTTACAACAACAGATTTTTTTACTTCACACTAACTCAGCTATCCAAGAATCCACAGGCACTAGTAACACAATTTTATGTGACCCAGTATTAAGGAGGGCTGATGTACATGGACTCAGACATGCATTCCCTGCCAGATGTGCAAAGTAACATGGCACCTACAAGTTCCACTCAAAAACGTTTACACATATCCACCTGTATTTTGTAGGACACCCCCCAGTCGCACATAACTACTGCTACTGGGTCACAGTTACTGATACAATGGAAACAGACTGCTGAGAATGTGACATATGTGTTCACACCTGTGATCCGATTTCACATTTTGGCTGTTCCTAGCAAGTGACTTACGACCAGGGTCAGCTGCGGCAGGCAGAAATATTTCATTTAATGACTCGGTTGTATGGGACACATATTGTGTTTTCACCAATGCCTACATCATGGTGCCTGCTGCCACATGGCTGTGGCTCACACATCCAGCAGTTTCCAGCTCATGAGGATCACCACCCACCCGGACAGTGCAGCCATGGCCCCTGCACATAGCTGCCTCCGTAGTATCACAGCAAAACCTAACCAGCGCATTCTCACAAAATAGCTTCACAACAGCACTGCTCCAATCACCCCATGCTATACACTGCAGACTCAATGATGGTGGGCATATTCCTACACCATCATGCCTTCATAAGCTCATGTAACACTACATTCAGGCAGTCTTTTGCTGGACTATGCCAAAACTGTTACCATGACACCACAACACTGAGTGCCCTCGTCTGGACTCTGACTGCTTGGACTGAACTATTGTGAAATTTCATTTACCCAGCACTCTGACCACTGGTCTCATCCACAGACTTCGCTAATCGCTGTCCCTGTTGCCGCAATAGCCCAGTCATTGAAGTTCTGTATAGTTCTGTTTTTGTCTTTGTTTCTTGAGGAATGAACTGTGTTGGTTAATTATACCTTACATTATTTGCTGTACCTCCATTCACAGACACAACACATATGACACAGACTTTCCCATATCATACTGCATTGTGGAGCTCCTACATCTTCCTTGAAGGCTGCTATAACATGCCACATGAGTGATTTGTGGACTGACACCGTAACAGTAGTGCTGTTGTGATTGAGCTGTGTGTTAATAAGGCTTGCAGCTCTTCCTAGTAAGGTTGGTGTATGGCAAACCTCTGCGTCTACCAGGATAGTTTTTCAAATGACGACAACCTAGCCCCTGCACTCTACTCAAGGTTTCCTATTGGATCCCCAGAGGCAAATGGAGATCATGCAACCGCTTGAAACTACACGGCATGGAAAACCTGGTATTTTTGTTTCCAAACACAAGGCAATGACAAAACATGTTTTCCTCGACACAGTCCACTGCACAGATCATTGCAGCTGGCCTACCAAAGCCCATCCACAGCTACAGGATGAAATAACAGGACACTCACACTCCACATTAAAGGGGTATACAAAGTAGAGTGTACCAACTGATGCAAACAAGTCTACCTAAGTGAACACATATCATGTCACAGCCACTATACTGCAACATCAGCCAGAACACTGCGGTCCATCTGGAAACCTCCACCCACAGGCAACAGTCACCTCGCAAACTCACCATCCAGCCACAACAGGAACCATTTACAAATTGAAAGAGTAGTTCTGTTTTGAGCTGACAGACATTCCATAGCTCAAATTGGTTAAATTTTTTATCTTTTCATTGTGGAGAAGTAGTGCAGCAACCTCGGCTTGCAGGTCATTCCACACCTATCATTTGGCAATCTCACCAAATCCCGACTCTGGAAAGACCACACTCCAGCATACGGTATATTGCTACCTGCCGCAGCGTGAGAATCGAAGAGTGTGAGGTTGGCAGATGTGTGGTACAGAAAATAACCAGCTGAACAATAATAGTATATTATGTGATGAAAGCTGTTTATCTTCTTGCTGTAAAGACCAATAAAGGGTCTTATCCTTACATGAAGTGCACCATTTATTAAGTACTAATACCTACATCTACATATATACTCTGCTCGCCACCAAGCGGTGTGTGGCGGAGGGCACAATTCGCACCAAAGTCTTATTCCCCCCCCCCCCCCCCCCCCTGTTCCACTCGCAGATCGCGCGAGGGAAAAACGACTGTCTGAACGCCTCAGTAGAAGCTCTTATTTCCCATATCTTTGAATGATGATCATTATGCGATTTGAAAGTTGGTGGTAATCTTATATGCACTACATCCTCGGCGAAGATCGGATTTCGGAATTTAGTGAGCAACCCTTCTGTTCAGCGCGTCGTCTGTATGCAAGTGTGTCCCACTTCAAACTTTCTATGAGATTTGTAATGCTCTCGTGATTGCTAAATGTACCAGTCACGAATCTTGCCGCTCTTCTTTGGACCTTCTCAGTCTCTTGTATCAGACCCAACTGGTAAGGGTCCCATACAGACAAACAATACTCTAAGACTGGACGAACTAACGCATCATAAGCTGTTTCTTTTGTTGAAGGACTGCATCGCTTCAGGATTCTACCAATAAACCGCAATCTAGAGTTTGCCTTACCAGTTACTTGTTTAATCTGATCATTCCATTTGAGATCATTTCGAATAGTCACACCCAGATACTTGACTGATGTTACCATTTCCAAAGACTGATCCTTTATTTTGTACTCTTACATTAATGGGGATTTTCACCTTGTTCTATGCAGTAGGTTAAACTTACTAATATTGAGAGATAACTGCCAGTCATTACACCACGCATTTATTTTCTGCAAATCCTTATTGATTTGTTCACAACTTTCGTGTGATACTACTTTCCTGTAGACTAAAGCATCATCGGCAAACAGTCTAAGGCCGCTGTCAATACCATCAACCAGATCGTTTATGTAAATCGTAAAAAGCAGAGGACCTATTACGCTGCCCTGGGGCACACCTGAAGTTACTCTTGTTTCTGTTGAAGTTACCCCATTCAGGACGACATACTGCTCCCTGTCTGTTAGAAAACTTTCTATCCAACCGCATATGTCATTGGATAGACCGTAAGCGCACACTTTTTGTAGCAAGCGACAGTGCAGAACTGAGTTGAATGCCTTTCAAAAGTCGAGAAATATGGCATCAACCTGGGAGCCGGTATCTAGAGTCTGTTGTATATCATGCACAAAGAGGGCTAGCTGTGTGTCACATGACCGCTGTTTCCTAAAACCATGCTGGTTTCTGCAGATGAGCTTCTCAGAGTCTAGAAAGGTCATTATGTCTGAACACAAAATATGTTCCATGATTCTGCAACAAACCGATGTCAGTGAAATTTGGCGGTAATTATGTGCATCCGATTTTCTACCCTTTTTATAGATTGCTACGACCTGGGCCTTCTTCCAGTCCCATGGAACTTTCCGCCATTCCAATGATCTCTGATAGATGACGGGTAAGAATGGTGCTATATCTGTAGCATAGTCAACATAAAATCTTACAGGGATACCGTCTGGGCCAGATGCCTTTCTGGCGTCTAAGGATCTTAACTGTTTTACAATCCCAGATACACTAAACACTGTCAGCCATCCTTTCGTTTGTTTGATAATTGAAAGGGGGAATGGTGCTGCAGTCCTCTATCGTAAACAAGTTTTTGAAAGCTAGGTCTAGAATTTCGGCCTTCTGTTTATCATCATTAGTTACATTACCTGTACTGTCAGCAAGAGAAGATATCGAATTATTTGTAGCGCTCATAGATTTTACGGACAACCAAAATTTTTTGGGATTATTTTTAGAATCTGCAGATAAAATATTGCTTTCAAATTCGTTAAAAGAGTCTCTCATTGTCCTCCTGACAGCTGCTTTCATTTCGCATCATTTCTGTTTGTCAGCGGGGCAGTGACTACGTTTAAAATGACTGTGCAAAATTCTCTGCTTTCTCAGCAACTTCCTAATATGTTTGTTGTACCAAGGTGGATCCTTTCCCTCCCCTATACTTTTGCTAGGCACATACTTCTCTAGCACATGGTGGACAATACCTGTAAATTCCGACCAAAGATGCTCAATATCTTTGTGTCACGCGGTGAATGCTTGGAGCTGAGCACAAAAATCATTCTTCTTGTTTTAACTGCCTTTTGTTACTTTTGTAACAACTGCCTTGAGGTCACTGATACTAGTTTCAATGTGGACATCTTCCAAACGGTAAGATCTACTTGTTGCCATTAGATCTAACAAATTTCCATCAAGAACAGGCATCTGAACTATCAGTTCTAAGTCTTTTTAGAGAATACAGGATTGCTTGTCAGGCCCAACATTTAAAAAGTAAAGCTGTCATCAAGCCAAATATTAGTTTGAACACCACAGTGCTTTACTAGGTATGATCTTGGTAGACGGAATATGCCGTTATCTTTCTCTGACCTTTGAACTGACTTACACAGCCAGTTATAGAGGGACACTATGACGTGACCTTCAAACCACAATCCAACTCTGGCATTTTTCACACCAACAAAAATTCTCATAGGAGAAGGTAATCATCATAATCAATTACTGAATGATGACAGTAGGACTAGAGAATATAAGTATTAGTGAGACGAAGTTTTCTTTGAAGTAATTTATTACATCTGGGAGTGAATGTGGAAGTCAATTGGTGGACCCAATTATGTAAGCATGACCACTCTTTATACTGAGTCTCATCCAGACAACTTCACCTGAAACTTCGGAGTCTTTATCGGTTAATAGCAGTGGATAAAAGATTTAGATGTACTTCCAAAATCTCATGGTAGTCAGTTTCATGTTTTAGCCAGTTTTCTGTATCTGGTACTGTAAGATCCCCGATACTAATGCTTTGGGATCTTTAACACTTAATTGCCTGGACAGGATAGGGAACCATCTGATGTAAGAAACATTGGGTGCACCCCACACAGTCAGCTATGTGGTGAGCAGTTTCTGATGTTCAGTCATCCTGATCCATTCGAGAGACCCTACAGATATAAACACTGTGATGCACACCAAGAACTTCACAGCCCACTCTTTAACACCAGTTCCAGAGACAATGCTGCATATTGAGAGCTTTGGTGAATTTCTGTGAGCACAGATGGTCTTCTCAATCTTCTCCGACAGTTGCTGGAATGACCGAAGTGTGACCTCTGAGCCCAAGAGGTAAGCACTGTCCATTTGTGCCACAATATGCAGCTGGGTGCATCTTGCTCTCTCAAATGATGCCTGGAACATCCTCTTCACTGTACTGAATGAGGCCCATAGGCATATTCATTTCATGCACATGGTGATCCTACTTTGAATGCTTTTCTCTGACAGGACAATAAGCTTCTTACTGGCTTAGTATGATTAAATATTAGCTGGAGATACATCTCAGCCTTCTGCCTCTGAGCAGTGTGTCAGCAGTGCGCAAGTAGCAGCAAGTGGCTTATTTGGTGTTCATATAAGTGTTGTAGTCAAGTTGAAAATTTGATTGAGTGTTCTTAGCGCACTTGTTTAGTTAAATCTGTCAAATCATTGTGTAGTTTCGTATTTAGCAGAGGCAGATTTGCATTTTAATATCTGTGACGTGTAAAGTCGCGTAGTCGTCTGTCATTTGTTTATTTTTTTCAAATAGTCTTTGTACATTACTGACAGTACAGTTAGCCTTCTGCCGCCAAGCAGTGTGTCAGCAGTGCGCAAGTAGCAGCATTACTGCATTTACTAGGCAGCCTTGTATTATAATAACCGTTTAAATTTTGTGTCGAATTGTTTGTGCTCTCTGTAGATGGTTCAGATGTATTTAGCATGGATAGGGACTGCGACTGCTGTGTTCGGACGCACGCTGAGTTGACATCCCTTCGCTCCCAGATTCAGGCAGTGTTGGCTTCGATTACACAGCTTGAGGCTGTTGCCAACAGGTATCACTGTGGGGGTCCAGACGGGGGTTTGTCGGGGACAGCCAGCTCGTCCCACGCATCCCCCAATCGGACTTCGGCTGTGGTTGCCCAGGATACTGCCCACTGCTCACATTGAGGCTGACCCCTCACCCGTGATAGAGTGGGAGGTCATCTCGAGGTGTGGCAGGTGGCGAAAGACATTCCGGAGTGCTGAACAGAAGGCCTCTCCAGTTTGTCTGACGAACCGGTTTCAAGCTCTGTCTCCAGCTGATACTGATCTTCAGCAGGACATGGCTGCTTGTCCTATTCCAGAGGTTGCCCCTCAGTCTGCAAGATCCGGGCAGTCACAGAGGGTGGTGTTCCACAGGTTGCCCCTCAGTCTGCAAGATCCGGGCGGTCGCAGAGGGTGGGCTTACTGGTAGTTGGGAGCTCCAACGTCAGGCACATAATGGGGCCCCTTAGGGATATGGCTGCAAGGGAGGGGAAGAAAACCAATGTGCACTTCATGTGCATACTGGGGGGAGCCATTCCAGATGTGGAAAGGGTCCTTCTGGATGCCATGAAGGGTACAGGGTGCACCCATCTGCAGATGGTCGCTCATGTCGGCACCAATGATGTGTGTTGCTATGGATCGGAGGAAATCCTCTCTGGCTTCCAGCGGCTATCTGATTTGGTGAAGACTGCCAGTTTCGCTAGTGGGATGAAAGCAGAGCTCACCATCTGCAGCATTGTTGACAGGACTGACTGCGGACCTTTGGTACAGAGCCGAGTGGAGGGTCTGAATCAGAGGCTGAGACGGTTCTGTGACCATGTGGGCTGCAGATTACTTGACTTGCGCCATAGGGTGGTGGGGTTTCAAGTTCCGCTGGATAGGTCAGGAGTTCACTACACACAGCAGGCGGCTACACGGGTAGCAGGGGTTGGGTGACGTGCACTGGGCGTTTTTTTTTTTTAGGTTAGATGGCCTCCGGCATGCACAGAAAGGCAACAGCCTCAAAGGCTTCAGGGCAAAGTCTGGACATGCGGCGACAAAGCAGCAATCGGTATTGTAATTGTAAACTGTTGAAGCTGCGTTGGTAAAGTACCGGAACTTCAAGCGCTGATAGAAAGCACCGAAGCTGGAATCGTTATAGGTACAGAAAGCTAGCTGAAGTCAGAGATAAATTCTGCCAAAATTTTTACAAAGGCACAGATGGTGTTTAGAAAGGATCGATTGCATGCAACCAGTGGTGGCGTGTTTGTCATTGTTAGTAGTAGTTTATCCTGTAGTGAAATAGAAGTGGATAGTTCCTGTGAATTATTATGGGTGGAGGTTATACTCAACAACTGAGCTAGGTTAATAATTGGCTCCTTTTACCGACCTCCCAACTCAACAGTATTAGTGGCAGGACAACTGAGAGAAAATCTGGAATACATTTCACATAAATTTCCTCAGCATGTTATAGTCTTAGGTGGAGATTTCAATTTACCAGATACAGACTGCGACACTCAGGTGTTTAGGACGGGCGGTAGGGACAGAGCATCGAGTGACATCATACTGAGTGCACTATCTGAAAATCACATCGAGTAATTAAACAGAGAACCGACTCATGGAGGTAACATCTTCGACCTACTGATAAACAGACCCGAACTTTTCGACTCTGTAAGCGCAGAACAGGGACTCAGTGATCATAAGGCCGTTACAGCATCCCTGAATATGGAAGTAAATAGGAATATAAAAAAAGGGAGGAAGGTTTATCTGTTTAGCAAGAGCAATAGGAGGCAGATTTCAGACTACCTAACAGATCAAAACGAAAATTTCTGTTCCGACACTGACAACGTTGAGTGTTTATGGAAAAAGTTCAAGGCAATCGTAAAATGCATTTTAGACAGGTACGTGCCGAGTAAAACAGTGAGGGACAGGAAAAACCCACCGCGGTTCAACAACAAAGTTAGGAAACTACTGCGAAAGCAAAGAGAGCTTCACTGCAAATTTAAATGCAGCCAAAACCTCTCCGACAAACAGAAGCTAAACGTGTCAAATTTAGCATAAGGAGAGCTATGCGTGAGGCATTCAGTGAATTCGAAAGTAGAATTCTATGTACCGACGTGACAGAAAACCCTAGGACATTCTGGTCTTACGTTAAATCAGTTGTGGCTTGAAACAGCACATCCAGACACTCTGGGATGATTATGGCATTGAAACAGAGGATGACATGCATAAAGCTGAAATACTGAACATCTTTTTCCAAGGCTGTTTTACAGAGGAAGACCGCACTGCAGTTCCTCCTCTAAATCCTCACACAAACAAAAAAATGGCTGACATCGAAATAAGTGTCCAAGGAATAAAAAAGCAACTGAAATCACTCAACAGAGGAAAGTCCACTGGACCTGATGGGATACCAGTTCGATTCTAGACAGAGTAGGCGAAAGAACTTGCCCCCCTTGTAACAGCCATGTACCGCAAGTCCCTAGAGGAACGGAACGTTCCAAATGATTGGAAAAGAGCACAAGTAGTTCCAGTTTTCAAGAAGGGTCATCGAGCAGATGCGCAAAACTATAGGCCTGTATCTCTGACATCGATCTGTTTTACAATTTTAGAACATGTTTTTTGCTTGCATATCTTGTCATTTCTGGAAACCCAGAATCTACTCTGTAGGAATCAACATGGATTCCGGAAACAGCAATCGTGTGAGACCCAACTCGCTTTATTTGTTGATGAGACCCAGAAAATATTAGATACAGGCTCCCAGGTAGACACCATTTTCCTTGACTTCTGGAAGGTGTTCGATACAGTTCCGCACTGTCGCCTGATAAAGTAAGAGCCTGCAGAATATCAGACCAGCTGTGTGGCTGGATTGAAGAGTTTTTAGCAAACAGAACACAGCATGTTGTTCTCAATGGAGAGACGTCTACAGACGTTAAAGCAACCTCTGCCGTGCCACAGGGGAGTGTTATGGGACCACTGCCTTTCACAATATACACTACTGGCCGTTAAAATTGCTACACCAAGAAGAAATGCAGATGATAAATGAGTATTCACTGGACAAATATATTATACTAGAACTGACATGTGATTACATTTTCACGTAGTTTGGGTGCATAGATCCTGAGAAATCAGTACCCAGAACAACCACCTCTGGCCGTAATAACGGCCACGATACACCTGGGCATTGAGTCAAACAGAGCTTGGATGGCGTGTACAGGTACAGCTGCTCACACAGCTTCAACACGATAACGCAGTTCATCAAGAGCAGTGACTGGGGTATTGTGACGAGGCAGTTGCACGTCCACCATTGACCAGACATTTTCAATTGGTGAGAGATCTGCAGAATGTGTTGGCCAGGGCAGCAGTCGAACATTTTCTGTATCCAGAAAGGCCCGTACAGGACCTGCAACATGCGGTCGTGCATTATCTTGCTGAAATGTAGGGTCTCGCAGGGACCGAATGAAGGGTAGAGCCATGGGTCATAACACATCTGAAATGTAACGTCCCTGTTCGAAGTGCCATCAATGTGAACAAGAGGTGACCGAGAGACGTAACCAATGGCACCCCTTACCATCACGCTGGGTGATACGCCAGTATGGCGATGATGAATACATGTTTCCAATGTGTGTTCACCGTGATGTTGCCATACACGGATGCGACCATCATGATGCTGTAAACAGAACCTGGATTCATCCGAAAAAATGACATTTTGCCATTCGTGCACCCAGGTTCGTCATTTAATACACCATCGCAGGCGCTCCTGTCTGTGATGCAGCATCCAGGGTAACCACAGCCATGGTCTACGATCTGATAGTCCATGCTGCTGCAAACGTCATCGAACTGTTTGTGCAGATGGTTGTCTTGCAAACGTCCCCATCTGTTGATTCAAGGATCGAGACGTAGCTGCATGATCCGTTACAGCCATGTGGATAAGATGGCTGTCATCCCGACTGCTAGTGATACGAGGCCGTTGGGATCCAGCATGACATTCCGTATTACCCTCCTGAAACCACCGATTCCATATTCTGCTAACAGTCATTGGATCTCAAACAATGCGAGCACCAATGTCGCGATACAATAAACCACAATCTCAATAGGCTACAATCCAATCTTTATCAAAGTTGGAAATATGATGGTACGCATTTCTCGTCCTTACATGGGGCATCACAACAACGTTTCACCAGGCAACGCCAGTCAACTGCTGTTTGTGTATGAGAAATCGGTTGGAAATTTTCCTCACGTCAGCACGTTGTAGGTGTCGCCACCAGCGCCAATCTTGTGTGAATGCTCTGAAAAGCTAATCATTTGCATATCACAGCATCTTCTTCCTGTCGGTTAAATTTTTCGTCTGTAGTATGTCATCTTCATGGTGTAGCAATTTTAATGGCCAGTAGTGTATATAAATGACCTAGTAGATAGTGTCTGAAATTCCATGCGGCTTTTCGCGGATGATGCTGTAGTATACAGAGAAGTTGCAGCATTAGAAAATTGCAGCGAAATGCAGGAAGATCTGCAGCAGATAGGCACTTGGTGCAGGGAGTGGCAACTGACTCTTAACATAGACAAATGTAATGTATTGCGAATACATAGAAAGAAGGATCCTTCATTGTATGATTATATGATAGCGGAACAAACACTGGTAGCAGTTAGTTCTGTAAAATATCTGGGAGTATGCGTACGGAACGATTTGAAGTGGAATGATCATCTAAAATTAATTGTTGGAAGGTGGGTGCCAGGTTGAGATTCATTGGGAAAGTCCTTAGAAAATGTAGTACATCAACAAAGGAGGTGGCTTACAAAACACTTGTTTGACCTATACTTGAGTATTGCTCATCAGTGTGGGATCCGTACAGGTCGGGTTGACAGAGGGGATAGAGAATATCCAAACAAGACCACTGCGTTTTGTCACAGGATTATTTGGTAAGCATGATAGCATTACAGCGATGTTTAGCAAACTCAAGTGCTGGAGTCTGCAAGAGAGGTGCTCTGTATCGCGGTGTAGCTTGCTGTTCATGTTTCGAGAGGGTGCGTTTCTGCATGAGGTGTCGGATATATTGCTTCCCCCTACTTATACCTCCCGAGGAGATCACAAATGTGAAATTACAGAGATTCGAGCGTGCACGGGGCTTTCCGGCAGTCTTTCTTCCCGCGAACCATATTCGACTGGAACAGGAAAGGGAGGTAATGGCAGTGGCACGTAAAGTGCCCTCCGCCACACACCATTGGGTGGCTTGTGGAGTATAAAATTAATGTAGATGTAGGTAAGGGGGAAAGTATAGCATCTTGAGATCCCCCTGCACTCTGTCTTCTCTGTTCAGCATCCCTAGACCTGCCACTGACTCTCAGTTCACTGTTTAGCTGTATGCTTATGTTCCAGCATAGCTATTGTGGCAGTACAAGATTCTCCAGGTATTTTATAGCCAAAGTTTGGAAAGAAATAATTTGTTGAATGGAAGTGAAATCTTGTACTAATTTTGAATATAAATGAACAAGCTTTATTAGTAGAACTATATGCATTTTGTCATCCAGAATAATCATCGCTAATACAAAGTTTTAACTGTTACGTAAGAAGAGTTATTATTGGACAAGTCCTGTTTTGTGTATTTTATTATTTGCGTGAGGTATTCCACCTGGTCTTTGTGCCATTCCAATAGAGTTGGAGACGTGTGAAATCTTGACGTGCGAAGTAGTCAAAGGTGGCAAAGAGCCTTCTGCACCAGCCTCACTGTCAAGGAATACCAATGACCAGAAGTTTAGATCAATAAAGAGTATTTATTTATTGAAAAACTACTACTTATACATTACCCAGAAGGTCTCCTGTAACAACATACTTATCAGTTAATGAGTTTTATTTAAAAGCACAATAGAAGCCTTAAAAGATTGGAGTTGCTAAGTCCTGGTTGTTAGTAAAAATTAAGTTATTCTATGGATAAGAACAATATTTAACAAGCCAGGGTTTGCAGACTACTCTACAAGCTGTTGCACTATAGGGTGCCTGAAAGAATTTAAACTGAACCTGGCACGTGTAACCTAGCACAACATGGGGAGACAATTACAACTGGACAAGACACCCCTAGCACTCTTATTTGTGGAGGTGGGGTAAAGGTCTTGCATAAAGAATACACTAAAAGAAAAGAAGCAATTTCTACCAAATTTGTTACATATACGACTTGCTTCCTGGCAAAAGTTATGTTTGGCAAGGCACCACTAGTGGTGGCCTTAGGAATGGAGTATGAGTGTTAAGGGTGTAATGATACTATAACCTTACATAAAATCGTTACTGTACAGGATATGAATGCAACATTTCCTATAATATAACAATGAAAATAACCTGTTTGCAACAACGTAATGCAATTGGATAAATAAAAATATCTACTCACTGCAGCAGCAGGAGAACAGACATAAAAGATGGTTATACTCATGCAAACTTTTGGAGCCAGTGGTTCCTCCTCCTGGGAGAAAGGTTAAATGAGAAGGAAGAGGGGTGAAGGAAAAGATCTGGAGAGGTTTAGGAAACCAGGTAGAACCACAGATCAGGAGAGAGACTTACTGGACGGGATGAAAAGGAAAGACTTCCTTCTCATCCCATTCAGTAAGTCTCCCCAGACTCACGGTTCTGGGTGACTTTTCCGAAATCTACCCCTTTTCCTAAATCTCTCCAGTCCTTTTCCATCACCCCTCTTCCTTCCCCTTCAATCCTTCTGCCAGGAGGAGGAACCAGTGGCTCCACTAGCTTGCTTAAGTATAACCTCCTTTTATGTGTGCATTCTTCTGCTGCCACTTGGTGAATAAAATGTTTCATCTACCCCATCACATATTTCCTACAATATGAAGTTTATCACTGATGCCAACAATTCCATTCAGAACGTGGCACTTCTTTTTGAGAGACAGACTGCTTAAAAGATAAACTACCTTCTCTCTATTTCAATAATTTCAGAGTGTAATTGGGGCACACAGTAACAGTCAAGGTGTATTTTTATACAAATAACAGTCAAGGTGTATTTCTATACATGTGAGAATGAAAGCTGCATTGTTCATTGATAAATATGGCATCAACTAGAATAATGGAAAATCCAGGATGGAATGTAACAACACTATGAGAAGGAAAGTTGCTACTCACCATATAGCGGAGATGCTTAGTCACAGATATGCACAACAAAAAGACACACACAATTATAGCTTTCAGCCACAAAGGCCTTCGTCAACAATAGACACACATACACACACGCGCACACTCTCACACAAACTCAACTCACACACTCGACAGCAGGCTCAGGCAACTGAAACCACAGTTTCAGTGGTTTCATTTGCCTGAGACTGCAGTCGTGTGTGGGGGTTGCATTTGAGCGAGTGTAAGTGTGTGCGCACGCACATTCGTGTGTCTGTTGTTGACAAAGACCTTTATGGGCGAAAGCTGTAACTGTGAGAGTCTTTCTGTTGTGCGTATCTGCGACTAAGCATTTCCGCTCTATGGTGAGAAGCATCTTTTCTTCTCATAATACTGTTTCGTCAACTTGACAAAGACATTGTCTGACCCCAAAGTAGGTGACCAAACAGAAATATACAGTCATCACACCAGGTGTTAAGCATTAAAGAAGGTGGTAGCCTTAAAAGGGGCTGAAACAAAATTAAATGGAAACTGTACATAGGTAGCAAACAGAATAAAATCCAATGTATTCAGCTAGTACAACAACAATATGGCAAGGATAGATTGCTACTCATGATGTAGGTGGTGCCGAGTCGCTGACAGGCACACTGAAAAAGAATGCTAGAAATGTTTCAACTTTCTGACAAAGTCTTCCTCCAGAAGCAGGAAACATTATATCAAAATGTTAGAAGTAGTCGCAATCAAGTTACAGTAGCCCATTACAGACAGTATTATAATGTGCTTCAAAATGTTATTAGGAAGGCAAAGAGTATATGAGTATGTGGTACGCAAATAGAATAACTAAGTCACAGGACAAAACTAAAACCAAATAGTCAGTTGTGAAGGAAGGCTCTCATCAGCAGCAAAAGGTTGACGATATAAAGTCAGTTTGTACTAAAAATATTTCTGTTACTGACAAATCAGATATAGGCTATGTACAATCATTTTCTGAGCATTGCTGGTGAATTAAATAAAAATTTAGTTTCTACAGGGAATCATAACTTTCTTGGCAAATGCATTTCCGAAATTTATGTCTGAAGTACTCCTCTGTGATACAGACAAGGGGGAGATTGAGTCAATAAGTACACCACTGAAGACTAAGGACTGTCATGGATATGATGGAGTTCCTAACAATATTAAAGTACTGTGCAGCACATGTTATCCCCGTATTTAGCCATATTTGTAATTTTTCCTTTAGGAATGGTCAGTTTCCTGAACGATTAATGTACTCAGTAGTAAAGCCGCTTTATTAAAAAGGGAGGGGGGAATGATAATTTAGACAATTTTTGAGCTATTTCCATGCCATTAACGTTTGCTAAAGTTATTGAAAAGGCTGTGTATGTAAGGATAATAGATCATTTTATATCACACGATTTGCTATCAAATGTACAGTTCAGCTTTAGAAGTCGTTAGCAACTGAAAATGCTCGATTCTCTTTGCTCTGTGAGGTACTGAATGGGTTACAAGGTTTCGAACGCTAAGCATATTTTTTTATTTAACTAAGGCGTTTGATTATGTTGCGCACAAAGTATTGCTTCAGAAGTTGCACCATTACGGAACACGCGGAGTAGCTCACAATTGGTTTAGCAACAGAAAGCAAAAGGTCATTATTCACAATGTTAAGAATGGCTGTTATGTAGGGTCTGAGAGGTGTACAGTCAAGTAGGGCGTGCCCCAGGGGTCAGTGTTGGGATCACTCCCATTCCTTATTTATATAAATGATATGCCCTCTAGTATTAAGGGCAACTCCAAAATATTTCTGTTTGCTGAAGATATTAACTTGGTAGTAAAGGATGTCGTGTCCAACACTGGCCTGGTTTCAAATAGTGCAGTTCGTGACCTAAGTTCATGGCTTGTAGAAAATAAACTAACGTTAAATCACAGTTAAGACTCAGTTTTTTACAGTTTCTAACACACAATTCAACAAAACCTACCACTTTAATTTCACAGAATGGGCATATGATTAGTGAAACTGAACAGTTCAAATTTCTAGGTGTTCAGGTAGATAGTAAACTGCTGCGGAAAGCTCACGTTCAGGATCTTGTTCAAAGACTTAATGCTGCCATTTTTACTATTTGAACACTATTTGAAGTGAGTGATCTTTCGACACAAAAATTAGTCTACTTTCCTTATTTTCATTTGCTTATGTCGTATGGTATTAGAATTTGAGGTAACTCTCCCCATTCGAAAAGGATATTTTTGGCTCAGAAATGGGCAGTCTGGGCAATGAGTGGTGTAAGTTCACAAACCTCTTGTTGACCCCTGCTCAAGAGTCTGGTTATTTTGACACAGGCCTTATATATATATATATATACTCCACACTCCACCAAGAGTGTCTTTCCGCCGTCCACCTAACCTTCGTAACCTGTTAGTTCATCCCTACGAAATCCCCAAACCACCTTCCCTACCCTCTGGCTCCTATCCTTGTAACCGCCCCCGGTGTAAAACCTGTCCCATGCACCCTCCCACCACCACCTACTCCAGTCCTGTAACCCGGAAGGTGTACACGATCAAAGGCAGAGCCACATGTGAAAGCACCCACGTGATTTACCAACTGACCTGCCTACACTGTGATGCATTCTATGTGGGAATGACCAGCAACAAATTGTCCATTCGCATGAATGGACACAGGCAGACAGTGTTTGTTGGTAATGAGGATCACCCTGTGGCTAAACATGCCTTGGTGCACGGCCAGCACATCTTGGCACAGTGTTACACCGTCCGGGTTATCTGGATACTTCCCACCAACACCAACCTATCCGAACTCCGGAGATGGTAACTTGCTCTTCAATATACCCTCTCTTCCCGTTACCCACCAGGCCTCAATCTCCACTAATTTCAAGTTGCCGCCACTCATACCTCACCTGTCATTCAACATCATCTTTGCCTCTGCACTTCCGCCTCGACTGACATCTCTGCCCAAACTCTTTGTCTTTATATATGTCTGCTTGTGTCTGTATATATGTGGATGGATATGTGTGTGTGTGTGTGTGTGTGTGTGTGTGTGTGTGTGCGTGTGTGCGTGTGTGCGCGCGCGCGCGCGAGTGTATACCCGTCCTTTTTCCCCATAAGGAAAGTCTTTCCGCTCCCAGGATTGGAATGACTCCTTACCCACTGCCTTAAAACCCATTTCCTTTCGTCTTTCCCTCTCCTTCCCTCTTTCCTGATGAGGCAACAGTTTGTTGCGAAAGCTTGAATTTTGTGTGTATGTATGGGCGTGTTTGTGTTTCTATCGACCTGCCAGCGCTTTCGTATGGTAAGTCACATCATCTTTGTTTTTAAATATATTTTTCCCGCGTGGAATGTTTCCCTCTAAAAACAAGGCAACCTCCGGAAAGGCAACTCACTCACCCTTCACAACCTTTCCAGCAAACCTCAACCTCCTCTCATTGCACACAAACGCAGTCTCTCCCATCTACTCAATCTCCCACTTCCAGCTCCACTCCCTCCAAAACCTCAAAATTCCAAACAACACAATCTGGAACCACAACACCCTAATTCAATAGTTAACCTTTCCTCCAAACCTCTCTCCCAATCCGAAACCTCTGTCCTATCCAAAGGCCTCACCTTCAGCCCCACTCCCAGATTCAACCAAACAGCCCTCGTCAAAGATTTACTGTCCTACACTCGTACTCTCTGCTGGAAATATCACTTTGCCATGAAGAAAAATGATCCTAATCCTACTCCTAATGATCCAACTCCCCAAGACACCATCCAAATTGAACCCTGCCTGGAACACTTCCATCCTCCGTCGCAGCGGGACCCACCTCCTCTTCCTCAAAATCACCCTCTCCAAACCTTCCAGGAACTTCTGACTTCCAGCTTTGCATCTCAATCCTTCTTAAAAAACCTTAATCCTACTCCCAACATCACAACTGCTGAAGCCCAGGCTATCCGTGATCTGAAGGCTGACCAATCCATCGTCATTCTTCCGGCGGACAAGGGTTCCACGACCGTGGTACTTGATCGTCGGGAGTATGTGGCTGAGGGACTGTGTCAGCTTTCAGACAACACCACATACAAAGTTTGCCAAGGTAACCCCATTCCCGATGTCCAGGCGGAGCTTCAAGGAATCCTCAGAACCTTAGGCCCCCTGCAAAACCTTTCACCTGACTCCATCAACCTCCTGACCCCACCGACACCCCGCACCCCTACCTTCTACCTTCTTCCTAAAATCCACAAACCCAATCATCCTGGCCGCCCCCTTGTAGCTGGTTACCAAGCCCCCACAGAACGTATCTCTCCCTACGTAGATCAACACCTTCAACCCATTACATGCAGTCTCCCATCCTTCATCAAAGACACCAACCACTTTCTCGAACGCCTGGAATCCTTACCCAATGTGTTACCCCCGGAAACCATCCTTGTAACCATTGATGCCACTTCCTTATACACAAATATTCCGCACGTCCAGGGCCTCGCTGCGATGGAGCATTTCCTTTCACGCCGATCACCTGCCACCCTACCTAAAACCTCTTTCCTCATCACCTTAGCCAGCTTCATCCTGACCCACAACTTCTTCACTTTTGAAGGCCAGACATACCAACAATTAAAGGGAACAGCCATGGGTACCACGATGGCCCCCTCCTACGCCAACCTATTCATGGGTCGCTTAGAGGAAGCCTTCTTGGTTACCCAGGCCTGCCAACCCAAAGTTTGGTACAGATTTATTGATGACATCTTCATGATCTGGACTCACAGTGAAGAAGAACTCCAGAATTTCCTCTCCAACCTCAACTCCTTTGGTTCCATCAGATTCACCTGGTCCTACTCCAAATCCCATGCCACTTTCCTTGACGTTGACCTCCACCTGTCCTATAGCCAGCTTCACACGTCCGTCCACATCAAACCCACCAACAAGCAACAGTACCTCCATTATGACAGCTGCCACGCATTCCACATCAAACGGTCCATTCCCTACAGCCTAGGTCTTCGTGGCAAACGAATCTGCTCCAGTCCAGAATCCCTGAACCATTACCCAACAACCTGACAACAGCTTTCGCATCCCGCAACTACCCTCCCGACCTGGTACAGAAGCATATAACCAGAGCCACTTCCTCATCCCCTCAAACCCAGAATCCCCCACAGAAGAACCACAAAAGTGCCCCACTTGTGACAGGATACTTTCCGGGACTGGACCAGACTCGGAATGTGGCTCTCCAGCAGGGATAAGACTTCCTCAAATCCTGCCCTGAAATGAGATCCATCCTTCATGAAATCCTCCCCACTCCACCAAGGGTGTCTTTCCGCCGTCCACCTAACATTCATAACCTGTTAGTTCATCCCTATGAAATCCCCAAACCACCTTCCCTACTCTCTGGCTCCTATCCTTGTAACCGCTCCCGGTGTAAAACCTGTCCCATGCACCCTCCTACCACCACCTACTCCAGTCCTGTAACCCAGAAGGTGTACACGATCAAAGGCAGAGCCACATGTGAATGCACCCACGTGATTTACCAACTGACCTGCCTACACTGTGATGCATTCTATGTGGGAATGACCAGCAACAAACTGTCCATTCACATGAATGGACACAAGCAGACAGTGTTTGTTGGTAATGAGGATCACCCTGTGGCTAAACATGCCTTGGTGCACGGCCAGCACATCTTGGCACAGTGTTACACCGTTCGGGTTATCTGGATACTTCCCACCAACACCAACCTATCTGAACTCCGGAGATGGGAACTTGCTCTTCAATATATCCTCTCTTCCCGTTACCCACCAGGCCTCAATCTCCACTAATTTCAAGTTGCCGCCACTCATATCTCACCTGTCATTCATCATCATCTTTGCCTCTGCACTTCCACCTCGACTGACATCTCTGCCCAAACTCTTTGTCTTTAAATATGTCTGCTTGTGTCTGTATATGTGTGGATGGATATGTGTGTGTGTGTGTGTGTGTGTGTGTGTGTGTGTGTGTGTGTGTGTGTGCGCGCGCGCGCGCGCGCGCGCGCGAGTGTATACCTGTCCTTTTTTCCCCCTAAGGTAAGTCTTTCCGCTCCCGGTATTGGAATGACTCCTTACCCTCTCCCTTAAAACCCACATCCTTTCGTCTTTCCCTCTCCTTCCCTCTTTCCTGATGAGGCAACAGTTTGTTGCGAAAGCTTGAATTTTGTGTGTATGTTTGTGTGTCTATCGACGTGCCAGCGCTTTCGTTTGGTAGGTCACATCATCTTTGTTTTTATATATATATACACACACACTCCTGGAAATGGAAAAAAGAACACATTGACACCGGTGTGTCAGACCCACCGTACTTGCTCCGGACACTGCGAGAGGGCTGTACAAGCAATGATCACACGCACGGCACAGCGGACACACCAGGAACCGCGGTGTTGGCCGTCGAATGGCGCTAGCTGCGCAGCATTTGTGCACCGCCGCCGTCAGTGTCAGCCAGTTTGCCGTGGCATACGGAGCTCCATCGCAGTCTTTAACACTGGTAGCATGCGTGGACGTGAACCGTATGTGCAGTTGACGGACTTTGAGCGAGGGCGTATAGTGGGCATGCGGGAGGCCGGGTGGACGTACCGCCGAATTGCTCAACACGTGGGGCGTGAGGTCTCCACAGTACATCGATGTTGTCACCAGTCGTCGGCGGAAGGTGCACGTGCCCGTCGACCTGGGACCGGACCGCAGCGACGCACGGATGCACGCCAAGACCGTAGGATCCTATGCAGTGCCGTAGGGGACCGCACCACCACTTCCCAGCAAATTAGGGACACTGTTGCTCCTGGGGTATCGGCGAGGACCTTTCGCAACCGTCTCCATGAAGCTGGGCTACGGTCCCGCACACCGTTAGGCCGTCTTCCGCTCACGCCCCAACATCGTGCAGCCCGCCTCCAGTGGTGTCGCGACAGGCGTGAATGGAGGGACGAATGGAGACGTGTCGTCTTCAGCGATGAGAGTCGCTTCTGCCTTGGTGCCAATGATGGTCGTATGCGTGTTTGGCGCCGTGCAGGTGAGCGCCACAATCAGGACTGCATACGACCGAGGCACACAGGGCCAACACCCGGCATCATGGTGTGGGGAGCGATCTCCTACACTGGCCGTACACCACTGGTGATCGTCGAGGGGACACTGAATAGTGCACGGTACATCCAAACCGTCATCGAACCCATCGTTCTACCATTCCTAGACCGGCAAGGGAACTTGCTGTTCCAACAGGACAATGCACGTCCGCATGTATCCCGTGCCACCCAACGTGCTCTAGAAGGTGTAAGTCAACTACCCTGGCCAGCAAGATCTCCGGATCTGTCCCTCATTGAGCATGTTTGGGACTGGATGAAGCGTCGTCTCACGCGGTCTGCACGTCCAGCACGAACGCTGGTCCAACTGAGGCGCCAGGTGGAAATGGCATGGCAAGCCGTTCCACAGGACTACATCCAGCATCTCTACGATCGTCTCCATGGGAGAATAGCAGCCTGCATTGCTGCGAAAGGTGGATATACACTGTACTAGTGCCGACATTGTTCATGCTCTGTTGCCTGTGTCTATGTGCCTGTGGTTCTGTCAGTGTGATCATGTGACGTATCTGACCCCAGAAATGTGTCAATAAAGTTTCCCCTTCCTGGGACAATGAATTCACGGTGTTCTTATTTCAATTTCCAGGAGTGAGTGTGTGTGTGTGTGTGTGTGTGTGTGTGTGTGTGTGTGTGTATTTCACTCAGTTAATACTCAGCAGAGATCAAATCTGCATTTGGATCGACTTCCTTAATCCTTATGTGGAAAGGTGTGCAGTATATTGCTTCATCCATTTTCAGTAAGCTACCACCTAATTTGAAAAATCTTAGGTGTAATCCAAGCACTTTCAAATCGAAACTGAAGAGTTTCCTCGTGGGTCACTCCTATTCTGTTGAGGAGTTCCTTGAAAAATTAAGTTGATTCTTGTTGTATTGTAGATTGTGTTTAATTAAACTTGTGGATTGACTTTTTTTGGTTTCATGAACATTTTATTTTTATCTGTACATACTTTTATGTTGTAATTTCATGTACTGACATGTTCCATGACCTTTTGCTCCTCAATTTGGTCCTACGTTCACCCAACAGCAGGTCTCCCGCCCCCCGCCCCCCCCCCCTCCCCCACACATACACACACACACATACACGACCACTGTCTTGAGGCACAAAGGTCCTCAGTGCCCACAGACAGTGACCATGTGTGTACGAGTTGTGTCAATACAGGTTTCGTACTTCTGAAGAAGGATTTTGTCTGAACGTTGCAATATTTGTAACATTCATTTTGATTGTGCTTGTCTGCGAAAACATTTTCTCCATGTAGTGCGTAGCGATCTATCCTTTTCATATTGTTATTCCATTCTGGACTTCCTGCTTCAGCATGGATGTAGGACATAGGGTAAGCACTGAAAGTTCACATGGACTGCCTGATTATCTCACCGTGAATAGCATTGATCTTGCAGTAAACTGATCTCACAGATCCATAGTGTAACATATACTAATTCAAATTTATGATAGACATATTCATGAGAAAATTTGAAGAGAACTGAGAAACTACTGCAACATGTAAATTTTCCACTTTTAAAAGTGCCATTGTAATTCAATTTGACACACTAAGATGTTTCTGTGGTACCTACATCTAAAATTAAACTCAAACTTACCACTTTGTCCATAAAACCCACAAAACACCAGAATGCTTCCACTTCATTGTTCATAATGACAAGTATTGGCGACAAGAGATCACTCATTCCTTGGACATATCCCAAATCAAAATTATACATGACGTATGTCATCAGGACATCTGACAATACTTGAAGATTGCAATTGTTATCACCAGCAAAGAATTGTATTGTACGATCAGTGCGGTTGACATCTTTCTCTGCCAAAAAAATAATAAAAGAAAGAGTACTAATAAAGCACCACAAATTATTATTCATGTAAGAGCATTCAAAGGAAAAAAGAACAGTTATATAAACAAGAATAACCTGTACTAGAATTTAATATATAGCAAACAATGGCAAAAATACAAGGGACTGTGGGCAACTACATTTATAACAAAGTTAAGAAACCACCAACCAATGAGGCTTTTCCTCTCCCGAAAGTCTGAAAACCTCAGTTCCTGTGATGGTGTTATGGTCCGCCACTGCAGTTTCATTTGGTAGTACTCATCAGTTTTGTTTCTCTTTATTTGCTGTCTTTCTTCTTCTGTAGAAGTCCAGGGGTAGTATCCCAGGAGGTATTTCCATACATCTAACCGGATATTTGGTAAAACACCCTATAAAAGGGAACTAATCATAATTACTTCATTGTTAACATATATAAGGCTTACAGTTTTGAACATGGCTGTTATTCAGCAACTATATACTAGTTTCAATATAGGATTCAAGAGCCAACCAGTTGCACATAAACATTAAGTACATAGTCCTAAGTTTTGACACCTACTAGGGATGTCTTCATCAGATTGAACAGTTGCTAACTCATAAAATTACATTGCTAAAAAGCAATAGTCAGAATTTGGAGAGCTATGCTCAAGTCAAAAGTGAAACAAAATGTTGTAGCCTTGCAACATGTACCCAGCTGGGACACATGTCTGATGTTCCCAGCTGGGTACAGGAGGCAAAGGTTACTACATTTTGTTTCACTTTTGACTTGAGCATAGCTGCTCCAAATTCTGACTATTGCTTTTTAGCAATGTAATTTTATGATTTAGCAACTGTTCAGTCTGATGAAGACACTCCTAATAGGTGTCAAAATCTAGATCAATGTACCTAACATTTATGTGCAACTGGTTGACTTTTAATATGCAACAGAACAGTACAGCTGATTGGAAAACGTTCCAGGAAAAAGGAAATACTTGATGATATGAGCACAAATACAACTTTACAGCCTGGAAACTAGTTACGTTAAAAACTTTTCGACACAAAGTGGCCACATTAGGAATGTGATACCAGTGAACACATTCTGATTGCAGATAAGGAGTTGTGTGCAGCACATGATGACATGGAGAGGTGGATTGGGAGGGGGAGTAGACCAGAGGAAGGGGAGATTCCAAAAGTGGTATTCTACTGCTCACACAATCTACACAACATCCTAGTTCCTCCTTACGCCACACCTACACTCAAACACTTGCAACAAGGCTCCTACCTCAGTGAAGACAACGAGGTGCAATACCTGTTCAATACACACACCAAACATCCTAATCCAGTCCGATAACATGCATGTCTTATATGGTAGGGTTACTTACAAAAGCAGCCTTGTTATATATACTGAAGTGCCAAAGAAACTGGTACAGGCATGTGTTTTCGAATACAGGGATGTGTAAACACACAGAATACAGCACTGCGGTCAGCAATGTCTATATAAGACAAGTGTCTGGCACAGTTGTTAGATCGGTTGCTGCTTCTACAATGGAGGTTATCAAGATTTAAGCAAGTTTGAATGTGATGATATAGTCGGCACACGATCGATGGGATGCAGCATCTCTGACGTAGCGACGAAGTGGGGATTTTCCCATACAACCACTTCATGAGTGTAGCGTGAATATCAGGAATCTGGTAAAACATCAAATCTCCAACATCACAGTAACAGGAAAAAGATCCTCCAAGAACAGGACCAACGACGCGTGAAGAGAATCATTCAACATGACAGAAGTGCAACCCTTCTGCAAACTGCTGCAGATTTCAATTCTCAGCCATTCACAAAGTATCAGTGTGTGAGCCATTCAACGAAACATAATTGATATGGGCTTTCGGAGCCAAAGACCCACTCGTGGTCTCTCTCTGACTGCACGACACAAACCTTTACGCCTTGCCTGGACCTGTCAACACCAACTTTGGGCTGTTGATGTCTGGAAACAAGTTACCTGGTCGGACGAGTCTCGTTTCAAATTGTATCAAGCAGATGGATGTGTACGGGTATGGAGACTATCTCATGAATTCTTGTCAGCAGGGAACTGTTCAATCTGGTGGAGGGTCTGTAATAGTGTGGGGCGTGTGCAGTTGGAGTGATATGGAGCCCCTGACATATCTAGATATGACTGACAGATGACACATGTAAGTGTCCTATTTGATCACCTGCGTATGTTCATGTCCATTGTGGAGTGCGACACCCCACACATCCAGAATTGCTACAGAATGGCTTCAGGAACACACTATAAAAGTGCAAACACTTCTGCTGGCCACCAAACTCCCCAGCCATGAACATTATTGAGTTTATCTGGGATGACTTGCAACATGACGTTCAGAAGAGATCTCCACCCCCTCGTATTCTTACGGATTTGTGGACAGACCTGCAGAATTCATGGTGTCAATTCCCTCCAGCACTACTTCAGATATTAGCCAAGTCTACGCCACACCGTGTTGCGTCATTTCTGCATGCTCGTGGGGGCCCAGCATGACATTAGGCAGGTGTACCAGTTTCTTTGGCTCTTCAGTGTATTAGCTCTGTTGTAATTTCTGCACACTATTTTATGTGGGCAACTCTACCAACCAGCTGTTCATCCAAAACCATGGCCACGGTCAAACTGCGGCCAACAGCAAAGTTGACCACCCAGTAGCAGAACTCTCTTTCGGATAAAACCCCAACACTAGCGTCTCTGAATACATGAGATTTGTTCTTTGAACACATCCTTCGATCCTGTAATCCTCTTGGCTCCACTTTCCACTAGGCTTCTGTCCAATGCTCACCTTCTTCCTTAAAAAAAAAAACCACACACACACACACACACACACACACACACACAAATATACATTCACCCATAGGAAAACTTCTATTGTGATTAGTAAAGACACACGTCAATCTACAAACTGGAGGAGAATTAAACCTAAAAAAAATAAAGCTTACATCCATGACCATATCTAACATTTCAATTAGATTAGTTAATAAATTCATCAACTTGTGGCTAACTTGAAGCTAGCTGATACAACGCTACAGAAGATCCCTTCATAAGGTTTTCAAGGTTTTGTTATAGCTACTACAAATTTTTACAAGTTAGTCTTGTAGCCTGAATCAAACATTTCCAAAGCAAGCTAATTTTATTGGCAGGAGTTCATGTTCTGGTAGCACAAACAGTACTGCAGACCACTCATTATGGACAATGCCTAAAGGATATGGCAGTGGCTTTATTCAAGAAATCATCATCATTTGAGAACGTAACTGGAAACAGCAGAAGTCACTACCATAAGTTTTTCGAACATCACAAATTACGATGTTAAATATAAGGGGGCATTCAATAAGTAATGCAACACACAAATTTTTCTCAGCCAGTTTCAGTTGAAGAAATGTGAAATTTGTTATGGGACACCATGGAATATTCCCACTGCAGCCCCTATAGTTTCATGAAATTCGAACAGGTGGAGGCACTATACTTAGCCTTCAAACTGACGTCTCTTAACAGTGGTACGTTCCAAGCAGAGAGCTGTAATTTGGTTTCTTTTGGAGGAAAACCAGGGCATCACAGACATTCCTAGACACTTGCAGAATGTCCATGGAATCCTGGCAGTGAACAAAAGTACAGCGAGTCATTCAGCGAGGTGCCTCTCATCATCGCAACAAGGTCAGGCACACCTGTCCGATCTCCTGCATGCCAGCCAGCTACACACAGCTGTGATTGCTGCAATGTTGGAAAGTGCAGACACACCGATAGATCACAGTCAAACACCTTGCTACACAAGTGGACGTCTCTGTTGGTAGTGCTGACACAGTCACCCACCAGATGGCACACTCAAAGGTGTGGTCTCTTGTTTTTCATACACCTTACAGTTCAGACCTCGCACCTGCCAAGTTCTATCTATTTGGTCCAATGAAGGATGCAATCTGACAAACAGTGCATGGGTAATGAAGAGGTTATTGATGCAGCAAGACATTGGCTCCGACATTGGCCAGTATAGTGGTACCATGAGGGCATGCAGGCCCTCCCAGTAAGGTGGTGTCAAGCCATCGCATTGAAAGATGATTACGTTGAAAAATAGGGATTTGTAACAAAGAGAGTGGGGAATAGTGTGATGTATTGGAATCTTGAATAAAACCAACCTTTCAGAAAAATCTGTTGCCTTACTTATTAAATGACCTTAGTGTTATTAAGTACTGAAGTTCTAACCCCTCTGAAAATGGTAGCTTTGATTTTATCAACATCTCGATGACAGGGGTCAGCAGTGATCAAAGCTGACCATTCCTCCGCCGACAGTGGTGGTCCCCGACAAACACTTTGGCGGGGTGGTAGCACACGTCCAATCACTTCATAGCCTTCTGCTGCTCCTGGTGGTGGAGATGGTGTCCCCTCCAGTGACAGACTTCGATTTAATAATTCTGCTACTTCCTGTTCCTCAGGCTCATTTGGTTTGTACACTGTGAATGTAAATCAGAAAAAATGTGTAAGCTGGGAACCCATGAAAAGCAAGCAAATCTAATTTTTTATTCTCTTTTCTATTATCACAATAATGAGAATGTACAAAACTCAATTTGAAAACGAAATTTACGTCAAAATACACATTGATGGATCACAGTGAAACACTTCGCTACACAACTGCCAAAACTGAAATAAGCGTACAATTTATATACCTATCTAACGAACTGTTTGAATAATACTGAAATGTAGTTGCTTTCAATTCAGGAGCTGAACAGTTCTTAAGGTCTCATTTGCAAATAACCTTAATAAACCATCTGAACAATGTAACACAATTTACTGCAAATCATGTGCTAAGAAAAAGCAAATTTTATTTTAGTAGTTCTGCTCAATTTGTCATTTTCTCATAATCCCATACCCTAAGAACCAGCTGCACACTGTAGCCAACTATTTGTTATCTCTTTATTGATGAAAGCACTTACAGCGATACTTCAAATGACAGTAACCAGTGTTTTCTAGCTAGAACATGGAAACGATTTTTAAGAGATTGGTATCAGTTCTCGTGTTTTGTAGACAGTGAAATGTTTTACATAAGCCAAACAATGAGTTGTATCAAGTTGTCAAGGACACAGTTGTGAAGTGGAACTTTATACAGAACATGGAATTTATGTCAGAAATTTCAAGCTTTGAAGACTGAAGTGGTTAAGAGAATGAGCATGAAACCAAATGGCAGTGCTTAAAAGCAAATGGAAACTGGAGAAACATAAAAAATGAAGCAGAAGAAATAAGCAGGAAAAAATAGCCAATAAATCAAAATATGAAACTGCATCCAGAGAGAGAGAGAGAGAGAGAGAGAGAGAGAGAGAGAGAGAGAGAGAGAGCGCATGTGTAGAGGCAACAGATTACGGCAGTAGAAATGAAAACTGAAAGAAAGGTTAATATAGTTACAGGCGGAACAGCAAGGTCATTTTGAATAAGGATACAAAAATAAACCAGAGAATTACATTTCAAATGAGCTGTTATAGAATTCAGCTTCAGAAATTTAGAGAAACCATGGCACACTTAAATCTAGGTAGTTACACACAGATTTGAGGACTGCTGCCCCCAGTGTATAAAACATTGCACCATCTCGTGAGGTATCCCAATGGTACAGAGAGAAATGCAAGAAGTCTATATGGTTCCTGTCTACATCTACATCCATGCTTTAGAAACCACAGTGAAGTGCATGGCGGAGGGTACTTTTCATTGTCCCACTTTTTAGGGCTTCTTCCCTTTCCATTCACAGGTGGTGTATGAAAATATTATGAAAACAGAAGAAAATCTCATTCCCAGAATTTCCATCTCCGCTGGTAACATTGCAGACATTCCAGAATCTTTGAAGGGAAAACAATGGTCTGACTACGTACTGCACACACATGGGCCATGGTCATGCATTCAAGTGGTTCCCATGTCCAAATGTATTTGTTTTGATGTTGTCTATTTCCTGGATTAATTTGAATGAATAATTTTGGAACATCCTGCATAGTATGGTTAAGTAGTTAGTCAATTTTGCTTTTTTGTTTTTGTAAATACTAGTTGTGACGGGGCAATGATTTATTGTTTTTGTTTTTTAACATTTCATTAAAGACGTGTAGAAAAACCTTTTTTTGCAAGGCCTAATTGTTCACTCAGAATAAAGTGTTGGGACCTGGAGCTACGGATGTAAATTCCAAGTTCTGTAGGTAGATTCATTTTCTTTTGTTTGCTGATTGCCTTCAACGAGTGCAGCGGTGTGGTCACTTTCTTTCAGATGAGTCGCAAAAGAGGATTTATGTAAGTTATTTTGCTGAAAGGCATCCATGTGTTCTCGGTATGTTAAGAGAGGACTGTAGGCAAATGTCACATGAAAGTTTGTAAATACTAGATTTGTTGTAGCACCAGCTATTTGTTTTGCTGCAATAAATGATGTGTTATAGCTTATTGTTAGTGCTGAAGGATAATTGAATACCACTGTGACATGTCATGTACACTACTCGCCATTAAAATTGCTACACCATGAAGATGATGTGCTACAGACGCGAAATTTAACCGACAGGAAGAAGATGCTGTGATATGCAAATGATTAGCTTTTCAGAGCATTCACACAAGGTTGGCGCCGGTGGCGACACCTACAACATGCTGACATGAGAAAAGTTTCCAACCGATTTCTCATACACAAAAAGCAGTTGACTGGCATTGCCTGGTGAAATGTTGTGATGCCTCATATAAGGAGGAGAAATGCGTACCATCACATTTCTGACTTTGATAAAGATCGGATTGTGGCCTATTGCGATTGCGGTTTATTGTATCGCGACATTGCTGCTGGAGTTGGTTGAGGTCCAATGACTGTTAGCAGAATATGGAATCGGTGGATTCAGGAGGGTAATACGGAATGCCGTGCTGGATCTCAATGGCCTCTTATCACTAGCAGTCGATATGACAGCCATCTTATTCACACGGCTGTAACGGACCGTGCAGCCACGTCTCGATTCCTGAGTCAACAGATGGGGACGTTTGCAAGACAACAACCATCTGCACGAAAAGTTCGATGACGTTTGCAATAGCATGGAGTATCAGCTCGGCTGCCTCACAGACAGGAGTGCCTCCGATGGTGTACTCAACGACAAACCTGGGTGCACGAATGGCAAAACGTCATTTTTTCGGATTAATCCAAGTTCTGTTTACAGCAGCATGATGGTCGCATCCGTGTTTGGCGACATCACAGTGAGCGCACATTGGAAGCGCGTATTTATCATCGCCGTACTGGCGTATCACCGGGTGTGGTGGTATGGGGTGCCATTGGTTACACATCTCTGTCACCTCTTGTTTGCATTGACGGCACTTTTAACAGTGGACGTTGCATTTCAGATATGTTACGACCTGTGGCTCTAACCTTCATTCGATCCCTGCGAAACCCTATATTTCAGCAGGATAACGCACGACCGCATGTTGCAGGTCCTGTACGGGCTTTTCTGGATACAGAAAATGTTCGACTGCTGCCCTGGCCAGCACATTCTGCAGATCTCTCACCAATTGAAAATGTCTGGTCAATGGTGGCAGAGCAACTGGCTCGTCACAATACGCGTCACTACTCTTGATGACTGTGGTATCGTGTTGAAGCTGCATGGGCAGCTGTACCTGTACACACCATCCAAGCTCTTGTTTGACTCAATGCCCAGGTGTATCAAGGCCGTTATTACGGCCAGAGGTGGTTGTTCTGGATCTATGCACCCAAACTGCGTGAAAATGTAATCACACGTCAGTTCTAGTATAATATATTTGTCCAATGAATACCCATTTATCATCTGCATTTCTTCTTGGTGTAGGAATTTTAATGGCCAGTAGGGTATACAATTAAGCGTAAATCTGAAGAATGCCATTTTATGTTGTACTGAGCGAGAGGAGCAGTTATTTATAGCAACATCACTGCTTATGGGTTCAAGAAGAGATATTTTCAGACATCAGTCAGATAACAGGAAATCAGAGGATTTCAGTAGTTTCCTTAGCTGGGTTTGAATTTTGGGTGTGGGGTCATTTTGTATTTCATGTATGTTGCGTTTATGAAAACATCCCTAAGTTTTGCTGATATACTCAGATTCATACATAATAACTGATTTCCCTTTGTCATATTTCATGCCTTGTCAAGAACCCGCCAGCACCGAAACTACATTCACAACCAAAAATTCATAAGCATAATTGTCCTGTTATGTCCTGAAGTCCACTCAGGAAATAGAGCAGCATATTTTATCAGCTACAACCTGAAATATATTCTCAGCAATTTCTCAATTAAGAATAGCTACAATCATATAGAAGATATCAAAGATATGCTCATATCAGAGGGTGCCAAATTTGCATCGATGGACATAGTAAACCTTTACACCAACACACCTATTTATGACAATCCACATAATTAAAAACATTGTATTAAAACACAAAAAGTTATCTAAGGCTGAGATATTTAAACTCCTCCATCTGATTGAACAACTACTTTCACACAATTGTTTCTCTTTTAACAACAAAATTTATAAGCAGGAAGATGGTCTTCCAATGGGCAGCAGTTTGGCAGCAATCATGGCAGATAGTCACAGTAAATACACAGAAAAACTATTCAAGGCACAACATTTATTTAATGATTAACTAATTCATTACATGAGGAATGTTGATACCATTATCCTGTACAATAGTACAATTAAGAAGGTTGAAAAACTTGCAAATTCTCTCAGTAGCATGCACAAGAATGTTAAAAATAAGGTGGATAAAAGGAATCTATTTCTTTGATCTTACAATCTCTAATGTAAGTGACAAACGTGTGTTTCAAATTTACCACAAACCACCCACCAGTGATGTTGCCACAACAACTCCAGTCTCCCAACACAAGACAAAATGGCATTTTTCAGATCTATGTTTAACTGCTTACACAAAGTTCCACTTAGTCCTTTTGATGAACGAAAAGAAATTAACATTAATACAGGAATTGCATACAAGAATGGATACAACCCAGATACAGCCACTAAACTTCAGAGCAAAATCAAAATGAAAGAAGGCACACCACCTAAATCAGATTCATGAACACAAAAAACACACTTGCTCACATCCCCTTTATAGGAAAAAATTCATACGTAGTTGATAACCTTGTTGTATTCAAATATCATTCAGCATTAATAATAAGCTACAGCAGCACATCATTCACTGCTGCAAGACAATTATCCAGCGTCATTGCAAATCATGTATTTACACACTTTTATGTGACAATTATTGCCCACAGTTCTAGGATGGAATTTCACTATAAGATACTGGGAACACTGTAGGCCATATGGCAAAATAACTTTTATAAATCCACTTTTGCAACACATCAGAAAAACACAGCCACCAGCCACAGTCGTTATAGACAACCTGCAGATACAAACACTGTCAGCAAACAAAGGACACAATCTTCCATAAGAACTCTAAATTTACACCCGTAACTCCAACTCACCTCTCATTCTCATTAAACAAGTAGACATTACAAACAAGTCAATTTCTACACATCTTTAATGAAATATTTAAGAACAAAAACTGTATCTCATTGCCCCTCGCAACTCTTATTACAAAAATTAAAAACCAGAATTGAGTGACTACTTAATCTCATACAAATTGCCAGCAACCATTCTACATATTATACATGAAATTGTGGTTCCACAACTGTACATTTCCTTTTCATCCTCTGACATTTTAAATTTCTGTGTGTGCAACATCTCTGTATTTCATACATCTATGATCTTAGACCACAACCACTGTTCTCCTGTGCCAACACACATGATACTGTAAATGCATGTGCTTCTGAAGTCAGTAACATTTAAAGTGTCACCTACTATATCACAGAAATATGGAATTACCGTTAATTACAATGGTTATTAATATACAGTTAACATGTAAAAATTGAAATATTTTTGTAATAAATGTAATGTGGCAATGATATGGATACTTCAGCTACATTTATGTACCTTAATATTTTTCAATAAATGGTTTTTTATTTAATCTGTGATCTCCAACATTGACTATGAAAACATGCAGCTCACCAAACCACCTGACCATGAGAACAAGCATGAAACTGGTCACTTGTCAAACAAAATCATCATCTGTTAGGACTGGTACCGGATATTTTAACCCAATAAAGGGCCTGTCACTGAGTTCAACTGCAAGCTTTGTGGGTAACATTCACTGAGCTGATATTGTATTCTAACCCCAGAAGGATCAGCCTATCAGCCTTCCATATTACATGGACTTTTTTTGTGCTTTTCAAATGTTACTGATGTGAGGAGAATGTCCCCATATGTGAGTGTGAAATTTGTCAAACGGAGATAATTATTACTGACCATATCTCAGTTTCTAGATGAGGTATGACACACAGAGATCTTTTGACAGACTTGATTGATATGCTCTTCCCAATAGAATTTGGTGTCAATATGTATTCCTTAGACAGTCCTAACACATGCTTTTGATTCTGTCATGATTACAAAAATGTTTACTGGCTGCAAATCAATTTAATGCAGGGTCAATTGTCTCTTGCACAATGCTACCAAAATTTGGGAAATCATGATTCAAAGTAAGTAAACTTGTCTCATCAGCATAGCCGAACACAGATTGTGATACACAATGGAGCAGGTAATTGATAGCCACAATGAAGAAAGGAGGCCAATAACAGAGCCCTGTGGAACACTCAAAGCAATTTCTACAAACAAGGAGTGTGTATTTACAATTAAGAAGCTTTCAGCTGTTGTTCAGGTAGGAACAAATTACTGTTAATGTAAACATGTGTATACAATAACACTCCAATTTTGTTAGTAATCTGTTTAAAGGAATGCATATGAATGCTTTACTTAGATCACATAAGTGACACCACCTTCTTACTTCTGAAAGCTGTGAAAGTCTGATGAACAAGAGATCTTGAGTTATCTGGAGTAACTCCGCACTTTAAAAATTCATTAAAAATAACTCTCAGTGGCTTAATTATCAAGTGGATTGTTCATTTAACAACATTATTAGAAATTAAGTAGCAGTCGATACTTTTGGAATTAGACAATTTGGAAAGAGTTTTACAGAACTCATCTGAAGTGACTTCATCCAAATGAAACCATAGACCGTCAGACAGCAGGAGAATAAGCAGATCCCTTGCAGATATGACAGTGGCTTTAATTTTATCCAAAAGTTCTCTGACTGATGTGACAAAGTAGTCATTACACCCATCAGGACTACGAAAAGTACTTTGAGGTGGATACCTTCCTTTCTTTGCACCTGCATTGCTTTCGTTCTCTTCCTGTGAACTTCCTTTCTCTCTTCAGACTGTTGTTCCAGTCTTCTTCCCTGGTTTTTTCCTCTTTGTTACCTTGCCATTTGCAAATTATGGACCTGAATATTTCATGGTTTTTGATATCACCAGAAGCAATTCTTGCCAATGTCAGATCAGTTCTGATGTCACCAATCCATTTTATCATGTCTGTTTTAGCTTTGCTACTAGTATCAAAAAAGTTACCTGTCTGTTTAGTAACTGTTTGGGTTCATTCTTTTATTGTATCCATAGAATCTTAAGCAACATTTTCTAATGTCACTACAGATATTTGTATATTTTTTTATTTCGTGACTGCTTCTGAGTCAGTATTGTTTAGCCTCAAGTTTTAGGTCTAGAATTTTTCCTCATGATTTTGCATCCCTTCCTTCCTTCTCAACTTTTTCAATGTGTTTTTTCTGTTTAAGTAAGTTTTTATGATCCATAGATGTATTCTGGTTTAATTACTGTACTGTAATACCTTAATTTTGTGGGCTTGGGGATACGTTTCTTGTTGTAGATATTTTAGGTAGACTGGTATCCAGTTCCATCTCTTGGTATCTAATTGTATTTGTTTTTGTTCTGATTACATTTTCCCTAATGGTTTCATCGATATACTTAAATCGTGTAACTTGTTCAGTTTTGCTATGTATCATAAATTTTGGAGCCTATCCTTGTTGCAGCTCACATACTCTGTCTCATCAAAAGAAATTTGGAGACTGTCCATTTCCGTAGTTTCTTTGGAAAGTTCAATCTGATTTTGGGAAATGTCGCAAGTTAATATCACTAAATTGTCTGCAAATGCTAGGCGATCTACAGGTGACTTGCCTCTACAACTGAATAATAATAATAATAATAATAATAATAATAATAATAATATCAACATAAAAACCTACATTATGGACAGGTAGACAATTTAAGAAAATTCTTTATAGAACGAGCAGAAACTAGCAAAATAAAGCATATTATTAAAGATCCCAATACCACAACAGATAAATGCAGACTTTGCAAACAACAAATAGAAACAGTAGATCATATCACAAGCGGATGTACAATACTAACAAATACAGAATACCCCAGAAGACATGACAACGTAGCAAAAATAATACATCAACAGCTTGCCTTACAACATAAACTTATAAAACAACATGTTCCCACAGACAAGTATGCACCAAAAATGTACTGGAGAATGATGAATAGAATTTATACTGGAACAGAACCATTATAACAGATAAAACAACACTACATAACAAACCTGTCATCATACTCACCAATAAAAAGAAGAAATTAACACAACTAATCGAAATATCCATACCCAGTACAACAAATATACAAAAGAAAAAAGGAGAAAAAATTGAAAAATACATCCAACTGGCTGAGGAAGTCAAGGACATGTGGCATCAGGATAAAGTTGACATTATACAAATTATGCTATCAACTACAGGAGTCATACAACACAATATCCACCAGTACATCAACGCAATACAGCTACATCCAAACTTATATATACAACTACAGAAATCTGTAATTATTGATACATGTTCAATTACCCGAAAGTTTCTAAATGCAATGTAACATATACCGTACAGTTAAAAGGAAGTCACGCTTGATCTAGGTCCGCATCACTTTCCATTTTTAACCAGACCAAAGGTCCGAGAAAGGAAAGAAGATAATAATATTAACTATTACTAATCACCACCACCACCACCACCACCACCACAGTTGCCATTCTACTGGCTGATTAAATTTCTTTAATTTTCCAGGACTTTTCTAGAGTTTTATTATATTTTTTCCCAAACAGTCTTTTCAGTGGTGGAACCTGAATGATGAGCATGCTTTACACATTTAGTACTTCTATTGCATTTAAAAAAAAAAAATGCTTGTTTTATATGTTCATGCATAACTGAAAATATCTAACATACCCAGGCAAATTGACATTTCAATGTACCATCAAAAAACAAAGTGAATTGCAAAACATTAGATAAAGGACAACATATTTGACAAGAAATATTCCAGATACAAAGCACAGATATTTTCAATCAAGCCCTAAAATAAGATTAAATTAACTGGTTTGGCCATCAAAAATTGTGATAAACATTGAAAATAACACATTTATTTGTGTGCAAACTTTTAAGATTAAATAATGTCTTATTACTTAAATAAAAAATACTGGCAAAATATTTCAAATTTAATTCAAATCTGAAATTCACAATTTTTGGAGTACTTCTTGCGAACTGTTATTTAATAAAAATCTCCTTTTTGATGATGTGGAAAGTGTAATTCCTTATATTTTACTGTTACTCATATGAATATTCACTGTAACAAGATACTATGTTTGTCTTCTTCTTCTTATTCTCCTTCATCATCTTCATCATCTTCTGGGGTTCTCACTGCTTCCTTCTTCCTTTAAAGCGCCCTGTTGATCTGTGTTTCACTGTAGCCATTTTGGTGGAAGACTTCCCTCAGGTATTGCAGCTCGGATGGTAGGCTGTCTTTGTCGCATAAGGCGTGCACCTTATGTACCAGGGTAGTCAGTACTGTTTGTCTTTGTGCTGGATGGTGGCAGCTTGTTGCATGAAGGTATAGGTGTGTGTGTGTGTGTGTGTGTGTGTGTGTGTGTGTGTGTGTGTGTGTGTGTGTGTGTGTGTCTTCTTCCTATGTACTGTATGGCATAGTGAACCATCTGCCTTCCTCTTGATTAAAATATCACAGGGTGTATACGTGGACAAGGAAAACAAATTCCCGGGTTTTTCCTGGTTAAAAATACACTTTCTCCCGGGTGAAGATACACTTTTTCCGTGTTAAGTGGCAGTATACTCTTATTCGGCACTTTAATACTCATCAACCCTTTAAATGTTTATGGTTTTTATACCAGAGTAGAATTTCCCAGCACTTTAGAAAACGAAACTCACACAAATGAGTAAAATTTTTAATAACGACGTAAATGTCTGATCTGGGCTCAAAATTCTTCTAAATGGTCATCCTCAAAGAGTTGATTTTTAAATGAGAGTCAAACGCTTTATGATTTAAGAAATTCATCATACATTTTTGCACATAGCTCATCTAAAGTTAAAGGAAATCTGCTTTGAACGTAACGCTTTTCAAACCACCATTCCTAATATTTTCCCGCGACCTGTTAGAAATAGGTTCATTTCTGCAGTTTCAAGAGAGCGCCACGCTTGCACAGCTACAATGAAGCAGGAAGCACATATGTTCGTACGTGTAAAACATTAAAAGATCTTACATTACTGTATTTACTCGAATCTAAGCCGCACTCGAATTTAAGCCGCACCTGAAAAATGAGACTCGAAATAAAGGAAAAAAAAAAAAAATTCCCGAATCTAAGCCGCACCTGAAATTTGCGACTCGAAATTCAAGGGGAGAGAAAAGTTTTAGGCCACACCTCCAAATCGAAACAAAGTTGGTCCATTGTAATATGAGACACAATTTACGTCGAATGAATGACGATACAGCGACAGTAGTTTGGTTCGAGTCGTAAGCTTAGCAGTTAAGCTTTACCAGGTAGCCATTGCTATGCGTCAGGCGCTCCGTTCGTATTTATGCGAGTACCATTCCTTTTTCACGTGCTCTGTCTGGTTTGAATCGATTGCTTATTTTGCTTTGATCTGATAAGTGCCGTTTTCTTTGTTATAGGTGTTCACGTCATCCTAAGCTGAAAATGCATTACTGTACTGTCATGCATTGTTTGTCGCATTCTGACAGCGCATGTTTACGGCCTGTCGCCGCTCGCGGCACGGCTTGCTTTTGTGCGCGCTACCGCCGCTTACAATTTAAAAAAAAAAAAAAAAAAAAGAGAGGAGGGAATCGTCTCACTAGCAAAACAATGGTAAGAGACTGCTATTTGTTGTTACTTACACTGCTGCTTTCTTTGATAATGATCAACAAGAACCAAATAATAGACTGCGTATTTCAGAACATGTTCTGAACGAGAGTTCGGCGAAAATTTTTCTCCGTTTGAAAATCTTTGCGGCCGCTTCTGTAGTACATCAAATTCTGCACAGAAATTAGAGTCATCTTAGATTTAAAAATCTAGTCAGTTGCCATACTTCATTTCTGACTGTATCACATTAGGCATAAGAATAATACGAATATAAACATGACACGATACGTATATTCTTCCGCGTTTGCTGTTGTCTCACTCTAGTTTCGTAGTTTATTAGGCAGGAATTAAATGAGATAGCAGCAAACGCGAATGAATACATGGCAAAATGTTTATATTCGATTATTCTTATGGTGAAGAGAATACTGCATGTAATTCACATTTCATCAGGTTCCTATTAGCAACCAACTCTTCTCACTGGTAGGAAAAAATTCAGAACGTAGAGTTGGCCATATTGACAAACATCCTAAACAGTCTTGCCAGTCGGATTTTCGTAGTACATTGAAATTCTGCTACATTCGAAGATGAACAATACGGAATTTGTATTTACTTCGTTGGATAATGTATGAAAATGCAGTGGTCGAAACTCGGGGCGGAAAAAAAAAAAGCTCGTCTTCCACCTTTTTTTTTTTAACTTATTTACTGACGCAGAGGTTTTGGCGAAAGTATTTATCTTTGTGCCTACAAAGCATACCTGTGTAGCGCTACATACAGGGTGTTTCAAAAATGACCGGTATATTTGAAACGGTAATAAAAACTAAACGAGCAGCGATAGAAATGCACCGTTTGTTGCAATATGCTTGGGACAACAGTACATTTTCAGGCGGACAAACTTTCCAAATTACAGTAGTTACAATTTTCAACAACAGATGGCGCTGCAGTCTGGGAAACTCTATAGTACGATATTTTCCACATATCCACCATGCGTAGCAATAATATGGCGTAGTCTCTGAATGAAATTACCCGAAACCTTTGACAACGTGTCTAGTGGAATGGCTTCACATGCAGATGAGATGTACTGCTTCAGCTGTTCAATTGTTTCTGGATTCTGGCGGTACACCTGGTCTTTCAAGTGTCCCCACAGAAAGAAGTCACAGGGGTTCATGTCTGGCGAATAGGGAGGCCAATCCACGCCGCCTCCTGTATGTTTCGGATAGCCCAAAGCAATCACACGATCATCGAAATATTCACTCAGGAAATTAAAGACGTCGGCCGTGCGATGTGGCTGGGCACCATCTTGCATAAACCACGAGGTGTTCGCAGTGTCGTCTAAGGCAGTTTGTACCGCCACAAATTCACGAAGAATGTCCAGATAGCGTGATGCAGTAATCGTTTCGGATCTGAAAAATGGGCCAATGATTCCTTTGGAAGAAATAGCGGCCCAGACCAGTACTTTTTGAGGATGCAGGGACGATGGGACTGCAACATGGGGCTTTTCGGTTCCCCATATGTGCAAGTTCTGTTTATTGACGAAGCCGTCCAGGTAAAAATAAGCTTCGTCAGTAAACCAAATGCTGCCCACATGCGTATCACCGTCATCAATCCTGTGCACTACATCGTTAGCGAATGTCTCTCGTGCAGCAATGGTAGCGGCGCTGAGGGGTTGCCGCGTTTGAATTTTGTATGGATAGAGGTGTAAACTCTGGCGCATGAGACGATACGTGGACGTTGGCGTCATTTGGACCGCAGCTGCAACACGGCGAACGGAAACCCGAGGCCGCTGTTGGATCACCTGCTGCACTAGCTGCGCGTTGCCCTCTGTGGTTGCCGTATGCGGTCGCCCTACCTTTCCAGCACGTTCATCCGTAACGTTCCCAGTCTGTTGAAATTTTTCAAACAGATCCTTTATTGTATCGCTTTTCGGTCCTTTTTTTTTTTTTTTTTTTTTTTTTTTTTTTTTTTTTTTTTTTTTTTTTTTTTTTTTTTTTTTTTTTGTGGTTTTCGGGCGCACAACTTCAATGGTCATTAGCGCCCTGACTACTCTAAGAATGCACCGCGAGGCACAAGTTGACAACAACAACTAAAAGGGAAAACACAATAAAAGACAGACTGACAGGCATAGGATTAAAAAACATCATCAAATGTCCTTAGCGAGGTGTGTCAAATTGATAAAACAAAGAACACGAGCAGCTGCTCGTGGGTCATCCGCTAAAATGGCATCGAAAGTATTAGGCAGTTTAAGATCGAGGCGCAGTGTGTTAAGATCAGGACAGGACATTAAAATGTGTCTAACCGTCAGCAAGTGCCCACATGGGCAGAACGGCGCCGGCGCAGCTGTCAGCAGATGGCGATGGCTGAACCGGCAGTGTCCAATTCTTAACCTTGCTAAAACGACCTCCTCCCGCCGAGAAGGGCGTGAGGAGGACGTCCAAGCCACGGGAAGAGGTTTTAAGGCCCGAAGCTTGTTGTCGGTAAGTGCAGCCCAATCGGCATGCCACAGCGACACAACGCGCCGACAAATGACCCTGCTAAAATCGGACGAAGGGACACAACAAGAAGCTGTCCGAGGCTGGAGGACCGCAGCCTTGGCCGCGGCATCTGCAGCTTCGTTCCCAGGGATACCGACATGGCCAGGAACCCACATAAAGCTAACCGGCGTACCGACGTCCACCAGCTGCTGAAGAGAGCGTTGGATCCGGTGTACGAAAGGGTGAACCGGGTACGGATCACTGAGGCTCTGGATGGCGCTCAGGGAATCTGAGCAGATGACATAAGCAGAATGTCGGTGGCGGCAGATGTAAAGAACAGCCTGGTAGAGGGCAAAGAGCTCAGCTGTGAAGACCGAACAATGGCCATGGAGCCGGTATTGGAAACTTTGTGCCCCGACAATAAAGGAACACCCGACCCCGTCATTGGTCTTAGAGCCATCTGTATAAATGAAAGTCATGTTTTTGAACTTCGAACGAAGTTCCAAAAAACGGGAGTGGTAGACCGAACCGGGGGTGACCTCTTTTGGGAGCGAGCTGAGGTCGAGGTGAACGCGGACCTGAGCTTGGAGCCAAGGTGGCGTGCGGCTCTCGCCCACTCGAAAGGTTGCAGGGAGTGAAAAATGAAGGTGTTGAAGGAGGCGACGAAAGCGAACTCCAGGGGGTAGCAAGGCAGAGACATACAACCCGTATTGAAGGTCAAGAGAGTCGTCAAAAAAGGAACGATAAGACGGATGGTCGGGCATTGACAGTAGCCGACAGGCATACCGACAAAGCAGTATATCGCGCCGGTAGGTGAGTGGCAATTCGCCAGCGTCAGCATGAAGACTCTCTACGGGACTGGTATAAAATGCTCCGATCGCAAGTCGTAAACCCCGATGTTGTATGGAGTTGAGGCGGCGTAAGATGGATGGCCGTGCAGAGGAGTATACGAAGCTCCCATAATCCAGCTTGGAGCGGACGATCTACCGATATAGACGAAGTAGAACGGTTCGATCCGCTCCCCACGACAGACCACTGAGAACACAGAGGACATTTAAAGAACGGGTACAACGGGCGGCCAAATATGACACATGTGGAGACCAGCTAAGTTTCCTGTCAAATGTAAGGCCTAAAAATTTGGTTGTCTCCACGATTGGGAGAGCAACGGGACCGAGTCGTAAGGACGGTGGGAGAAACTCTTTGTAGCGCCAGAAGTTAATACAGACCGTCTTCTCGGCAGAAAAACGGAAGCCATTGGCGACACTCCAGGAGTAAAGACGGTCAAGAGAACGCTGAAGACAGCGCTCCAGGACACGTGCACACTGCGCGCTGCAATAGATGGTAAAATCGTCCACGAAAAGGGAGCCTGATACATCAGCTGGGAGGCAATCCATTATTGGATTGATCGCGATGGCGAAGAGAGCGACGCTCAAAACTGAGCCCTGTGGCACCCCATTCTCCTGGCGAAAGGTGTCGGACAGGACAGAACCCACACGTACCCGAAACTGTCGATCCATTAAAAAGGAATGAATAAAAAGAGGGAGGCGACCGCGAAAGCCCCATGTATGCATGGTGCGGAGAATGCCCGCCCTCCAACAGGTGTCGTAAGCCTTCTCCAAATCAAAGAACACAGCCGCGGTCGGGCGCTTCCGCAAGAAGTTATTCATAATGAAGGTCGACAAGGTAACCAGATGGTCAACAGCAGAGCGGCGCCTACGAAATCCACATTGTACATTGGTAAGTAGGCGTCGAGACTCGAGCAGCCAAACCAATCGAGAGTTAACCATTCGCTCCATCACTTTACAGACACAGCTGGTAAGCGAGATAGGTCGATAACTGGAAGGCAAGTGCTTGTCCTTCCCCGACTTAGGAATCGGGACAACAATAGACTCGCGCCAGCATGAGGGAACATGTCCCTCAATCCAGATGCGATTGTATGTACGAAGAAGAAAACCTTTACCCGCAGGAGAAAGGTTCTTCAGCATCTGAATATGAATAGAATCAGGCCCTGGAGCGGAGGACCGTGATCGGCCAAGTGCGGTTTCGAGTTCCCGCATGGTGAATGGGGCATTATAACTTTCACAATTCGAGGAGCGGAAGTCAGGTGGCCTAGCCTCCTCTGCCTGTTTGCGGGGGAGGAAGGCAGGGTGGTAATGAGCGGAGCTCGAAACCTCGGCGAAAAAGCGGCCGAAGGCATTGGAGACAGCCTCAGGGGCCACAAGGACTTCATTCGCGACCTTCAAGCCAGAAACTGGGGAGTGGACCTTAGTGCCAGATAGCCGGCGCAGGCTACCCCAGACAACAGAAGAAGGAGTAGAACTGTTGAAGGTGCTTGTGAAAGCAGCCCAGCTGGCTTTCTTGCTTTCTTTAATAATACGACGACACTGAGCACGTAATCGTTTATAATTAATACAATTCGCCACTGTAGGGTGGCGCTTAAAGGTGCGTAAAGCACGTCGACGAGCACGTAAAGCGTCTCTACATGCTGCGGTCCACCAGGGGACCGGTACGCGACGTGGAGAAGAAGGAGGGTGAGGGATGGAATATTCAGCAGCAGCGAGAATGACTTCCGTGAGGTGTGCGACCTGACGATCGCAGCTTGTGAAGGTTTGATCCTGAAAGGTAGCCCTGGAAGAGAAGAGCTCCCAGTCTGCCTTGGAGATGGTCCAACGAGAGGAGCACGGAGAGGGAGTATGCTGCAGGAGATGGATAACACACGGGAAGTGGTCGCTCGAATATGTATCAGAAAGTGCATACCACTCAAACCGGCGTGCGAGTTGGGGAGTACATATAGAGAGGTCTAAATGGGAATAGGTGTGAGATGTGTCCGAAAGAAAAGTAGGGGCGCCAGTATTGAGGCAGACAAGATCGAGCTGGTTGAAAAGGTCTGCTAACAAGGAGCCCCTCGGGCAGGATGCTGGAGAGCCCCAAAGGGGATGGTGGGCATTGAAGTCTCCAGTTAACAAAAATGGTGCAGGTAGCTGAGCAATAAGTTGCATCACGTCTGCCCTGGTAACGGCAGACGACGATGGAGTGTAATTGGTACAAAAGGAAAACGTGAAAGTGGGGAGAGTAATGCGGATGGCAACTGCCTGCAGGCCGGTGTGCAACGTGATGGGATCGTAGTAAATATCATCCCGGACCAGCAACATAACCCCTCCATGAGCTGGGATACCTACCACAGGGGGTAGGTCAAAACGCACAGAGGTGTAGTGTGCCAAGGCAATTTGATCGCAGGGGCGTAGCTTCGTTTCCTGGAGGGCTACGACAAGCGGACGGTGCAAGCAGAGCAGCAACTTCAAGTCCTCTCGGTTGGAGCGAATGCTGCGAATATTCCAGTGAATAAGTGCCATCGTAAGAAAAGAAAGATGAGAGAAGTGGTCACCTCGAAGGCCGCTTAGGGCCTGGCTTCGAGCGAGCACTGCCGCCGCTATCAGTAGGCGGACAGTCATCGTCCATTGGGCCTATAGGATCATCGGCCATCTCGGGAGGATGGTCGGGAGGGGGAGCTTGCTCCGCCAGTGAACGGCCAGATGTACGGCGACCAGCGGTGCGGCCAGGCGAAACGGATGACGGCCTGGGGCGGCAGCCGCTGGGTGGCGCAAGAGAAGAAATGCGCCGTGGCGGGGAAGGAGAACTGTGCTTCCTATGCGCCTTTTTGGAAGGACGTGTAGTGGAAGTACCGGTAGAAGGCTGTGAGGTCGAGGTACGGAGGAAGTCTGCACGGGATGGTTCTTTCTTGAAGGCCCGTGCATCTGACTTCGGTGTCTTCGTTTTAGCAGAAGCTGAAGAAGGTGCTGGTGTCTGTGGGGTGATGGGAGGAAGAGGAGACGTCGACCGCGCGATCTTAGCACTGGCCGAACGGACGACCGTGGTGCTGAAGGTCAGATCGCATGTCTGGGTTGCTACCTCCCGGGTAGTCCGAGGAGAGGCGAGGACAGTACTGTATTTCCCCGCTGGGAGCAGCGTGGGCTTCCTACTAGCCAATAGCTTGCGAGCAGCCGAGGTGGACACTTTCTCTTTGACCCGAATTTCCTGGATACAGCGTTCTTCCTTATAGACAGGACAGTCGCGGGAGGATGCTGCATGGTCACCCTGACAGTTCACACAATGAGGAGACGGAGGTGGACAGTCACCCTCATGGGCATCCCTGCCACAGGTGACACATTTAGCCGCATTGGAACAAGACTGTCGAGTGTGATTGAAACGCTGACACTGGTAGCAGCGCGTAGGTGTCGGGATATAGGGGCGAACAGAAATAACCTCGTAGCCCGCCTTGATGCGCGATGGCAGCTTAACACTATCGAAGGTCAAGAAAATTGTCCGGGTCGGTACAAGGTCATTGTTGACCTTTTTCATGACCCTATGGACAGCCGTCACGCCCTGCTCAGCGAGGAATGATTGAAGCTCCTCGTCAGTCAATCCGTCGAGGGAGCCAGTATAGACCACACCACGAGACGAATTCAAGGTTCGGTGGGCCTCCACCCGGACAGGGAACGTGTACAGGAGGGTGGCCCGAAGCAGTTTTTGTGCCTGAAAGGCATTCTCAGTTTCCAGTAATAAGGTGCCGTTACGCAACCTGGTACAGGATTTGACAGATCCGGCTATGGCATCTACGCCCTTCTGAATAACGAAAGGGTTGACAGAGGAAAAATCCTTTCCGTCCTCAGTTCGAGAAACTACGAGGAACTGTGGGGCAGGCGGTAGTACTTTTGTCACTGTTGGCTGGTCACGTTTCCGTTTTTGGGTCGAAGTCGAAAGAGATGGAGTAGAATCCATTGCGGAGGAATCCCCCATGATTGCCAGCGTCTCCGATGGCGCGCTCCTTCCTTGTGGGGACCCTCTCAGAGGGCACTCCCGCCTTAGGTGAATGTTTACACCTCAGGTCACACCTCCCGAGAAACAGACGGAGGGACCAATCGGCATGGTCAGAAGGTATCAGCTCAGGCAATCACCCCTCCCCGGGCCTGGCCTTTACCAGGGGGTACGCGCGTGCCTTACATGTCTACCCAGGGCGGGGACTTACGCGTTACCCCGTCACCGGCTACGCGTGCGAACGCGTGGGTCGGCCTTCAGGCACGCACAGGGAGGAAGGAAGAGGAGGAAAAAGAAGAGAGAGAGGGAGAAAGAGGACAGACTGTCTCAAACGCCGAGGCGGAGACCAGAGAAGGCAAGGAGAAGAAGGCAATGAGAAAGCAAGGGGAAGAAGGCAATAAGAAGGCAAGGAGAAGAAGGCAATGAGAAGGCAAGGAGAAAAAGGCAATGAGAAGGCAAGGAGAAAAAGGCAATGAGAAGGCAAGGAGAAGGCAAGGGAAAGAGTAAGGAAGACAGTGAGGTGGAGAAGAGCAAAGAAAGGAACCAACAAAAGGAAGGAAGAAACGAGAAGTGAAAAAACCAAAAGGACCACGATGATAGGTCGTGGAACCGTCCGTCTCCGGACGCAGGCGCGAACTACCCCCGTGAGGGGGATGGACTCCTTTTAGTCGCCTCTTACGACAGGCAGGAATACCGCGGGCCTATTCTAATCCCCGGACCCGCAGGGGGGTTCGGTCCTTTGGTTACATTAAACCTCCGTTGAAAACTTCGTCTTGTTGCAGCAACACTGTGTTCCAGGCGGTGGAATTCCAACAGCAGAAAAATCCTCTGTTCTAAGGAATAAACCATGTTGTCTACAGCACACTTGCACGTTGTGAACAGCACACGCTTACAGCAGAAAGACGACGTACAGAATGGCGCACCCACAGACTGCATTGTCTTCTATATCTTTCACATCACATGCGGCGCCATCTGTTGTTGAAAATTGTAACTACTGTAATTTCGAAAGTTTGTCCGCCTGAAAATGTACTGTTGTCCCAAGCTTATTGCAACAAACGGTGTATTTCTATCGCTGCTCGTTTAGTTTTTATTGCCGTTTCAAATATACCGGTCATTTTTGAAACACCCTGTATATTCGACAGCAGAAGTTAATATTTGTAGCTGCACCTACCAACATTTTTCAGAACTTCCGCTTGCTTTGCACTCGATTCTAAGCCGCAGGCGGTTTTTTGGATTACAAAAATCGGAAAAAAAGTGCGGCTTAGATTCGAGTAAATACGGTATGTCATAAAAGAAACAAGACATCAGAGGATACTTCAAGAGCTTCGGAATTTCGTGAACCATACTAAGACGCATAATTCGGTTTAAAATGCACATTCATATGTAATTTTCTTGGAGTACCAGTACTGTATTATCACATGTTTGGTTCTTTATTATGGCATAATGCCATACGTGCACTTGAAATGCAGTGAACAGTTGAAACTAGCCAATAGTGTGAAATTAAACACTTAGTTTCAAATAAATTGACTGCCTCAACAGAAAAGATTAATAAAAGCCAAATCTCTTTAGCAAACCGGCAAAAATAACTTCATTGTTCTGTAAAGCGATTAATGTTTGAGTGTCAGAAAGGTGGAAATAAAATCTAAAACTAATAACATATTTTAGCCTTCCGTAATAACACGAACGTATTTTAATTCATTTGATAGCTCCCGGCCACAAAAATCCTTTTTGTTATCATTTAACGTGAGAGCAATAAAGGAAGAGAAAACAACATAATCACTAAATGTAAACAAGTCACATGGAGACGACCACCTCCCCACCACAAGCCAGACTACTCTGTGCATCAGCCCCAGATTTACTAATTTCTGAACCGGGGCAATATTAAGTAGTGGCGCCCAGCCACACTTCTGTAACCAGAAGCAGGAGAAGGTATTGCTCATACGTGACTCAACTGCGCATGCACAAGAACCCGACCGCAACTGCTCAAACGAATCTAATTTAAACAGTTGTCACGCCACGCTTATCGGAGGCAATTTGTTGTTACAAAGCATTGCATAGTCTTCCTACAGCTTTTGACACATTTTGCTGTTGGCAGACGCTTGTATGAGCACTGTTTTGTTGTTGTATATGGCGCATTTCCTTTGAAACTTAAGTTTTATTTTCTTTTTTTTCTCTCGTCCATGTTTTGTTGCTACAGTATTATTCTGCAGTAGCAGGATACAGTAATATCCTTTGTTAGAGTATTGGTTCTTACCAGTCAAAATCATAAAAATTTAACTGAAAACTAAAACAATGAAAACTTCCCAGAATTCCAAACAATTCCCGGATTTTTCCTGGTTTTCTCCCGGACGAAAAAATTCCCAGGTTTTTCTTGGATCTCCCAGTTTTCCTGGGTTGTATACACCCTGTATCAAGGGTTTCCATTGCAAAATTTGATGTTCGAATAGATGCTGTAGAGGTGTTCCAGAAACTCGTCTAGCGCCTGTTTGCCAAGCCCCAACACGACAAAAGTGTCGTCAACATAGCGGAAGAAGTGCTTTGGTTTATGTCTGGCAGTTTGAAGGGCCACCTCCTCGAAATGTTCCATATAGAGGTTTGCAATCGCAGGAGCCAGTGGGGAGCCCATGGCCACACCATCGATCTGCTAGAAGAATTCCCGGTTGCACTGAAAGTAGGTAGTTGTTGGTGCATGTTCAAAGAGGCTCACTGTTTGTGGTTCAAAGTGCTGAGCTAAAAGTGCCAAGGAATCTTTAAGGGGCACTTTCATGAAAAGCGACATCACGTCAAAGCTCACAAGTAGGTCCTCCCTTTGTAGTCACATGTCCCTGAGTATTTTTACGAATTCGGCTGAGTTTCTCACATGGTGCTGCAGTGTCCCACAAGGGGTTTGAGCAGTGTCCCCACGTATTTTGCAAGTCCATAACTGTGAGAGTTGATGAAGTCCACAATCGGTCTCAGAGGTACCCCTTCCATATGGATCTTGGGGAGTCCATAGAGGTGTGGTATCGCTGGCGCTCTGGGGTACAGCCGCTTCTTCACTGGCCCAGGTAAGTCAGCAGAGCTATCTTCTTTCTACTAATCATCAGGGTTGGATCCTTCTTGTAGCAGCAGGTTTATTTTCTGTCAGTACTTGGCAGTGCTTAATAGCACTGCAGCGTTCCCTTTGTTCGCTGGTAGGATCGTTATATCAGGGTCATCTCTTATCAGGACCATCTCTAAGGGCCGGAGAGCTGCTTGTTCTTCTGCAGATACATTACTTTTAGGTAATCAAGATCTGTTGATTATTCAGCAAGTTCCCCGTCTAACTTCCTCCTTTGGAAGCCCTCGTACTGCTTCATCCACACCACTGATAATGTCTCATTTCGGGATCATTTTGGGAATGGGGGCGAAATTCAGTCCATTTTGAGGACTGTGATTGTGGCAGCATCCAGTTGTTTTCCAATCAAATTGACCACAGCTCTGTTGTCATTCATCTCCTTTCTTGTCGTCTTAAGTCCCTGCTAGTCTGCCGAATTTGCTGAGTTGCTTAGATTTAGAGCCCCGTTTTTGCACCTCACTGTTGGAGTACGTGCTGCAGTCGGCCCATTCCCACAGATAGGCTGGTAATGTCCTTGCCAGGTGTAGGTGGCATGTGAGGAGGATGCACGCATTCCTGTCAAGCTCCTTCTGAGTGAAATGAATGCGCTCCCTTACTAAGGCTATGCCTGCTTGTCATAATATCCGGACGGTCTTCTTAGATTTTACTGGATATCGAATCACTGCAAACCTTGGTAAAATGTTCTTGTCTCGACAGCATTGTAGGAAAGCCAGTGTGCTGAGAAGTTTCGCTTTCCTGGTGCGTTCTTTCTGCAGCCGTTTGAAGCTGCAGACTATTTCCTCCCTGTAGAGGTGTCGTCTACGTGACTGTAGGCTTTCCCGGCACAAACTGTTGATGATGGTTTCTCAGGTCTCCAGCCAAGTGGTAGCATTGATGTCCTGCAACGTTTCAGGAAGTATCATACTACCCATTCTCTGGCAAAGTGTCGAGATTTGCGGAGAGCGGGCTATTTATATGCACGGTCATCCCCTTCCACTAGACCTCTGGTGACGTGGTGGACCAGTTGCATGCGCGCAGTGGTGGGGATAGCAGTCACCCCCGGCGGCCATGTTTGGTTCTCGGTGTAAGCATTCTGTCTGCATCAGTGGTGGAGGACGTTGATGGGCGCGCTCCTGATGGATTGCCGCTATCACAGGGTTCCACCGCGCGCACGCTGCTGGTCCACCACAGCCACCCGAGGTCTAGTGGAGGGTTGTTAATGATGAATTTGACAAGAAAAACGCCAAAATTTAAGGAAAAAAGAAAGAAAGGCTGAGTTTTGCAAAATAACCAACACCGATTCTGGCAAAAAAAAAAGTAACAAAATTAGAAAAACATGGCTAAAAGTAACACCAATTTAGCAAAAAGTAATGCTAAATATGACGAAAAAACGAAACTTTATTCCTGTCCCTAGTAATAATGTATGACAAGGTATGGCTGCTGCGTTTTCATTGAGCAAATCAGTGACCAGCACAGGAAATAATTTCCAAACATGAGATAATCAAAAGCAGGTTTTCATCCTAGTATTTTAAATCATCAACATTCAGAAATGAGTTCAAGTGTTACTAGTAGTGCATATCATTTGGTCCAGATTGGAAGATGGCTAAGTTGATTAGCTTTGGTTTTCACTAATCAAGCAGCCTTCGCTGTTGACTTAGGCATCACAGTACAAAAGAAAACTGATTATGTACTGAACAACATATTGTCCACAAATCTAAGGTGCTGCTTCAAACCCGTGGAAGGAAAAAAAAGGTTGTCAATATCATTAACACACACTTTTGAAAATGTTAAACTGTGTTGCAGTTTACTAAATATTATTCACTAAATGAACGTTTGTACCAAAAGCAACATCAATACCCCCAGCTTTCCTCACATTTAACAGTCCTTAATAACCTTTCCAATTTCACATAGTCGTTAACATTAAACTTTCTGTGCAAATGGCTTTAAAAAAAAGTTTCGTGTGTGTGTGTGTGTGTGTGTGTGTGTGTGTGTGTGTGTGTGTGTGTGTGTGTGGAGTTATCATTAACAACCACCTGAGATTCATGCACTTAAATGTTAGTCTGGTACTTGTAATCCCGCAGGGTGTATTCATGGATGACTCCATACTATTGACTCATCTATGTTTGGTGGCATGGCTGTGTGCACCAAAGGGTGGCAGGTCACATGGGCCTAATCAGCCAGTAGATTTACGAGAAAACGGTCACGTGGTCACAGACCCATTCTCACTTCTATTTGATAGCTAATGTGTTCCTCTCCACGGCTAGCTGATGGACTGAAGACAGCACTGCACCACATCTCTTATATCTGAATATTCCCTGGACTGACTGTTGTGCCTTCATGATGACTAGGGCTACTTGGGATGTGAATACAGTGATTTCCACCCATTACCATCAAAAGTTCTACTTTGGTTGACTGTAATACCATTTGGTCAAGAGAGTGATTTTTGCCTTGACCACGAGTGGTTCCCACACTCTAAATTCAAGTTTTTTAATTAAAAATTGTTCTTATTGGTACTCGAGAATTCACATGCTACATAACTTATAAACAATGTGTCATTTATTCTGTGGTAACTGTATTCACTAATCTGTTAATAAGTCACTTGTGAACTAAATGGAGAACAACAAAATTGTTAAATGAGTGCAGTAATCTATGCAACATACAGCAATTTTGAGTAGATCTTTGTTGTACAACTGTTTTGTAAACTTTTTGGTGACTTGTGTTTCAACACACGAGTGATTATGTTTAACTGTTCACCAAGAGGGTTGGGTTGGGTTGGGTTGTTTGGGGGAAGAGACCAAACAGCGAGGTCATCGGTTTCATCGGATTAGGGAAAGAAGTCGGCCATGTCCTTTCAAAGGAACCATCCCGGCATCTGCCTGGAACGATTTAGGGAAATCACGGAAAACCTAAATCAGGATGGTCGGACGCGGGGTTGAACCTTCGTCCTCCCGAACGCGAGTCCAGTGTGCTAACCACTGCGCCACCTCGCTCGATGTTCACCAGGAACCAGACTGAATTACAGATACAAAAATATCTGCTTTGCCAACCTTAAAAGGAATTACCTTTTGTCATTACGTGTTCATAGAAATTGAGAGGAATAATACAGAATTTCTCAATTACATACACAAAACATCAGTCAGCTTGCTGAATGCTTCCATTGTTGTCTCATAAGGGTGATTGTGAAGGTTTTTGACAAACTTCCATACTGCATAAGTTGTATTTTCTGTGAACAGATCCAGCTCGGCAAAGGATCGATCTAGAACTTGGCTCTCTGGCTGGTCCAGAATCAAGTACAGATTCTTATCCTTTTTGGACCTGAAAAACATGACATTACTGTGAGAAATATATTCTTCAAGCAAAAAGCAGCAATTAACAGATTGTAACACTTATGATCAACAGAAGCTGCAGGAAAGACTGGAGTCTGGCAAATCAATATGAATATTAACCTTACATGGCAGAGTCTGAAATTCAAAACTGTAAAAACCTGCCAGAATTCAAGACTGGAATTCCTTATGACTACATGGCATTTTAACATGTTTTTTGCAAAGAAAATAATATAATTTCTCGAGAGGTTCTAAAGAAATATAGCAAGCCCTTAACCAGTCTTCCAGTACAGATTACAATTGCTCAATATCATTCATATAATCCATTATGGGGACCTTCAGACATGCTACTTCAACATTAAAATCAGCAAACCACTATTTTTGTCATGAGAGTGGGAGTAGTACCTTGCAACATGCAATCCCTAATGAGAATAAGACATATTACATTGAATGAATTGAATTAGCTAAAATTATTTCATATTTCTTAATAGTTATCTTCTGTTCAATTGTGTCTGTAAAAGAGCAAAAAAAAAAAAATATCTTGGCCTGGCAATTAAAGATTTTAGGGACACACAGACATTTCTGTCCTGTCGGAGTCCCGTTTCAGGGCAATGCACTTTGCATACATTTTTACCAGTGAACATGTGCCACTTCAAGAATTCAATCATGGGAAGTTTATGGAATACCCATACCTCTTCAATGGGATCTAAATGTTCTTGGTTCTCCATTGCCAAACGATCTTTGGGGGCACATCCTTTGTCTCGATAATGGTGGTTCCATCTTCAACAATCTTAGTGTCTCAAGCATTTATCAGCTAATCTGCCCAGAATAATTCCATATTTATAACCAGTTACTCTTTTACCATTTTCATGGTGTAAGCATGCAGCACCTTACTCTTATACAGTCTTCGGGCTGAGTGAGTAATGCGGTGAATAATGTGGGGATTCTATCTTTTCCAGAAGTTATTCGGCAATTGCATGCTCTTTACTAGCCTGACCATGGTTGGGAGTCATTGCTGCTGTATGGTCTTCTATGACCGAAGTTCACATATAATGCAGTTTCTATCACATTTTCACTGAGATCTGCTCTCTAGATATGTAAAAAGTTCCACAGTCTCTTTTATGTCCACTGCTGATATTTACATATCTGAGTCATCAGATTACAAAGCTGTGCAATGTTACAAGGAAAAATATGCAGCTTTGCAAGCAAAATATCAAATACACAAGAAAGGGATGAACAGTACACGCTACACAAACAAGATCAAATTGACTGTACATATCAAACTTCTGCTGTCTCAATATTTTTTATTGCCTTTGAGCATATTGTCAGTAGTATAGGTATTGCATAGATTCTTGTACAATTATAAGTTTTGCACATTTCTGATCCCCATATTCATGAATAATGTCTTCGTGACGTGAAAGCTAATAGTGCATTACATAGGCGTCGGCAAATGGGGTCTAGGAATAAGGTGACTATGACAATGTGTTCATATAATCTTCTTTGATCCCTATGGTTACTTTTATAGGCATTTTATCAATTACAAAGCATCTGTCATGATCGACAAATATTCATAATTCAATTCCACAAATATCTTTGCAGAATACTTTAAACTTCAATCATTATAGTAAGAAGATAATTAAAACATATGGTGATACATGATTTTCACCATAAATGGAAATCACAAATCTGTTGCCAACAAGAAAAGAACTACAAAGCAACTGTTATTTTCTCACAAATAAAAGAAAAAGGTTATCTTACCTCACAGTCTTTAAATTTCCTTTCAACGCATCTACAAAACAATCTGCATTTCCATTCTGAAAGAAGAATGAACTGTGTACTGATCCATCTCTCTGCATTACAGTGAGCTGTTGCTTATTTCTTGTGACTCTGAAACTTTTGACATCCGATAAAGGAATTCGAAGACATCTGCTTTGTGCCTGACTATCAGCACTTGAAGCTATAACAAATAACGAAAAACTACACTGTTACGTAAGATCATACTAACAAGACTTAAAAATAAGAGTTTCATAACCAGAATAAAAGTAACACTCACAGCTCACTGTTCGAGTACGGTTCCCGACAGTATGTACAACAGACCAATCTTGGTCATGAGTCTCGGAATCAACAGACACCTCTGATGTTTTCCACTCAATAGCCTTTCCTGTGGGCTAAGTTTCATACTCAGTATTAGAAAGTAGTATAGTGCATGAATACTACAGGGTGCAGCAATGAAACTTGCAGATTTGAATGGGGTGCTGTAAAGGGATATATTGTAGGCCAAGAGTGGGGATGGTCTCATTCAAAGCAGTGGACTAGTAACTTCGTTTACCACTTGCCTAGCACCAAAACCACCTTTGCCAAATGTGCAACACAGGTGTTTGTTGCAGAGGTCTACTTTTTCAAATACCAGTTGATTGTCACTGTGTAGCATTCATTTTGTGCACACTGCAATATTCCTCACAAACCCCTTCTTTCTGCCAGCAAATCAGTTTTTTCATGGGTGGACAGCTTCAAGTCAACCGCGAATGTGCAAAGAGGAAAAATGCAGTTACTTCAGCTACAAAACATCGAAGCAGTTAGACACTAATTTTTTTTAAATTCATTGGCACTCAGTATGTAAGCATACATCTGACCAACTTTCTGATCATTATGAGGTCTATATTCATGATAATGTTAGTTTCCATTGGCAAAAGTTTGATGTTGAGCAAGAAATCAGTGTACACAATTATTTTGCACGGCAAAATACATGGAAAGAGCTGCTTGAGAAGTTGCCTCAGAACTTGCTAGTGTTTTTTGTGATGAGCTTTGTGAAGTCTTAGCAATTTGTTAACATATCTGAGAACTACTACTTACCCAGTCTTTAACAAACTGATTTTGGGAACGCATTTTTTCAGCAAGATGGAGACATGAGAAATGCAATGCATGTTTTAAAGGGAAGTTCTCTGGAGACTGGATCTTGATAGATTATTTTCTGAGATCAGAGCGCTTGCTCAATATAGCCTTTTGCTATTCTTTTTTTTAAATGAGGCTATATACAATCATCATTACCATCAGTTGTCTATGGATCTTTTACACCTGAAGGACAAAATTTGTCTAGCAATAGCCCACAAAACCAACAATGTGCTCAAAAGAGCTAACTTAAGAAATTGATGAAATCGATGTACTGACAATATACAGTATTTACTAGATATTTTTTAAATGTATAATTCTGATTTCCCAAATAAGTAGAAACACAAGAAGAAATAAGTGGTGCACTTTTTTTTTTGTTTTGTTTCATTGATCTTTTGAGTAATCAAGTTTCGCTGCTGCACCCTGAAATATGAGGATTGTATTGAGAGTCATGAGCAAACAGTTGATATAATTTTTATTTTATCTTAGAGCAAGTGTGTACATCACCATAATCTACAAACTTTTCTATTACTTTTCAACAATCTCCATTTCTTTGCACACTTTCCACACACTTATCCATGCATAAAAAATTCCTTTTCTGTAGATGTACTGCTTCTGGATGTCTTCCAACGTCTCATAGTATTGGACTAACAGCTGTTTTCTCACGGAACCATAAAGACGGTATAATGACAAACTGGGACAAAAAGGCAGGGTATGGAAGGCTAATTTTCTTCACAATGACACAAGCAGTGGGAGATCATGTACTACCATGGTTCAAGATGACTATCTTCCCAGGGCACTTATGGTATGATATATTATGGAGGTTCCAAGATGCCTGGACATAGTGGAGGGCATTTATGGTGTGTCCAGAATACAGGAGATCAAACAGAACGCAATACACTGCACCTCAGAAGACAACACCGATTAGTTTCCCAGCAGATCATATGGTTCTTGCTTTCTATTTTGATTGAGAATCAAAATTGTACCATTCTATACTCGGGTGTTTTCTTTCAGGTTTGTAACGAGAACTAGTTTTTATCATCTGTTGGAGTATTTGCTAAAAAAACTTCCTCCTCCATTTTGAAATCTCTAAAGAAATTTTAACACGATGGTTCTTCCCTGAACTTTGTGCTCTTGGGTCAATAAATGCCCCATGGACACAAATGTTTAGACAACCTACACTATCAATCAATCATTATGTACACTGCATCATACCCTACTGCAAGTTTTGATGTGATTTCATTCACAATGGCATGTCCATCATCTCTTGTGAACCTGTTAACTCTTCGTGTTGTGTATTGCACAGGCACTTCTATGGTGAATGTGAGGACAGTCTTAGAAGAAATTCCAAAGCAGCTTTTGTCCTTTTATGAGGAATTTAATGACAGTACACAATAAAATAAAATCTTAACAAGTTAATGACATCACAATATGTCATCACAGTGGAAAGTCTGTAGATTATGAAAATTTAGTCATTTTTATCAAACTTAGCACACTAATTTCAGTATGATCCTCATAATACAGTAAACACAAACATGACAAGGGGATATACACTTTCTACATTACTGTAATCTTTGCAACTGTAATGACTACCTCTTTTAACAATAAGCTTAACTGTAATTGAAGGTAATACTATACTGATATAGTTTGCATCACAGTGCTGACCAACTGCAAGCTTTCTAAACACATTACTTGACAAATGAATATGTTCAAAAATCATCTAGATTCAATTCTGTGTAGTATATTGGACAAGTGTTATTTTTATTTTCTTGTTTTATCTTTAGCCTTCCAAGGATCATCTCTCAATGATATAATAATTGTCACAATAATACAATGAAAATCCATAGCTCAAAACAGATAGAACAAAATGTTTTATGAAAATATTAACAAACTTAATATTTGATGTGTAGTAACCATCTACTGCTGAGCCTTTGGATTACTCGTTCACTCACTTTACCCAAGGCTGTGTTCACCAGCTGGGAAAGCCTCTGTCATGATTCAATATTCCATCACTATACACAATGCACTAATTCAGTTGGATAAGGGTAGTTGAAGCAATTTACGTGAAGCATGGAAAACCCAATACTGTTCAGAAACCAGTAATTCTGTAAGCCAAATTTCTTAATCATTGGGTCACCTTATATTGGGTGAGTGTGCAGGGGGCAGTAGGCAGATCAAGAATTCTCTTCTTGAACACCAAAATAAATTTAATATGCAAGCGAGAAGTATTGTATATGTGAACTATATGACTACAGTTCTCAGTTGTTGCATATGTATTTAGCACATCTGCACCTATAATTTGGGACTAAATGGCATCCACTGCACCCACAAAGAGAACAGTTTTATGTAAATCAAGCTAAACTACATCCATTTCTGAAGTTTGTGTTCTGAGTAGCATCTTACTTTCTGCGCACACACAAAAAGAAACACTGTTTCTGAATTAGTGTGTTTTCTTTGCTACACATTATCTCTCAAGCCCTTTTATGAAAATTATTCAGTGGAAAAAAAAAGAAAAATTATTCCCCTTATTATGGGTTACAGTCTCATCACTGCTTGATAATAAATGGACTCTCTTCGTTACTGGTAACAGTTTCTATGATACTTCAAAATTAAGTAATTTAATGATTTCCAACAGAACACTCTTGTTAATTCCCTTTTTTCATATTGTTTTTACAGATTACGGGAAGCAGTCTTAGAAATATACTAAGGGGATATTACTGCAAATGAAGTATGCAAGTTCCTACAGAGTTTTTGAAAATGAATCTTTCAACAAGACTTTCTCTTTTGTATTAGAAGTGGCAGCCACTGCTTGAATTTATGTGGTAAGGCACAATGGAACAAACTGAAATATCTCAGAACTGTGAATTTCTATAGGAAAAATCAGCAACTGTTGTCCAGGACCCCAGTGTAGCCAACACAACCCCCCCCCCCCCCATTTTTGCGGGCTGCTCACAGAAAAATTTTCCTGACACAAAAAAGGATAAAAAATTGTTAAGAGAGTACCAGTGCAATCATCCACCACATTTATACTCAAAAAATTGTGTATTGCCAGCTCTCTGCATTTTAATTCTAAACAGTATACTTCAGATGGGGGGGGGGCGGCTTGTTTAAGAGTAAAAGCCACAAAACAATTTAACCTCCTCCTCTAGAACATTAAATTAACACCTAATTTTTGACTGCTGTTGTAGCATAATGGATAGTGTAAATGACTGGATAAAGAAGGTGGTAGGTTCGATTTTTTTAACATTCCTAATATTTTTTTAAGAAATTTTTCCTAATTTTTATTTTTCTTCAGTTATTTGCTTCAAATGTAATAATTTTAAATTTTCTAAGCCTTTAGCAAGTTATTGTAACCATTGTATTAACTTTCTTATTTGTTCTCATTTCTCCCTTGGGCTCAAAATCATTGGTGGACTTGCAGTTACCAATCACAAATCAATTCTTTTTTGTTTATTTTTTTTCATTTTCCTCTCACATTTGCTTTGCGAGTCTGCAGCAAATAGTACTGATAAGAGGCAATTACAATCCAAACATTCTTAATAATACCAATCAAATGGGTTGCAATTACAAATCAACGTAACATCTACCACTGGAATTTCTGGGATCAAAAACAGTGTAATGCAAGAGAGATTTGGCGAAAGCTACACATTCATATATACCGCAATATACATTGACATTCACAAGGGGATTGCTGGCACAAGTGTTCTTACATATGCTGGAGGCCAGAAATAAACTTAGACCTAAAGCTGCTAAAGAAATTGAAAATTTGGAGTCAGAATACTGAAACGTGGCCGTCACCTGCTCAAAATCAGGAAAATTAACGAAAGCTGTACAGACAATACGTGCAACCTATAATGAAACCATACATTAAAGACAATGACTTTGTAACTAGTTTATTCAAGGAGTGGTAAGATGGTCAACACTTTATACAACAAAATATTGGTGAACAGTGTTGGAAATGCTACATGCACTGTCAAAATCCCTCCTCAAAACTGTACTCTTGCGTCAGCCATGTGACATATATTTTTATTGTCAGGTGAAAAATATTATTAAAAGATGCCAGAGCACACCTGAATTACTTCAAGATAAATCTGAAATTGCTACATGTGAAGACGTAATCAAAATACATTCCACTCTTCATCGGATTCTTTGTCCACCAGTCTTTCGAAACATAAGGTATGCCTGGTATGGATCGAAGATGCAGTGAAAAGACATTATTTCATAACATGAATGAGGTGTGCTTCCCATTGAATTTGATGAAGAAACTATGCAAATGCAGAAAGATAGCTTTTATAGTTTGTCCATTGTGCAAGAAAAATTTATGTTTCAAATGTTTGTATGACAATTACCACCCAAAAAACTGTACCTCTCACAATGGAAAATATTTGTGACTGTAGCACTGTCAATATGAATACTAATAACTATTTCACTTTTCTGTTGCTTGATCAGTATTTTTAAATGACTAAATATTACAATACATAAATAAAAAAGAATTAAAACCCTATGGACAAAGATTCCAAATTAAAAAAGAATGGCAGGAAGACAATACGAGAGCAAATAAAGAATACAAGGATTAGAAAATTGAAAGATTTACATTTGAAGCAAATACTGAAGAAACTAGAAATTTTTTTAAAAAAAGAATCATTAATGAATGTGACAAAATTCCAGCCGCCACTTCAGTTTCCTAGTCTTCCAAGCTATCCATTATGCTACAACGGCAGTCGAGCATATGGCATTAATTTAATATTCTAGAGGATCATGATAAATTGTTTTTCAGCTGTTACTCATAAACAAGGGCCCACCAGGGTGAACATCTTTAGGGAGTGATACCTGGGTTCTTAACCTACACCACCCTATAGGTGGTTGCAAACAGTCAACTGCACAGCTGGGGACATCTCCTTTTAAGACAGACATGAAACCAACACACACTGTAACACTACAAGTTTACAAGTCAAGTAGTTCCACAGATGACATTGAAATAATGTACCTATGACGTGATAAATGAAATTATACTGGTGGTTAAGGGAGACCAAAGTTTGTGAAGGGGGACTGGAATTCAATATTAACAAGAGGAATAGAAGGAAAAATAGTATGGGAATATGGACTGGGTAAAAGAAATTAACCAGGGAGAACTTTACTCAGGGCATAATTTGATCATCACTAACACTTGATTTAAGAATCATGAAAGAAGATTCTTTAAATGGAAGAGACCTGGAGACACTAAGGTCACAGGTTGATTGTATAATGGCAAGACAGATTTCACACCTAGATTTTAAACTGGAAGACACTTCCATGGGCAGATGCAAACACTGACCATGATTTATTGGTTATGAACTGCAGATTAAAAGCAAAGAATTTGCAAAAGGTTGCAAGATAAAGAGATGATACCACAGGTAACTTTGAGAGATGAAACAGTGAAGGCTGCAGTGGACCATACAGGTAAAAAAGATAAGGCCTAATAGAAATTCTTGTATCTCTCATAAGATACTGAATTTCATTGAAAAGGAATGGAGATGTCCAAGAAATGAGATTGACCGAGACTGCAAAACAGCTAACAAGAAATGGCTAGAGGGAAACGCTACTATACAGATGCACACACAACTAAGGAAAAGACAAATGCTGCCTATAGGAAAATTAGACACATTTGGAAAAATGAGAAACAGCTGTATGCCTATTACATCTCCAATGGCAAGCCAGTGTATTTATAGGACAGAAATGCAGGAAGAGCCAACCCTCCCAAAGCCCCACCAACACACACCACTATATAGAACAGTACTCTTCTTTCAACTTTATAAACAGGTAAAACTAGTACAAAGTTGAAAAAATTACAGAAATGTGTGACTGCTGACAGACTAGAATAATCAGCATTCTATTAAAACAAGAAAATCTTAGTGTTTTGGGCATCCAGCAACCTCTCTTAACTGCAGAATGCTTACAATATTCATCCGATTGTTACTAAAATGGATGGTTGCTGGTTATCCAACAAGAGCACCAAACTGCTAGGATACTCTAGGCATGTGGACAAGCAAGACTACATTGCTTAAGACTTTACTTGCTTATATACTGGTATAGTAAAGCGAGACTACATCGCATAATACTTCACTTGCTTATATACTGGTATAGTAAATAACTATCACTAGACTACCTATTTGTTGACACACACATCGTCTCTGTAAAATGAAACCAAAACTGCCTGTACAAAACTAATTAACAACAGGAGCTTCAGAAGTATAAACCTCTTTAACCTAGATGTGGCTGGCTTATTACTAAAACAAACAAGGAACTTATCTCTTAATGTTTTAAGAAGTCAGATACCTCAAAAAATTCAAAATATACTCTACATTTAACCATCCTCTTCTAAAACAGAGACAAGAGTAAATCCCCAGATAAGTAGAGAATGTTTTAGTCAGTAAATAAAAGACACCCAGTTAAATATATATAGTATTTAAAGTGATACACCATTTCTTTCATATACCATTTTGATCATCACACTGACGGACTTGTGTATAAAAGAGCACTATTGGTGAGACACTTATCAGACGAAATTGTTCTGCTGACTACCTGCAGCTTGTTTTCTGCTACTTCCAACCACTGTTTCCCAGAGACATACAATCCCATTACTCGGCAGTGATTTGATAGAATGTTGTGGGATTGCACATGACATTTTGAATTCCTACTACCAAGTAGCATGTTAACCTTTTCTTTTTATCTGCTACAAAGCATTTTGGATATTCGGAATTACTTTTTCCTGGTGGGTTCAGTTGCTACACTGCTGTAATGGGATACAGTGATGGCTTCTCACTCCTTCCAGTAAGTTAAGAGTGTGCACACTTCTGTGCACTAATTTGTTAGTTGCTGGGCAAGGAGAAATCCGAAATCGTGACCAGAGAAAACAGTTGACAATTTGAGTGTATCCCTCCAATTTGACACAATATACATATAATAAAATCAAGAAACACCATTGAAATAACTCCTTCAGACACTAATACACAAATAATGCTGACACAGCATACTAAGCACCTTATAAATATTCTTTATAAAAATCCATCAGAAAGGACTTGTCAGTGCCTTGTGCTCATCTGCTGTGGCAGATCTTTGATTTTATGAAATTTGCTCTTACATATTACTGGTCTCATACCCACATTTGTCAAAAATTCACCCCCAGGTACCTCTGCCATCCACCACACAGTAGTTTATGGAGTACATAGTATGTAGATCCAGAAATTTACATCATTCTTCTTCTGCTCATTCTTTCAGCCCTTCAATGGTCAGGCGCAATCACCAAATTATGGCTGTTAAGGTTGGGTGAAGAGAAGGGGATTGCAAAATAATATATGACCAGAGTATTTAATGGAGATGACATACTATTGTAAATCATTATGTAACATTTGAAACACTTTGCTAAGGTACACAATTCTCTCAGATAGCGGGGTCTGATGCATCACTAACTACACATTAGTGGGAGCACTGCTTGCAAAGAAAGGACTAAATATGGCTTTGCAAATATCCTTGCATACTCTATTTGAAAAGTGATAAAATCTGTCATATTTCAAAGATGTTTCAGGTAAAATGCAAATTATTGGCTTTGGCCAGTGACAATAATAGCTGCTATCACCTCACCTATTGGTGAATATGTTCACAGTTTTGTCATTAGCTGGCAAAGTCAACAAATTTAATATCTATACACTGATCGTGGTGATACACTGATCTTTAGCTTAACCCAAAGTATAAGTTAGATTGGAAGGGAAGAGTTCAGTTGTGAGTTGGCGAAGCCAATGCATTTGATACTAAAACAACCTGGTTGTGGTGTGAGGGAAAGCGGTTAAGACCATTTGGGAAGGGGGGGGGGGGGCAGAAGGAGAATACAATATCCCATGTCTTATGGGATTTCCCAGAAACAAATAGTAGTAGTAGTAGTAATTATAATCAAATGATATCACAATTTAGAGCTACATGATTGTAAACAATGTCCCCACATGCTGCAAACAGATAAAAGCTATGACTTTATATATGAATACCTGTAATCTGTTTTTGAAGGCTGCTGTTTTGAAGAGTTTGTTTCTGAGTAGTCAACTGATCAACATGCGAGAAAGAACATGGTTATGCTCTACAGGTTTAACCAAAGTAACCAAGATTTCCAAAAACTATCCAAATCATTAGAAGTTTACCTAATTAGCAGCTTGCAAGGAAGTGGCTTATTGTATGGGTCTCAATAGCTTATCATAACTGCAGATGTCTCCTCACAGCTTTATATAATCTAATACAGTCTATTAACTAATGACATATCATGTATTAAAACTGAATAATCACCTTTCAACAATTTTAGAAGCCTACATAAACACCTATGTAACTTAAGAAACTTTAACTTATCAAACAAATGAAGATACTGATAAGCTTTAAAGACAAACTAATACAAATAATTTTGGGATCAATTGCCTCAATAAACAGGCTGTCTTGGTCTTCAGAACAGCTAGTGTCATACTACCTAGTGCAACTTTGTATGGGGAGAATTTAATGGCAGTTCACAGGTTTCAACTTTCACTTTTAGTGAGAGGGGATTGTTTCATTTTGAATACAAACCCATCTTTAAAGTTCTATTTATCTGTGCTAAAAGCGATACAAATTAATGATACACCTACCCATATTTTCAATGAAAGGAAAATGGCGATTCAGAATGACTCCAGTAAGCACTGCATTAGTGACCATGTAAATAATGTGGTAATGATGCCCAGGTTTTAACTGTTGTTTTTGTGGGTTAGGATGTGTACCAACAATTAAAGAAGAGAAAGGATGTGCTGGCAGTGTCATTAACATTCTTTCAGTCATTGTATTCAGGAAGTGGAATGCACAGCTTTGAATATCTAACACCACAGCACAGAAACTGTATTTTCCCTAGTCAAAATGGTATCTGCTTGGCCTTCACCGCAAGCTGTCACAAGTTTTATGAACAATGGAAATATACGGTGTACCAGTCGGCAAAAAGTATGACGACATGTCAACGAAATATTTTAAGTCTCCATAATAACAATGTTTCTGACTCATGTTGGTCAATTTGTTTTCTTTGTAACTAAACGACTCCATTACTAAGAAACCACAACAGCGTTGACTAATTAGAAGACATAAGTTGCTGTGTACAAACGACCTGTGACCTCTGGTGAACATATCACTAGCCTATGGACTAACAGTGCAATGTGCCAACCATGTAACTTTGTAGTAGCCTTGTCAACTTCGTGCATTAACTATTACACCCCAGCTGTAACACTTACAAATTCCACAATACTCAAGGTGCCCAAACTATGGCCGTCATCATCTTTTCCATGACTTCCATGAATCTTCAACAGCACTCCGTGGTGGCTGTAGAGATCCTAAAAATGTCAGAAGAATATAATACTTCTGCACAAGTAACGCCATCACCGTAGAACGCAATAAATTTATTTCAGGAGAGATGACAGTACGTAACACTCACAGTTCCATTTCCATTGTATTCTTCCATATCGAAAACTATATGGATAGACGTCGCAATCCGTTTCTTCACTATTCACTTAACTTTGTTTACTATCTGCCAATATCACCTTTTCCATCTACATGACACTCATGACGCAACCACATGTACAAGGATCACATGACCACAAAGTTTACGGGTATCAGTCGTCTCCACTTATCGACTTAATGCTAGCATCTCTGACTTCCACATCCATGAGTCCTAGGGGAAAAAAATAAAATACAACTAGCCTAGCTTGCTGAAATAATCTTCGATTTCTTAAAAAATAAATCTTATGAATACCTCTCAAAGTCAAGTTTTAAGTCTATAGTTTTTCTTGCAATCTTTCAGTCTTTACTACTGAAATTTGGTATTCGCATTTACTTTGCTTCAATTTTGGACAAATTTTCAAACAAAATCATGTAATTCATAACAGTTTCGTAAAAGGACTCTGAAAATGAGGTTAGTCTATTGTTGATTGACGTGGAAACCTTTAGAGTACCACACAAAGATACCAAAGATTTATTTTTCTCATTTTATAGAGTTCTAAAAATTGGAGCAAAGCAAACCCTGGTGTGAGTTACTTTGATCCACTTAATATAAACACTATTTTGATACAGGACAGTAGTTTGGGCAATGTTACCCTCTTTAAAATTTATTGTCTTACCTTATATAGTAAACCAACATTAATGTAATTTTTGGTATTAAAAGGACAAAAGCAATAAAAATTCAGGGTAGCGTCACTTTTTTTAAATTTAAGACGTAAAAAAAGTAACAAACGTGAACAAAATTTAGGTATTTTTGTTATCAAAGAAAAGGAAAAAGCTTCATAAGTTATGTTGGTCTGACAAAATGTCAGCATCTATACCAGAGAAATACAGGAAAATATTTTGCAAAATTCATCACCATCGACCAACTCTGGCACTGAGAAAATGGCTCTTTCGCTTAAGCATTTTGATAGAGTCATAACTATACCACCCAATTTATGAAAAAGTACATCTTTGTTTACAGGCTATTTCCAGTTGCCGAGCCATGACATCAAGATATTCATGATCGCACCAGCTTCGATAAAACTTGCAATAACACCAGGGTAATGTTTATTTTCGCATTGCATAACCAGAAATAGGGCAATTGCTAGCTAATTGATTTCAGTTTTGCACTTTTGAGAGGCTCTCTGCATTATCAGTAGATGTTGCTGAGCTTCCATTTGAATTCTTTTGTGTGGTTGCCAATCTTTGTCTGAACTTTCATGAAGAATTTGTTCTTTAACAGGCCTTCATCATTAAAGAATCAAGCACTGTCTGGATATCCTCTGCTTAGGTCATTCACTAGTACCTGCATTGGATTAGAAGAGCTTTGTGACATCTCAAGCACGTGTTCCGTTTCTAACCGATTTCCATCTTTATATCAGGTTTTCTATGGTGTAAACTGCAGGGAGGTCCTAGCTTCTGTTTACACACATACCATATTATAACAGCATTAATCGTTTAGCATTGCTCAATTTCAGCATAATAAGATTCATCCCAAGCTGAATCAGGTCTAGAACAAGTAATGAAAATCCTTTGGAACTACTTTGACCCACGTTGTCAATGGTGCAAAGTTGGTCCATTTTTCCCACAAAATAACACTCACAGATATTTTAGATCATACAGTTATCAATTACATCTCAATTACAATCTTCTGGGTATGACTTAGATAATAACTAATTTTTGTACATAAATAAATGTCATTTGCCTTCTGCTTCAGTAGTTTTCTGTTAGGAAAATATCAGTTCTTCTTGACAAAAATTTCCTAAAAAATACTGCAATACACAGTACAGATTTAGTCGGCAGTAAATATTCAAGAAACGAGTAGCAGAATAATTCAAACTCATGAACTAGTAGAAAGTATCAATTGGTAGAGAGAATAAAAACTGTTCCAAACTGTTTATTAGAATAGGTGATAGGTAGGAATGAATCTTTTTTCAGAGTTGAAGCAAAATTTCCCCCACAAGGGGGAGGGATTATGTACTTAATTAATTAATTTCATGTTCCATAGATCATCTGAATGACAAATCAAAGTGATCTCGAAGAAGTTTTTTATATTCAAATTAAAAATTATTTTGTAAATATGGCTACAAGCTATTGATTTTCAAGCATTTTTGTCTTTTTTTAACATACAGATGCGAGGTATAACTCCTACGACTTTTTACACATAACAATAAAAGAAATACCTCTGTGAAGTAGAAGCAATTATCATGGAGAAACTTTTTGAATTTATTTCCAAATTTTACTTTTGCTTTCTGTCAGAAGTTTTATGTCACTGGGTCAGTGATCAAAAACTTTGCTTGGAGCATTGTGTACCCCTTCTCGTGCTAAAAAAACCACAATATGGCATAATGGATGTCATTTTTTCTATATTGTATTGTAATAATGTACACCACTGATCCTTTTAAAATGTAGTCGACTATTTACAACAAACTTCATGGGGAAGCACACATACTGTGAAGCAGTAGTCAAATTGCCTAAATGCTTAAACAGATGTCTTCATGATGATCATAGGTGAGCATCATATATTAGTCTTATAGCACGTTTTTGATCATTGAAGAAATTCCTTTTTAAAGACAATACACAAGAACATTATTCCGCACATCACTGAATCAAAATGGGCAAAATATATCAACTTACAGATATTTGAAGAGCTCTTCTTGGGTGATCAGCCAAGTGGTGGTGTCGTCTTGTCACAACGTTTCAATGAGTTTTGTACCCATCATCGTCAAACGAGTTGTAAGGATGCTGTGCTGCTCATATCTGTGTAGTTACTTGCAGGCAGTCCAATCATGCACCTCCGGAAACGGGTGCTGAGTGGCGTGCCCGTTGGTGGGGGATCACTGTGCGGATGCTGGTGGGGCACCACGGCGCGACTCTGGTGCAAGCGTCAAGTCATGGTCGCTGTCCATTCTGTCAGCGGACGCCGCCATCTTCCGAACATAGCTTTCCTTATGTATCTCCTTAATTGCGGAATCCCACTCTGGGCTAAGGTCGAATCCCCTATCTCGGTTGTCCAGATTGTTGTGGAGACGTATTTCCACCGCCTCCTTGAAGACAGAGTCCCAGAATCCGTTGGCACTGCATATCTTCTTCGTTTCTTCAAAGCTGAAGGTGTGCCCCTCGTTAGTGCTTTGCTCTGCTACCACGAACTTTCTTATTTGCCATAAGAAATGTTTGTTTGATGTTTGTTCGATGTACTGCCTTCCACATCTGCACTCGATACTGTAGATGCCAGATGTCTGTAATCCTAAAGGGTCTTTGGTCGAGCCCAATGTGTCCTTTACTTTTCGCATTGCATGGAACATGGCTTTTATACTGTGTTTTTTCAGTATACTAACGGTTTTGGCTGTTGGCGAACCAGCATAGCGCACCCAACTCTTCTCTGTCCGCAACACTCAAGTGTTATCTGAGTCTCGCTGTTGCTGGTTTTTCGCAAAATTTCCCGCAGATGCTGCAACTCCTATGGCAAACTCCCCCTAGCACAGATGGAGCTGACTCTATGTACTAACGTGTTTAGTACAGAGTTGTGTTGTGCTGGCTAGTGGCAACTCCGAGCATTAAGATAAAGGCCCATGTGCATCTTCTTCCTGTAGACCAAGTGTCCCAACGTATCATCCGGATTTCTCTTGATTAAAATGTCCAGGAAGGATAGACATCCGTTCTCTTCTACTTCCATAGTGTACTTGATATTTTCTTGAGTGCCATTGAGATAACGTAGAAACGTCTGTGGGTTTTCCTTGCCATGTGGCCACACCGCAAAAGTATCATCAACGTATCTATAGGACACCTTTGGTTTTAGGTGGGCGGTATCCAGTGCTACATCTTCAAAGTCCTTCATGTAAAGGTTGGCAATACCTGGAGCTAAGGGGGAGCTAATGGCAACCCAGTCCATTTGTTCATAGAATTTCCCACCACATTTGAAATAGGTGGTAGTTAGCACATGATGGAAGAGTCTCATTGAGTCTCCACCAAAGTGTCCCTTGGCACTAAGGAATCGTCGAGCGACACACGAGTGAAAGGGAATGTAGCATCAAAGCTGATTAATAGGTCGTTCTCATCTATGCGCAGCTCCTGGAGTAGATTAACAAATTCTGTCGAGTTCTTGACGTGGAGTGGGCAGTGACCCACAAGTGTTTTAGTAGTTATGCTAGATGTTTGCTTGCCCCATATGTTGGTGAGATTATGGTGTTCAGTATCAGACATAGTGGAACCTTCTTCTTATGGATCTCCAGAAGGCCATATAGTCGTTGAGGTGTCGGTGCTATGTGGTAAAACCTTCTGATGGTGTTTCTGTCTAGTACCGAGCTGCTGAGAAGATCTATGGTCTTACGACCAACTGCAGTAATTGCAACGTTTCGATGAGTTTTGTACCCATCATCCTCAAGCGAGGTGTTGGGATGTTGTGCTGCACATATCTATATAGTTACTTGACCATTGTGCTCTTCTGCAGGCGAAACGTTGCGACAAAACGGCGCCATCTCTGGGCTGATCAGCCGAGAAGAGTTCATCAATGGATGCCGGGAAAGCCTGCAATCGCATTTGTCACACCTTTACGGGGAGGACATCCAACGCAGCTACAAGATGCTGCAGAAACCATGAATGAAGAAGGAGAAGCTGCTCAGCAGGTTGGCCTTCTTGCTAAGTTGTTGGGATAAGAATGTGATGCTGCAGTTTTCTAACCTACAGCATCTCATCAGCAGAGGCATGACAAAATCCATATTACGATGAACCAGTTCAGCACTGGTATAGAAGCATATCCGTATTACTAGAATGGAACTCGACAAGAACACGAGAAATTTGTTCTCTCACCACTTGTACCTGGTTTCCATTCAGCCAGCACATACCTGGGAGTGGCTAGATGGCAACAATTATGCAAGTAGTGAGCTCCACAAGATGAAAGCCAGCGAGAAACAGTGCAACAAGTTTCTCCGCCTTACAGGGGCTTGGCAGCAGGAAGACAAATCAAACAGTGTGAAGACCAGCATCAACCTGACTGAGAGAAAACTGGATGAACCAACACTCTCCGTCCTGTCAAAAGGATTGAACATTGCTCCAGTTCCTAGAACTTTACCAAACCGTGACATCATCAGCAATGTTGAGCAAGTCACATGTGAGCTCTCTTCGGAGACCAATGAAGAAGTGAGGAGGGGGACTTGCAGAATACTTGAGAAAGCCGGATTGCGAAAGAACAACATTTCAGCAGCAGTACACAAGGCGCTGAAAGCCCTCCGTGACGATCAAGGATATAGTGGGCTTAGCAGCAGATAAAGACAATGCGACTGTACTACTGCAGACAGAAGATTGCTGGCAAAAGATCCAGACTTTGCTGCAAGACCCTGCATACAAATAAGCGAAGAAAGAAGGGACAACTGCAGTCACATGTAAGACCACAGATCTTCCCAACATCTCTGCATTAGACAGGAACACCATCAGAAGGCTTTAACCCAGGGCACCGGCGCCTCAACGATTATATGGTTTCCCGAAGATCCATAAGGAGAAGGTTCCACTATGTCTGATACTGAACATCAGAAACTCACCAAGATATGGGACAAGCAAACATCTAGCACAACTGCTAAAAGCACTTGTGGGTCACTGCCCACTCCACATACGAAATCGACAGAATTTGTTAAAGTACTCCAAGAGCTGTGCATAGATGAGGACCTACTAGTCAACTTTGATGTTACATCCCTTCTCACTCACGTGCCACTCGGCGATTCCTTAGTGTTTCTCAAGGGACACTTTGCTGGAGACTCAATGAGACTCTTCCATCATGTGCTAACTACCACCTATTTCAAATGTGGTGGGAAATTCTATGAACAAATAGACTGGGTTGCCATGAGCTCCCCCTTAGCTCCAGGTATTGCCAACCTTTACATGAAGGACTTTGAAGATGTGGCACTGGATGCCGCCCACCTAAATCCAAAGGTGTCCTATAGATACGTTGATGACACTTTTGTGGTGTGGCCACATGGCAAGGAAAACCCACAGACGTTTCTACGTTATCTCAATGGCACTCATGAAAATATCAAGTACACTATGGAAGTAGAAGAGAATGGATGTCTACCCTTCCTGGACATTTTAATCAAGAGAAATCCGGATGGCACGTTGGGATACTTGGTCTACAGGAAGAAGATGCACATGGGCCTTTATCTTAATGCTCAGAGTTGCCACCAGCCAGCACAACACAACTCCGTACTAAACACGTTAGTACATAGAGTCAGCTCTATCTGTGCTAGGGGGAGTTTGCCATAGGAGTTGCAGCGTCTGCGGGAAACTTTCCATAAAAAAGGCTACAGCGAGACGCAGATAACACGTGAGAAGAGGCTCGCCAACAGCCAAAATCGTTAGAATACTGAAAAAGCATGCCAATGATGCTACTCCAAGCATGTGTTAAAAAGAATGTGCGCAATGGAAAAAACTGAACGCGAAAATGAAGATTTGTTCCTATCTGACAACCCCCTGGAGATCTTGTAATCTCTCAATGATGATATTACACTCCTGGAAATGGAAAAAAGAACGCATTGACACCGGTGTGTCAGACCCACCATACTTGCTCCGGACACTGCGAGAGGGCTGTACAAGCAATGATCACACGCACGGCACAGCGGACACACCAGGAACCGCGGTGTTGGCCGTCGAATGGCGCTAGCTGCGCAGCATTTGTGCACCGCCGCCGTCAGTGTCAGCCAGTTTTCCGTGGCATACGGAGCTCCATCGCAGTCTTTAACACTGGTAGCATGCCGCGACAGCGTGGACGTGAACCGTATGTGCAGTTGACGGACTTTGAGCGAGGGCGTATAGTGGGCATGCGGGAGGCCGGGTGGACGTACCGCCGAATTGCTCAACACGTGGGGCGTGAGGTCTCCACAGTACATCGATGTTGTCGCCAGTGGTCAGCGGAAGGTGCACGTGCCCGTCGACCTGGGACCGGACCGCAGCGACGCACGGATGCACGCCAAGACCGTAGGATCCTACGCAGTGCCGTAGGGGACCGCACCGCCACTTCCCAGCAAATTAGGGACACTGTTGCTCCTGGGGTATCGGCGAGGACCATTCGCAACCGTCTCCATGAAGCTGGGCTACAGTCCTGCACACCGTTAGGCCGTCTTCCGCTCACGCCCCAACATCGTGCAGCCCGCCTCCAGTGGTGTCGCGACAGGCGTGAATGGAGGGACGAATGGAGACGTGTCGTCTTCAGCGATGAGAGTCGCTTCTGCCTTGGTGCCAATGATGGTCGTATGCGTGTTTAGCGCCGTGCAGGTGAGCGCCACAATCAGGACTGCATACGACCGAGGCACACAGGGCCAACACCCGGCATAATGGTGTGGGGAGCGATCTCCTACACTGGCCGTACACCACTGGTGATCGTCGAGGGGACACTGAATAGTGCACGGTACATCCAAACCGTCATCGAACCCATCGTTCTACCATTCCTAGACCGGCAAGGGAACTTGCTGTTCCAACAGGACAATGCACGTCCGCATGTATCCCGTGCCACCCAACGTGCTCTAGAAGGTGTAAGTCAACTACCCTGGCCAGCAAGATCTCCGGATCTGTCCCCCATTGAGCATGTTTTGGACTGGATGAAGCGTCGTCTCACGCGGTCTGCACGTCCAGCACGAACGCTGGTCCAACTGAGGCGCCAGGTGGAAATGGCATGGTAAGCCGTTCCACAGGACTACATCCAGCATCTCTACGATCGTCTCCATGGGAGAATAGCAGCCTGCATTGCTGCGAAAGGTGGATATACACTGTACTAGTGCCGACATTGTGCATGCTCTGTTGCCTGTGTCTATGTGCCTGTGGTTCTGTCAGTGTGATCATGTGATGTATCTGACCCCAGGAATGTGTCAATAAAGTTTCCCCTTCCTGGGACAATGAATTCACGGTGTTCTTATTTCAATTTCCAGGAGTGTATTTCCTCCTTCTTACTCTTTAACATATAAATTACAACATGAAACATGAATGAATGAGTAGGTTCTAGTAACTACAAAATTATAAATAAAGTTTCTGCTTATTCATTTATTGTAGATTAAAACCTCGTTTATATATCACAAATGTTTATATATCAATGTCCAGTGGACATAACGAGATACAAATAAATTTCCTAACTAATATTACCGATCAATTGCCCAAATCTTTCCTTTTTACGGATACGCGATCTAATACAAATAACGCGTGAAAAATGACTGATGTCATCTAGGTACCAAACACTAGAAGACACTACTTTCAAAGATGATCTACAGTGCTGTGCAGCCTCAGTGGAAATAAACTTACATGATCACAGCTATTTAGCTTTATATCGCCAATAAGCTGAAGCAATTAGCAAAATCACCATATGTACTGCATCCGGTGCATCAGAGTGATGGTTCTCATACATGTCTGCGACGATGGAAGAACTCCAGTCACAAAATATAAAAAAAGACTAATTCAAAATACTAGAATGGCAGAAGGCGATACTCTGACTAGCATAATCTAATACTGTCTTCTCCTCTCTGTGTTCTACAGAAGACAAACGCGAACTCTCAGCCACAAGGACGGAATTCATATAACATCTCAATGTGAGTATAGACAGAAGTAGTGCTCTCAATCATTGAATGCTGTGTACTTAACATCGAATCCCTACCCAGAGGCGAAGTAGAGAATCGTATAAGTTCGCAGCAGTACAGTGTCTAACCGTTCACTAACAATAAAATCTCCTGAGAGCAAAGACAGCAAGTCCATCTATACCAACAAAAGCTGATACTGAACGACTATCTAACATGGGTGCTCAAAACGGAAGACCGCTTTCTCTTCATTGCTAGCTACCCAGCAAAGGGCCGGCCGGAGTGGCCGAGCGGTTCTAGGCGCTACAGTCTGGAACCGCGAGACTGCAACGGTCGGAGGTTCGAATCCTGCCTCGGGTATGGGTGTGTGTGATGTCCTTATGTTAGTTAGATTTAAGTAGTTCTAAGTTATAGGGGACTGATGACCTCAGAAGTTAAGTCCCATAGTGCTCAGAGTCATTTGAACTTCCCAGCAAAGCTCGCCCCCCCCACCCTCGTAACTGCAGAAGGTGAATCATATTCTCGAAACCACGGAACATCCTCACCCTCTACAGATTCTTCCAAACGCCGACCAACCATATTTTAGTCTTTTGACGTCCGGCGTGGAAAGTTTATGAGGAAATACCTATTCCCGTTAATTAGGAAGTCATTCAATGGTACACTTCTCAGAGTAAAAATCCTCGGAAATAACCCAGCTTGCGTGATTTTCGAGGTAATGCTTCCTCTTTCCTGTCTGTCGTGTCCAAGATTTTCAGAGTTTCCGAAGTATTGTCTGGGTATCCTTCTGGCCTCGCTACACAACTGGCCGGCCGCCGCTCTATCGTGCTTCAGCACTCAGGTGCCCCAATCTTCAGTCTTGGGCCTGTGTTAAACAGGACCAACACACCTGTGCGGGCTTTTCCACCCAGGGCCTGAATTATGCCTGCCGTTTCATTTCCACTGGCGTTACAAGCTCTGCTAGTATAGGCAATCATTCATTACGCCGTTTTGATAATAAAGACAAACCTTTCATGCAATAAGCGTTAACAACTATTTACAAGATGTAGGTGACAATGTCAGTCTTCTTTAAATATTCATATATGCGATGTACAACCAATCAAAAATGTTCAAATGTGTGTGAAATCTTATAGGACTTAACTACTAAGGTTATCAGTCCCTAAGCTTACACACTACTTAACCTAAATTATCCTAAGGACAAACACACACACCCATGCACGAGGGAGGACTCGAACCTCCGCCGGGATCAGCCGCACAGTCCATGACTGCAGCGCCCGAGACCGCTCGCCTAATACCGCGCGACTACAACCAATCAAATGATACCTAATTCCAACTGTAAATCATGGCAAAGTATGTAAGGTGCGAAATTATAGCCACCTTACACATGATATAAAAGCCATTTCCCACGCAACGTGGAATGTAAAGGACATATGTGGCTCGACCAAAGACCCTTTAGGATTGCAGATGCCGGGCATCTACAGTATCGAGTGTGAATGTGGAAGGCAGTACATCGAACAAACGCAACGGTGTATATCACGGCTGTGTACGGAGCACGTCAGAAGCGTGCGCTTACGGCAAATAAGAAAGTCCGTGGTAGCAGAGCATAGCATTAACGAGAGGCACACCTTCAACTTTGAAGAAACGAAGAAGATATGCACTGACAACGGACTCTGGGACTCCATCTTTAAGGAGACAGTGGAAATACGTCTCCACAACAGTCTGGTCAATCTGGATAAGGGATTTCAACTTAGCGCAGCGTGGGATCCCGCAACTGATACGTCAGGTACACTCCGTTCGGAAGGTGGTGGCGTCCGCGGACGGCATGGACAGCGACCAGGACTCGACGCCCGCACCAGAGCCACACCGTGGTCCCCTACCACCGGCCGCGCTGTGATCCTCCACCACCGTCGAGCCACTCGGCACCTTTTTCCGGAGGCGCATGATTGGCCTGCTGGCAAGTAACTCTATAGAAATATCCAGCACAGCGTCCTGACAACTCGCTTGAGGATGATGGGTATGACACTCATCGAAACGTTTTGACAAGACGACACCACCACTCTGCTCATCACCTGAGAAGAGTTCATCAGTGGAATACCCTGAGAGAGTCTTCAATCGATCTTACTAATATATCTCTCCCCAAGATTTGCAAATATTCTAAGCGAAATGTGACTGAAGTAAATTGTTTCAGAAGTTACAAAATGTGCTTTCATCAGTTTAATCTCATCAGTATGGACACCTTTGAATTCTGAAGTTTCCACCCTATTTATTATTTCCTCACCATGTGTTATACTTATCACTGGTGTAGTACCTAGATGTGCAGAACTGAATATATAATGTCTTTTTAAAATTCAGAGTGTGACAATGTGCAGAAACTAGTCAATGATGCTTTTAAGAACATTGCTTACCATTAGCTTTTAAGAACATTGCTTACCATTACAATGATATCGCTACAACGGCGGCACGAAGTTTTTCCCAAGTGGAGGGACAACCACGAAAAACAAAATGTGACTTATCCGCCGCTCGCATTCCCCTCAGGACAATTGAAACTAATTCCCGTTCTGGCAAGTCGACTAACAAGGCCAAATAGGCTATCTTAACTCTTTCCACTTATTGATGCAATTCCTCCCTACCTTGCTGCATCTACCAAATATAGCGACACTCGAACTGCTTACAAACTCCCGTGGTCAATCTTTCGCTGATCACAAGCTCCCTGAACTGCTGCAATGAAAACCCTTCTGCCATGGCCCTGGATACCAGAGACCTCAATTCGCCTCTAGTTAAAGGATACGATAGAGACAAAACACATCAGCGTGTTGCTCAAAGCGAACCAACAACCATAACAACCTTTCAATTTGCTCAAGTCGGTCTGTAGCAGATAGATACAGATGCACCAGGGGATTAGGCAATTAAGCAAACGCCCCGGCTAACCCCTCGGAGGACATAAGGGCGTTATTCCGGGGTTCGCTAGCGGACCATTCGGAAGATAACAAATCCTGCTCCCCTGTCCTCTTCCCATCAAGCTCTAACCATGTGACCTTAAACTGCAATTTATTGACCAAGGACGCCAATTCAGCGGTTGATTCCATATCACAATCCTCTAACTTTAACGCCCTTAAATCAGATATTCAGTTGGTTAAATGTATCAACTGTGCCTGCACCCTGTCTAGCTGACTGCCACTAGGTTGAGTGCCCTCTGAAAAGCCGATGTTGACCTCAAGATTCCTAACAGCTTTAAACAAAAACTCAATGGCTGCCTTTGTCTCAGCCACAACATCCGGCATGACGTCCACCGGCTGAAGAGCAGTAGCACACAAGCGGGCTGCTAAGTCCGGAACACTACCCTCAATAGGCTGGCGTCTTATCGCCAACTCACAAGTGACGTGGTCCCTCCTCAATAGGACGATCCCGGGGCACTGCCTGACCGCCATTACAGAGTTGATCACCTAAAACAGAACAGAATACCAAAGGCAGAAATCGTAGAACACTCACAGACATTAACAAATCAAACCAACAGCCACTGAAATGACGATATTACAATCGTAACCACGTTCTGCTGCCAGTTGAAACCTGGTGGTAGTCAAGGGAAGGCAGGATTTGGTTACGATTGTGGACAGGGCCTTAACCAGTTACTATTAGTTGCCTTTACAATTACACACAACTTATTTTAAAGCAGTAATTTCAGACTCAACAATAAATAAAAAATACCACATGTTATTAATGATGAAATAAACAACAGTGTAAATAATAGTGTTTTCAGTGAGTTACAATTTAGCAAATCACCATTAAATACAGACACAACAGATAGTGTTTTAAAAGCAAGCCATTGTGATCTGGGCAGAAGGCCTTACACGCCAGGAATGGCAATAAATTAAGAATTGTTTAAAACTCGCTGCAACTTACAAATTACAGGTATTGAAATATTAAAGGCAAGTCGCCACAAACACAGCAGACGGCTTCAGACGCCAGGAATGGCAGTAAATAAGGTTTTAAAGGCTTACTCCGTAAATACAAATACCAAATTTGAGTTTTAAGACAAATGTCCACAGTGACAGATGGAAGCCTTACACGCCAGGAATGGCAACAATATAAAAATTTTTGTAACCTGCTGTTAAACAGCAAATACAATAGCAAAGTTAATTAAAAAAAAAAAAAAAAAAAAAAAAAAAAAAAAAAAAAAAACAAGCAACTGATCCAGACAGTGCTCCAGGAATTGACCTCTGAGAAGGTCCGGCTACAAACACTTTCGCGAGCGATGAGATAGGCTGCCAAGAGTTGCATTCACTTCACAAGATGGTAACTCAGACTAACGAATGACTAATGATAATCTTGCTGAAGCTACCTGACGTCCGATAAACCAAATGCAACGATGGAACAATACGCCAAAGCCGGAACCGGCGGTCTGCACTACGTCCAGAATACTGTGTTTAGAGCCCCCAGAACGAGAAAGAAATCATTACCACCAGAGTAGAGGAATAACCAACCGGCCTACAATCAAGACAGCTGTCAAAACTACACGTCTTACCGTACAGCAGCGGCAAGGCTAGGAAATATACACTGCCGTTACATACACGAATCCCCAGGGCAGGTAACTGAGGCCTTAGTGGTCACCAGCCAAGAAAAATTACCACTGGTTCAACTTAATAAATTGTAACCAGTTGAACGCAGAAATAATTATAAGAAGTCGAGGAAAGCGATTCAGATCCGCCTTCCCCAAGAACTCCACTCGCTGCTCTTCGCCTCGGCGACATTACGAGTAGCAATACGAACCCAAGTCACTGGAGAATCGCGAAATAGCACACTTGTGAAGGTTTCTTTACTTGGATCGAAATGCACTCATCTTAAAGCTTGTTGGATCCGATTTACGACGAGGTCGTGCACTCTCGTGACCACAGCCCTTCCATCTGTCAGTCCATGCGTGCCGCCAGCAGTCCCGGCGTGTTCTGGGAATGCACAGACCTGGCTCCTCCAGAGTCCCCAACCGAATTCTTACACTCACAAGACCCGGAAAAACAACAGCGTCGCCCCAAAGATAGGGCAACAGTTACTACATATCGATAACCGCCGCTGCTGCCACTGGCGGACAGGCAACGCTTGCGAAACCGACTGGCGCCAGTCAACACGAGAAGAAGACAAACAACCCCAGCCGAGCTAACTAAACGATACCGCCTGGCCTGCAACAGAGGGCAGATATCTACAAACAGCACCAACGCGACCTGCAGCACGGCTCAGTGATACAAAAAACTTATGATAATTCAGAGTACTGATGGTTATTTACGAAGTGTTTATACTTGTTGTAGATAGATTACTCTGATACTTAAAATGTAAGCACGATTATCTTCACAGTATATCTTTTTGTAACAAGGTAATATTAAAATGATTATGGATATGACACATTTATGAAGCTGACTATCTTCTAAATTAAATATGACATTCTTCAACAAAGTGATCGGAAGGTTAGGAAATAAAGCAGTAAAATATTTGAAAAGGTATTTTTTGTTCATTTACTGACAATTTTAAAATAATACTTAATGTGACCCCCCATGAAACACAGATCTTGCTGTTGGTGGTGAGGCTTGCATACCTCAGTGGTACAGACAGCCGCACTTTAACTGCAAACACAATGGAGGCATATCTCTTGAGATCCTAGACAAACATGTGGTTCCTGAAGAGGTGTTCAAATGGCTCTGAGCACTATGCGACTTAACTTCTGAGGTCATCAGTCGCCTAGAACTTAGAACTAATTAAACCTAACTAACCTAAGGACATCACACACATCCATGCCCGAGGCAGGATTCGAACCTGCGACCGTAGCGACCGCGTGGTTCCAGACTGCAGCGCCTAGAACCGCACGGCCACTCCGGCCGGCTGCAGAGGTCTAGCAGCCTTTTTGATAGTTGCAGGGGCAGGGGTCTGGATAACTGACCGATCTGCCCTTTTATTATTAGCCAAAATGGCCCTGCTGTGCTGGTACTGTGAAGAGTTGAAAGCAACGAAAAACCATAGCAGTAATTTTTACCGGGGGCATCCAGCTCTACTGTATGGTTAAATCATGATGACACCCTCTTGGGTAAAATATTCTGGAGGTAAAGTAGGTCCCCATTCAGATCCTCGGCCAGGGACTACCCAGGAGAATGTTATTATCAGGAGAAACAAACCTTCTATGAATCACAGGGTCGAATATCCAATTCCTTGATTGGGAAGGTGGGTTAGAAAATTTAAAAACGATAATGTATAGGTTAAAGGTAGATGTAGTGGAAATTAGTGAAGTTTCATAGCAGGAGGAACAGTGCTTCTAGTTGGGTGAATACAGGATTATAAATACAAAATCAAACGGGGGTAATGCAGTTGTGGGTTTGGTATTGAACAAGAAAATAGGAGTGTGGGTAAGCTATTATGAACAGCATAGTGAACACGTTATTGTAGTCAAGACAGGCACAAAGCCCACACCCACCACAGCAGTACAAGCTTCTATGCCAACTAGCTCCACTGACAATGAAGAGATTGAAAACACATACGATGAGATAAAAGAAATTATCCAGATAGTTATGGGAGACGAAAATTTAATAGTTCTGGGGGACTGGTATACGATAGCAGGAAAAGGAAGAGAAGGAAAGATAGTAGGTGAATATGGACTGGGGGAAAGGAATGAAAGAGGAAGCCACCTGGCAGAATTCTGCACAGAGCATAATTTAATCATCGCTAACATTTAGTTTAAGAATCATGAAAGAATGCTGTATACATGAAATAGACCTGGAGACACTGGAAGGTTGCAAATTGATTGTACAGGATGAGTCACTAACTATTGCCACCAAGAATAACTCTGAAAGTATGATAGGATGGGAAAAGTTCGTGGGACAAAAGTTGCATGGGACAACGGTGTTTTTTGGTTGGTTTATGGTTGCTAGGTGGGGTCCCTTCAGAGATATGAAAGTCAACTTTTTTAAATGGGATGCTGTAGGTTGGTTATTGTTTTCTGATAGTGGCTATCAAGACGAATCCAATGATGTGTAACAGTAACTTCTTTGAAGGTCAATGAAGGTCACAAAAGTGCAGCAACGCCCATTTACAGAAGGTGTTCGAAGTGATGACCATTGGTATCAATGCAGTGCTGCAATTTTCTTATCATGGATTGAGTGGTATTCCTTATCACATCGGCACTTATCGAAGCACATGCTCTGACAATTCTCTCTCGCATATCTTCAGGTGTAGTTGGAACGTCTTTATAAACAATGTCTTTTATGAATCCCCACAAGAAAAAATCCAGAGGCGTCAAGTCTGGCGAACGAGCCGGCCATGACACATATCCTCCGCGTCCAATCCAATGATTTGGAAATTGTCTCTGCAGCTTATTTCTAGCCATCAACGAACAATGTGCTGGACACCCATCGTGTTGATGCCACATTCTGTACCTTGTTCCTAAAGGTATTTCTTCCAATAACATACCTACATGTTTCTTGCAGGAATGTGGTTTACTTCCCAGCATTAAGATTTCTTTCGACGAAATGGGGCCTATAGTTCATTCCTCAAGAATCCCACACCATACATTCACCGACCACAGTGTTTTGTATGCAACTTGCAGCCGCCAATTTGGATTTTCAGTTGCCCAATAATGCATGTTATGCAAATTAACATTTCCACGGTTTGTGAATGTAGTCTCGTCAGTAAATAAAATGAAATTAATAAATGTGTCATCCCTCTGAATCTGTAGTTGAGTCCGCCGGCAGAATTCAATGCGACGCATTCAATCCGTAACAGTTAATTTTTGGTGGAGACCAATATGGTAAGGATGATATTTATGGCGATGTAGAACACGAACAACACTATTCTGGCTCATGTCAGATTCCCTTGCGATTTGACGTGAACTAACACAAGGATCTCGAACCACAGTGGGAAAAGTACCAATTTTCGCTTCCTTGTTAGTAACTTCCCTTTGCCAAATACATTTCCGATGCGTTAAATATCCCAGTTGTTCTCAATTTATCATACACATATTTCAATGTACGACGTGTAGGGTGAGTATGTTGAAGATATCTGTCAGCGTATAAGTCTCTAGCTCTCACTGAACTTAGTTGGCTTTCTTCGTGAATGAGAGGCATATCGACCTGTTCTTCGCAGGAATACATAATTCACATTCGCTTGAGTCGACGATACTAGTCTTACCGTTCCTGTTAGTGTTGTATTGCGAAACTGTCGACTGGTGTTTACATGTCAATGGCAATTTAGATGGATACGCCGTTTTCGGCGAATATTTACTATTTGCACGATATACAAGAGAGAACTGTCAGAACATGTGCTTCGATAAGCGCCGAAGTGATAAGGAATACCACTCAATCCATGATAAGGAGAGTGCAGCACTGCATTGATACCAATATTTATCACTTCGAACACCTTCTGTAAATAGACGTTCATGCTACCTTTTTTACCTTCGTTGACCTTAAAATACCTTACTGCTACACATCGTTGTATTCATCTCGATAGCCGCTATCAGAAAATAAGTACCAAGCTATAGTATCCCATTTAAAGAAACGGAGTTGACCTTCATATCTCTGACATGACCCTACCTAGCAACAAGAAACAAACGTCGTACTGTGGCCCCCGTTGTCCCATGCAATATTTTTCCCACTAACTTTTCAGCTACTATCATACTTTCAGAGTTATTCCTGGTGGCAATAGTTAGTGACTCACTCTGTATAATGGTAAGACAGAGCTTTCAGAACCGGGTTTAAATTGTAAGACATTTCCAGGGGCAGATGTGGACTCTGACCACAATGTATTGGTTATGAGCTGTAAATAAAAACTTGAAGAAACTGAAAAAGGTACGAAATTATGAAGATGGCACCTGAATAAGCAGAAAGCAATAGATGTTATTGAGAGTTTCAGAGGGAGCATAAGGGAACAGCTGATAAGAGCAGGGGAAAGGAATAGATTAGAAGTAACTTTGAGAGATGAAAGAGTGAAGGCAGAGGAGGATCAAATAGGTAAAAAGACGAGGGCTAGAAGAAATCCTTGGGTTTCAGAAGAGACACTGAATTTAACTGAAGAATGGAGAAAATATAAAAATGCAGTAAATGAAGCAGGCGAAAGCAAACACAAACGTCTAAAAAATGAGACTGACGGGAAATGCAAATGGCTATGCAGGAATGGCTAGAGCACAAATGTAAGGTTTTAGAAGCATTATCATTAGGGGAAAGATAGCTACAAATTACAGGAAAGTAAGGAGGCGTTTGGAGAAGAGAGAATCACCTGTATGAATATCAAGATCACAGGTGAACAACTAGTCACAAGCAAAGAAGGGAAAATTTGACAGAGTTCTGAAAGACCTAAGTCAGTACTAGGCCCTGAGAGTAGACAACGTTCCATTAGAAGAACTGGTAGCCTAGGAAGAGCCACAGATAACAAAACTGTTCCATCTGGTGAGCAATATGCATCAAACAGAATAAATATTCTCAGACTTCAGAAAGAATACTATACTTCAAGTTCCAAAGAAAGCAGGTGCTGTCGGGTGCGAATATTACCAAACTATTAGTTTAATAAGTCGCAGTTGCAAAATACTAAGACGAATTCTTTGCAGAAGAATGCAAAAACTGGTAGAAGATCTTTTGGATTCTGGAGAAATGTAGAAACACGTGAGGCAATATTAAAACAATGACTTATCGTAGAAGATAGGTTAAGGAAAGGCAAAGCTACGTTTATAGCATTTGTAGACTTAGAGGGAGCTTTTGACAATGCTGATTGGAATACTCTCTTCGAAATTCTGAGGATAGCAGGGATAAACTACAGGGTGCGAAAGGCTATTTACAGTTTGTACAGAAACAAGACAGCAGTTATAACAGTTGAGGGGCATGAAAAGGAAACATTGGCTGAGAAGAGAGTGAGACAGGGTTATAGCCTGATGCCTACACTGTTCAATCTGTACACTGAGCAAGCAGTATCGTAAACAAAAGAAAAATCTGCAGAAGGAATAAAGTCCAGGGAGCAGAAATAAAAACTGTGAGATTTTCCAATGATATTGTAATTCTGTCAGAGACAGCAAAGGACAGTTGAACAGAATAGACAGTGTCTTTAAAGGACGATCTAAGATGAACATCAACAAAAGCAAAACAAGGATAATGTAATGTAGTCGAATTAAACCAGGTTATGCTGACGGAAGTAGATTAGGAAAACAAACGCTTAAAGTAGTAGATGAGTTTTGCTATTTGGAAAGCAAAATAAATGACGATGGCTTAAGTAAAGAGGATATAAAACATAGACTGGCAATGGTAAGGAAAGCACTTCTGAAGAAGAGAAATTTGTTGATATCAAGTACAGATTTAAGTGTCAAGAACTCTTTTATGAAATTATGTCTATGGAGTGCAGCCATATACGGAAGTGAAACATGGATGATAAACTGTTTGGACAAGAAGAGAATAGAAGCTTTCGAAATGTTGTACTACAGAAGAATGCTGAAGATTAGATGGATAGATCACGTAATTAATGAAGAAGTACTGAATGGTATTGGGGAACAAACAAATTAGTAGCACAACCTGACTACAAGTGCAAGAAGAGATCGGTAGGTAGGACATATTCTGAGACATCAGGGAATCACCAACTTAGTACTGGAGAGAAGTGTGGTGGGTAAAAGACGTGGAGAGAGGCCAAGAGATTTACACAGTAAGTAGATTCAGCAGAATGTAGGTTGCAGTAGTTGGGTTTGGTTGTTTCGGGGGAGGAGACCAGACAGTGAGGTCATCGGTCTCATCGGATTAGGGAAGGAAGGGGAAGGAAATCGGCAGAGCCCTTTCAAAGGAACCATCCCGGCATTTGCCTGGAGCGATTTAGGGAAATCACGGAAAACCTAAATGAGGATGGCCGGACGCGGGATTGAACCGTCGTCCTCCCGTCGTTACTCACAGACAAAGGGGCTTGCACAAGATCAAGTGGCTTGCAGAGCTGCATCAAACCAATCTTTGGACTGAAGACCACAACAACAACAACGACAACTAAATGTGAAAGATCTGAAGCAAGAAGAAATCTAAAATGAGAAAATTGTTAGTTTTAAACAAAAATAACCAGTCGCAAAGAGCCTTTGACTAATCTTCCTCGAAAGTAAAAATGTAGGGAACATATTGTAAACATGCTTATACTCTATAATCATAGCTTGCACGAAATACATCTACTCACAAGCACCAAAAGTTGTAGTTTCAATGATATCAAATGAAAGCTTATAAATTATGCTTTAAAATAATAATATAATCAACTGCTTTCTGAAAAAGAGCTGATGAAGGAAAGACTATTCACAAAGAGCCATATCTGATACGTAACTACACAAAATGGAATATTATATTTAATCCTATTTGAAGACAGATGACAATTGCTGAGACTGTTACCAAAGTTTGTCAGTGACGATCTTAGAAAAATCTGGTTTTTCAATCACTTTTCTTCTGTGAACACTTAGTGTGCACAAACCATACAACTCCGGTTTTCATTCACTGTGGAAAGAGGACACTTTTTTGCTCTTCATGGAATACTAAATGATAATTCATGTGTACCTGTAGTTGTAGCTAAAGGAAGAGCAATTAACAGCGCCGTTTTTACAGCAGGGAAAAATTCTGTACGTTTGTCAACAATGGCTGATAGATTTGTAAGTATTTACACTCTCACTGAGAAAAAAATTGTACAACAGTGTACTTTCAGGTAGGAAATTTTCACTATTATAATACCTCTGAATATTTCTGTATTTTTTGCACACATTTTTCATTTGATGAGGATGTAGTTTAAATAAACTAAGATGTTTCTGTATACTCATCTGAAAGTCAGGATTGCGATGAGGAAATTATAGAATCAAATAAATGGGATGAAACTTGATCATCTGTAACACTCATTTAGAGAGTTACCTGGATGATGTTTCTCATCTTGTCTTGGTACTGAAAGATCCACATTTACTTAATCTGTCACATTTTTAGCAAAAAAATGGTTCAAATGGCTCTGAGCACTATGGGACTTAACATCTTAGGTCATCAGTCCCCTAGAACTTAGAACTACTTAAACCTAACTAACCTAAGGACATCACACACATCCATGCCCGAGGCAGGATTCGAACCTGCGACCGTAGCAGTCCCGTGATTCCGGACTTAAGCGCCTAGAACCGCTTGGCCACCGCGGCCGGTACATTTTTAACAGTTGTAAGTATATCTTCAAATACTGATATCAAATTTTCTGTGTGTTGCTTCAAGATTTTTATTATTTCTTGTACATGGATATGTGCTTTTGATAAATTCAATTCAACAGCCTGTAAAGCCATGCAAACTGATTCTAACACTGGAAAATATTTGATGGTTACTACGAGAGACGCAATAGCTTTGGAGTGAGTGCAAGCATTGTACAATTATTGGTATGCCATCTGTCTTGTTCGATGTTTTCGTCAGGAGTCTTTCCAATCCATTCAACAATTTTAAGTCTTTTATACTCCTGCACAAAAGCACTTATCAATTCTGAACCTTTGCATTGGTATCTGTCCCTTAACACTCTTATTCCCATTCTTTAACATTCTTTCAATTTTTCTGCTTCTTTGATATATTATTTGAGAAACTGCGTCAGTATACTACCATCCTATATAGCACCCTACTCAATGGAAACTTTTATTAATTTCCCACTTTATTATTCACGTTTTTTTTGTAATATAGGCCATCTGTCTGTCTATTTCTCACCCCCTTGCTCTTTGGTTCGGTCATTGCAGTCGTACACTCTCCAGCTACTGCCATATTCAACATGACCGAACTACTAAATGCTGCCTCTGCCACTCTGTTCTCCAAATTCCAACTAAATTCTCTTCAAAGTCTTCAAGAAATATATCATAGGAAGGAAATTCATGTCGAAGAAAGATGTCTTGAACAGAATGAACTCTTATTTCGATGAGCCCTGGAAAATGAAAAATAGGTCAGAAAGGCTTTGGACGAGGCATACGAATCTTATTAGAAATTTTATTTAGAAACGAGTAGAATTTGTGCTACAAAATAAATTTGGCTTTCAAAAGTTACTATCGTTTCAGCCAGTACTAGTAGATCTAAGATTAGCGAATACCTTTTCTTGTACAGTGACGAGCTATGCACAGTCCAGTAACATTAAAGTGACCACCGCTTATGTTCAACGTCGGCGTGCAATAATCACTCACAGACGGCAGGAAGCAGCACCAGCAGTGGAGAATGTCTAAAGTGTACTGGGGGGATGCGGAAAAGAGTATAGTTGTCGTAGTGCAGAAAAAGAGCCATCTGTCTAACGTCCATAAAGACATGATACTGGCTTTCGAGCCAAGGGTGGCAGCATTTCCGAAACGGCTAAGTTTGTAACTGTTAATGTGGTTAAAGTATGGCGCTGTCCACAACCGGAGCTGAGAAAACTATGGGATACCACAAGCAATAGATGACAGGGGGAGTGCGTAGGTTTGTACAGGCGAAGAGACCTGCAACTGTTGAGCAACTGACCACACAGCTGAACTAAGGACTACCAACAGTGTCTCTTCAACGACCGTTCAGCGAACGTTGCTTTGTATGGGCTTCCACAAAGGCACATGGCTTATGTATCCATGCTGACAGCTGTTCATCAGCAATGAGGCCTGGAATGTGCGCCAAAACAGCAGCTGCACTGAGCAGCGACAAGAGGGGAGAGGTGGCCTTTTCAGATGACCGTCGACGTGTATGGCGTGGAACGTCTGAAAGCAAGCACCATGTAAAATCGTCGGAAGGGTCAAGACCGGAGGAGGGGGCGTTATGGGCTGGGGAATGTTGTCGTGGCGTTCCATGTATGATATCAGCATTCTGGAAAGCACAATGGATCAACACAAGTATGCATCTATCCTTGGGGACCATGTCCACCCCTACATGCAGTTCACTTTTCCTCAGCACAGTTGTATCTACCAGCAGGACAGTGCAAGTGTCACACAGCTCGCAGTCTACGTCCGTGGTTTGAAGAGCACCAGGATGAGATTGCCATACTCCCCTGGCCAACAAATTCCTCGGATTTAAACCGAATCGAGAATCTTTGGGACCACCTCTATCGGGTTGTTCGCGGCATCGATCCTCAACCGAGAAACCTAGCGCAGCCGGATACGGCATGGAGTCGGCATGGCACACATCCCTGTAGTTACTTTCCCGAACCTCACTGACTCTCTTCCAGTACGTCTCGCAGCCGTCCGCACTGTAAAAGGTTGTTATTCAGGCTTAGGACAGATGTATATTGAGCAAGCAGTAAAGGAAACAAAAGAAAAATTCGGAGTTAGAATTAAAATCCATGGAGAAGAAATAAAAACTTCGAGGTTCGCCGATGACATTGTAATTCTGTCAGAGACAGCAAAGGACTTGGAAGAGCAGCTGAACGGAATGGACAGTGTCTTGAAAGGAGGATATAAGATGAACATCAACAAAAGCAAAACGAGGATAATGGAATGTAGTCGAGTTAAATCGGGTGATGCTGCGGGAATTAGATTAGGAAATGAGACGCTTAAAGTAGTAAACGAGTTTTGCTATTTGGGGAGCAAATTAACTGATGATGGTCAAAGTAGAGAGGATATAAAATGTAGACTGGCAATGGCAAGGAAAGCGTTTCTGAAGAAGAGAAATTTGTTAACAACGAGTATAGATTTAAGTGTCAGGAAGTCCTTTCTGAAAGTATTTGTATGTAGTGTAGCCATGTATGGAAGTGAAACGTGGACGATAAATAGTTTTGACAAGAAGAAAATAGAAGCTTTCGAAATGTGGTGCTACAGAAGAATGCTGAAGATTAGATGGGTAGGTCACATAACTAATGAGGAGGTATTGAATAGAATTGGAGAGAAGAGAAATTTGTGGCACAACTTGACTAGACGAAGGGATCGCTTGGTAGGGCATATTCTGGGGCATCAAGGGATCACCAACTTAGTATTGGAGGGCAGCGTGGAGAGTAAAAATCGTAGAGGGAGACCAAGAGATGAATATACTAAACAGATTCAGAAGCATGTAGGTTGCAGTAGGTACTGGATGATGAAGAACCTTGCACAGGATAGAGTAGCACGGATAGCTGCATCAAACCACTCTCTGGACTGAAGACCACGACAACAAGAAGGTACGCAGCGACGCGCATATTATCTTATCTGTGGCTAACATTATCTCATACCGAGATTAGTCGCTTAATTATTGTTTGACATTTTCTTAAAAAAAACTTTACGAATGCAATTGCTACGCTGGATGGAAGGCGGAAAGCATGTTAGATGTTACACTTATTCCTTGACTTTCGGAAAGCGTTCTATGCAGTTCCACACAGACGTGTAATTATCAAAATACGAACATTCGGTGCATGACATACGCTATGTGATTGGATTCAAGAATTCCTAGTGAAACTGAATACACTACGTCATACTTAATGGAGAGAAATCTTCAGATGTAAATTGTAGCGTGCCAAAACTTTTCGGCGCACTATTCTCCTGAACAGCTGAAAGCCTGAAGATGAGTCCGTGTTTTTCCTTTATTTTCTTCTTTCAGTGACGTTTTAATATATTAGTATCGAAATAGTTACTTAAACTAAATAGTTTTGTTTGTTTCCTGTTTCATGACACCGAGCGAAGACAAAGGAGGCCCCCGACGACCAGGTTACAGAAGGACCTGTCCATGGACTAGCTTGCATGAATGCTTTTTAATTAATATGTCAAAAATAGAAATGTTTTTTATTTCAACTATATCATTATACAGTGAAACAAAAAGTATGACAACCTGCCAAACAGTCGGCAACTGTGAGTATGTTGTTGTTTATTGTCTATTGCGGCAGAAAGTATTATTAAATAAGCTGTGCAATTTACTGTGAGGATCCAATAAAACTGAAACTGAAGATTCAGGATGAGTCACTTAAAACTTGAACTGCAAATACAACGGAAATGTAAAATGCTATTGATATGCAGTTTTCACAGAATGGATTGGTAGTCCCGGGCTTGTATTGTTGGCCAATAAACAGAGTGTAATAATACTTAGAAAGCGTATTTTTGTGCTAACATACACTTTTTTAAATGGAACAATGCCTACTGATACTAACTAAAAGTAGTGTAAATTATAATGTCGAGTGGTGTTTGTTGCAGGATTCTAGTGCGAGCCGTTAACGAGAGCCCGCATCTCGTGGTCGTGCGGTAGCGTTCTCGCTTCCCACGCCCGGGTTCCCGGGTTCGATTCCCGGCGGGGTCAGGGATTTTCTCTGCCTCGTGATGGCTGGGTGTTGTGTGCTGTCCTTAGGTTAGTTAGGTTTAAGTAGTTCTAAGTTCTAGGGGACTGATGACCATAGATGTTAAGTCCCATAGTGCTCAGAGCCATTTTGAACCGTTAACGAGATATCGTATTTTGAAAAGTTTCCACACCGACAATTGTTTGTACCATTCAGCCTGCACAGTTGCCTGTTATATTTCTTTACAGTGTACTTGTGTCTTCTTTGAGTGCATTGTCATTTGCTAATCAGTGTATGACAGTCCAAGCATTAGGGGGTGAGTGGACGATGGGATTTACTAACGCAAAAAAAAGCTGACATGCTCATGGTATATGAAGAGCGTAAGAAGAATGTAGTTCGTTCTTGTATGGTGTATGCGGCAAGTATTCCTAATATATGCTAAACATCTCCGTAATCATTTATCAACCCATTCAACTATTTGCGTGAAAGTGGTAGTGTAGCCCCTAGACAACGTAACAGGAGTAAACAAGTGACTGCAGAAGAGGGGGAAATCAACGTTCTTGCTACTGTTGCAGTTAATCCACATGTTATCTCCCAGGCAATCGCACGAGGAAGTGGCATGAGTCAGCCAAGTGTAATACGCATTCTCCATTGACATAGGTTACATCCCTATAAAATCTGTCTCCAATAACAGCTGCATGGAAACGATTATAATACCATTGTGTTAAGACAATATACTCTAGATGTATCACATATCTTGTTAAATGATGAAGCCGTATTTATCAGTCATGACCAGGTAAACTGCCAAAACATGCACTATTGGTCTGTTGACAATCCCTGTTAGATCGTCAGGTGGAACGTCAGCGTTCATGGAGCGTAAACTTGTGGTGTGGGATGGTGAACCATCACCTCACAGGTCCATGTTTCAAAGACGGAACTCTGAGAACGCGCAAGTATCACAGCCTCCTAACAGACCATCTCCCATGAATGCTATAAGAAGTTCCTCTGCAGAATGGGAGGAACCTGTGGTACCAACATGACGACTGTCTAGCGTATAGTGCTGGATGTACTATAGCATGTCTTGAAACACGTATGTAACGCAGCAGCGATGGCGAGGCATTGTAGCATCTGTGACCAGAGAGTATGCGCTTGACCGCGCGAGTGTTGCGAGCGGTTCTCAGTCAGTAGTAGTCTTTGCGAGTTAGTTGTCGCTATGCAGAGTAGCAGTCAGTCTGTCGTTGCGAGTCTGTCAGTCAGTCGTTGCGAGTCTGTAGCTCTGTCTAGTTGAGAGCAGTACTCAGTCTGTAGTCGTCATGCAGAGCGGTCGGTCAGTAGTAGCAGCCCAGTGCGGTTGTGTGATGTAGGCGGTCGGCAACAATGGTCAAGATGAGGAATAAGGTATACTGTTAATTAATATAATCATTAGATAATGAAAAATTTTATTTATTGTAATTATTCTCCAACAAGTCTCCCAATAATAATTTTTTATTTCAAAAGCATTTTCTCAAAAGTTTAATTTTTTTGAACTAAAGATCTCGTTGCACTTCCCATTTCATTCCACTTCTTTTGAAGAAAAATTCCACTAGAATCAAAAAAAAAAAAAGGAGAATATTATTATTTGCAATGCAGTTCCTCCAAGCGGTGCGCAACAACAAGAGCAGATATGTGACATCCATTTATTCTGAGGTAAGACTTTAATTCTGATTGTTTTACACAGGGCCAAAGACCGATATTTCGGTTTAATTGTATTTTCTTGTCACTGAACGGACTTTAAATTTTGTGAAGAATTTATATTTGAGTCAGATTGCGAATTTCACAATTTTTGTTGCCATTGTCAGTACATTTCATTGTGGGCAGGTTACGGTTAGCGCAATGTCCATTAGCATTCATAATTAAATATTGTCGTGTTTCTTTCTTTCAAATTTTTGTGGGGAGGTTACACTTGGCTCCACATTTCTATTAAGTATTGTCAATTTTTTCTTTCTTTTAAAATTACGGTGGGGAGGTTACACTTGGCGACACCCAGTCCAGGATCGTATTTCGTTGAGAGTCTTTTGAGCGACAGTCAGATATCTGCTCTTATTTGCTTAGATATAATTAAGATTTGGCGCTACGCTTTTATTAATCTTGTGACTTTCTTTCTACAGGTCAACGGCAATTTGTTGCTCTGTTGTATTTGTGTGTTGCTTTTGCATTGTGTTGATTTGTTTTGTGAAAAATTTTGACTATTGTAAAAATGCCGCGAAAGACTGTGAATAGTGTATCGCGAAGTATTGTGAATGAAATTACCGACTTAAACAACGTGACCGATAGTAATTGTGATACGCAACGTAATGATGACAATCCTGCGTTCACTAACAATCAGTGCATTCCAACCACTAATGATGACTTTCACCTTAATGATGAACAAACGAACTCAATTGCCTCGTCTGTTAACTTGACGACAATTGATGACGCAGAATGCTCTATTGTAATGAGCGCTGCAGAGCTTAACACACCCGATTCGGAAAACTCAAGTAATGTACAGACAAATTTGTCTAATGAAAATGAACAGATCACACAAAGTAGGACAGATTTATTTAATTCCGAAACAATGACTGATAGTATACATTTGACTGGCAAACCTTTTTGTAAATTTCAAAATGACCAAATGGTCACAGAAAGTGAAACAATTCCAGATCCACTATTGAACAGCACAGAGAATAGAAATGCTGACCTTGAGTCGAATCCAATTATGGCTTTGTTGCGACAAATGAGCAAACAACTTAGTGAACGGGACGAAAAACTTAATAAAATTAATGAAAAACTTGATAAGCAGAACAAACGACTGGAAAAAGAGAATAAACAATTTAGAGAACGGAACAAACAATTTTCTGAATGTATTAAACAGCCGAGGGAAAAACACGATAACCTTAATGAACAGAACAAACAAGCTAGCGAACAGATTACAGCTGTTACCATACAATGTCAGGACACTAAAGTACAATTACGTGTGAATACTATGACTTGTGCTAATAACAGTAATGAAAAAGTTGGCACTGTTGCACAAGAATTAAGTAGCACACGTGTAGGCACAACAGAATCACATAAAGACGAAGTTAATGTAGTCACTGAACAATGTTCAGCGAACGAAACACTGATACACGAAATTAATGCAGTCACTGAAGAATGCCCTAAAAACGAAGTACAGATTCGCGACGAAGTTAATTTAGAGTCAGTGGAAGTTTCACACACTCCGAATACGGAAGTCAATAATAAAAGTGAACGACAGAACAACCAAAATGTCGAAAGTTTTAAAGTAACAGAATTAAAAACTATTTCAGTCACCAATACGTCACAGAATTTACCACGTTGTGAACATTTGTCTGACTCACGCAGTGTGTATAATGTGAGCAATTTACAGAGACTACGCGAATTAAAATCTGAAAAGCTACGCAACTTGAAATCCGAAATGACACAGACGAACAGATTCACACACAAACCCGAACGTGTTCTCAAATTCAGTGACGAGAACGTTGATAATAAGCAGTTTGCATTTGTAAGAAAATGTAAGGAATTTAATAATGGCAGAACACAGATACACGATTTGCACTGTATACGACAATTTATTTTTGTACTTTCACCGCTATTATCTGTAATGGAGAAACTAGCTTTGAACCTGAAGCGACAAATTGCTATTGTATTTTCATCAGCATTGCCTGTAATGAGGAAACTAGAATTAACATGGATACAACTATTTGCTTTTGAATTTTTACCGCTATTGCGTGCAACGCAAAAGCTAAAATTTATTTGCAGTGCGTAATGGACCTCAGGGGATTCATTACGCTTTAATGAATATGTGCCGTAGCGAGCATAGGGCCCCGAGCTGTAGTAGTGCTGTTTCATCTTTAGTTTTCTGCACTGCTGCCTTTTCTTCTACTATCCTTTATATCTATCCAAACTGCTCTTTAACTATTGCTCTACCTAGGATTAAGAACATGTAATGAAAACCGGATATGACAAACTTTTACCGAATGTGACAATATTCAGTAGGCACTCCCGTAATGACAACTACCGCCGTAATTTTAATAACAGATAAAATCGTAATCATCAGTATGTGTAAAAGTAAAATTAACAGCAAACGCATTTTTTGGTAACAATAGATGTTTTTCACCACAATAGCATGAAAGTAAGCCGCTTAGCATACCTAACCAACAATGCAGTCTACAAGGTCAACCAAACTTTAATGTTTCGCCGCGTGCACGTATAGTCCCTGGTATAACAAATAGTAACGCATGGCAGCAAAGAAATAACTACGTACAGACAACACACTATTTCAACTCGCATCGCTATGCGCCGTATAGAAATTACTATCATGACAGACGTAAAAATGATGAGCACAATTTTCAGCGTACATTTAATAACAGTCGATCTTTTCAGCAGCAAGAACATTAGCAACAACACATTATCATGAATGATCCAGACAATAGGTGTCATCCATAGCGTAACACGTCAGTATGAAATAACAGAACAGTTCATACAGTGGATATGCCACAACATTCTCCCGTAAATAATAACACGTACGATAGAATTTAACCAGATACAGCACAGATTGCATACTACAGTAACGCAAACATTACTTTTGACAAGCAGAATTTTGCTCACGAGAATGTTATTTGAAACATGCTTTGTTGAATGCTCCACTATTATCGCACCCAGATCTTACTAGAAATTTTTCCATTGCCACCGACAGTTCTAACACCGCTTTAGGCGTACACATTTTCCAGGAAATTGAAGAAGATGGTTCAATAGTAATCAAAAACATCGCATTTGCAAGCCGCATTCTGTCACCTGCTGAGCGAAATTACTCTGTTACGGAATTGGAAACATTATGCGTTGTCTGGGCTTTTACGAGATTTCGGCACTTTCTTTATGGCAGACATACCACCGTTTACACAGACCATAGAGCTATACAATTTTTTGCTTTCAGCTAAATTTACTCACGACAGATTAAGTAGATGGAAACTATATTTACAAGAAGTTAATTTTACGATTGTTCATATTCCCGGCACACAAAATGTTATAGCAGACGCACTATCGCGTTCTCTCGGCAACAATCAGCAAGACATCGCAACCAACTTCTGCAAAGCAAATTTCAGCGTCATGTACATTCAACAAGTTGCATTTGAAAATTTTATTTCATCGTCATTACAGGACATAGCACAAGAACAAAATAAGGACAATGTGTGGAAAGAAATTAAACACCTTTGGCAAGATAGGAAAAATGTTACGATTAGGAACCACTACACTGTACGCAATGACATTCTGTTTCGCCGCTCTCATCCTGACAGCAACATTTGGTTATTATGCATTCCTGACGAACTGGTTAACAAACTAATTTGGTACACTCATTTAAGTTACGCACATTACGGAGCACGAAAATGTTTTCTTATACTGAGACAGAACTGTTATTTTACCAACATGGAAAAACGTATACGACGAGTTTTAGCGTCTTGTAAAATTTGCCAGAAAGCTAAATCAGACACCACTTCACATATTCCTCCTTTATATCCCATTATACCTGTGAAATTAAGACACATGGCCGCAGTAGATATTTTTGGTCCGATTCCGAGAACTAACAGAGGTTTTTGCTACATTTTTGTCGCTGTTGAGCTCACTTCAAAATTTGTTACTTTCACTCCGTTACGCAAAGCTACTGCTAAAACTGTTTCGAAAGCATTTGTAAAACATTTTCTATCTCATGTAGGGCATGTAATGAAAGTAATTTCTGATAATGGATCTCAATTTCGTAGTAGTGTATGGACACGCATGTTACGAGCTAGAAACATTTCTCCGATCTATATATCCAAGTACCACGCTTCTTCGAACCCTTGTGAAAGATTAATGAAGGAAATTGGTAAGCTGTGCAGAATATACTGCCACAAAAGACATATTGATTGGGATACACACATACTCTCATTCCAAGATGTAATTAATTCCATTCCAAATGAATCCACTATGCTATCTCCGACTGTTATACTGAAAAACGTTGAACCACCGAACAAAATTAAAGAATTAATAGAATTCCCCAAAAATCGTCGCCTACGACACCACGAAATAATTGACATTGCGCTGAACAACATCAAACGTGCCGCAGAGCGCCGGAGAAGACAGCAAAAACAGGTTTGTACACGCCGCGACTTTCACGTTGGACAGAAGATATTAGTACGTACACACTATTTATCCAGCAAATTAAAAGGTAAGTGCAGTAAATTTGAACTTCTATACGCAGGTCCGTATCGGATTCGCAGCATCCCTCACCCCAATGTTGTACACGTCGAAACTTTGAGAACCAGAAAATCGAAAGGCAATCACCATATCTCAAACATTAAACCGTTTATTGAGTGAAACCACTGTATGATTCAACACACTATGATGCCATTTACTAATGCAATTAATTCACCTGACTAATTATTGATGATTATCGTATTTTTTTTTTTGGCAAGTGCCCGGCAAGGTAAGGTTAGCAGGTCGCTTTTCTTGTCGTCACACATCAGACCGTGCATATTTTTCCAGATGAATTTACACATTTACGACTATTTCTGCAATTATATTTATGTGACTACTTATTGATGATTATCGTATTTTTTTTTCTTGGCAAGTGCCCGGCAAGGTAAGGTTAGCAGGTCGCTTTTCTTGTCGTTACACATCAGACCGTGCACATTTTCCATTTTTTTGTGTATATGACTGTACTCCAGTTTTGTTTGTATGCACTATGAAATAGTTAAGATATAACACACACCAGTCGACTTTGACATTTTTTTTTTGCCTTATGACATCTCAACATCGTGACTGTTTCACATTTTTTTTGCTACTGCATTGTATTATTCTGTGTACATTTTTTCGCATCCGAACACTGTCAATGTCTTGGACATATTACGTTTTCTGTCATGTTATGCTGTATGGTTAATTGTGTCACCATAAACCAGTCATTATTTAGTGGGTATAGGATTTAAATGCAAGACATTAATCTTTGTTCATCAATTTCAGAAAGGAATGATGATTCTAAGAAATAAATTTAACATAAATGGGAATTTCACCTACGGAATAAACGAAAGGAGATGCAATAACTTTATGAGGAAGAGTAAAGGGATCAGGATTAACAAGCATTAACAAGACTATACTATACTCATCACAGAATAGCAGTCTTAACTAATTTTTTCTTTCAGAATACAAGGTGATTGATGCAGGCTGTCAGAGAGAACTACACATCTTAGTTTTAGTGATGAAATATGCTAGAGATAAGGAATAGTTAGGTAATGAGTAATGAAGTGATTTTTTGCAGATGATAGTGAATACTGATGAATAATGATGAAGGAAATGGTATTATGAATAATGAAGTTTTTCTTTACAGGTGATGATAATGGTGAAGTTATGATGATATGGATAATGAAGTTTTTTTTTCTTTATGCCACGTAGTTATTTAAGTATTTGTTGCGGTTTGCTTTGACAGCAGGTGTTACATTGCATAGTAGGATGACGGAAAGTTTTGGAAAGGACAGCTATGGAACACATTTTATACACATTTCACTACTTGTTAATTCGAAGTTCACTACTTTTCAGCATAGTGTGCGTTTCTTCTTTCAGGTCAATAATCCGTTTTTGTATTTTTTCCAGGAGAAGTTTTTCATGACACTTACTAAACCTGTTACTTATTATACCTGTTCTAGTACTTGCATTTTTATATTTTTACCCATTTGTGTTTATCATTTATAAATGTGATCACATGTACTGCCTTGTTACATAATCTTGCTACAGCTGACTCATGACGAATGACGTTACCTATCCTCATTTGCAGCAATAGGTCAAAAGCAAAAAGTATTATGCCTCAGCAATTAATTATCGATCCCAGCGCAATGCATTGCTACCAAAAAAATGTATTACCAGTCCCACATAATGTCACTAGTTTATGATAATTCTGAATAATACTGATCAACTCTGAATAGCATGTCACTCGAGTAATGACCTCTTAATGAGACTATATTCAAAATAATGCTTTGTCACTAGCTAATAACTGCCACTGTTTATTGTAATGCCTGTGATTACTAATGATTTGACTGTAATTAACTGATTTTTAATAATGACTTTGTAATGATCTGAATAATACTGAATGATGAACTATGTTTTATTCTATTCAATACTTGATGGCCACTGAGTGCCAATAATTAATGTCACTCCACGAATTGTTATTAATTATGCCACTGATTAGCTCTTGTTTCCAATGTTGATACTTTGTTGTTGGAAATGAATGTGACTGTTTCATAATGCTTTGTAATTAGGAAAAGACTAATGATTCTTAATAGATTGGAATGACACATAATTAATTAACTATGGTACTGTTTAATAATGCTTTGTAATTAATTAAGGCTACAAATGATTAATTAATTAACTGTAATTAGACAAATGATTAATTAACGACAAATGATTAATTAACTGTAATTATACAAATGATTAATTAACTGTAATTAGACAAATGATTAATTAATGACAAATGATTAATTAACTGTAATTAGGAGAAGGTTAATGATTCTTAATTATACTCTGTAACTGAAAAGAATGCGATTATTTCATAATATTTTGTAACCAGGACAAGAAGGCTACTGATTCTATGTAAAACAATTAATGAACATTTTTCTGTAATACTACATACTTGGTACAGAAATGTTCAATAACTGGGCTATGAATGCCACGAACTATCAATGAAGACTGTAATTGTCAATATTATGTGACTTGATGTCTTTCACCTCATAAGCTGACTACCCTGAATTACTGCAATGTCCATTTGTCCTGTTTATCCCAGTGATCATGGAGCACTATATTTGGTTTTGCACTAATTCTACGTTGGTGTGCCTTGTAAGAGTGTGGTGTTGACACGACATGCTGTCCACCACCATGAGCGATGAAGACATTATTATGGTCCCACTGTTTGGTGTACCTAATGTACTGCCAAAATGAAAACATGGAACATTACTACGACAGTTCAGTGTCTTGGCTACACTGATAAATTCTGATGGGAAAAGAACTTCAAGTTGTGTCACTTGGTGTTGTACTACTGTGGAAAGATATGGACTTTCAGAGCGGCTGTGTGCAATCTAAAGTGCTACAACCATGATGCAATCCTTCCCTTTCCTATCCTGATTCTTGTCACATAAAGAAAAAATTTTTTTTTTGGTAACATCATTTATGTTCATAGGTTATACATTTTTCGATTCGCTAAACTCCAGTGTGAGTACACTTATGTCACTGGTCGACATGATGTTTGCCATTATGTTTATTTGTTGTGAAAATACTAAAGACATTTTTCAGTGCATGTGCACTTTGGACATGAATTTTTTTTTTGCCATTATGTTTATTTGTTGTGAAATTGCTAAAGACATTTTTCAGTGCATGTACACTTGTCAACATAATATTTTTTGCCAGTCTGTTTATTTGTTCTGAATATGCTAAAGAATTTTTTCAGTGCCTGTGCACTTTGTTATCTGTCAAATAATTTGTATATACTTTTCTGATTTGCTACTATGTTTTGTACTCACATTTTGTCTTTGTCTGATATATTTTGTACTTAGTGCGTGTGCACAACATTTACTTTATGTACTACATCTAATTATTCTTGCCAGTCTGTTTATTTGTTCTGCATATGCTAAAGAATTTTTTCAGTGCCTGTGCACTTTGTTATCTGTCAAATAATTTGTATATACTTTTCTGATTTGCTACTATGTTTTGTACTCACATTTTGTCTTTGTCTGATATATTTTGTACTTAGTGCGTGTGCACAACATTTACTTTATGTACTACATCTAATTATTCTTGCCAGTCTGTCTATTTGTTCTGCATATGCTAAAGAATTTTTTCAGTGCCTGTGCACTTTATCTGTCAAAAAGTTTGTATATACTTTTTTCTGATTTGCTACTATGTTTAGTATTCACATTTTGTCCTTGTCTGATATATTTTGTACTTAGTGCGTGTGCACAACATTTAAATATTCTGTAAGTTGTAGGATTTTGTTAATTAAAGAAAAATTTTGCCGCGCTTGGCAAGTCCAAATGACTCACCATCGCTGCCAAATTTTTGCCCCCCGAGTGGAGGGTTATGAAACACGTATGTAACGCAGCAGCGATGGCGAGGCATTGTAGCATCTGTGACCAGAGAGTATGCGCTTGACCGCGCGAGTGTTGCGAGCGGTTCTCAGTCAGTAGTAGTCTTTGCGAGTTAGTTGTCGCTATGCAGAGTAGCAGTCAGTCTGTCGTTGCGAGTCTGTCAGTCAGTCGTTGCGAGTCTGTAGCTCTGTCTAGTTGAGAGCAGTACTCAGTCTGTAGTCGTCATGCAGAGCGGTCGGTCAGTAGTAGCAGCCCAGTGCGGTTGTGTGATGTAGGCGGTCGGCAACAATGGTCAAGATGAGGAATAAGGTATACTGTTAATTAATATAATCATTAGATAATGAAAAATTTTATTTATTGTAATTATTCTCCAACAAGTCTCCCAATAATAATTTTTTATTTCAAAAGCATTTTCTCAAAAGTTTAATTTTTTTGAACTAAAGATCTCGTTGCACTTCCCATTTCATTCCACTTCTTTTGAAGAAAAATTCCACTAGAATCAAAAAAAAAAAAAAGGAGAATATTATTATTTGCAATGCAGTTCCTCCAAGCGGTGCGCAACAACAAGAGCAGATATGTGACATCCATTTATTCTGAGGTAAGACTTTAATTCTGATTGTTTTACACAGGGCCAAAGACCGATATTTCGGTTTAATTGTATTTTCTTGTCACTGAACGGACTTTAAATTTTGTGAAGAATTTATATTTGAGTCAGATTGCGAATTTCACAATTTTTGTTGCCATTGTCAGTACATTTCATTGTGGGCAGGTTACGGTTAGCGCAATGTCCATTAGCATTCATAATTAAATATTGTCGTGTTTCTTTCTTTCAAATTTTTGTGGGGAGGTTACAGTCTTCACGAATTTTTTCCAAATCGTTGGGACTGGACGCAGAGGATCTATTCCTTGCACGGCGCATTCCCCAGATTTGACGCCAGTAGATTTCTTTCTGGGGGGAAAGCTGAAAGACGCTTTCTACAAGGACATACCAACTACATCTGATGACGTGCAACGACGTATTATTGCATTCTGCTCGGACATCTCCGCTGAAACGCTACCACGTGTACATTAGTCGTTCCATACCAGACTGGAAGCGTGTATTGTCACTGCTGGTGATCATTCTGAACACAACATGTAACGGTCATTTTTCTCGTTACTGGTCAGAATCCACATAACTGCGGTACGCATTTGTGTTGTTCTGTAGTGTGTGCTACCACAGGTATTCTACAATTGTCAGTGTGGGAACTTTTCAAAATATGATATCTCGTAAACGATTCGCACAAGAGTCCTGCAACAAACACACCTAACATTATAACTTATCCTACTTATTATTACAGTCTGTTGCTTGGCTAACAGTATGAGCCCCTGACTGCCAATCTATTCTGTGAAAACCACACGTCAATAGCATTTTCCATTTCCGCAATATTTGCGATGCAAGTTTTAGTTGATTGACCCTGACACCATACATATACATTCAGTTTTGCGAAGACTGCCATCAATATCGAAAGCTACATAAATCAAAATTTAATTAGTAATGCGTTGGCTGAAAGAAATAGTCTGTGGAATATCGTTCGAACAGCAAAGTCAGAGAGGCGATATACATCTCCACAGCTACAGTAAACTGATACGATAAAAACAATTTTCTGCAACGATAGAGTTTCTCCTCGCACTAGCTTAATTCCGCGCGAGCCCAAAAAGAATCTTTTAATATCTTTACCGTGGCATGATTCAGTCTATAATGGATTATGGATGCACGTTATAGGGCAATGCCTCGACAACTCTACTGAGCAAGATCGATACTCTGCAGTATCGTGCTATACGCATATGTCTTGGGGTAATGATTTCTACACCTGCGAACTCGCCTTTGGTGGAGGCAACGGGGATGCTCTTTCAATTCTGGAGGACTGTTTTGGCTCAGAAATTCATCCTTATCACGGCAGAGCAAACAGTTCATCCTCTTCTAAAAAATCTTAACTGCTCCACTGAGGACAACGGGTACGTCGATAGGATTCGAAGGAGGACGTTACCTCTCCTATTTCAAAGTTTCAGGCACCTAAACATATGTGATATCCATGGTCCTAAACGATTCTTTGTCTCCCGCATTTAGCTTAGAATACGAAGTGTTGAACTACCAGACCACAATCTTCTATCAGACCAGAGGGACGGATCGCACCTTCACTACTTCTACTGGCCTTTCCCATTTGGTTGCATCGAAGTAGCCCTCATTGGTCAAAACATTCACTGACGGCTCCAAAGCAAGAGAGAGCACCGCCTTTACTTACTTCTGCGGAGATCCACTTTACTGGGCTATGTTTGAGCTACCGACTGAAACTAGCATCTTCACTGCTAACTTCTTCCAATTAAGGAAGCCTTTCAATACGTGGCAAATCATTTGGACGACATCCTTTATTGTCACGGATCCAAGGAGCTCACTGGGAAGCCTGGAAAATGCAGCGGGACTTCAACACCAACCGCCGTGTGGTCGATGTAATTAAATTAATCTACAAGTCTGAAAGTCAACATACACATGTCCAGTAATTATGGATCAAGGGACACTCTGGTATTTCATGTAACGTGACGGCGGACCACCTGGAGAAACAAAGTGGGATTGATGGTCAACCTTACTACACTCCCCTTCTGCATATATATTTTGTTGCTAATGTAAGCATAAAGGTCCATCAAGAATGGTCACAGATGGGAGAGATCTTACAACAGTCCAAAGGAAGACGTTATGACGAAATAAAGCCGAATATTTCTTGAAAAACCTGGATCTCCCCAATCAAGCTGAACAGACGTCATATCACTACCATAGCGTGCATCTGGCTGGGTCACGGCTGTTGCCTTTCACATCTTTATAGGATGAATGTTCATCCATCTCGATATTGCGAAGTCTACCCAACTGAGATTTCAGACCTCAGCCATGTGATACTAGTGTGTTCATGCTATGACAGACAACGCCGCAAGTTTCGGAAGGGGAGTCAGAACGGAAATTTTTTTCACGTTTCCCAATTTTTATCTCATTATAAAATTTGCAATTTTCCGAATAAAATTATATATATATATATATATATATATATATATATATATATATATATATATATGTTATAAACTCACATGAGAAATATTTTATTTAATTTTTAAAATATAATCTACACCAGTTAAAAATGTCAAAATTTTACGTGCATTTATCAGTAAACTCTTCCGGGCTAAGTTGCCGTGGTCGATCTGTAGAACTTCTTCTCCCTGACGTTTCGTTCTCAACTACGGAGAACATCTTCCGAGGTGAGTCGACGACTGGCTGCTAGGAGCTGGGGCCGCCGCTTATATAGAGATCATAGGGGGGCGCCACCACACGTCACGTGGCGTCGATGTGCAGCTATCTCTGGCTATCGTCTGTTCTCTCGATTGCAGGCAATCGATTGTCACGTGATTGATGCAACGTCGACCGCCATATCTTATCCCATTTTAATCCTTCTTCTTTACGATTAAAATTGTATTGATGTTTGTGGATTTCAATTGCCTCTCTATACATACGTGTATAATAGTGCGACGTCCTCGCTAGCACGCTTGTTTCACCAAATTTTATGTCGTGATCTCCATCCTTAAAAACATGTTCCGCTACTGCCGATTTGTCGATATGTCCCAAGCGACAGTTTCTTTTGTGCTCCGTCAACCGTGTATTGATGCTTCTTTTTGTAGTTCCTATGTAAACCCTGCCGCAACTACACGGAATTTTATATACCCCTGGGGTGGCTAGGGGGTGACGAGCATCTTTTGTTGATCTTAGGCATTCACTAATTTTCTTAGTAGGTCTAAAAATGGTCTCTACCTGAAACTTGGCTAGTACTTTTCCAATGCGATCCGTGATATTATGGATGAACGGAAGAAATACTTTTCCAGCTGATGGTTGTTGCTGTCTCCTATTTTTAGGCATTTTTCTATTTGGGTGAAGTGCTCGATTAATCTCGTTTTTCGTATAACCATTTTTCGCAAAGGCCATTCGTAAATGATTTAGTTCTTCTTGTAAGTAGCCTGGTTCACAAATATTATTGGCCCTATCCACTAGTGTTTTTATGACCCCCCTCTTTTGCCTAGGGTGGTGGATTGAGTTCTTATGGAGGTAGCGATCGGTATGTGTACCTTTCCTGTAGACCTTATGGCCTAAGGTCCCATCCGCCCGTTTGATAACTGATACATCCAAGAAGTTAAGTTGTCCATTCTTCTCCTTCTCCATCGTAAATTTAATCTTTGGGTTGATGCTATTTAAGTGTACCAGAAAATCATTCAAGTCTTCTTCCTCATGATTCCATATTACAAAGGTATCATCCACATACCGATACCACTTCGAGGGGCTTTTTTTGGCCGACTGCAATGCTTGATGTTCAAAATATTCCATGAATAAATTCGCAATTGCGGGACTTAGGGGGCTTCCCATGGCTACCCCATCGATCTGTTCATAAAATTCACCATTGTACTGAAAATAGGTTGAGGATAGACAGTGTTGGAACAAGGCTACTATATCAGTAGGGAACATATTGGCTATATGGGAGAGAGCTTCATCAACTGGAACCATCGTGAACAAAGACACTATATCAAAACTGACAAGTATGTCATTAGGACCGACAGTAATTTCCCTCAATTTCTCAATGAAATGTTGTGAGTTTTTAATATGACTCTCAGTTTTGCCTATGTGAGGTTGTAACAAAGAGGCAAGGTGTCTGGCTAGTTCTTGGGTAGGACTCCAATTGCGCTGACTATTGGTCTCAAAGGAACATCAGGTTTATGTATCTTTGGTAATCCATATAATCTCGGAGGATAAGCCTCCGTTTCACAAAGATACTTTTTAACTTCTGTAGGAATTGAAGACTGTTTTATCAGACGATTGGTGGCATTCAGCACATTCGTTGTGGGATCCTTTTTCAACTTCTTGTATGTGCTGGGTTCCAGGAGATCACTGATCTTCTTGTGATAATCCTCAGTATTCATTAAAACAGTAACATTTCCCTTGTCAGCGGCAACTATAATAACATTCTTGTCTGCATTGATCTCCCGCAATGCCTTGTTTTATTCGCCACAAGCTAACCGTATTTATTCACGCATGGAACTGGCATTACTACGTGAGCGGATACATCAGACACGACGAGGACTGGCGGTATGTGATGGCCAACTGCTAAATCTTCATTTACTTATTAGCAATACTATGCAGTTTTGTCATTGGAACAAAGTGGACAGATTAACATTTAGATCAATGGAGATTAGTGCAGAAGTGTCTTCCAATAGGCAGAAGGACAAGTTTGATCGTCTACAAGAGGGTCGACAGGAAACACCGATTCCAAACAATTCCCAAACGGTTATTAATTTATCGGAAAAAGAATTGTCTAAGGAAGAACTTTCTGTTCTGTCTAAAGGAGGGAATTTTGCAATAACTCCATCCAAGATTCCTGTGGAGGACATTATTGCTAATATAGAGGCAGGAATTCGTCAGTTACCATCATATTCTGCTGATGAAATTAGAATGGAAACCTCCAGGATATTACGCAAAGCTAAGCCACCCAGCAGCAATCTGTCTCAAGGGGAAAGGAAGGCATTGCGGGAGATCAATGCAGACAAGAATGTTATTATAGTTGCCGCTGACAAGGGAAATGTTACTGTTTTAATGAATACTGAGGATTATCACAAGAAGATCAGTGATCTCCTGGAACCCAGCACATACAAGAAGTTGAAAAAGGATCCCACAACGAATGTGCTGAATGCCACCAATCGTCTGATAAAACAGTCTTCAATTCCTACAGAAGTTAAAAAGTATCTTTGTGAAACGGAGGCTTATCCTCCGAGATTATATGGATTACCAAAGATACATAAACCTGATGTTCCTTTGAGACCAATAGTCAGCGCAATTGGAGTCCTACCCAAGAACTAGCCAGACACCTTGCCTCTTTGTTACAACCTCACATAGGCAAAACTGAGAGTCATATTAAAAACTCACAACATTTCATTGAGAAATTGAGGGAAATTACTGTCGGTCCTAATGACATACTTGTCAGTTTTGATATAGTGTCTTTGTTCACGATGGTTCCAGTTGATGAAGCTCTCTCCCATATAGCCAATATGTTCCCTACTGATATAGTAGCCTTGTTCCAACACTGTCTATCCTCAACCTATTTTCAGTACAATGGTGAATTTTATGAACAGATCGATGGGGTAGCCATGGGAAGCCCCCTAAGTCCCGCAATTGCGAATTTATTCATGGAATATTTTGAACATCAAGCATTGCAGTCGGCCAAAAAAAGCCCCTCGAAGTGGTATCGGTATGTGGATGATACCTTTGTAATATGGAATCATGAGGAAGAAGACTTGAATGATTTTCTGGTACACTTAAACAGCATCAACCCAAAGATTAAATTTACGATGGAGAAGGAGAAGAATGGACAACTTAACTTCTTGGATGTATCAGTTATCAAACGGGCGGATGGGACCTTAGGCCATAAGGTCTACAGGAAAGGTACACATACCGATCGCTACCTCCATAAGAACTCAATCCACCACCCTAGGCAAAAGAGGGGGGTCATAAAAACACTAGTGGATAGGGCCAATAATATTTGTGAACCAGGCTACTTACAAGAAGAACTAAATCATTTACGAATGGCCTTTGCGAAAAATGGTTATACGAAAAACGAGATTAATCGAGCACTTCACCCAAATAGAAAAATGCCTAAAAATAGGAGACAGCAACAACCATCAGCTGGAAAAGTATTTCTTCCGTTCATCCATAATATCACGGATCGCATTGGAAAAGTACTAGCCAAGTTTCAGGTAGAGACCATTTTTAGACCTACTAAGAAAATTAGTGAATGCCTAAGATCAACAAAAGATGCTCGTCACCCCCTAGCCACCCCAGGGGTATA